>NW_024104488.1:0-730127 GCF_003945595.2 Pipra filicauda
TGTGTGGCAGCAGCTCTTCCCCCAGTGCCCGCTCGGGCCCATCACGATGTGGGTTCAGTGAGGGTTTGCTCTGCACTCCTGAGAGAGCTCCGAGGGGCCCTTGGCTGCTCCAGCCGCTCCCCCAGGGATGTTGCACAGGGCCTGGAACGAGTGTGCAGAGCGGCCAGGAGCCAGCCCAGAGCTGCCCAGGCCCCTCTGCAGCTCTGGCCATGTCCATTGACTTCTGGCCCCCATGGGGACCCCCGAGCCCCTGCAGTGCCACAGTTCTCTGAGGCAGGAGGGGATCCCAGCATGCCATGGAAACGGTTCCCATCCCTGTTTGCTTCTAGACAGGAATCATGACTTGGATGATCTGGAAATCCTGCTGAATGATGCACTGAATTTCCTGGGGTAACCCGGAGGCAAATTCTCAGTGTCCCTTTCCTGACAGAATAATCCCTTTCAGCGTGGCAAGAGCTCATTCATGTGCCATTTTCCTTAAGACCCTCTCAAGGTTGCTGGATTGTGGCAATCATGGCCGACTCTTTGCTCAGGCCCAAGAGGGATCCCACAGGATCCCTGTCAGGGGGGGCTTTTAATCTTCTTTCCCTGGAGATGCCAGTTGCTCCCTCCGTGTGGACACGGAGAAGGGCAGAGAGGGAAGGGGCCGGGCCCAGGGCTGTGCCCGGGGGGCTGTGCCTGGCGCGGCTCCTTTGCCGGCCCCTCGGAGCCGGAGGTGCTCCCGCTGCGGCTGCCAAGCCATGGCCCTCACTGGGGCTGAGTTTGGAGCTGGGGCAGCTCCAGGGAGTCCCTGGTGCCCTGACAGCTCTGCGTGGGGTTCCTTTGGTGCCAGCGAGGGGCCACTGCTGGCCTGTGGGAGCTCTGCCCCTGCTCCTGAGGGGAGGGCAGAGATGAGGGCCCTGCAGGGATCTCGTTGCCCAGTTGCACTCCCTGCCCCTCCGGCCTGAGGGAGAGTCTGGAACTGGGTCACGGGAGCTCTTCTGTCCTGCCCTTCTTTGCAGCCAAGCCTGGGGGTGACGGTGATCAGGAACCTGGAGTGGGGCCCAGGACTGAGCCTCCGGAAGGTCGTGTGGGTACGTTGTGGCTTTTCCCCCTGGGAGAGCTGCCAGCTCAGAGCCCAAAGCTGGGCCAGCCGGGCGCCTCTGCAGGGGCCAGGACAGAGACCTGCCCGTGTGTGCCCTGTCCCTGCGGGATCCCCTCACCCCCACTGTACCTCAGGGCTGCCCGTGCAGAGCCCCAGGGATGACACAAGTGTCTCTGCCTGTTGAGTTACAGGGGTGTCCGCAGGGAGGACTTTTCCAGCTCCTCTGCTGATTCCTCTGAGCAAGACCACCTCATATGGCATGAGTGAGTAGTCTGTCCCTGCTGACCTCACAGGCTGAGCTCAGGTTTTCTCTAATCCATTCATGTCAAATGGAACTGCTTGCCATTCAGGTCCTCCAAGAGGCAAGAGCCAACGTCCAGGAGAGAAAAAGACCCTTGAGTCAAATGAAGTTCTGAAAGAAATTTTGAAGGAACTTCAGAAAGGGCGCTCCCTGGCTCCCACCCTGGGCAGAGGGTCTCGTGTCTCCTCAGAGGGCCTGACTCCGTCCCCTTGGGCTGTGGGAGCTGTCCCAGGGCAGGGAAGGATGAGGCTGGCACTGCCTGCTGCAGGGATGGGTTGTGTGCGTGTCCCTCAAAGGAGCGACTGCTCAAGCAGCTCCACTCCCCCCGGGCTCTCCTCCCGGCCTTCTGGGTTTGCTTTGGTGGGACAGCCTGTCCCCAGGGCTGGGAGCCTCCAGGCACCCGCACTGAGGGAAACAGAGAATGTCCTGGCTGTGTCCAACGCGCTGTTGGCTTAGCAGGGGTGCCCAGGACGGGCTAACGCTCCAAATTGCTCCAGCAGATGCAGCCGGTGCCACAACACGTGCTCCCAAGATCCAGGAGAGCACTGGGAGAGATTTCTGTCAGGGAACCGGCTGTTTGATTGTGATAATGGCAAGCATGTTGGGTGGGCTGCTTGCCATCATGTTGTGCTGTGCTGGAATCTGGTACTGGAGGGTGAGAAAACGGTGAGTTGTTTGTTGATCTCCCCCTCAAACAGCTTCTTTTGAAGGCAGCTCCTAGCCATGGAACATTCCCAGCCTGGCTGCTATGGAGCGGCCAGTTAGTCCTTGGTCAAAGGACTCTGCTGAGGGTTCTGCTGCTGTCCTGTGCTGTCCTGGCCTCTCAGCTGCTGGGCCCCTCCTGGGGAGCCCGCTGGGACTGGAGCCAGTGCTGGCTCCAAGTGAGCCTGCCTGGCCAAGAGCAGCCCCAGCAGGACGGGCAGAGGCAAAGCAAGGTGGGGAGGTGAAGGAGCGGGGACGAGATTGCCCTTGGAAGGCAGACGTGCCCTGGCGCCCGCTCCTGCCCAGGGCCCCTGCCCAGAGCCATCCCCCTGCTTGCTGGGGCCTTGAGGGGCAGGTGTCCACCGGGGCCAAGGTGTGCCAGCAGCTCCCCCGTGCTGCTGAGCCTTGCCAGCTCTGGGCCCTGCTGGGCAGCAGAGTCCCTGTGTGCCCCCTGCAGCTGGGCCTCAGCCACCTCCTCTCTCCACAGGCTCCTCTCTGCTCCTGCTCCAGCCCAGCCAAACACCTCGGGCAGGAAGAGCTGGACCTCTCATCTCTGCTCTTCCTGCCCAAAGCCGGCCGTGCTGACGCGGCTGAAGAACGGGCTTCTCACCCTCCTGGTCCAGCTGCCAGGAAAAGGAGCCCCTCTGCCCCCGAGCTCTGTGGCCCCAACCTCCAGCCCAGTCTAAAGGTGGTCCTGCCCTGCCAGGGTAGGGATTTGGGCCACCTTTATGTACAAATAAATAGAAATAAACCCTCCCTTGAGTGTCCGGGTGGTCCCACCAGCAAAGCCCCAAGGCCCCAGCCCTGGGCTGAGCTCCGTGCCCGGGCGCAGCCGTGGATGCCCACGGTGTGGGCAGGCAGGAGCCAGGCTGGGGCTGGGGGAGCCTGTGGTGAGGGACCTTGGGCTGAGGGCACATTTATTGCAGGAGGGAATTTGGAGTCCCACGTAAGGTGGGACTGGTGTCCCTCAGGAGGCACCCGGGCATATTTGGAGGTGTCTTCTATGATGTGCAGGGGTGAGGGCCCCTGAAGAAGTGTGGGGGGGCTGCAGTCCCTTGTGAGGCACCCAGGGATATTTTGGTGTCTCTCCTGAGGGCTGCAGGGGGCTGAGGTCCCCCATAAGACTTGCAGGGGGCTGAGGACTGTCATGAGGAACATGGGGGGGGGTTGGATTTTCCTCTAAGGCGGGCAGGGGGTTTGGGGTCTTTCATAAGCCGTGCAGGGGGCTGCGGCCTCTCATGAGGTTCTCAGTGGGTCTGGGGCCTCTTCTGTGGTGTGCAGGTGCCTGGAGACCCTTTAAGGCATGCAGGGGGCTGGGGTCCCTCGTGTGGCACACAGCAGGGTTAAACTTTAGGGGGTTCCTTGCTTTTCTTCCCAGGCCGGGCTCTGAGTCGAGGCCATGCCGAGCTGGGAGCAAATGTACTGTCCCTGCTCTGCCCGGGCTGCTGGAACAGCAGGCGGGCCCATCCCATCCCATCCCATCCCATCCCATCCCATCCCACCCCATCCCATCCCATCCCACCCCATCCCATCCCATCCCGGGGCCCTTCCCAGGGCAGTCTGGCCGGGCCAGGGACCCGCGGGGCGAAGGGGCCGCGGGGCAGCCTGACGAGCCGGGGGGAGGCACAACAAGGGGCCTCCTCGCTGAGCCCTTGGCTGGAGCTTTTCCGAAGCAGAATTCCGGTGTTAAGAGCCTCCAAAGCAGCCAAGAGCCAGAGGAGCTCCCGGAAACTTTCATGCGAATCCAAGGCAGACCCCACTGCACACCCCGCGCTGAGCTCTCTGCCCCTGACAGCGCTCGCAGCCTCTTTTCTCCCGTGCCCGAGCGCGGGTCCCTCCCCGTTCCCCCGCTGGCCCAGGGACCGCGGGGTTACACCTTCCCCACACGCCCACAGCGCCCCCAGTCCACGGCCAGCAGGGGAAGGGGCCCCGGCCTTGCCCAAAGGGGGGCCCGAGTCTTTGCTGCTGGTTGGTCCCCTTGTCTCTGGGCAAACTGCACCTCTCTGTGTCTGACAACTGCACCACCAGGCCCTTGGCACTGCACCGCCGACTTTGCAAGAGCGCCTCTTCATCCCTAAGAGAGCCCAACACACACCTACAGCCCCGGCGCTTCGCCAGGGCACAGGAGGCACTGCGGGGGGACAGCTGAGCCCGTGGCTTCTCACACCAGCGGCAGCCTGGCACTGGGAGTTCCGAGGCCACGCCTTAGACGGCAGTGACCATGGCCCACAAGCTGGGAAGGTCTTGAGGGGCAGAGACTTTCAACGCTTCTCCCCGGGAAGAGTGGCTGATCCTGGGGCTTTTTTCGTCTTTTCCCCTCAAAACCAGTATCTTGACAGGGAGTAACACACCTTAGCTCCACCCTCCTGTGGCCTCTGATGTGCAGGGGTGGTTGTGCAGGCATTTTACAGAAACTGCCCTCCGTTTATTCCCCTGCAGAACCAATGTCATAACATCCCAAAAAGGGGCTTCTTATTCACTGTTGTCATAGCTGAGATACTCGGACAGATGTTACAATTCCAAGTACTTGGATCCAAAGCTGGCTCAAGTCAGCAAAGGATAAAGTGACAGTGGACACTGCTCAGTTCTTAGGGCAGAGGGAGTGGGAACAGAAAGTGCTCTCCCAAATAAAGAGTTCCATGTTCACTGCTGGTGTTTAATACATCCCTTTGCCTGCAGGAGAGCTTGTTATCTCTTTCCAAGGATGGCATTTCTCCGTTCCAGCCACTGGAAGCCCATGGCTGCCGGAATGCAAATGCTATTGCGACCGCCAAGGGAACTGGGAGCCTCAGTTGCAGTAGAGGGACACCCAGCCTTTTTCCTTTAATGTCGTGGCAGTCCAGTCTGCAATGGATGAATTCCTTGCTGCTGTTGGCTAACCCTTGTGCTGGTACCAAGGTGCCATCCCTTGGATGGAGCAGGCAGGGAGGGATCACAGGCCCACGGTGCTGGCGTTGCTGCAGCTGCCCTGATTGCCTGCCTTGGGTTATTTTTATGAATTACGGCATCAAGTCCTTCCCTGTTTCAATATGGGCCACCCCCCAGCCCTGAGTGCACAGCACACACTCGGTGTCGGCGTGGCGGGGGAAGAGCTGGCAGGTGCTGCCGGCAAGAGCGGGAATCACCGACAGGAGGTGAATGTTGGAGCTGGCATTGAGATTGCAGTAGAGCCATGAAACGTCTCACTTGTGCAATGTCATACAAATCAGTTCTCAGGCCAACAAGTCGACTGGACAGAGCTGTGTGGCGGGATGTGCTCCCCTGGCTGGGAGGGCAGCTCCTGAGATCCATCCCCACACAATCCCTGTAAAGTAACATACATGCAGGTATCCCCCAAAAATGCCAAGGCAGTGGAAAGAATTCAAGAAGGTTCATTTTGAAGACAAGAACATTCAAAAGCATCCAAAGGAAATTCTGCACCAGCTACAAGAGCACTGGGCCTGAGAAAGTCACTGATCTCTTCCAGGCTTCTCTATTATCGCTGCCCCCCATGCTCTCTCGGGCCCTGTAGCGTGTCTGTAAGCGTTCTCTCTGTGCTCCCGTTGCAGACAGAGAGGCTGAGGACTTGTCTGGTAATGGGGGGAGGGAGAAAGCAGCCAAACTGCCTTAGAGAAAGGTGTTCCTTTTAGGCAGAAAAGCCTTCCTAAGGACCTAACTCTGTCTCCTCCTAACAAAATCTTCTGCAAGCCTTTTCTATCCTCACAATCCCACCCAGGCAGTGAGGTCCCAGCTGTGAGGGGCTGTGAGGTCACAGAGCCCCGTGGTCCCACAGCACCACAATGACCGACCACTCAGTCCCTGACTGCAACTGTTGCGGCAGCAGCGGCGGCGGCAGCGGTGTCAGATTTGGTGGCGTTTGGACAGTGATTACTGGACAGTGATTACTGGACAGAGATTTCTGGACAGAGATTGTACAGCAGCGGTGTCAGGACAGCGGTGCCAGGACAGGGGTGTCAGGACAGCGGCGGCAGCAGTAGCTGCCGGACGGTGTGAGGGCGAGGGGCCATGGCCCTTGCTCTCCGCCTCTTCCTCCTCCTCCTCCTGGCAGTGGCCCTGCACGCCAGGGCTGCCCAGGCTGCTCCGGTGCCAGCGCGGGGAGCAGGTGAGCCGGCGGCCTGGGGCACCTTTCCGGGCCAGCGGGCTCTTCTCCCCGGGAAGTGTCTGGGATGGTTTTCCCCAGGGCTTTAGCCAGGGTTTCCTGGGTGTGGAGAGAGCCCCAAAGGGCCCTTGGCTGCTCCAGCCGCTCCCCCAGGGATGTTGCACAGGGCCTGGAACGAGTGTGCAGAGCGGCCAGGAGCCAGCCCAGAGCTGCCCAGGCCCCTCTGCAGCTCTGGCCATGTCCATTGACATCTGGATCCCACGGGGCTCCCCGAGCCCCTGCAGTGCCACAGTTCTCTGAGGCAGGAGGGGATCCCAGCATGCCATGGAAACGGTTCCCGTCTCTGTTTCTAGATGAGAACACTGGGAATGCTTCCCCATTAGACTGGCTGCGTAAAGTTTTGCAGCCCTTGCAGCCTCCTGCAGGTAAGTTTTCACTGACTCCTCAAAGAAAAATATTTGACAACATGGCAAGAGCCAGATGACTGAAGCTTCTCTGGCTGTTGAGTTACAGGGGTGTCTGCAGGGAGGACTGTTCCAACTCCTTTTCTGGTTCCTCGGCCCAAACTCCTCTCACATGGCAGGGGTGAGTAGTCTGTCCCTGCTGACCTCACAGGCTGAGCTCCGGTTTTCTCTAATCCGTTCATGTCAAATGGAACTGCTTGCCATTCAGGTCCTCCAAGAGGCAAGAGCCAACGTCCAGGAGAGAAAAAGACCCGTGAGTCAAATGAAGTTCTGAAAGAAATTATGAAGGAACTTCAGAAAGGGCAAGGTGGATCTGTTTCCTCAGCCTGAGCCCAGTGTGGACAGGCAGTGGCTGCACAGCGGGAAGGGATCCATCGCAGCCTCGCTGCCCCGCTGCTGCTTTCCCACCTTGCGGGGCTGTTTCCCTGCCTGGCCTGGCTGCAGCTTCTCCCTGGCCTCTGCAGGAAGGCCTTGAGCATCCCCTGACCCCGTGCCCCAAATGCACCACGGGCCTTGCAAAGCAGGAGATCCCTTGTATCGTGAAGATGCCACCTCCTTAACGGAGAATGGTCCCATCTGATCCAGGTGTCCTTCTTGCTTTCCCCAGAGATGGACCAAGAGGCTGTTCACAAGTTAATGTTCCCCAAAGGAAGCAGTGGCTCCGTGCCAGGCTCTGCTGAGGGCAGGGAGGCGATGCCAGGCACGGGCACACGGGGTAATTGCTGAGGCGTGGTCATCGGTGTCGGCCATCGGGGTGGCTGTGTGGCAGCAGCTCTTCCCCCAGTGCCCCCTCGGGCCCATCACGGCAGCAGCCAAAGCTGAAAGCACGACGGGTTGGAGGCATCTGGAGCATGTTCTGCAGCCCCTGGGAAACGGGACTCTGGCCCCAAGGTCCCTCCCGCTGCAGCTGCTCCCAGAGCTGGCCCTGAGTCTCGAGAGGCCCAAGGCACCAGAGCAGCCCAGAGCGGGATCCCTCCCGCAAGCCGAGGGCCGGAGCGCTCCCTGGCTCCCACCCTGGGCAGGGGCTCACGTGTCTCCTGAGAGGGCCTGACTTCGTCCTCTTGGGCTGTGGGAGCTGTCCCGGGGCAGGGAGGGATGGGGCTGGCACTGCCTGCTGCAGTCTTCCCCAGGGCTTTAGCCAGGGTTTCCTGAGTGCAGGAGACACCACCGAGGGGCCCTTGGTTGCTCCAACCACTCCCCCAGGGATGTTGCACAGGGCCTGGAACGAGTGTGCAGAGCGGCCAGGAGCCAGCCCAGAGCTGCCCAGGCCCCTCTGCAGCTCTGGCCATGTCCATTGACATCTGGATCCCACGGGGCTCCTCGAGCCCTTGCAGTGCCACAGTTCTCTGAGGCAGGAGGGGATCCCAGCATGCCATGGAAACGGTTCCCATCTCTGTTGGCTTCTAGATGACAACACTGGGAATGCTTCTCCATTGGATTGGCTGCGTAAAGTTTTGGGGCCCTTGCAGCCTCCTGCAAGTAAGTTCTCAATGTCCCCTCAAAGAAAAATATTTGACAACATGGCAAGAACCAGGTGACAGAAACTTCTTTGGCTGTTGAGTTACAGGGGTGTCTGCAGGGAGGACTTTTCCAGCTCCTCTTCTGGTTGCTCCGCCCAAACTCCTCTCACATGGCAGAGGTGAGTAGTCTGTCTCTGCTGACCTCCCAGGCTGAGCTCCGGTTTTCTCTAATCTGTTCATGTCAAATGGAACTGCTTGCCATTCAGGTCCTCCAAGAGGCAAGAGCCAACGTCCAGGAGAGAAAAAGACCCATGAGTCAAATGAAGTTCTGAAAGAAATTTTGAAGGAACTTCAGAAAGGGCAAGGTGGGTCTGTTTCCTCAGCCTGAGCCGTGAGACCCATCAGCCGGGGGCTTTAGATCCACGTGTGGACAGGCAGTGGCTGCACAGCGGGAAGGGATCCATCGCAGCCTCGCTGCCCCGCTGCTGCTTTCCCGCCTTGTGGGGCTGTTTCCCCGCCTGGCCTGGCTGCAGCTTCTCCCCGGCCTCTGCAGGAAGGCCTTGAGCATCCCCTGACCCCGTGCCCCAAATGCACCACGGGCCCTGCAGACCAGGAGATCCCCTGCAATTGCCTGGTCTGGTCTCCCGGCAGCTCCGGTGTGGCGGCTGTTTGGAGGAGGGAGTGCCCTGACCCAGCCCCAAAAGCCTGGCTGTTTCCCTGGACCTTTCCCATGTTCTTTATAAGCATTGCCTCCTGAAGATGCCACTTCCCTTATGGAGAACAGCTCCCTCTGATCCAGCTGTCCCTCTTGCTTTCCCCAGAGATGGACCGAGGGGCTCTGTGGCAGGCGGCGTTCCCCGAAGGAAGCAGTGGCTCCGTGCCAGGCTCTGCTGAGGGCAGGGAGGCGATGCCAGGCACGGGCACACGGGGTAATTGCTGAGGCGTGGTCATCGGTGTCGGCCATCGGGGTGGCTGTGTGGCAGCAGCTCTTCCCCCAGTGCCCGCTCGGGCCCATCACGATGTGGGTTCAGTGAGGGTTTGCTCTGCACTCCTGAGAGAGCTCCGAGGGGCCCTTGGCTGCTCCAGCCGCTCCCCCAGGGATGTTGCACAGGGCCTGGAACGAGTGTGCAGAGCGGCCAGGAGCCAGCCCAGAGCTGCCCAGGCCCCTCTGCAGCTCTGGCCATGTCCATTGACTTCTGGCCCCCATGGGGACCCCCGAGCCCCTGCAGTGCCACAGTTCTCTGAGGCAGGAGGGGATCCCAGCATGCCATGGAAACGGTTCCCATCCCTGTTTGCTTCTAGACAGGAATCATGACTTGGATGATCTGGAAATCCTGCTGAATGATGCACTGAATTTCCTGGGGTAACCCGGAGGCAAATTCTCAGTGTCCCTTTCCTGACAGAATAATCCCTTTCAGCGTGGCAAGAGCTCATTCATGTGCCATTTTCCTTAAGACCCTCTCAAGGTTGCTGGATTGTGGCAATCATGGCCGACTCTTTGCTCAGGCCCAAGAGGGATCCCACAGGATCCCTGTCAGGGGGAGCTTTTAATCTTCTTTCCCTGGAGATGCCAGTTGCTCCCTCCGTGTGGACACGGAGAAGGGCAGAGAGGGAAGGGGCCGGGCCCAGGGCTGTGCCCGGGGGGCTGTGCCTGGCGCGGCTCCTTTGCCGGCCCCTCGGAGCCGGAGGTGCTCCCGCTGCGGCTGCCAAGCCATGGCCCTCACTGGGGCTGAGTTTGGAGCTGGGGCAGCTCCAGGGAGTCCCTGGTGCCCTGACAGCTCTGCGTGGGGTTCCTTTGGTGCCAGCGAGGGGCCACTGCTGGCCTGTGGGAGCTCTGCCCCTGCTCCTGAGGGGAGGGCAGAGATGAGGGCCCTGCAGGGATCCCGTTGCCCAGTTGCACTCCCTGCCCCTCCGGCCTGAGGGAGAGTCTGGAACTGGGTCACGGGAGCTCTTCTGTCCTGCCCTTCTTTGCAGCCAAGCCTGGGGGTGACGGTGATCAGGAACCCGGAGTGGGGCCCAGGACTGAGCCTCCGGAAGGTCGTGTGGGTACGTTGTGGCTTTTCCCCCTGGGAGAGCTGCCAGCTCAGAGCCCAAAGCTGGGCCAGCCGGGCGCCTCTGCAGGGGCCAGGACAGAGACCTGCCCGTGTGTGCCCTGTCCCTGCGGGATCCCCTCACCCCCACTGTACCTCAGGGCTGCCCGTGCAGAGCCCCAGGGATGACACAAGTGTCTCTGCCTGTTGAGTTACAGGGGTGTCCGCAGGGAGGACTTTTCCAGCTCCTCTGCTGATTCCTCTGAGCAAGACCACCTCATATGGCATGAGTGAGTAGTCTGTCCCTGCTGACCTCACAGCCTGAGCTCTGGTTTTCTCTAATCCATTCATGTCAAATGGAACTGCTTGCCATTCAGGTCCTCCAAGAGGCAAGAGCCAACCTCCAGGAGAGAAAAAGACCCTTGAGTCAAATGAAGTTCTGAAAGAAATTTTGAAGGAACTTCAGAAAGGGCGCTCCCTGGCTCCCACCCTGGGCAGAGGGTCTCGTGTCTCCTCAGAGGGCCTGACTCCATCCCCTTGGGCTGTGGGAGCTGTCCCAGGGCAGGGAAGGATGAGGCTGGCACTGCCTGCTGCAGGGATGGGTTGTGTGCGTGTCCCTCAAAGGAGCGACTGCTCAAGCAGCTCCACTCCCCCCGGGCTCTCCTCCCGGCCTTCTGGGTTTGCTTTGGTGGGACAGCCTGTCCCCAGGGCTGGGAGCCTCCAGGCACCCGCACTGAGGGAAACAGAGAATGTCCTGGCTGTGTCCAACGTGCTGTCGGCTTAGCAGGGGTGCCCAGGACGGGCTAACGCTCCAAATTGCTCCCGCAGATGCAGCCGGTGCCACAACACGTGCTCCCAAGATCCAGGAGAGCACTGGGAGAGATTTCTGTTGGGGAACCGGCTGTTTGAGTGTGATAGTGGCAAGCGTGTTGGAAGGGCTGCTTGTCTTCCTGTTGTGCTGTGCTGGAATCTGGTACTGGAGGGTGAGAAAACGGTGAGTTGTTTGTTGATCTCCCCCTCAAACAGCTTCTTTTGAAGGCAGCTCCTAGCCATGGAACATTCCCAGCCTGGCTGCTGTGGAGCGGCCAGTTAGTCCTTGGTCAAAGGACTCTGCTGAGGGTTCTGCTGCTGTCCAGTGCTGTCCTGGCCTCTCAGCTGCTGGGCCCCTCCTGGGGAGCCCGCTGGGACTGGAGCCAGTGCTGGCTCCAAGTGAGCCTGCCTGGCCAAGAGCAGCCCCAGCAGGACGGGCAGAGGCAAAGCAAGGTGGGGAGGAGAAGGAGCGGGGACGAGATTGCCCTTGGAAGGCAGACGTGCCCTGGCGCCCGCTCCTGCCCAGGGCCCCTGCCCAGAGCCATCCCCCTGCTCGCTGGGGCCTTGAGGGGCAGGTGTCCACCGGGGCCAAGGTGTGCCAGCAGCTCCCCCGTGCTGCTGAGCCTTGCCAGCTCTGGGCCCTGCTGGGCAGCAGAGTCCCTGTGTGCCCCCTGCAGCTGGGCCTCAGCCACCTCCTCTCTCCACAGGCTCCTCTCTGCTCCTGCTCCAGCCCAGCCAAACACCTCGGGCAGGAAGAGCTGGACCTCTCATCTCTGCTCTTCCTGCCCAAAGCCGGCCGTGCTGACGCGGCTGAAGAACGGGCTTCTCAGCCTCCTGGTCCAGCTGCCAGGAAAAGGAGCCCCTCTGCCCCCGAGCCCTGTGGCCCCACCCTCCAGCCCCGTCTAAAGGTGGTCCTGCCCTGCCAGGGTAGGGATTTGGGCCACCTTAATATATAAATAAATAGAAATAAACCCTCAGCTGAGTGTCTGGGTGGTCCCACCAGCAAAGCCCCAAGGCCCCAGCCCTGGCTGAGCTCCGTGCCCGGGCGCAGCCGTGGATGCCCACGGTGTGGGCAGGCAGGAGCCAGGCTGGGGCTGGGGGAGCCCGTGGTGAGGGACCTTGGGCTGAGGGCACATTCATTGCAGGAGGGAATTTGGAGTCCCCCGTAAGGTGGGACTGGTGTCCCTCAGGAGGCACTCAGGCATATTTGGAGGTGTCTTCTCTGGTGTGCAGGCGTGAGGGCCCCTGAAGAAGTGTGGGGGGGCTGCAGTCCCTTGTGAGGCACCCAGGGATATTTTGGGGTCTCTCCTGAGGGCTGCAGGGGGCTGAGGTCCCCCATAAGACTTGCAGGGGACTGAGGACTGTCATGAGGAACATGGGGGGGGGTTGAATTTTCCTCTAAGGCGGGCAGGGGGTTTGGGGTCTTTCATAAGCCGTGCAGGGGGCTGCGGCCTCTCATGAGGTTCTCAGTGGGTCTGGGGCCTCTTCTGTGGTGTGCAGGTGCCTGGAGACCCTTTAAGGCACGCAGGGGGCTGGGGTCCCTCGTGTGGCTCACAGGGATATTTTGGGGTCTCTCCTAAGGCGTGCAGGGGGCTGGGGTCCCTCGGCAGGCACGCAGCGGGGTTAAACTTTGGGGGGTTTCTTGCTGTTCTTCCCAGGCCGAGCTCTGAGTCGAGGCCATGCCGAGCTGGGAGCAAATGTGCTGTCCCTGCTCTGCCCGGGCTGCTGGAACAGCGGGCGGGCCCATCCCATCCCATCCCATCCCATCCCGGGGCCCTTCCCAGGGCAGTCTGGCCGGGCCAGGGACCCACGGGGCGAAGGGGCCGCGGGGCAGCCTGACGAGCCGGGGGGAGGCACAACAAGGGGCCTCCTCGCTGAGCCCTTGGCTGGAGCTTTTCCGAAGCAGAATTCCGGTGTTAAGAGCCTCCAAAGCAGCCAAGAGCCAGAGGAGCTCCCGGAAACTTTCATGCGAATCCAAGGCAGACCCCACTGCACACCCCGCGCTGAGCTCTCTGCCCCTGACAGCGCTCGCAGCCTCTTTTCTCCCGTGCCCGAGCGCGGGTCCCTCCCCGTTCCCCCGCTGGCCCAGGGACCGCGGGGTTACACCTTCCCCACACGCCCACAGCGCCCCCAGTCCACGGCCAGCAGGGGAAGGGGCCCCGGCCTTGCCCAAAGGGGGGCCCGAGTCTTTGCTGCTGGTTGGTCCCCTTGTCTCTGGGCAAACTGCACCTCTCTGTGTCTGACAACTGCACCACCAGGCCCTTGGCACTGCACCGCCGACTTTGCAAGAGCGCCTCTTCATCCCTAAGAGAGCCCAACACACGCCTACAGCCCCGGCGCTTCGCCAGGGCACAGGAGGCACTGCGGGGGGACAGCTGAGCCCGTGGCTTCTCACACCAGCGGCAGCCTGGCACTGGGAGTTCCGAGGCCACGCCTTAGACGGCAGTGACCATGGCCCACAAGCTGGGAAGGTCTTGAGGGGCAGAGACTTTCAACGCTTCTCCCCGGGAAGAGTGGCTGATCCTGGGGCTTTTTTCGTCTTTTCCCCTCAAAACCAATATCTTGACAGGGAGTAACACACCTTAGCTCCACCCTCCTGTGGCCTCTGATGTGCAGGGGTGGTTGTGCAGGCATTTTACAGAAACTGCCCTCCGTTTATTCCCCTGCAGAACCAATGTCATAACATCCCAAAAAGGGGCTTCTTATTCACTGTTGTCATAGCTGACATACTCGGACAGATGTTACAATTCCAAGTACTTGGATCCAAAGCTGGCTCAAGTCAGCAAAGGATAAAGTGACAGTGGACACTGCTCAGTTCTTAGGGCAGAGGGAGTGGGAACAGAAAGTGCTCTCCCAAATAAAGAGTTCCACGTTCACTGCTGGTGTTTAATACATCCCTTTGCCTGCAGGAGAGCTTGTTATCTCTTTCCAAGGATGGCATTTCTCCGTTCCAGTCACTGGAAGCCCATGGCTGCCGGAATGCAAATGCTATTGCGACCGCCAAGGGAACTGGGAGCCTCAGTTGCAGTAGAGGGACACCCAGCCTTTTTCCTTTAATGTCGTGGCAGTCCAGTCTGCAATGGATGAATTCCTTGCTGCTGTTGGCTAACCCTTGTGCTGGTACCAAGGTGCCATCCCTTGGATGGAGCAGGCAGGGAGGGATCACAGGCCCACAGTGCTGGCGTTGCTGCAGCTGCCCTGATTGCCTGCCTTGGGTTATTTTTATGAATTACGGCATTGTCATGGTTTGAGATAGCCCCAACATCTAATTCCCTAGCTCCATTCCCCCTCCCACATCTCAACCTAATGTGAGATGGGTTTTTCCAGACAAAACACACCAGACTCCAAAGTGGGGAAAAGGGAATATATTACAATGACTGTACAAATAAATATAACATCACATTATACACATGATCACAAACTATCTCTACCATGACATATAGTATTTACAATGGATCAGATCTCTTCTCCCCTCCAAATAAAAGTCCAGGAGGGAAAGAAGGACAGATCCCTTTCAGTCCTTAAACAGCAGCATCTTCTGAGGCAGCAGGTTTCTTCTTCTCATGCATGCAGCAGCTGATAGCTGGCTTTCTGCCAGCACTCCACGAGGGAGGTATCCAAGCCCCTCTCTCGGCCCCATCGCCTCACAACCGAGGGGTCTTCCGTGGTCTTCGTAACCCCAGACAAGGTCGTATCACCACGTCATATCACGAAGACACAGGGGGGTCTTCGTGACGGTCTGGTATCTCCAGGAGATTCAAGCTCCTTGCAGGGCCTCTGTGCCCTGTCTCTCAGGCTGCCACCGTGGCAGCAGTGCAAGGGGGGGGAAGCCAAGGTCAACTCCCCCTGCATTCCTCTCGGAGCTCTCTAGCTCCTTTCTACAGTGCATGTCGCACTTCAAGGCTCTTTCAAGTAAGAGTCCACCATCTTCCTCCTTCCAGGAGGTCTCAAAGGAGTTTTGGGGATCTGGTATCAGTCTTACCCCCAAGAACTCTGTAGCTCTCAGCTGCTGGCTCTCCTTTCCTCGGCTCTCCTTCCAGGAGTCTCCTCTGGTGCTGCATGTTGCTTCTGCTGCTCCTCCAGTTCAGGTCTTATCTCTGGCTCTCTGCCACCGTTTCTCTGGTCAGTGTCGGCTGCTGCTCTGTGCCCATGGAGAAAACATCTCCCGGCATAACTACAGGCACCTAGCCCAGCTTTATGCTGTTCCAGGTCCCTGCAGCCCCCCAGCCAGGGCTGGGAGGGGGCCAGAGGCCCCAAGGGGCTCAGAGCCCCTTCCTCGTGGCTCTACAACATGGCCACCTCTCCTACAACAACCAAACTACAACTCTTCTTTTCCGGTCTGGTTGTGGTATGTTTACATTTCTGCAGGAGCGTCCATTGGGCAGAATTTCAAAACTTCCAGGGGTTTCCACCCCTTGGGGTCTACCACTTCTCTTAGCTTCTGGGGAAAACAAGGTTCAAACCACTACAACACTCCACCCCTCGCTCCTGCGAAATGTCAACATATCACAACAACTGAAAAAAAAACTCTAATCAACATTCAATCTTCAATAAACTAAAATATAACCAAAATCTCTCTACTACACATCAATATAGCATCATCACAAACTTAACTCTACTCTTAATACTTAACTTACATTACTATAGCCTTACTTACTCTACAATGGTACAGTCTGTGTTTTGTCTGGAAAACTCTTTCTGTTAACACAAGCATCATGGCTCTTATCTCTCTCTCTCGATGGTTCGCAACCATCTCCCTCGATGGTTCGCAACCATCCTCTGCTACCATTTATGTCATGGTTTGAGATAGCCCCAACATCTAATTCCCTAGCTCCATTCCCCCTCCCACATCTCAACCTAATGTGAGATGGGTTTTTCCAGACAAAACACACCAGACTCCAAAGTGGGGAAAAGGGAATATATTACAATGACTGTACAAATAAATATAACATCACATTATACACATGATCACAAACTATCTCTACCATGACATATAGTATTTACAATGATCAGATCTCTTCTCCCCTCCAAATAAAAGTCCAGCAGGGAAAGAAGGACAGATCCCTTTCAGTCCTTAAACAGCAGCATCTTCTGAGGCAGCAGGTTTCTTCTTCTCATGCATGCAGCAGCTGATAGCTGGCTTTCTGCCAGCACTCCACGAGGGAGGTATCCAAGCCCCTCTCTCGGCCCCATCGCCTCACAACCGAGGGGTCTTCCGTGGGCTTCGTAACCCCAGACAAGGTCGTTTCACCACGTCATATCACGAAGACACAGGGGGGCCTTCGTGACGGTCTGGTATCTCTTGCAGGGCCTCTGTGCCCTGTCTCTCAGGCTGCCACCGTGGCAGCAGTGCAAGGGGGGGGAAGCCAAGGTCAACTCCCCCTGCATTCCTCTCGGAGCTCTCTAGCTCCTTTCTACAGTGCATGTCGCACTTCAAGGCTCTTTCCAGTAAGAGTCCATCATCTTCCTCCTTCCAGGAGGTCTCAAAGGAGTTTTGGGGATCTGGTATCAGTCTTACCCCCAAGAACTCTGTAGCTCTCAGCTGCTGGCTCTCCTTTCCTCGACTCTCCTTCCAGGAGTCTCCTCTGCAGTGCTGCATGTTGCTTCTCTGCTCCTTCAGTTCAGGTCCTTATCTCTGGCTCTCTGCCACCGTTTCTCTGGTCAGCGTCGGCTGCTGCTCTGTGCCCATGGAGAAAACATCTCCCGGCATACTACAGGCACCTAGCCCAGCTTTATGCTGTTCCAGGTCCCTGCAGCCCCCCAGCCAGGGGCTGGGAGGGGGCCAGAGGGCCCAAGGGGCTCAGAGCCCCTTCCTCGTGGCTCTACAACATGGCCACCTCTCCTACAACAACCAAACTACAACTCTTCTTTTCCGGTCTGGTTGTGGTATGTTTACATTTCTGCAGGAGCGTCCATTGGGCAGAATTTCAAAACTTCCAGGGGTTTCCACCCCTTGGGGTCTACCACTTCTCTTAGCCTCTGGGGAAAACAAGGTTCAAACCACTACAGGCATCAAGTCCTTCCCTGTTTCAATATGGGCCACCCCCCAGCCCTGAGTGCACAGCACACACTCGGTGTCGGCGTGGCGGGGGAAGAGCTGGCAGGTGCTGCCGGCAAGAGCGGGAATCACCGACAGGAGGTGAATGTTGGAGCTGGCATTGAGATTGCAGTAGAGCCATGAAACGTCTCACTTGTGCAATGTCATACAAATCAGTTCTCAGGCCAACAAGTCGACTGGACAGAGCTGTGTGGCGGGATGTGCTCCCCTGGCTGGGAGGGCAGCTCCTGAGATCCATCCCCACACGATCTCACCCAGACCGTGAGGTCACAGCGGGGCTGTGAGTTCACAGAGCCCCGTGGTCCCACAGCACCATAATGACCAACTACTCAGTCCCTGACCACAACTGCTGTGGCAGCGGCGGCCCATCTGGTGACATTTGAACTGAGATTACTGGACAGCAATTACAGGACAGCGGTGTCAGCACAGGGGTGTCAGGACAGCGGCGGCAGCAGTAGCTGCCGGACGGTGTGAGGGCGAGGGGCCATGGCCCTTGCTCTCCGCCTCTTCCTCCTCCTCCTCCTGGCAGTGGCCCTGCACGCCAGGGCTGCCCAGGCTGCTCCGGTGCCAGCGCGGGGAGCAGGTGAGCCGGCGGCCTGGGGCACCTTTCCCGGCCAGCGGGCTCTTCTCCCCGGGAAGTGTCTGGGATGGTTTTCCCCAGGGCTTTAGCCAGGGTTTCCTGGGTGCGGAGAGAGCCCCAAAGGGCCCTTGGCTGCTCCAGCCGCTCCCCCAGGGATGTTGCACAGGGCCTGGAACGAGTGTGCAGAGCGGCCAGGAGCCAGCCCAGAGCTGCCCAGGCCCCTCTGCAGCTCTGGCCATGTCCATTGACATCTGGCCCCCACGGGGACCCCCGAGCCCCTGCAGTGCCACAGTTCTCTGAGGCAGGAGGGGATCCCAGCATGCCATGGAAACAGTTCCCATCTCTGTTTGCTTCTAGATGGGGATCGTGACTTTGATTATCTAGAAATTCTTGTGGATGATGCTTTGAAGTTCCTGGAGCAACCTGGAGGCAAGTTCTCAGTGTCCCTTTCCTGACAAAATAATCCCTTTCAATGTGGCAAGAGCTCATTCATGTGCCATTTTCCTTAAGACCCTCTCAAGGTTGCTGGACTGTGGCAATCTTGGTCTGCTCCTTGCTCAGGCCCAAGAGGGATCCCACCGGATCCCTGTCAGGGGGAGGAGAAAGGAGCATTTAACTTTTAATCTTCTTTCCATGCACATACCAGTTGTTCCCTCCGTGGCTGCTGTGCAGATACGGAGAAGGGCAGAGAGGGAAGGGGCCAGGCCCAGGGCTGTGCCCGGGGGGCTGTGCCTGGCGCGGCTCCTTTGCCGGCCCCTCGGAGCCGGAGGTGCTCCCGCTGCGGCTGCCAAGCCATGGCCCTCACTGGGGCTGAGTTTGGAGCTGGGGCAGCTCCAGGGAGTCCCTGGTGCCCTGACAGCTCTGCGTGGGGTTCCTTTGGTGCCAGCGAGGGGCCACTGCTGGCCTGTGGGAGCTCTGCCCCTGCTCCTGAGGGGAGGGCAGAGATGAGGGCCCTGCAGGGATCCCGTTGCCCAGTTGCACTCCCTGCCCCTCCGGCCTGACGGAGAGTCTGGAACTGGGTCACGGGAGCTCTTCTGTCCTGCCCTTCTTTGCAGCCAAGCCTGGGGGTGACGGTGATCAGGAACCCGGAGTGGGGCCCAGGACTGAGCCTCCGGAAGGTCGTGTGGGTACGTTGTGGCTTTTCCCCCTGGGAGAGCTGCCAGCTCAGAGCCCAAAGCTGGGCCAGCCGGGCGCCTCTGCAGGGGCCTGGACAGAGACCTGCCCGTGTGTGCCCTGTCCCTGCGGGATCCCCTCACCCCCACTGTACCTCAGGGCTGCCCGTGCAGAGCCCCAGGGATGACACAAGTGTCTCTGCCTGTTGAGTTACAGGGGTGTCTGAAGGGAGGACTTTTCCTGGTACTGAGCTGGATGCTGCATGTCCCTGCTGACCTCACAGGCTGACCACTGGTTTTCTGTAATCCGTTCATGTCAAACTACTTCCTATTCAGGTCCTCCAAGAGGCAAGAACCCAGCTGAAGAGAAAAAGTCTCAGGAGTCACTCGAAGCCCTAAGACAAATCCTGAAGGAAATGCTGCAGAAACAGAGAGGTGGGTCTGTTTCCTCAGCCTGAGCCGTGAGACCCATCAGCCGGGGGCTTTAGATCCACGTGTGGACAGGCAGTGGCTGCACAGCGGGAAGGGATCCATCGCAGCCTCGCTGCCCCGCTGCTGCTTTCCCGCCTTGCGGGGCTGTTTCCCCGCCTGGCCTGGCTGCAGCTTCTCCCCGGCCTCTGCAGGAAGGCCTTGAGCATCCCCTGACCCCGTGCCCCAAATGCACCACGGGCCCTGCAGACCAGGAGATCCCTTGTATCGTGAAGATGCCACCTCCTTAACGGAGAATGGTCCCATCTGATCCAGGTGTCCCTCTTGCTTTCCCCAGAGATGGACCAAGAGGCTGTTCACAAGTTAATGTTCCCTGAAGGAAGCAGTGGCTCCGTGCCAGGCTCTGCTGCGGGCAGGGAGGCGATGCCAGGCACGGGCACACGGGGTAATTGCTGTGGCGTGGTCATCGGTGTCGGCCATCGGGGTGGCTGTGTGGCAGCAGCTCTTCCCCCAGTGCCCGCTCGGGCCCGTCATAGCAGCAGCCAAAGCTGAAAGCACGACGGGTTGGAGGCATCTGGAGCATGTTCTGCAGCCCCTGGGAAATGGGACTCTGGCCCCAAGGTCCCTCCCGCTGCAGCTGCTCCCAGAGCTGGCCCTGATTCTCGAGAGGCCCAAGGCACCAGAGCAGCCCAGAGCGGGATCCCTCCCGCAAGCCGAGGGCCGGAGCGCTCCCTGGCTCCCACCCTGGGCAGGGGCTCACGTGTCTCCTGAGAGGGCCTGACTTCGTCCTCTTGGGCTGTGGGAGCTGTCCCAGGGCAGGGAAGGATGAGGCTGGCACTGCCTGCTGCAGGGATGGGTTGTGTGCGTGTCCCTCAAAGGAGCGACTGCTCAAGCAGCTCCGCTCCCCCCGGGCTCTCCTCCCGGCCTTCTGGGTTTGCTTTGGTGGGACAGCCTGTCCCCAGGGCTGGGAGCCTCCAGGCGCCTGCACTGAGGGAAACAGAGAATGTCCTGGCTGTGTCCAACGTGCTGTCGGCTTAGCAGGGGTGCCCAGGATGGGCTAACGCTCCAAATTGCTCCCACAGATGCAGCTGGTGCCACAATAAATGCTCCCAAGATCCAGGAGAGCATTGGTAGAGGTTTCTGTTCAGGAGCGCGATGTTTAGCTGTGATAATGGCAAGTGTGTTGGGCTGGCAGCTTGTCATCATGTTGTGCTGTGCTGGAATCTGGTACTGGTGGGAAAGAAAACGGTGAGTTGTTTGTTGATCTCCCCCTCAAACAGCTTCTTTTGAAGGCAGCTCCTAGCCATGGAACATTCCCAGCCTGGCTGCTGTGGAGCGGCCAGTTAGTCCTTGGCCAAAGAACTCTGCTGAGGATTCTGCTGCTGTCCTGTGCTGTCCTGGCCTCTCAGCTGCTGGGCCCCTCCTGGGGAGCCCGCTGGGACTGGAGCCAGTGCTGGCTCCAAGTGAGCCTGCCTGGCCAAGAGCAGCCCCAGCAGGACGGGCAGAGGCAAAGCAAGGTGGGGAGGTGAAGGAGCGGGGACGAGATTGCCCTTGGAAGGCAGACGTGCCCTGGCGCCCGCTCCTGCCCAGGGCCCCTGCCCAGAGCCATCCCCCTGCTCGCTGGGGCCTTGAGGGGCAGGTGTCCACCGGGGCCAAGGTGTGCCAGCAGCTCCCCCGTGCTGCTGAGCCTTGCCAGCTCTGGGCCCTGCTGGGCAGCAGAGTCCCTGTGTGCCCCCTGCAGCTGGGCCTCAGCCACCTCCTCTCTCCACAGGCTCCTCTCTGCTCCTGCTCCAGCCCAGCAAAACACCTCGGTTAGGAGGAAGCAGATCTTCCATCTCAGCTCTCCCAGCCTATACCCGGCTATGCTGCCGCAGCTGCAGAACCTCCAGGTCCAGGAGCCACCCAAACGAGCCCCTCTGCCCCTGAGCCCCCTGGTCCTGCACTCCAACCAGGTCTGAATGTGGGCCCCCCACCAGGGTAGGGGTTGGCCCACCTCTTATGTACAAATAAAGAGAGTTTGAGCCCTCACCAAGTGTCCGGGTGGTCCCACCAGCAAAGCCCCAAGGCCCCAGCCCTGGCTGAGCTCCGTGCCCGGGCGCAGCCGTGGATGCCCACGGTGTGGGCAGGCAGGAGCCAGGCTGGGGCTCATGTGTCCAGCAGCAACCAGCTACAATCTTTGTTTTTCATGGACATGGCAACATTAAAAAGTATTTTTCATAGGAAAAAAAACCCCAAACGAATTACTGTCCCTCTTTTCCCCAACAGTTCTTTGTTTCTCAAACTCTTTTTACAATTCTGGAAAATGAAGAACTTTCTGACATTTCTGCAATAATACATGAAATTGCATTTAATTGTTAATCTTTACTCTAGAAAGCACTAGTGAGGACCAGGTTGGTGGTGAGCCTCTTTTTCTGTAGGAGTTTTGTACCTCATCAGAACCAAACAACCTAAAATCTTTCTCCAGATATTTTTCAGGATTTCTGACAAGCTCACCTCTCAGCCTCCAAAGGCAAGCTTTGAGCACAGTGGGCTGTGGGAAGCTCTTGAAGTCACAATCTTTGTTCGCTGCTGGAAGAACACCCTCTCTTCTAGAGCAGGGGATTGCTCTCAGCTCCCTGCCACCCCCTTCCCTCCCAGCCTGTCCCAAGTGGTCCCCACTCCTCCAGCTCTCGTGGTCCCTGGCTCTCATTCCTGTGGAACTACTGGAGAACACATCACCTCTGCAAAACCAGCTCAGCAGGATTTAAGCTTTATCCCCCTGTTTACATTAGCTTGTTGGCTTCTCTAAACACAAGTTTAGCTTTTGAATGACAAATTTCACCTGGCAGAAGAACTGATGCTCTGTTTCTCATGTAGGCTAAACTCCCACTGACTTAATAGATGTCTGGCCAGTTTAAGGGCTGGAAAACCATTTAATGGAGCCATTTAATACTAAAATGGCCCAATATATGTATGAAAAGGAGCTTGTTTAAATGTTGGAGCCCATTAGAGCATGCCTTTAATTAGTCAGTGGCACATCCTTCTCCCTCCCACCTCTCCCCCCATGAATGCCCAACAGCATGTTTGACAGTTTTCCCAGAAATTGAACTGCCCCATTTTACTCTGGGTAAAAAAAAATAAAGTAAAATTAAATGTTCTATGTTCTCATCATCATCAGAATGAGCTGCTTAATAAATTATATTAACAACTCAGACTGTGGAGCTACTTCCTCAGACTGCAACACTGGCTTTACCGTGCCTTGAAAGAGTGGAAGTGCTACAATCTTTAAAATCAGTTGGACACAATCGTAGCTCTGGAGTTAAGCACAGCAGTAAAAGAACTTTAGGGGTCAGGCCTAAACTGCCCCCAGTGTCTGTCTGGAGTAAACTGCCCCAAGCCATCTCCCCCCTGCAGGCTGGAAAGGGGCTCTGACTGCAGGACACCCATCACTCTCAGGACTAACACTACTATCCTGCATTAGGATTGGCTTTGGATGGAGACCAGAAATAATATCTGGCAAAAGGGAAACAAGATAGAAAGGTCCCGGGCAGGCTGGACAAGGTCAGGACAGAGGGCACCCATAAGGGCTGCCCACCCCCAGAGCTCTTTGGAGCTCACTGTGCTCAGGGCTGGAGTGAGTCGATAGCTCAAGATTTCTTCTGAAACTGCACCAGTGAACACAATAAAATAAAGCAAATGCTGTTCAGCTCTCAGGAACAAGTCAAACCCAGCCAGCCTGTAGCCTTGCTGCTCTGCCACCGTCCTGCTTCATCCCAGCTGCACCCACTGTGCTCTAAATTTAGAGTAAACTGCCCTTACCTTCTGTCGGGTGTGTTGGGGTCACGAGAGCAAAGCTCTCAGAAGAGAATCAGTGTCAGCAGACAGCGCTCATGGAGCAAACAGAGACCTGGGCCTGCAAGATAACCTTCAGATATTTTGGGACTACACACTTGCAGCCCTGAGGGCAGGAAGAGAAGCCCAGGGACATGCTGTCTCTTGTTTTATCAAAATGCTTCGGATGGGGATGAGGAAACCACAGTCTTTATAGCTAAAGCTCCCCTGCCCTTTGAGGACAGGAGCTTTCTCTTTGTTCTTCTGGCATTTGCCTTACACTGAAAAAGACCAGAGGCATCTTCAGTAACTGAGCTGCGGGGTACAGAAATATCTGTGTTAACTTCTCAGCTATGCCCTCACCAATGCCCATGCACAGTTCCAGCTTTGCCTACCTGACCAAAAGAGGTTGTGTGCTTTAGGAAACTACATGATAATAAGTTTTTTTCTTTTTTTTCCTTAATTAATTTTTAGCAATTCTAAAAGGGAAATTAATATTTTAAAGTTAAAAGCCTGTGACAGAGATCAGAAAATCTCCCCTGACGTACAAAACCAGAAGTGGCCTCAGGTTGTGCCAAGAAAGGTTTAGATTGGGCATGAGGAAGATTTTTTTCACAGAAAGGGCTGTCCAGCCCTGGCACAGGCTGTCCAGGGCAGTGGAGGAATCACCATCCCTGAAGTATTCAAAAGACGTAGATGTGGCACCTGGAGACCTGGTTTAGTGGTGAACATGGTGATGGTGCTGTGTTGACAGCTGGACTGAGTGAGCTGAAAGGGATTTTCCAACCTCAACAATTCTGTGATTCTGATTATGAGGAAACAAGCAAAATGCCAAGATAACAAGAATTTTCTGTAGAAAATGTTTCCCCTTGTTTCCTAAAAGCTGAATCATTCCCTAAACCACACAAAACCAAACAAGAAAACAGCCTCCTGACCTTCTCTCCCAGCAGCAGGACCTGCTGAGCTCCAAGATCCCTCTTTGTCCTTCAGAGCATCCCCCAGCCTGGATCTCCCCCCACTTTGCATCTCCAACACTCATTGGACTCGGAGGTCCTGTGTGAGTCATGAAAACAAACACAAAGGTGCCTGCAACATATTCTGTGCAAGTGCTGATGGTGTAGCAGCAGTTACTGAGGACACAAGTCAGGGGACATTTCATGCTCGTCCTTACAGCTGCTGCACCTTGGCCACTCCTCCTGAGCCTCCTGCTCTCAGAAAGCAGCACCAGTGTTCCAGAAACAGAAATATAGGGAATGCAATGTGGCATGAAAGGGGAAACAGAGGTCAGCTTTTCAGTGCTGCATACCTCTGCCTTAAATTCCTCACATATTACTTTTGCTTAAAAACCCTTCCAAGTTTTTTCCCACTTGGAGGTAATAGAACAAAACTAGATGCAACACCTCAGATGGGACAGGGAAAAAAACCAACCACGTTGCCCCCACAAAGAACAAACAAAATGCTGTTGCTGATGAACTTGGGAAGGACTGCAAGGTTCAGATTTCCTGCCAGAGTTTCATGTTGCTCATCCTGCCAAAGTATTTCTTTAATAAAAAACAAACCCAGGCACTCTGATAAAAACCTGGTTTCAGTTGTGACCAAGGTAAATGCAGACGTGGAACAGAAAACAGTGTTATAGTTGGACTCAGCCTTGTAGCCAAATCACCTGAAAGCAAATCCCTTGCAGTTATTGTAGGCACTTGAAAATGTGTCTGTTAAGTTTGAAATGAATAATGAAAAATGTCTCTTTTCCTAAAAGGACAGTTATATTGTTGTGTAATAAAGAGCAGATGTCAAAAAGGATTTCAAAGACCTGAAAAAAAACCTTAGCAAAATGTCACCGGGGCTGCTCTTGCTAACTTTGCCAGAGCTGCTCCAGCCTCCCTTGCAAACATGACACTACATGTGTTGTCACTTCACTTTAATTTGGGAGCACAGTCCCATGGGAGCTCTGTCCTGTGCAGCCAGTCCAGCCCAGGCATGTCCTGAGCAGGGAATCTCTTCCCAGCAGCAGGGAATCTCTTCCCAGCAGCAGGGAATTTCCTTAGTGCACTGGCAGCAAAGGGCCAGTCCCTCTGAGGGGGACTGGCAGGCCAGATGTGCAGGGAAGCTCAGCCCAAAGTGTGGAGAGTGAGGCCCAGCAGAGCCCGGGGGATGCAGGGCAGGGATGGGGGCAGTGGCTGTCTGGCTGCCCCAGCTCTGCTCCTCCTCATCCTCCCCCTCCAGGGGCCAGGGCAGGAGCCAGGACTCTCCCAGGAAGAGCCCAGGGCTAGATCCTCAGCGGATATATCCCAGCAGGCTGGATTTGGCTCCAGGGAGTGTCCAGTTCACACTGCTGAGCAACCAGCTTGTTTCTGAAAGTTTAAACCACAAAGCTGAGTTCAAGTTTCATGAACAATTTTATTAGAGGGCAGAACTGCAGCCAACTGTTTATCTGGTGTCTGGCCTAAGTGCTGATAAAGACTTGGCTGAAATTTCTATAATCTGCCATTAATAAATGCAATTTATGACAGTCTCAAGGAAAGACATGACCATTGCTGGCTCCGCTAATGAGGCACTCGGCGGAGGCCAGGGATTTAGTCTGTACAGAGACAGGACTTAATTCATTTCTTGTCCCTAAATGCTTGTGATTTAGGTCAGGCCCAAGACAAAAGACGATGTAAATCTAAAGGCTCCACAGCCAGGCTTTGCTAATATGAGCTCAGTTGCTTTAATACAACCCAGTACCCTACTTTATAATCCCAGGGACCCATCTAAAGGCAACTTTGGCTGCAGTAACCACTCTCCAGTCAGAGTGATAAGCCCTGAACCTGACATGATGGATGTACAAGCTTCACTTTACACACTAGAAGTGCAGCAGGACCAAGCACAGCTCATAAACACCGTCCAGGACTGGAGGCACTGAGATCAGAGGCAGAGAAAACCTATTACACCGGGTAGTCCGGGACCCTGCTCTGCTCTCCCCCCACTCCTTTTTTTTTGGCTGCCTTTTGGTACCTTGTGAGCTGGCACAGACTGTTCTTGTCTTTGCCCAAAGCTCAGCCCAGTCCAGTCCTCAGCTCCAGATGGGGGGCTTGATGCTGAGCACCCCACTGCAGACTCTGCAAGGACAAACAGCACATGCCAGCTGACAAAAAACAAATACACAGCAGGAACTTCGGTCTCCATTCGTCATGCCTCATCTGAACAGAATTAATTCAAGGAAATCAGTTTATTTGACAAATTCTGTCATATTTAAACCCAGCTTAACATAAAGGTGATGCCCAGGCACAGGTTGCCCAGAGAAGCTGTGGCTGCCCCAGCCCTGGAAGTGTCCAAGGTCAGGTTGGACAGGGCTTGGAGCAACCTGGGCTAGTGGAAGGTGTCCCTGCCCAGGGCAGGGGGTGGCACTGGATGGGCTTTAAGGTCACTTCCAACCCAACCCAATCTGTGACTCTATATTCTGTTGCTTATAATAGATTTAAAAATTACACTTACCGTTAATGGAATGTACACAAACCTGATCCTTACAGAAGCTCTGCATATTTAAAGGAACCCATATTTAAATGTACATACACTTTATAATTCCAATTCAAGCTCTGAAAAATTCCAAGGCCCTCTCTGCAAGCCAAGGGACATTTCTTTTCAAGATCTGTGATGAATGAGATCCAGACCCAGGACTGTTTCATAAAGTATCATCCACGCCAAAATCTTCATCCAAAGAAAAATTCCAGGAACAATTATGAGCATTCTAAATATCAAAGACCTAGTTCTGCTTTATTCAAAGCAAAATAGAAAATTATAAATGCATGGATAAATCACTTTAAAAGTACCTGTCAGAAGATATTAGAAGGTAGGCATCTAAAATAATTTCTAAAATATTACTAAATGAGTGATTTTGGGATTATCTTTTCAGTGTTCAATAAAACCTCACTGTGATTTAGTGCTAAAAGATCCCAATGTGTTTACTCATTTTAACATGGAATTTAATCATTGGAGTTTAATTCCTCTACATAATCTGACCCTGAAAGAGGGTGAAATTCAAAGGGGACAGTGCAAACAACAGCAAACGCTGCAGGATTTCACTGAAAAACATCTTAAAACTCATCTGGGCTCTTTCCTCTCTCTATCCCCACCTCTTTTGAACTTCTCCAACACTCCCAACCAGACAGAACAAAAATTCTTGGCATCAGAGGTTACACCACTGCTCAAATTTGGCTCCAGGTATGAAGTTGTCCAGAACAAACTTTTTCTGACAGCTCTTGCCAAAAGACCCAGTTTAAGTGCCCTGCCTGGTCTGTCCACCCTGCCCCTAAATCCCTTCAGGTGCTGGGATCCCTGTGGGGTGCAGCTCAAGTCCAACCATCCCCAAGGTGCAGCTGTACCACTGCTGATCTCCCAGGGGACCCGAGAGCAGGGCAGAGCTGAGCTCTGTCGGAGCCTGGAGACCGTGGCAGAGCCAGGGGAGCAGTGCTGGAGATGGACCCTGATGACAGCCACTAGTGAGAGATGGATTTGGCCTCTTCTGAACCCCAGAGAGAACCTGAGTGTGCAGGGAGTGACAGATCCCACCTGCTGCATCTGCTGCGTTCCAAGGAACGGTGCTGCTGCCCCGGGGTTCCTGCCAGACACCTCGGCCCCTTACCACTGCCATGCAGGAAAAACATCCCGTCTTCAGGAGAGCCCTGAAGACTCTCCTTGATTGGGCTCTGGATCCCTCAGGTACTGAGGAGTGACCAGGGCAACTCCCAGTGGCATCCCAAGCAGAACAGCCCAACTCAACTGTGCTAAAAAAAATCCTCAGCTGAACTTTGATGTACCTAAACCCATTTTTGTTAACCCTGAGGAACGGAGATCTTGATGAAAAGACAGCAAACTGGCACAGGTTTCACAGAGAGGTTGTGCACTCCCCATCCCTGGAAGTGTCCAAGGCCAGGTTGGAGTAACCTGGTGTAGTGTCCCTGCCCATGGCAGGGGGTGAAATGAGAGGAGCTTTAAGGTTCCTTCCAACCCAAACCAGTCTGTGATTCTGTGAAACATCACAGTGCTGAGCCAGAGACTCAGTGACAGTGTCTGTTTAAAGAACACAGACATAGGATGAGACTCAGGTGACCCACAATGCTCACACATCAAATCACTAAAACACTTTATAGCAGCACTATGCTTAAAAAAACATTTCCCAGCTTCAGCAGTGAAGACATTTCTAATGAACACTGCTTGCAACCAACAGGGTTATTAAATTTACTTTCTAAGTTCCTGTCACATGTGGCACAGGTGACTTTCATTCCCTGGCAGCCCTTGGTAACATGCAGGAGATAAAAATCAGAAGAGAATTACATATTTCCTTGACTCAGAGAGGAATCAGGAACACGTTGGGTTACACAGAAGGGAGCTCACCATGAAGAATGGAAGAATGGAAACTGCTTTGACAGAGAACATAAAGGGAAAGAGCCTCTGAGACCCCAAACCAGCCCTCCCTGGACCCTGCACGCTCCGGGCTCCCTGGGAGTGTTATGACCCACCCCAGAAGGGGAGGGTAACCCAGGTTTTTGTTAATAAATCCCTTGGGGTGGGTTAAAGTGAAAGGACACTGAATAATTGGTGTTTGTAAACATATATATGTAGGGTTTATTTCAGAATAAGGTAATAAGGTCTCAAAGGTAAACAGGTATGTTGCTGGTTTGGGTGTTATCATCTATAGGAATACAACAATATTAGAGTATCTATAGCAATATAGCAATATTGGAGCATAAAAATAACACTTAAGAAAATGTATAAGGGAGAGAAAGGGAAAGAAAGGATAAGAGTGGAAAGATATATATATATATATATAGATATATAGATATATAGATATATATATGGACCCACTGGATCCAGCAAGGAAACTTGGTAGTTGCAGCCTCCATGTCTGTTGGTTGAAGGGGTGGTCCTGCTCCGCTGGGGCTGGGGGAAGCCCCCACAAAACTCAAAGATTTCATAAGGAGTAATTGTACACTTCCAGCTCAGGTGGGAATGCCTTGGACCTCCCCTGGGGTGGGGAGTTTTACCACCATGGATCACGGGGAGTTTTATCACAGATCATGCCATGGGACACGTCACAAGTTTTCTTTCCGTGCTCCCCAGAGGGGTTTTACAGCAGAGGCACCATGTAAGGGAGGACACTGGCATGATAAGAAGGATTTGCCTCTTCCCTTATCTGGCAATGCAGTGCAGAGCTTCAGGTGTGTGTCTGCACGGGATGGTTGGACAATGGCACCCACTCATCTGAGCTGAAGGTCCTTTCCCAGTGGGCATATTCAGGGAAGGAGGGGGGCTCTGCTGGGTGAGCAGCTGTCTCTTTGCAGTTTGCAGAAGTCTTTTGGTGATCTTCCAATGTTTAAGCCATTAACCATTTCAGTCCCTGACTGAGCTGCACCCCGGGATGACTGAGGGTGTCCCTTGTCCCCTTTGCTCTGCTCCAGGGTGGCACATCAGCATTTTCCAGCTCATCCACTAAACTGAGCTGACCCGGGCCATTTGCCTGTTTGCTTTTGTGGGGTGATTTCACAGAATCAGAGAATCAGCCGGGTTGGAAAAGACCTCTGAGATCATCAAGTCCAACCCCGGATCCAACCCCGCCGTGGTTCCCAGCCCATGGCACTGATGCCACATCCAGTCCCACCTTAAACACCTCCAAGGATGGTGACTCCACCCCCTCCCTGCCCAGCCCATTCCAATGCCTGATTACTCTCTCGGGAAAAAATTTCTTCCCAATATCCAACCTAAACCTCCCCTGGCACAGCTGAAGACCCAGCCCTCTTGTCCTACTGCTGGTTCCTGGGAGCAGAGCCTGACCCCCCCCTGGCTCCCCCCTCCTGTCAGGGAGTTGCAGAGAGTGAGGAGGTCTCCCCTGAGCCTCCTCTTCTCCAGGCTGAGCCCCCCCAGCTCCCTCAGCCTCTCCTCACAGCACTTGTGCTCCAGTCCCTTCCCCAGCCTCACTGCTCTTCTCTGCCCCTGCTCCAGCCCCTCCAGGGCCTTCATGAGCTGAGGGGCCCAATTTAATTGTTTTTCTTCTAATTTCGTGACCATATGCAGAACCTGTTGAACACACGCTTAAGGCTGTTTTCATCCCAGATTTAACTGGAGTTTGCTGTGCTTAAGTTGACTCCCCTTGCATTAGCTGTAAGAGCAGAGACAGCCCTGAACATTATTCAGGCTGCACAGAGATTGCAGTAGCAGCTGGGGAGCCGTGCTGGCTCGGGCTGTCAGCAGCATCCCCAGAGAGAGGAGCCAGCCCAAGTTCCAAACACCAATAACTATTTGTATGTGCAGACAGACTCAGGAGGTACAGCCCGAGGTGAGTGCAGCCCTCAGCAAAAATCACCTGCTTTGGCACAGATGAGGGTTTGCTGCAGTCCTATAGTAAGTTTTAAAGACAAACCCAAATGCTCCCTTAATAACATGAACACAAAACAATTTACATTTATCATTGCTTCTGTAATTAATTTGGGCTCCAGCTGTATCAAAGTGATAAAGCTCTCTAGATTGCCATGCACAAACAGCCATCAACTCCCCATTCCTGACATTCCGGTTTTCCACCCCGAGCTCCTCCTGTTTTTACCAGAAGCTTTAGGGCCATAAATCTCAGGTATCCATCAGTCAAAACTATGTTTCCCATCTGGCTCTTTTGGTCAAACTCAAGCCCCAGGAGACCTTTGCACCAACACAAGTCTCAAAACACCAGAAAACTTGCTCAATGCACAAGAGAGGAAATCACCACAATTATAACAACAGAAATTAATAAAGCTATTGTGCCTTTGTCAGTGAAACAGTGCTTGCTGGCAGCATTCAGCATGGACAGCTGCATGGACATCTTCTGACTAAAGCACAGAAGTGCTTCCCAGGAGTGAAAACTGTGCCAGTTTTTATCTTCCAGGTACAGACCCTGCCAGTGGGGTTGATGGGGGCTCAAACATTTGCACTGACAGTTCTGTTTTCACTCTTTTTCAAGTTCCACGAGGTTCATTCCAACTGCAGTATTAATAAAACAATACCAAATTTTCCACATCCAAGGGGATTTGGGCCGGGCTGTTTATGGGGAGCAGACACCAGCACTCATCAGGGAGGGAGCTGCTGAAAAGCAGCGAGAGGTGCTGCAGATAAAAGCACGTGGGGATTGACACTGCATAGGAGCTGAGTGATGGATACTTCCATCTGTTCCATCTCTTCATGGCTTTAGCACCACTTTACCAAAGCTGATTCACTCTGACACACCTCAGTGATTGACAGGGACTTCACAGAGCCAGTTCTGTAACTTAACCCAGCAAAGTCCTCTCCAATCTGCAGGGTGAGATGCACCAGGTACAAGAAATCAACAGCTCTTGGATGAAACACATTTCTCTGATTCAGGAGGGACGACTTCCCAATGCAGTAAGTTCATGATGCAATGGGAATGAGCTGTGGGATTTAACACAAGAGTAATTACTACTCTAATCAGGTATTCCTCAAGGTTGCAGCAGCTCTGTGAATGTAATCACAGTACTTACAAGTCTACACATTTGTACTGCACACAGAGCTTGAATTCCTGCTCCACCCTGGGACTGGGCCACAGCCAACACTCAGATCAGTGACAGAAGCAGCAAATTCCACCCAGTTATCCTGGAGCATCTCCATATTCTCCTGTTTGGATCTGACTACAGAGAACAATGGTTTTATGGACTGCCTGCTTTTGAAGTGCTTCTGAGATGAAGATAGAAGAAGAATTGTGCCCTCCTGCCTGTCTTCCCAGGGGAAGAGAAGCTCTGCCTCCCACACCAGCCCCGCACACGAGTCCCTTGGTGGCCTCCTCGTCCTGCCATGGCCAGAGCACTGGAGCAGCATGAGATCATCAGCCCAGCTCTGCCAGCACCAGTCTGCACTGCTGACAATCCCAAATGGAGAAAGGCAGGTGTACTTCCCATCCCACCAGCTGCCCTCTGCCTCCCCTGGAGCTGCTCACAGGACGTGTTGGGATCAGGATACCTTGGACAGGTCCTGTCTGAGCGCTCCAGAGGAAAGGCCAAAGCTTAACAAGCCCATAGGAGAGTGGAAAAATAAATGTGAGCCCGAGCCTGACAGGTCACAGAATCCCATAATATGCAGAGTTGGAAGGGACACACAGGGATCATCCAGTCCAACTCGTGGCCCTGCACAGACACCCTGTCCCTGAGAGTGTTGTCTCTGAGCTCTGGCAGCCTTGGGGCTGTGCCCACTGCCCTGGGGAGCCTGGGCAGTGCCCAACCAGCCTCTGGGGGAAGAACCTTTTGCTGAGATCCAACCTGAGCCTGCCCTGACACAGCTCCAGCCATTCCCTGGCTGCTGTCTCTGGTCACAGAGCAGAGATTGGAGCTGCCCATCCTGAGGAGGCTCCAGAGGTCTCCCCTCAGGCTCCTCCTGTCCAGCTGAACAGACCAAGTGCCCTCAGTCACTCCTCGTGTGGTTTCCCATCGAGACCCTTCACCCAGCCAGTGCTCAGCTCTGAATATTTTGGGGTCTTCCAGTGTTGCTCTGCTTTCCTCCAGGCCCTGAGCAATGAGCTCGGGTGTCACCGTCACCTGGACAAGGGCAGCACAGCTCCAGCAGAACCTCAGCACATGCCAGCCCTGGGGATGGTTACAGGGCAAAATAAACAAACCCATCTTACCCAAGATGAGGCAACAGAAACACAACCCCTGCCCTTTGCATTTTGCACGTGCAGTGATTAATTCCCCCAGTAATAATGAGGCAGTGGCCTCTAGTGGTTAAAGGCCCAGCAGGCCCCTCTGCAGGGAACTCCTGGTGGCCTTTGGCTTCTCCCCTCAGGGCAGTTCATAAAGCTACTGAGGGGCTTGTCATGCACTAAATAAGCCCAGGGTGCTCAAATGTTTTCAGAAACCTGGGCCCCAGTCAGCACACACTGATGCCCCACTTGTAAGGTTAGGACCTTTTATTTCCTTAAGAAGTCACAAAGACACAGAGACAGCTCCCAGTGTTATCAGAGCACTGCTATAAGGACAGAACAGGCAGGATATGGAAAAGGCCATGGACAACCCTTCACCTCACGGAGAAGCTGCTGGGAGAGGCTCATAATGTGGAATATTCTAGCTCTGCTTCCCAAATTTCTCTTTAATTTAAAGGACATCAAGCTACTCCCTCTGAAGACTCCTGAAATCAGCTCAAATCATGCCCATCCTAAAACAAAGGGGGTCCAGGGGATCCAGCACATCCTAGGATCATAAATGTGGAGTACTCTGAGACTCCACGGAACATCAGTGCTCTGTTTTATACAAAATTACTGTTTTATCAATGTCTTTGGGCTGGAGTGGTAAACAAAGGAAGAGTTTTTTGGTTCCACATGCAAATCACACTGTTCTTTCAGCTGAAAACTATTCATTGAACAATTTATTGGACTAGCTCTGAACACCTTAATCAAGAGTGCCAAAGCCAAGAAAGGTCTGTGAGACTCGAGCTCTGCTGTCAGTTCAGACCAGAGTACAGGTGCACTGCAAATCTTCACTGTGAGTGAGCGAAGCTTTCTGTCTTTTCCCCAGAAAAGGGACAGTCCATAAGACCAGCTCAATACAGTTCTTAAAAATAAGTTCTTACAAAGATTAGCGATACTGAAGTGAGCCATTATCATCAAGTTCCTGATTACAGTGGCCACAACAGCATGGCCAGCTCAGGGATTTTAAAGCTCTCCTGTAGACAATGTTTTGACTTGTGCCAAGTGCATTTCTGAAAGCACAGCTCATTTCTGCTTTAGCCCAGATTCAAGTGACTGGATCCTGGACATATTAACCCAGGTGAGGTTGATTAAAAATATTGTAATGAATAGAATTAGACTAGATGAATACTCAACGTAACTAAACTCATCCAAAGCATGTAACCAACAGTAAAACACGAGCATGTAACACAAATACTGTCTGAAACCAGAAGGGATGGAAATTATTTTAATCAGAGCTCTCTTCTAAGAGAATGTGATCTAGCACATATAATAAATACTCTCAGCTCGTTGCAAAGTTGGTGGATTTCCAAGCAATAAGGATTGTGATACATGGGGACATGTTATAGGAAACTTGATGAAATGCTAGAGCTGAGAGAAAATTTTCTGACCTAGTGGGAGTCCTGGAATTTCTCAGAGCATTGCATATTTCTGCTGCATTTCAGCCAAAAGCAGCAGGCCAGCCTTCATCATTAAACGTTTCTCCAGAGCACTTGCAGCCTCTACAGTGGAGACAGAAAGCCTAATCACATTTTAATTGAGCCAAATCAGACTTCCAAATTCAACAGCATTCAAAACATAAAGCCACTGGGCCCTTCTGCATGAGCAAGGAACTCAGAAAAGATAGAGTGGAGGGTTTAAATATGACCATGAAAACATATCATCTGACAGGGTGCCCATAAAGAGGCTCCTTGGCAGTGCCTGCTCTTTGGGGCATGGATTTCCCACTCCAAGATTATGCAGCCTCCCAGGACAGCTGGGATTCCCATTAGCTGGTTGTAAACACTGGTCATCTTTCCCACTGCCATGTTTTTTCAGACTCTTCCCTGTGGGGAGAGGCTGAATGAAGCTGGTGCTGAGATTGCCACGGGGCCAGGGAGGAGATTTACTGGAAACGAGCCTGGCCATGCAATTATGTTCTGTGATGAGATGGACCCAGAAAGGGCTCATGAAAAGATTGACACAGCAGCTCAACGCTTGTTACACTGAGCACTTGTGGGGTTTCCATTGCAGAGCACTTAATCTCTTGTAAATGCAATAAAATTTTAAATAACTTCATTTTAATCCTACTCCTCTTAGGTTATTGTACCTGTTCAATAGAGCTGCAGTGTCTGTGTTATGAGGTGATGCTGATCCATGACTGCCCAAATCCTATAGGATCATCCTACAGACTCCTGCCTGCTCCTGCCATAACACATTTTTGACTCTCAACACACAGATCACCCCACTGAGCTGAGGAACAAGGAACACTGGTGGGAGCAGGTTTTAAGTGGGCCACTGGAAACAGCACAGCTGCTTCAATGAGATGTAACTGAGTCTCCCAAATCCAAAATCAAACTGGACTGAACCATCCCTTGCACAATGGCAGGAGGAAACCTGTGTGAAACCAGTCCTATCAACCCCTGGCAGAGTCACTGTCAGCACAAACCTTCCCTGTGGGCCCCAGAACCTGCTGTTCCCAGTGCTGCAGATGCTGCTCCTGAGCTGTGCACCCCGACTGCCCTGCAGCTCCAACACTCACGCCCTGCTGGCTACAGGGGCACTCAGCATCCCCCCTCGGCACCCCAAGCAGCACCCAAAGATCTTCTTTGCCTCGGGCTTAGGAGACATAAAAGCAGCAACGATCATTATTGATGTTTATATTCCATTATATTCCAAATCCTGATGGCACCTGGGTGCGAGTCTGCACTGTTGTCTCTGACACACCAAACCCCTTGCCCATTATATCCATCTTTACTGCTACACAGAGAGCTCCAGGTGCACTGTATGGTCCCAGAAGTACCAAGATGAAGTGTGGGCCTTTTCCTGCCACGTTTCTGTGCGAGGTGGGGTTGGGAAGATGAACCTCACACATTTCAAGGACAGGTTGGACGGGGCTTGGAGCAACCTGGGATAGAGGAAGGTGTCCCTGCCCGTAGCAGGGGGGGGGACTGGATGGGTTTTCAGGTCTCTTCCAACCCAAACCAGTCTGGGATTCTATGATTTCAAAAACCATGCACTGTCCAACAGCTCAAATGCAGAAACACTGATGACACACTCCCTTAATTCTCTTTATTACCTGAAGGAACAAGTGTGAGTTTGTCTGACTCCTGTTTACAACTGGTCTGAAAGTGCAGTAACCACAAACCCAATTCAGATTCTGATAATTTTGTGATAAATTTGATAGAAGTTTTTATGTCTTATTCTAGGCCTCTTTTCCTCCTATTCTTTTCCTTTAAAAAGAGGAAAATGTGCAATTCTCCACTCAGTAAATAATGTCCTTGTGAACAGCAGGTGCTTTTAAGACACCTAACTTTGCACTCAACTGCTTTGACAAAAGTTGAGAAGAAAATTATTTCCCTGATCATCATATGACCAAGTTTAAAGGAAATCTATCATTTGGTTTGAGCCAAGCATTGCTATTTCCTCTATGGAAATGGAAACATTAAATCATACATTTTTCTCACATACCATATCTTGAAAGGTCTGCATTCTCTCACGTTTCAGGCTCAAATATTCCCACAACTAAAGCTGAATATAAAAGTATTCAACCCTTAAAGCAATCCCACCTCCAGCAACCCAAAAGACACCCCAGTTCTCCATGGAGCCTTGTTCATCCAATATAAATAACTTGGGCTGTTCACTGGAGATTTATTCTCTCAGTGTGCTCATTTCACTGTTGGCCTTGGCAGAGATGTCCAGGTTTAGAATGAAAGATGGCAAAAATTGACAAACCTTAAATCCCAGTGCTACAGAATCTTATTAGGTAACAGATGGAAAAGATAATTAGCCCACAACTCAACCATTACATGCTTCATTAGGAGCCCTATTCCTATCACACACATTCTCTCCAAGATTTTATCTCCGGGACAATAAAGGCCATTGTTTGCCTTGAGCTGGCAAAAACCAAGGCAAGCTCATGAGATCTGGAGAAGGAACAAGCCTATATTCTTCTCTATTTCCAGCTGCAAGGTGGTCTGGGATTGCTGTGTCCAGGTTCTTTGGTGACAGAAAGCTCAGGAGTTTCCTCATCAGCCTCTCTTTGCGAGGAGCAGTTTTACAGTCCCTGGTGGCAGGAGAAACTTGTTAAACAGTCAGCATGTAGCAGAATAAACACGTACACATACAGAGACCAGCAGCAATGGCAGCTTCCTCTTTCCCTTCCAGGCAGTCAAAACTTGACCAGAGTCTCTCTACCCCTGCTTATGGTCATAAAGAAACACTGAGAGAGACTTGTGCACCTCGGTCATCTGCTGCACAGCTCTGCACTGCCTGGGAAAACACTCCAAGGAAATGTAAATAGATGAAACAGCTTTTAACACTAACATGGTTTGTTGAAATACATTCATTATTTGGACAGGTCAGACCAGTTTTCCTCTAGAAACCTCTGGAAAAACAATAAATATTATTTTCTAGGATTTGTGGCCTCCCTCTCCCTCGATGAGTTATTTATTGGTAGGACAAACCCTCACCAGCTGTCAGGCTCCAACTCCTCAGTCCCATGTCTCTCTTCTGTATAATTCTTAGGATACTCTATATGAGGGGTCAGATTTACACTGCGTTTATAAACAGCTCAAGATTAATAATTGCATCTCTTGAAAGTATTGTGCACTGATTTATCCATCTAACATACAGATTATTGCAGCAGAGGAACACAGTAAAGGCCAGAATACCCCCTATCTGTAACACAGGAACTTTCAATGAGGAAATTCCACTCACAGTATTCTTTCATTTATGGATTAAGTCACCAAAAATGACCTGAATTCTGGTTCCGACACAGAAATTGCATCTTTCCCTCTTCCACTGAGGAACAGCTTGAAAACCACCCCTACAGAGTGCAAAGGAAAAGCAAACCATTTCCAGGGAAGCAGGGGGAGGATCATTATGAAAGCAGCACTTTTTTTTCAGACCTACAATTTTATTCTCAGTGGAATTCTTCCAAACAGCCAAAGGAAGAACTGAGCCAGCCCTATGATTTGCAAAAATCTTTTCCACCTCCTTTTCAGATGAACTGCAAAACAGCTACAGCCAAGGAAGAAAACAGATGAGCACAACCAGAGCCCTAAATATCAGATACACCAGGAGTCCAGTTTGGCCAAGCCCAGCTGCTGCCAGCAATGGAAGAGAAATATTAAAACCAAACAGAAAATAAAACATTTCTAAGCATTTGAACGATCAACTTCAAGTCCAGAACCACAGAACGTCCTGAGCTGGAAGGGACCCCCAAGGACCATCCAGTCCAGCTCCTGTCCCTGCACAGACACTCCAACAATCCCACTGTGTATTTTTTTCCCCCCTCAGTGGTGAAAACTAAATCAAACCCAACCCTCTAAACACTGTGCTCGTAGTAGCAATGCACAATAAACTTTGTCAGTGCTGACCTTGACAATGCTGTATGGGTTTACAGTGAGTACATCCCAGCTCAAATATTCCTTGTCCTTAGCTGGGAAAGGACTTGTATGAGAACTAAAGCTTACAAGCTGCATTTATTAACAACAAATATAATCTCTTGCCTCCTCCACTTTTTTTTTTAAATAAAATTGACCTTAATAACAAATCATTCAGATAACAGTGCACCACATGTAGTCATTTGGTTTAGACTACCTTAGGTGGGGCCTAAGCAAGGTTTGGTCATCCCTATGGACAATTCAGAAGGTTAGTCCTTGGCTTTTCCTGTACCCTCCAAATGTTTATTTTAAATTTCCTCAAGTTCCTTGCTCCAGAGGATGAAAGGGAGACAGCCTGTGTAATTCCCTGGTTGTGAACACCATGAGAACAGCCAGGCTACAACACAGGAATGCCTGAATTTCATTGCAGCATTTGGGAAAGTCGGCCTTGCAGTTTTCCTGAGGAGGAATTTCTCAAACCAGATGGCAGTGGCTGTGAGTGCAGTTTATTGCATTTTCATGTGGTGACTCAGCTTTATTTCTCAAGCTGTAGAGACCCATTACATCAAGAGCCTCAGGTATTTAAAAATGAGATGGAATTACTGCAAGTGCAGCGTGAAGAACAGATCCCTGTTCCAGCTCGTTAACCTTCAGACATCCGGATTGACTTTCCCGAGGTCAAAATAAGGTAAAACCTTTTGAATTCTTGAAGTTGTTCTCAGGCAGCCCTGATACCCCTTGTGGGGAGCTCCCCAGCCCTGCTGCTGCCACCCCAGGATTCCCTGGAATCCAAAACGTGGCAGGGAAGGTTCCACATCCACACCCCAGCTTCCCACCTCTCCCAGCCCAGCTTTGCATGTGCTCTAGGGGTGGGCAAACCACGAGCAGGCAGAATAAATAGCAATTTGCACATGTTAAACGAGCAGGAGAAATGAAAAGGCCACCAAGGATCATGTGTGCTGCCTCTTCCTCTAAAACCAAGAGTTTCTTTATAGAAATTTTTATATATTTATCTTAATTTTATATACGTTAATTTGATAATGAGGCTACCTAGCCTTTCTTTGGGGCAAATTCAATCAAATAGCTTAATTGCTTGTTCAGGCAGTTCACTATTTCTTAGAGTCCTGCTGCTGCTTGAACAGTCTAATAACCATCATTATTTGTATTGTATTGTAAATCTTCAGTTTACACAGACACGGGAGAGCACAAGAGGAGAGGAGGTACCCACACAGTGCCCAGTGTCCGGGCCTGGAATCCTGCACAAACCCAGAGCAATTCCCAAAATCAGCACTGATGAAGACTCAGCTTTAGAGCTGCTGTTCCATTCTGACTCTTCTTTCTGGTCTCACAGGACTCAGATCCCATTGAGCACAACTGATGCACAAACAGACCCAGGAGAAGCTGCTTTCTGTGAACAGCTGTTTACTGTTTAAACACAACTCTGCACGAGGGGTGGGGAGGCTTTCTTTGGGCAGCTTTTTCCTTCCCCCACAGTGTATCTTTCTTTGAACTAGTCTTTCTAGTTAACCAGTGCAGAAATACAGCTCCTATTTCTATTAACCGAGTGAAATCACCAGAGAGCATTTAGTATCCTCTGGGAGTTTTATGACAACACAGGGAAAATTGTCCCCAGCAGCAGCTGAAGCCTCAGGAGTTATGTGGAGTTGGGTTCACTGCCACAGTCAGAGACATTTTCAAATTAATTTATCAGCATCTGGCCTTGTATCCAATCACAACAAACAGTGGGAAATCTTGATGGACCATGGAACCTCCACGGGTTTGATTCAATATCCTACTCTCCACTCAGTAGATGAACACAGGCCAGAGAAAATACAAAACCACCTCTTGCCTTTAATGTAGCCACTGCACATTGTGCTTAATTTTCTGCCATAGGGTTAGGGGTTTTTCTGCCATAAGAGAGTTCTTACTGGGCTGTTTGTAAAATCTGTGCTTAGTTAAGGACTGGGTATAACATGCATCTATTGTACAGACCGGGGAAAGAGTCGAGTCTGAAACATTGCAGGTGTTCCCTATTTTATAAGAGCATTAAAAACATAATTCTTCTCTGGGACCTCTCCAAGCTTCCTAACACTGTCAGCAGTAAAGAGAAGAAATCACAAGGCAGGTTGGCTTGTCCATCAGTTACTGGAGTTAGAGAAGAGTCACTTTACTGCCTTACAACTTGATGTAAGTCCATACACACAAGAAGGAACTGGGGGGAATCACATGGGGTGATTTTCCCTCCCAGATGGACATCCAGGTGTTTTCCTACGGCTCCCACTCCCAAAGGGTATGTCTGAGACACCATGTTCACATCCAGAAACAGGGACAGAAAACAAAAGACAGAAGATGAGCATCATTTGCAGGTTGATGATACTGCAAACAAGAAAGAATGAAAGCCCAAGTTTGTCTTCTCTGCTTCTCAGACTTCTTTTTGCACACTCTTGCCTATTTCTACCATCTAAAATAATTCTTTGGTACTTACACACCAATTCTACATATCCTGTGATACCAAGCTCTACTCTGGCTTTACATTCTCATCACAGGATCTCTCTTTGAGCTGTGAGTGCATCAAATTTCTGTTTGGAGAACTTGGTTCTCTGCTCTCAATAGCTTCAAGTGTATTATTTCATTGCATGCACAAGTAAAAATCCTTCAAGCATTTCCTCATAGTTCCTGTAAGACATTTAACACTGCTAATACAAGTTTGGGGGGTTACTTGTTTTAATTTAAAAAGGCTACTTCGAGAAACAGTGGCCAAGATAAAGAAAATTAAGCTCAGGATTCATTTCAGAGACACAGAGGTGAAAGAATCCGTCCAGAAAAGGTTCATTTCATCAGTATTTCTGTTTGCAGCTTCCAGCAGGGTAAGCACTTCCTCCAGCTGTATTTTAGGAAATTGTTGTGAACTCAATAGAGATAAGGATGGCAATGAGCAGTGTGCTGTGAGATCTCACAGGGCTTCCTGTCAGCAGAGACAAGGGATTACTGAGCTCAGAACTGGATTCCTGGTGTTCAGAGGTGTTACCATCCAGCTTTCCCAGGTTCCCACTGCTCCCCTGAGCTGCAGCCTGAGCTCAAGCTCTGTTGGGCTGTCCCTGGGCTGTGGCCTGGGCTTATGATTCCACCTTTAAAACTCCTCTTGACTTTTAAAGAGCATCACAATGTTCAAATATAGCACATTTCAACTCTTCTGGAAGAAGTAACTGAATAGGAAGGAGAATTTTCAGAACCACTTACCTGCTGCAGGACTTCCCCCTGTTCCCCCTGTCCCCAGAGCACCAAGCAGGGCTGATTCCCATCGTGGCAGGACTGTCCCTGCGGAGCCAAACAGTGCCATGCTGGAGCTGGGAATGATCCCAGCACCTGCAGCTCTGCCTCTGCCCCTCTGTTCTCCATTTATCTGCACGTGGAGGATCATCATGGAATGGAGCCTTGGCAAAGACTGACTCATTTCATTTACAACAGCACTCCAAGACATCGTAACATCTGGAAGTTGGGACCCACCAGACCCACAAGTTTTTGGACAACCCCCACAAAGAAAACCCTCCCATCTCCCAACACCATTCTGGTATTTGTCGTTTTATTTGCAAAGGAATCAAATTAAAATCATGGAGAAGCACATGGATGTGACACCAGGGAAGAGTCTGCCTGATTTATTCCAAAAGCAGGGAAGCTCTTCCTGGCTGCAGCTCCAATGCAAGGGAAGCAGAGCAGGCTGCAGCTTTTTGTTTAGGCAATTTGCAGTTTCCTTGTCTCATCTCTGCTATAAATCTAAATACAAGGGCAAAAAAAAAATAACCACAGACCAAATGTCAACCTTTTGGCCAACAGGATTAATTAAAATCTTTCTTAGGTGTCAAAAGGGAAAGGAAGGAGACATTTCTTTGCTCTCACAATGCACTGCAATCTGTTATAAGTCTACTAAGGACTACATTTAAGACACTATAAAGACAAAAGGGAGTATTTTAGGTCAGCCTTGAGTGTTTTTTTTCCTTTTCTCATCTTTCTAAACAAATCAAACATGCATTTCCAGAATAAAGATAATCAGTTCTGGTTAAACTTAAAGGATATCTACTCTTAACAGCAAAACAAAACAAGAGTTTGGAACTTATTAGTGAAATATGTGACTAGAGCCTTCCATCTGACAGCAAACGGTTTATTACCCATAATGTTACTTTTGAAGGAAGAGGTGATTTATGGAAGTGTGCCATGTCTCCACAGACCACTGGCAGAATGTAATACTGCAGGACTGGTGATACAGTCTGGTGATGGCAGTCTTTCCATAGTTTTTGTACTTATTTCATCTCCAAGCAGCAGTTTCAGCCCAGGTGAGCTGTTGGGAGGGAGCTCAGAGCAGCACCACAACCATTTCTGTGCTATTCAACCAAAAGAGCTTTTTGTCTTACCACAAAATTCTGAATTTAGTTTGAGGCAGTCAGTGCCTTGTGCAGCCCAGAGCATTACTGCACATTCAAAATGCTGCAGGAAAGCAGGGCAGCAGTTATTTGCTCTGTCCTAAGGATCAAGTACAGGCACTGAGCAAAACCAGCCTCCTGTTCTCACTGCCATGGCGAGACCAGGAGAGCTCAGCCTAGAACAGGAGTCAGTCCTCCCACAGCTTACCAAAACATCAGCTCTTTGCAGAAGGAATTCATTCTTTTCCTATTCACTAACAACTGGCTGACTGTACCAAAATGGCCTGCACAGGGGTAAGATGAAGAAGTTAGATTTGCCATGCAGTGCTCAGCTAAGAGATCGCCAAAGGTGTCGGGAGAAAGACTGAAAACCTGAAAACCACCCCTGTTTAAAGCCTAAGGTAAAGTCTGACATGTACTGCAGGCTTCCCTCTGGGATGGGTGTAGGACACACAGCCTGTGCTAAATGCAAGGCAAGCTCAGGACACAGCAGTGCTTGAGGTCAGGCTGGCTGCCCAGGGAGGCTGTGGCTGCCCCTGGATCCCTGGAAGTGTCCCAGGCCAGGTTGGACGGGGCTTGGACCAACCTGGGCCAGTGGAAGGTGTCCCTGCCCATGGCAGGGGGTGGCACTGGATGGGCTTTAAGGTCTCTTCCAAGCAGTCCATTTTGGGATTCCATGATTGTTATTGCTGCTGATCTGCTCTGCATTCCAGAGCCAGCCAGGGGGATGAGGGGGAGCATCATCCACTGGGCAAAGACAGCAAGTGAAATTTCTTCTTCCAAGGGACTGCAGTTTTCTTGGAAGAAGACTGTGTCCACTTATTCCCAAACTAGCCCAGTTCCCAGAGGCCACAGCTCTGAGAGCTCAGTGAGGTCCCGGCAGCACAGTGTGAGGGAAGGGCAGCTCCAGGATCACTGACTCCACAACTCCTGGGTTTGGCAGGGAATGTTGTCCCCAGAGGGCCTGTGGTGCTTGTAGGACACAACTGTACATTACAGGAAATTCCCAAGTGTCACTGCACAGACCACAAACAAGGTAATGGTGTTAAAAACCACCCCCAAACAGGTCAGACCTTCCGTGTGAGCGGGACGGGCATCACCACCTGGAGCTGAACGTTGCCAGTCCAAAGCTCTGACCACAACACCCAGTGGTTTTAGTGCCAAGGTCTATGCTGGGAGTTCACTGTCAGACTGTCAGTGAACAACACTGCAACTGTCAAATCAAACACATGAAAACACCAACTCCTCAGTTCACGTATAACTACATTTCACACATGGATGCCCAGCAAGAAATGCGTGTCCCTCCGTTAACTAGAAGTCATTGAGAACCCTCACTGCTTCTTTCTCAAGTCATTTGAGTCAAAACTAATGTCTTATTATGGAAGACAAGACCTACCAGGTCTTTCTTCAAGTCAGTTTTGGTGATAAGTTCTGAAACCCTCCTTCCTGTAGTAGGATTTTACTGTTACAGCTGCAATTAAAAAGCAAGAACCAAAAGCCCCGCGTTTTTCCCGTACACATTTACCTTGGACTAGCCTCTTAACGTGTAAAAACCAACCTTTTGGCAACACAGTCAAATAATACCCTAATTAAACTTTGTGAAAAAGATGAAGGTGTGGTGTGTTGTGCAGCTGTAACCTCACAATGAACACTGAAGTGCAGTCAGTGTGTCTGCTGCTCAACAACCACCAGTTCCACAGATGAGCTGAGAGCTCTCAGGCCCTGCTGCCAACACTGACTTCTCTCTGCAAAGATTTATAGAAGGCCTCTAAAACTACTGCAGCCTTATCAGAAGCTTAGTTCAGAGTTTAACACCTGTAGCAGTAACATACTTAGGAGTTACAAGATAGGTAATGACGTGTAACTTGGAATTAGAAAGTGACTTTAACCCTTTATGCTGACACCTTAAAAATTATTTGGATACTTGCAAGCTCACTTAAACCACTTCAAAGAACCTGTTGACAAACCTTGAGATTCAATGCAGTTTCAGTTACATTTTAAGTATGACAAATACATCTTCTTGTCTCTTCAAGAAACTGCCAGTCAAAGTTTTTGACAGCCAAGATCCATGTGAAGTGAAAAGAGAAGTCACTCAGCATTGTTCAACATCATTTTAATCTCCACCAAGGGAAAATTATAGAAACATGTTAACACAAACAGAAGATGTTCAGGGGAAAGACCATATGGTGCTATGACAGGTTTAGGTTATAGAAATGTAATTTATAATTTTATAAAAATCATATGAAAGAATAACAACATCTTTCAGTAACGTCAGACAGTATAGAAAAAATAAATCTCAACATTAGTCGTACTCTGATGGTCCTTCTAGTAAGAAATTTAAAAGTGCTTTTTAATCCCAGTGTAGCAACTTAAGCTTAGTGCAATATGTCAAATCTGGCTTAAAGCAGATATTTATAGCAATTGTGCAATTCTTACAACTGACAAACCCCATCTAAACATGAACACTAAGTGAGGTAAGTATTATAATTAGCATTAAACATTCCTTAAATAGCTTAGACAGCAACTCTACTACGAGCAAAATCTTGGTGTTCCTTCCCAGGAAAGCTCAAACATAGACACGACATGAAACTTGTAGTACAAATCAGTGAATATTCAGAAGTTATAAAAGCTCTTGCAAAATATGCAGTTTAGCACATTTACGACCCACTGCTACAATGCAAAATATACCAACTTAAACAAAGCCAAACTTTACAAGTAGTGCACTGAATTTGCTTGGAATACACTATTTTGTTCCCAAATCCTCCTAGAAGCTCCATATAAAGTTAGCACATTAACTTCATGTAGAAATGCCACTGTATTTTTAGATGAACAATAATAATGAACAATTTGCTTACCAACTACGACTGCAACTACAAGTACCATTACTCTCTGAGCAGGTGAAAAACACAGCACTAGTCGGGGAAAAAAATAATTTCAACGTACCCATCACTGTTTTATACATGCCAAGCTGGAAATAGTGGAGATAACCTGAATTTCTACATAGTTTTTGCTGCAAGGCTGCTCAGAACTCTACCATTAGCTTTGATTTGCCTGTAGTTTCTTTACTCTGTGAGTCACAATGCACAGGAACTATTCCCTTTCACATGCAGGGCTCATTTTAAGAGAGGCAAACACCAGACTGTTCATGTTGAGCCCTTATGGCTCATTTGCATATAGAGCCAAAGGTGTTTCCTATTCTATTTTTCAAGGTGCTTATAAGTAAGATTTAAGTCACTATCAACAACAGGAATAAACTATAAATTAATGGCCTTTCCTTCTTACAGGCTATGGTTTCAAAGCCCTCCAACTGCACTGGTTTTTACAGTATTGCACTTAACTTTAGTGTTAAACTGACACTGAAGTCTGCACAGAACATGTTTTACAACAACATTCCCATTAAAAAAGCAATAAATAAAATGCAGTATCTAAAAAAACCCAAGAAACAGTGGGTTTAGTCCATATTTCCCCCACACACAGACAAAGCCGCACCATCTGAAACAGGTCTGGGGCAGTCTTTGGATGCCAACTGCATAGTTCTTTCAACATAACAGCAATCAGAGAGGCAAGTAAAGCTTTCTACAGCAATGTCAGACACAAAGACAGTACCTCTGAGTGCAGGTCTGTTAGCTTAGAAGGACGTGTTGCCTTTCCCGGGACGGATGCAGGAGTTAGACCGAGCTGGCTCTGCCAGGTTATTGCACTAAAACTGGGAACTCATCACTGCAGGGACAAGTTGCCCAAGTCTTTTGCAGAGTCCCTGACCATCTGCTCCAGGCTGGGGTGTGCAGCCCCCCTGGCTGCCAGCTGGCCGTGGATGAGCCCCAGGCTGTGCAGGTTGAGGATGGAGTCGGCGATGATCCGCGCCGTCCTCTTCTGGTACCCGCCGGACGTCACCATGAGCACGGGGATCCTGCGGCGCCGCGCGGCCCTGAACACCACCTCGTCCCTCTTCACAATGCCCTGCAGAGCACCACGGCCACCAGGGGCACAGAAACTGCTATCAGCATGACTGACTGGCATAAATGTCCTTCCTGCTGATCTGCTCTGGTCTGGGGAAAAACCCCACCCCAACCTTTGAGCTGCAGGATTGTTTACAGCCATTTTGTGGGAACTGCACTCAAGCCCACCTGTGGGCTTCTCCTCATTTTCAGATAAAAAAAAATAAAAAGGGAATATCTGACTTCTTGGCACCTAAGTTTAACAGGATATTGTAATTGGAGATGACACTGAGCTTCGTACCAGCTTAGAAAGATTTCCTGCTTGTCTTGATTTACAAGAGCACAGTGACAGGGCAAGAGGAATGGTTTCAAACTGCAAGAGAGCAGGCTTAGATTAGATATTAGGAAGAAATTCTTTGCTGGGGGGCTGAGGCATTGGAACAGGTTGCCAGTGAAGTGGTAGCTGCCCTATCCCTGAAGGTGTCCAAGGCCAGGCTGGATGGGGCTCTGAGCCATCTGGTCCCATGGGAGATGTGGAGGGGGCTTGGAAGTACATGAGCTTTAAGGTGCCTTCCAATCCAGGAAATGCAGGCTGGAAGATCTCCAGCCCAGCCTCCTGCTTGAAGCAGGACAATCCCCAGCAGTGGCTGAGGGTAGTGGTGACTCCACATGGATGAGGCTTGGGAATGTCCAAGGATGGCCATTCCCTCAGCTCCCACTGAAAGCCCAACTGACAACACTCTTCAATCCCTGGGGTGATTTTTGGGGTGTCCTGTGCAGGGCCAGGAGTTGGACTTGATGATTCTTGTGGGTCCCTTCCAGGTCAGAGTATTCTGTGGTTCTGTGATATTTTAGTTCTAACCTGTGAGTTATGGATTTATAGTATTGGATATCTGGAAAGTGTTTAAGCCTTATATTTTACAGTAGCAATTAAAAGTTCATTTAAAAGTCCTGTTAGCTGGTTTACATGAATAATCATTAAAAAAAAAAAAACCAACAAAATACCCCAGCAAATCAAATATCCTTGACTTGTTTTAGAGGACACAACAGATAAAAGTCCTTAGTACAAATTCCTAGAAGAATTCCTGCTCAAAGGCCATAAAGTTCTAAACTGATTACAAATTTTAGAAATGTTCACCCTATTTTCCAGGTGAGGAATTGAGACTAAGAAAGATTGTCTGAATTCAAAGTGCTTTAGTTTGTGCTCAACTTGCACAGCACCCTCTGACTAAAGTTTAGCAACTCAATCAAGATTTCACAATCCTACAGAAGAACCCCAAATTCAAATCAGATTTTACACATTTACAATCACTGGATGAATTTTAAGTCCCAGTTTCTTTAATAAAAGCCTGTAGTTAATGCTAAAAGAAGCTATGGCTGAAGGGGGAGTTGCAGAATGTGAGTAAAGGTAAACCCATAAAAAAATAAAACAACAGAAAGAAGGAGATAAATTCTAAATAATTTCTTACTATGAGAAGGGTATGGAACTAAAAAATAACAAAGACTGCTGACCAAGAGGAATTGTACTGTCACTGAACCCAGACAACAGGAGAGTTTGAGCCTTCTGGGTTTCAAAACGTACATGTGGGGAAAAAATACTTCAGAAATGAGTGAGAACAGAACTAAAATCCACTTTTTGTAAAAGCACAGAGTTCAGGTACTTAAATAACTGCAAAGCTGGAGAAGGGGATCACGATGCAATCAAATACAAAAAAAATCAAGGAAGCAGCAGTAAAAGTGTTGTAAAATGAATATGCATTGCTCAGACTGGTTAAAGGAAGACTGTGAATACATCAAGAAATAATACCCTGCCAATAATTAGACCACAAAGAGATAATAAAAGGAAAAATTAAAATACAAATGTAGCAGGAAAAAATATCTTGTAAAAACACACAACAGTCCTGCTTATTGTGCAGTTTGACACAGCCCTATGAAAGCACAAGGAGTAACAACTGAACAGTGAGACAAAGGAAACTGAGGAATTCTATTAGAAACAGCTCCCTAAAGGAAGGAACAGAATTACAGGAGGAGCTGTGGGTCCCACCTCTGGCTGCAGCACTGTTATCCCACCCAAGAACTGGGAGCAGCCACTGTTCACAGGAGCCTCTGCTCCAGCAGCTCTCATGGCTGAGCCTGGAGGAGCTGAGGGGAAAACAGGCTTATTCCCATGTTTCTGGGTTATTAAGAAAGAAAACATATCAACTGGAAACAACAGCCCAGCACAGTTCCCACTCCCACCCAAAGGGAACAGGGACTTGGCTGCTACATCTCAGGTTTCCCTCCAGCCTCAAGTACCACGAAACCACCACCCAGAGCACTGAGGAGCCCAATCCTGAGCAGAACTGACACTGCCCCAAGAGCTGAAGGACACCTTCGGGTGTGGGACCAAAGACTGGACTAAGGAACCTCAAAGAGATGAACCATCCAGGCACAAGGCCTTCAGTTTGGCCTTTCCAGCAGCCTGGGATTCCAAACGTGGTGAAATGTGCCGCCTTCGCACGTACAACAAGCAGACCAGAGACACAGGAAACCCTGCCCTCAGTGCAGACTGCAAAGGTCTGAGCTACAGGAACCTCTGCTCCAGCAGGCTGTGCAGAGAAACAGCACCCTCTGCCTTTCAGCTCCCCTTGGAGCCAGGAAAGCTGCTCCACCTTCCCTTGCCCATCTTTATATTGTCTCTCTACACAGCACCCAGCAACCTACAGCAACTCCTTTTCCTTGGCCATTAACACTGCTCCTTCTCCAAGGCCAGAACTGTTGTTTTCTTGAGGCAAATCTCCAAGCAGTCCCCACCTACCCCCAAGCTGCCACGTCCCTTGGTGGCCACTGCTGCACCAACCACACCTCCCACTTCAGGCTGTGTCCTCTCCAAGGTCACATCAAGTCCAACCCCTCAGCTCTTCCTTTGTGCCAGAGAACTGAACAGCAGTTCAGAGTGAACAGATGGAGTGGTGGCTCCATCGGGGGGGAACCTGAGAGCTCACAAACCAAGCACTTCTCTGTATTGAACCGGTGGCCATTAAATGTGAAACAGGAGAGGGGCAGCACACAGGAGCTGTCAGAGAAGGAATCATTAAAAACCACGGAGGAAATACAAGATCTGGACATTTTTGTTTGTTTTGAGAAGAGCAGACTGGAAAGCAGACTGTTTGGGAAAAGCAGTGAAGGTGGAACGAGAAGGGACACAAACTGGGAGGTGAAGACTTCTATGATGTGTACAGAATAAATAAAAATTTAAATCTACTAAAAGTGGGCAGAGAAAGTACATGGTATCTGTAAGGAAAAGAATCAAGAGAAGGAAAATAGGTGTTCATTTGCTAGGAATACACAGGCAGGCTGCACAAAATTGTTACAGCTGGAAGACACCACAAGGGCAGTTTAAAACAGCTGGGAGTGCTACAGAGGAAATTAAGTGTAAGATACATACTGGGGGCAGGTGACAAAAGAAATACATTGCAAAATGGGTCATGTGAGGGGAAAAACAAACCAACCAAACTGGGAGAAGAGAAGTCAAGTGAAGTGTGAAAATGTCTGTCTCTCTGGTTACTATCTGGGTGTTCAAACCAGTGCATTTTAGAGAGGAGATGGATTACACTGCAACAGCCACTGGAAGGACAAAAATATTTAGAGGCAGGAAGAAAATCCAAGAAAATAAAAGGGTGAAAGAGCAAGAGTTGGATCTCTGGTGCCTGTAAGAGGGAAATGCTCTGGCTGAGTGCAAAGGGTGCACTTCCCTTCAGCTCCCAAACTGCCTGCAGTGTGTGTGGGGAGCAGGGCTGGGGGATAGCAGTGCCATACAAACCTGGGAGATGGCCAGGCTGCCAAGGGATCCCACCCAGGATGGCAGTGCCATACAAACCTGGGAGATGGCCAGGCTGCCAAGGGATCCCACCCAGGATGGCACTGCCATACAAACCTGGGAAACAGCCAGGCTGCCAAGGGATGCTCACCCAGGATGGCAGTGCCATACAAACCTGGGGGGAAATGGCCAGGCCTCCCAAGGGATCCCCATCCAGGATGTCAGTGCCAGCATTATAAACCAGGATGTCAGGTTTGAACTCGTTCAGTGCTCCCTCCACGTGGGTGTGCACCTTCTGAAGGTACTCTGTGTCCTCTGTGCCCCACTCCAGCTCCACTTTGCGTTTTATGGCACCTGAAAGCAAACAAACCAACCACTGCTCAGTAAGAAAAGGGTTGCTTTGAAAGAAAATGCAAGATGTAGGGAAGCAAGAAAAAAAAATCACATTTCAGGAAGTCTTCTCAATACATTGCATTTTCACAGAACTTTGAATTAAAGAAAATGACTCAACTACTTGTTTTCTCAGCAAATGTTAAGCACAATGACCTTGGAAAAAAAAAATGAAGAGAAAAAATTAAATGCAGGAAGAAAAAAATATCTCTGAGATGCAAGTGGAAAATGTTATTGAAAAGCAGCTGATCTACATGTCCAGTTACCAATCAGCAGAGAAATCATAAAGGAAATTATTAACTTAAAAGTAACCTAAATAAAGCATAAGGCAAAGAAAACACTGAACTGCTATTGCAGAGGAAACAGCTGGGGGGAAAAAACCAAGATAAATATCACTGAGAAATTATGAAGATGTTTTATTTTTATCATAACACTCAAAACTTCACAGCAAAGGATCATGAATTTATGGGAACTGCTTTATGAATGTATAACAGGATTCAGCTTTGCCCCAAGCATTTTCAATTTAATGTTCTTACCCTGTAATCCTACCAAAAGAGCAAATATCTATTCTTCATTTAAATCAAATTATTTCTAATGCCTTTAATAAAGCAACAGAAGTAGAAGAGGATGGCTGAGAAGGTGAAGGGGAGAAACCCAAGGTTAGGCGGCCTAGTTTTGGGTGCTGTTATGGAGGTTTGTGTAACTCTACATGTGAATTAATATCATATCCATGCCAGAGGTGTTCCAAGGAATGACTTCTGCCTCACCACACCCTCTGCCTCAAATTAACTGACTTGGATAAAGAGGGATTCAGCACCCACCAAGTGTGCATTCAACACAGAATGACAATTACTCTTGGGATTGCTGGGTAGGGGTTTTTCTCTGCTTTCCATCCTTGTTCAACATCAGGGAAGGATTGTTTCTCATTCCAGCAAGAGTTGCAAGGATTTTTGTTTCTTTACAGTATTTTCCTGGATGCTTCTCTTATTCTTATATAAATGTCCCTGGAAGTCTGCACAGCTCTTCTGAACAGCACTTGGAGCCTCTTCAGGGTAAAGGATCTGCTGGCTGAGCTGTGGAGGAGGGGACACTGCAGTGGGGACAAACAAGTATTGTTCTGATGGAACCATGAAGAAGTTGAGAGATGTTGAACAGGATCCCCTGCCTTCACAGGCCTCTTGCCTACATCTCCACACAAACACAGAAGTGCAGAGATCAGGGATGGGTCTGGATCAGGATGGACACAGCTCTTCCATGTGTTCATTGTCCATCTCCTGCTCATTAGTGAAGGCATTTGTCCAGCTTTGTAAAATGACTCTCAGACCATGAGATTTTTAAGGCCTGAACTTTGAGTTTCAGCTGTCAAATTCTGTGCTCACCCTTCAGTGAATTAGTCCCATTCCCCATCCATGTCCTCCTTTCTCCTCCTAAGCTTGTGTAATTCCAAACTGCTTCCCCTCAGGGATTCAATGTGCTTATGGCTTAGCAGCAGGCAGTGGGAGCTGGGCTCTTTCTTCCCTTCCCTAATGAAAAACGTGCAGAAGAGGCTCCTGCAATAAAACATGGAAAAAATGGGCAGAAAGTCCAAGGAGCCACTAATCAGTTGGAATTTACCCCAAGGATTCCAACTCTCAGGTTCAAGCCTCTACCTTTCTTCAGAGATCCCCTCTGTGATCCCATCTTTGCCTGGTCATTTAACAGGAAGGATTTAAAGGATTTAGCCAGCAAAATCCTATTCAGACATTCTTATGCAAACTGCAAGGACCTACATGTTCACATGCCTTTGGCACCTCACCCTTAGAAAGGGAATGCTGGTATTCTCAGGCTCACAGGGGAGGGGTGAGCTCAGTGGTTCAGATTTGCTAACAAGGACTCACTCTGTTTTGGTCTTAATCCATCTGTTCAAATGTTGCCATGTGATATAGGAATAAAGGGATGCTTTTCCTGGAGGGGAAAACCCCCGCATTTGCTTGCAATTTGTCTGCCTACAGACACGATGTGCTTTAAATGGTCATTTTTTAGTTTAATACCTTGAAATTCTACAGTTCTCAAAATCTTTACAAGTCAAAATCCAGCAGTGCAATGCACTGCCCCTCATTCTTGCCAAGAATCCAAATGAAGGCTTTTCAGAGCGACAGGATCACTGAAGAAATCCAAGAGCAGAACATCCCCCCCCAACAACCTCTGACTCAGGGAACAAATTAAGCCTGTAATAAATGAGTGTAACAGAACCAAAGATCAAATCAACTTTGGGCTTTTGCATTCCAATTTAAGCATTATCAAAGCCCCACTAATTAATCGTGGCAGCTCACAAGACACAACAGGCACGTCACAGCAGGGATAAACAAACCACAACCAAAACCAATCAAGCACCAGCTCCTGTCGTTGGTCTGACAGGCTGCCCGGGGCAGGGGGAGTCCCCATCCCTGCAGGGATTTCATGGGGATGTGGCCTTGGCAGGGCTGGGCTTGTACTCCATCTTATAAAGGGCTTTTCCAACCTTAATGGTCTTATTCCATGACTTGTTTTGCTTCCCAAGTTGTTTCACACTCAGATGCAGCTTGTTTTCTAGATGCTTACAAACCAAGTTCTACTGGCAAAACGACACACCTAAATATGTTATAATTTATAACTTTTCAAAAAAACATGAAACCTTTTTACACAGCATCAGCTAATCCTCAGGGAATTCCATCACAAAAGTAGTGTAAGGGAAAGATGAAGGTCTAACAATTCTCTTAAAATCACTGCTCCAAGTGTGGCAGGAGCATTGAATACCCACCCACATCCATCCCAGAAGTGAGGGGAAACACTACTGTGATATATCACAGTGATCACTGAAAACCATGTGATATTAAAAAAAAATAAAATCTAGTTAACACTGTTGCAAGGAAACCTATTAGTAAATGAAGTTAGGTAGCAGCACAGGAGGTCTTTTAGATTTTGGAATGTGAATTTCAGCTGTACTTACGTTTAGCAAAGCCATCCCCTGGATAAATGTATCTGTTGTAGGCATCCATAATATACACCCGAGGATCATCCATAAAGTCCCTCTCATGGCCATTTCCCTGCAGGAAATTCACAGTTAGCTATTCCCAACACAGCATTGAACACACTGCAAACCCTACAGCAATCAACACTACAAAGGTCTAATATCCACAGCTCCCTGTGTCACTCTCTTATTTATAGTCTTGAAGGTTATTCTGAGGAGAGGGGTTGATAATACCTGAAAACTGCAGGTATTACCACAAACAAAATCCCTGTATCTCTGGGAAGGGAATTAGCAGAGAGCTCATTACACATGTAAGAAAAAAGAAGTGAAAAATAGAAGCTAAATGTCCTCAGCAGCACCACAAAAGCAACTGTGACCACCAAAGAGATCTGTCGCTCTCCAACTGTGCAAGAAAAAGTCCCTTTCAACTGCTCCAGGGAACTGAGTGTTCCTGTGTAAGAATTAATAAATAAATAAAGCAGACCACAGCTCTCCTGGCAATTCAAGCCTTGGGGAGATAAGTAATCCCTGGAAAAATGACAAACACTAAGGACCCAACAGTTTAACAATTTCTTGTTTAACAACAGAAATTCCCTACAAAAACTGTGCTGGGTGTAAAATGGATGCTCAAGAGAAAACTCAGATTTTGAGTATTTCCCCCTCCCCCATTTCTGAATTTAAATATTCTTCTTCTGGCTCTCATTTAGACTTTTTTCACTAATATAAAAATCATTTTTTCCCAGCAATGACTAAAATAATTCAGTTTAAATCAGTGTATCATACAGCAGCACAGCCCCTACCCCCAGAAGAATTTCATTTGAACTACAGAAACAGACATTTCCACAGATACATCTTCTGTAATTCAGCTTTTATGCTAAAAAATGGCAACTCCAACTTATTTCTTCAGCATCTTTGGTCCACAAATAACCAGTTCATGCACACAAGCCTGGGAATGTGAAAGCCTCTGATGAACCATTTTCTTATGAAAGGTGGAACTCGCCACTGCACTCGGAATTGGAGCAGTCACAAGACAAGAAAATCTGCATTTTTAAACAGGATCTGCTGAGCTCCTTCACACACCTCCCATTGCCAAAGGAAGGAAACAGGGGGTGATTCCACGTGCACTCCCAGCACAGCTGAAAACCAAAATGCATGCCAAGAACTTTTCAAAACCGAAAGCACCCCCAAAAAGCACAAAATAGATCCACACCCCGAGAGAGAGGAACACAAAATAATCCTCATCCTGGTATCATGGGAATTTTAGGATGCAGGTAAGGCAAATGAGAAAAGACCACTGCAGCCACTAGGTTTCCTCACTGCCACAGAGTTATTTAAAAATGGTTTCTTTACACATAATAAATAACCTGAAACGCATCAGATTGGACACCACTTTGGTGCATTAACTGCTTTCCTAAAAATACCATTTCTGACCTCTCAGGCTTCATTTTGCAAATCCTACCAGAGCTGAGTTTTGAACTCGGTGCCCACAGTACATCACACACCAGGGGGAGAGGGCTGAATCCTCTCCCTCATGAGCCTGTAGCCAGGCCTTCATTAAACACTGAGGGCAGGTTCCTCCCCTGCAGAGGCTGCTGCAGCCACCACGGTGCTGAACCAACTGGAATTCTGTCCCAGGAGATCCTTGCTCCTCATCCCGGGAGACGCGTGTGAAACGCTGCAGGATTTTTCCATCCAGCCACATGATGGAGCTGCAACTCAGGTTAATTTTACCAAACTGGCTTAAGAGCCTTTAGGGCCACAAAATAAACAACTGAACTGTTCACAGTTTCCAACATTTCTGATGAACTTTGTGTTCTGCCAGTCGACAGTTTATAGTAGCATTAAAAAAGGGGGTTCATCACCCACTTGTATTTCAAGCACAACATCTGCAGCACTGAACACAGGCAAGCACTCACCTGATGAGCATCCAGATCAATAATTGTGGCTTTAGACACCCCTGGTACTCTCTCAAATAAGAACTAGAGCAAAGAAAGACATAGAGAAATTTAGGAAATTAGGTGGCAGATTAAACTGGAGGCTTGAAGTTTCCACAGTCTATTTGCTTTAGTCACCAAGTAAACTGCTAAATTATTCTAATACATGTAATTACAAAAGCTCCTCTCATTATTTGACACAGGAAGATAATTTTTGTGGTTATACAATAACAAACCCTCTGCATTTCCACCAGATTAAACACATTCAACACGCATTTGAGTTGTAGACTCGCAGGATGGTTTAGGCTGGAAGGGACCTTAAAAATCATCTTGTTCCATCCCATCTTTGATACAGACATGGTAAACTCCAAAGATTTTATACAAATTCTCACCCACTATAATTTCTCAATCTGTACTTTAATGGTAGGGAGAAAAAACCAACCCACTGTGGATTACTTTTCTGCAAATTACCATGTACAGAAATTAGGGTGTTATGTCACATGGTGTGCTGCAATCATTAGAGCTCTTTAATGTTTGATTATTATTGATACTTTATAAATATTCTATTATACAAATAAACCCCAGTTCATTTGGTAGAAATAAGCCCTAATTGCAGAAGGCTCTTACTTTAGCCTTTCAACAGCTAAATGTATTCATTCACATTCAGAGACTATTTTGGAGTCATTCACATTTTTATTCCTGAGTTCTGCATAGTGCAGCTTGACTCAGAGAGAGGATTTCTGTCCCTGCAGGCTTGATTGGAACCACTGCAATGACTGTGGGAGGTTCAGGTTCAGCTGCAAGGCTTGGAGGATTATCACTGAGGATATTAAAAGTCCATCTGGTTTGATCTGGAGTGGGTTCTGCAAGCCAACATTATTAATGCAATTTCAGTGGTTCATGTTTACACTGATAATTCTGACCCCTGCAAATCTTCCCTCCCACTTCACAACACTGCACCTTCCCATTCCCACCCACCTGGAGAGGGCTTCCTTTGCTCCTGTTAAGGTGTAAATTCATTCTTAGGAATTTATGTGGGGATTTTTCTCCATTTACACAAACAGCAGAAAATACAGGTTTAAGAGCAGTTCTTACCTTGATGGCCAGTGTGATGTCAGCATATGCACAAAACCCTCCACCTTTGTCACTGGAACAGTGATGGAAACCACCCCCTGCACGGGAAAACGGGGAAGGGCTGAAAAGCCAGGTACTAAAGACAAGCCACACACTAAAGAAAAGCCAGACACTAAAACCAGAGATGGCCTTCACAAAGCCACAGATCACTTACATGGCGGGCACAAGCAGCAGGTGGAAAGGACCTGGAATGTTCTTTTCTATGATGAACATCCAGAAAAATATACTAAAAACCCCCCCAAAGTAAGAACTATGGTGTTATCATTATTTGCACATGCCATTCTCTTCTGAAAACACTCAGATCAAAAAGCTTTAGGAACTGCTCTTGAAAACAGAAAGGGACACACTCTTTACATGAAAAAAGTACTGAGACCTCTCCCTCCCTGAACATGTTTTTTATTTAATAAATCAGAACTTTTTAACTGAAAACCCCACTAGAAATAGCTAAGCAAGAAACTTAACAAGTTCATTTGATATATCAGTAAATACGACAGGCCTTGGTTGTTTGCTTCTAATATCTATTTAATTTTTAATCATGGCTATTCACTTTGGAGAAGATGCATGCAAGAAATAATGGAAAAACCTACACTCGGTGAGTTTTATGAGAACAACAAGCTAAGGCTCCTATGACACAAAATCCTGCTTCAATGGTTCACTGGGTTTGCACTGCTCTTTGCTGTGAGCAGGAGAGCACATTTATATTCACTATATCCTTCAGAACTTGTTCATTCAAGGCTTTTTCAGGAAAAACTGCACAGCCAAAAATAGACACTGACTGGTCCAGCTCTGCTCTCCCACATACCAACCCCTGAGATGCTAGAACATAGATAAGATGATAAGAACTATGAAAATTATTTTATAATCTAAAGATTTTATTGAAATATCTACATTTAGTCCAAACATTTTTCCTCAATTTTTTTTCACACTACTTCAATCCAAACACCTGCCCTTATAAATGATTCATATCTTTATCCAGTTATCTTTTTCCTTTCCAAGAAGATTTTATAATAAAACTGCAACAGTGGGTGAGAGAACAAATCCAGTACTTTCTCCATTTTCTTCCTTTAGAGTTGATTTTAGTTAAACACCATAATCCCTTTCTGTTTTTATGAACAGAACACACATCATGGAAATGAAAATCCGGCTTCCAAACACACAATTCCAAGCACCACTGGGTGCCCTGTTTGCACTCACCCACGTTGATGGCCCAGCCTCTGTCCACAGCCAGTTTTCCTGCCTTAAAAAACAATTACAGTCAGAATTACATGAATGAATGAGGCAACTTCCACCCCCAGTAACTCTTGGCATGGAATTTGCAGATGCTTTACCACTGGAGGTCATTCTGAACCAGATCTGTGAACACAAAACTCCCCTCAGCTCCAGGAGCTGAAAGAATATTTGCTGTGTCATCTGTATTTCCTTCTCTGGCAACTGCAAAAGGGAAAGGGCAGTGCTGGGAAGAGTGAAAAGTGAGCAAGGATATCACAGTATCCTTCCTGCTCATGGGAAACCAGGAGGAATGTAAACTCAGACTCCTGAAAACACAGACTAGCAGAATTCCAGCTGGGAGGGGGCCAGGAAAGTGCTACAGTGTGAAGGGTCCTGTGACTTTTTATTCTTTAAGTCATGTGTGGTATAGAATGTTATCCACCTTTTCCCCTCCAATATGGGAAAACTGTGCCTGTATCTCTCCGTTGAACTCAAATGACATTCAGGAAAGGGAAAGTACTGACAAAAAAAGAGATACACAAGGCTCAAATGATGAAATTTTAACTGAAAAACTTGACTTATTTCAGCCAGGAAGAATCAAACAAGTGTTTAAGTGCAGTATTCCTCATCTGACATGATCAAAAATGAAGATATTACTAGCTACAATTAAAAAATAAAATAAATAAATAAATAAAAAAGAGAGAGAAAACATGTAAAAATAGATGAATTCTCATCCATAGTCATGGAAAGAACGTATTAGACATCACATACAAAATGAATTTTGGACAGTCAGTTGAGAAGTCTTCATCACCAATACTTACATTTGAACAGTTCTAATTTAGTACTAAGGAAATTATTGGGAAAGTAAACCTCATCCTGATCTGATCATGCCAACTTACACAAATTAGATCTTGGGGAAAGACTGCAGCTTCTGAACTATAAAACCCATTAAGTCCCAGGGAAAGCACATTATCAGCAATTTATCACACTTCCTAGGGATTCCTCACCAAAAACCAATCTTCCCATAGTGCTAAAATATCATTAAAAAGTAGAGAAACTCAACAGGAATGTTTGTGATAAAGAGGCCCATCAGGAATAGCAGAAGATGCACTTCTGACTTGCACTGTACAAATTTTATTGTCTGATTAATCAAAATTGCTTCTCAAGTACATACTTATTTCCCCATAACGGAGGCAAAAAAGGTAAAAACAACAGCATATGGCATCGAGATGAATCCCAAAGTGCCCAGGGATGGCATCTGTGTTTCAGGAGGCACAGACACAGCAGACAGCTGTAATAAGAGAAGTCTCTGCACGTCCTTGCTCAGCAGGACTTGCTCTGTGAGTGACAACCAAATATTTTTAAGCACTTTGAACTATATAATGACATGGAACCAAAATTCTTTTTCTCTAGTCCTCCCCATCTCTGCTTTTGCCAGTTCACACCTACTAAAGAGGCAGCACTTTTGTTATCTGGCCTATCACTATAATCCAATCAATCTCAGGATTTATCCAGAACCCAGCATGTTCTTTCAAACTTCATATTCTTAAATTTTCCTTAAAAAAAATTGGTTTAACATTTTCAGTACTTCATGTGATTCTCTCATGCTCAGACAGGCTTTCAGGCTTCACCAAAAGCACCAGGCATCCTACACTGTACAAACACCTTCACAGATTTCCTTACCCCACTATGGGACTTTAAATAACATCCAAGAGGACAGAGCAACACAAGAGAATTAAAACAGAATTAGGAGCTCCAGATTTTTACATATCTAAGACCAGTGTTTTGGACATTACAAAGGGAGTTAAGTTGACATGCTTAAAGCCATTAAACAGCACTGTCAGAAGATGCTTCTGAATCTTGTCAGTAGATATTTAGGCTTAGTCACAAGTCATGCAGTTCATTTCTGAACCAACAACTGGCAGAGTCACACACTTGCAAATCCAGCAGCTGGATGGGACACAGATTTAACCACAGAGCACTAAAACACTGAAAGAAATTGCCATTTTTTTTTTCAAATAAAGAATCAGGCACTTCTGTCATTAAAAACATACCTACAACAACAACAAAAAAATCAGGATATTTCATCTTACCTTAAAAACAACTGACTCTATACTTTCATTGCACACAGTAAAACCCAAGAGGGTTGAAACTTCATAGTGCCCAGACATAAGTGACAGTAGAATCATAGAATAGAATCACAGAATCAGCTGGGTTGGAAGGGACCTCCGAGATCATCCAGTCCAACCCTTGATCCAACCCCGCTGTGGTTCCCAGCCCATGGCACTGATGCCACATCCAGTCTGTCCTTAAACACCTCCAGGGATGGAGAATCCACCCCCTCCCTGGGCAGCCCATTCCAATGGCTGAGCACCCTCTCTGCAAAGAAATTCCTTCTAATCTCCAACCTAACCCTCCCCTGGCACAACTTGAGACCCAGCCCTCTTGTCTTGCTGATGGTTGCCTGGGAAAAGAGACCAACCCCCCCCTGGCTCCCCCCTCCTGTCAGGGAGTTGCAGAGAGTGAGGAGGTCTCCCCTGAGCCTCCTCTTCTCCAGGCTGAGCCCCCCCAGCTCCCTCAGCCTCTCCTCCCAGCACTTGTGCTCCAGTCCCTTCCCCAGCCTCGTTGCTCTCCTCTGGACCTGCTCCAGCCCCTCAAGCTGCAACAGCCAAGCCCATGTCAGCCCCAGGAAAACCTTGGAACTGCTTCCCCAGGCCTTTGGGCTCACTCTCATCACACTTCTAGGTCAGACCTAGGGCAGGCCCAACCTCTGTCCTTGTTTCTGAACACTGTCCTGCACTGCATTTTTTTGCCACATAATTTTATATTATGTCTTAAATTATTTATGTCTTAAAGCTTGATACGTTCACGAGAAGCATTTAAAAATGATTCCAAGGAACCCCTGATTCCAGTGCAGATTGCTAAGTACCTGCAGTTCTGACACAAGGGGAAGCCACCTATTAGCCTATTCCTGAAAGTAATGCCATGTTTTATCAGTCCCTTCTGGCTTCCCAGCCTCACTCACCTTTGCCCTCAGTAGCTGCAATAAATCCTATTCCCAAATCTGGCACAGAACACTGTGAAAGCTCTGCCAACCCACAGGACATTGGTCAATGACAGGCTTCAAACAAACAGGGAAAAGCCAATATGGGCTGCAACCCTTTTCACACGGACCACTGCCACAGCTCCCTGCAGGAAGAGTTGCTAAACTGCAGCAAAGATCTATGTGTACCATAATATTAATCATTTCAGACAAGATTATTTGTCTTCCATTAGAACTGGTTCAGCTCTGGACCTGCCAAGAGAGCTCGGGACGGGTCCCATCTCCTCCCAGCAGCAAGCTGGAGAGTTGGTCAACTCTAGTAAGACAAGGATTGATAAACACAGGGCAGAAAAGATCTCACTAGTTCCCAGTTCACAATCGTGAGGGCACGTTTTCCTCAACAGATGGTCTAAACAACTCATTCTTGGCTCCAGCTATTAACGGTTTTCTTTCCTGCTATTTCCTCAACATCTCTAATGGCAATTCCAGGCAAAATTAAATGTCTGGTGACCCTGCACAGCTCTTCTGAGCAGAGCACTCCTTAACTCAGGACAACACAGTTCTGCTCAGGTGAAAGTCTCACTTGAGCTCAGTTGAGCTGCTTCTGCAGTATCTACCACAGAAAAAGTAGATAAACTGTCTTTCCTCGTTAAAATGAGCAAGGGGATATGATTTTTCAATTTAGGCACTTCCCTAGACTCAAGAACAACTAAACCATCCATCACTTCCCATCCAGTTCCAAGGTCCTTTGGTAAATATGTGCTTTAAAAATGCTTCTGTATTACCAATTTTGAAACCTCCCATTCCTAGAATTTGCCTGTACTTGAATGTTATTTGTTACTGTATTTGCCACTTCTCTCACTGCTTGCCCAGGCTGACCCTCACTGTCTCTTCTGCAAATCACTGACCATAAAACCAGGGATGTCCTTCCCCTGGGGAGTTTGCTCACATTTAGGACTCTGCACTAACCCACCTCCCTCTCCAGGCCCCAAGTCTTTGAGTTATATAAAACAGTACAACTATTATTTGATATTAATATTACAACTATTATTTGAATTCTATGAAACAGTACAACTCCCAGGTTTACAATGTCTGATCAACAAGTTTAAAAGTGACAAAAGGGAACCAAGAGCACCTTACCATTATTGTTCCTCCCGTCTGGGTTCGTAGAGGCCTCAGAACTTTTCTCTGAACAACAAAATTGGGAAGAAAGGCAACAGGTGGGATTTCTGTGATGGTAGCCACAACAAAGGACCACTACAAGAGGGGAAAAGAGAGTTCCCATTAATGCAGTCTGTTCTAATGATGACATTTAGATCTCCCATTAGTTGCTATTTCCTGCAAAGGAGCTCACAGGTCCTTAATAAGATTTTTAGATGGAGGTGACCCCACCACCCTTATCAGTGACCTCCAAATAGGCTCAGCCTCAAGTTGTTAACTATGAGAATCACCACTTTCCAGTTTTTAGTACCAAACAGTCATAAATCAGCAATTTTTCAGCAAGCTAGTATTTCAGAAAATGTAATATCCCTGGGATTGGGAGGAAGAATTGTAGAATGTCCTTCAGCTACACTTGATATATTGTTCAAACCTAAAATTTCTATTCCTGTGTGAAATCAAAAGGATATACCAAGGAGAAAGGAAACACAAACAAACAGACAACTGAGCTAAGAAGTTCAAACACTTAAGTGAACACACAGTGCAAACTTAAGCACGGAGAACTGATTAAAACTTATTTAGCATATTAAACACTTCTGGAAAATGTTTCAAGAAACAGTTTTGTTCCAAAGTCTTCAAGGTTAGAACACAAAATATTTGCAATATGTAAATGCCTTTTTTGCAAACACATAGATTACTTCAAAGAACTTCCACTCACACTGCTACCACTGATAACACTGCTAAATATATTTCAAAGCATAAGTCACAAGCAAGGATACACCTGTTCATCCAATACTGAAACATTTAGGGACAAGGACTGGAACTTCCCACCCTGTACAGACTCTGGATAGATCCATTTTAGGACTCATAACTGGATTTAGTGTGTTTGTTGCCCCATTACTGTGAGCCGGTCACAGCAGGATGACGATTGGAACCAAAGCCAATCTCAGGGTCCTCTGATACTCAAAATAACTTCCCAGTTATCAATATTTCAACTACAAAATACCAATGGCTGGCATCATTAATAAAGGTCTACCAAGTACTAATTAAATTTTGCCAACAGTTCATTTTAAGCTTTTATTACTTTTACATTTTCAAGACATTATTCTGTTGACATACTACCAGCTCATTACTCTGTTACCCAGCCATCATAAAGTGCTTTAATTACTTTTTAATACAGTCAATCTTGATGAAGTCCCTTTGCAAGATATTTTAGCTTTCAAACAAGCACATATTCAATTCTGTTGTTCTAAAATGGGACTGAAAAGGTCACATCTGGATAAAAAGTAAATTTGACCTCAAAAGAGAACGATGATCGCAGAGGAAGTTTTACCAAAGTTTAAAAAAATTAATGTCAACAGGGAGAAGTGGGAGCAATAATGACTTAAATCAACAATTCTGCTGCTGCAGCTTTTTAAGTGATGGTAAGAAATCCACAAGTGGCAGAGGAGGGAGCAGACAAACCTTGCTGGGAACGTTCCCAAAGACACTCACTGCTCCAGACTTAGGCCTGTGGTTGTTTAGTAATTCCCAACATATGGGGGAGAGTCACTGACTCTGAGGAAAGTGTTGGGGTTCAAGAATGAAAATGCTTCTCCAAAAGCTCCCCTTAAAAACTGAGAAATGTATTGCCTCAAACTGTGCAATGCTTTGTGCCTTTTTCTTCAGTGTGCTACTGTTGTTTTCCAACATTTCTCACAATAAATTCCCAGAACGGCCATGTACAGACTCAAAAAAGGAATCAACAGGAATTGGGTTCATGTAATTGTGCACTTTTTCATGCTGTAAAAATAAAAAATTAGGAGAGCTGAGGAATACATTAATTACATTTTCCAGGCTGTCAGTGGCTTCCATAACACCAGCCTTCATACATCAGTTCCCTTTTTTTTTTAATCAGTATTTTTCATGTTAATGTATCATGATTGCATATATCAGAATAATATCAGTTACTATTTTTTCTGGGAGACATTTCCTCTCACTCAGCCATCAAGTTACTTCCCTGGAAGTGCCCAAAGCCAGGTTGGATGGGGCTTGGAGCAACCTGGCCTATGGAAGGTGTCCCTGCCCATGGCAGGGGGTGGAACTGGATGGGCTTTGAGGTCCCTTCCAGCCCAAACTATGCTGGGATTCTAAAAAATTACTGATTTTCCAGTATGTAGTGGTTTGAACCTTGTTTTCCCCAGAGGCTAAGAGAAGTGGTAGACCCCAAGGGGTGGAAACCCCTGGAAGTTTTGAAGTTCTGCCCAATGGGCGCTCCTGCAGAAATGTAAACATATCACAACCAGACCGGAAAAGGAGAGTTGTAGTTTGGTTGTTGTAGGAGAGGTGGCCATGTTGTAGAGCCACGAGGAAGGGGCTCTGAGCCCCTTGGGCCCTCTGGCCCCCTCTCAGCCCCTGGCTGGGGGCTGCAGGGACCTGGAACAGCATAAAGCTGGGCTAGGTGCCTGTAGTTATGCCGGGAGATGTTTTCTCCATGGGCACAGAGCAGCAGCCGACGCTGACCAGAGAAACGGTGGCAGAGAGCCAGAGATAAGGACCTGAACTGGAGGAGCAGCAGAAGCAACATGCAGCACTGCAGAGGAGACTCCTGGAAGGAGAGTTGAAGAAAGGAGAGCCAGCAGCTGAGAGCTACAGAGTTCTTGGGGGTAAGACTGATACCAGATCCCCAAAACTCCTTTGAGATCCCTCTGAGAAAAGAAGATGACTGGACTCCCGGAGAGAGAGGAGCTGAGAAGACATGCAGAGTCCTGGAGCTGGGCCGGGACGGCCAGATGGAATGCGGGGGGTTGACCTTGGCTTCTCCCCCCTCGCACTGCTGCCACGGTGGCAGCCTGAGAGACAGGGCACAGAGGCCCTGCAAGAGATACCAGACCGTCACGAAGACCCCCCTGTGTCTTCGTGATATGACGTGGTGATACGACCTTGTCTGGGGTTACGAAGACCACGGAAGACCCCTCGGTTGTGAGGCGATGGGGCCGGGGGAGCTTGAATACCTCCCTCGTGGAGTGCTGGCAGAAAGCCAGCTATCAGCTGCTGCATGAGATGAGAAGAAACCTGCTGCCTCAGAAGATGCTGCTGTTCAGAGACTGGAAGGGATCTGTCCTTCTTTCCCTCCTGGACTTTTATTTGGAGGGGAGAAGAGGTCTGATCCATTGTAAATACATATGTCATGGTAGAGATAGTTTGTGATCATGTGTATAATGTGATATGGTATTTATTTGTACAGTCATTGTAATATATTCCCTTTCCCCCACTTTGGAGTCTGGTGTGTTTTGTCTGGAAAAACCCATCTCACATTAGGTTGAGATGTGGGAGGGGGAATGGAGCTAGGGAATTGGATTTTGGGACTATCTCAAACCATGACACAGTAAAGTGTTGTAGACATGTAATTATGTGACTTAGAAATTAAAACTTGGTCTGGATTCAGGGAAGAATAATAATCATATATAAAAACTATTCAATACCATGTCTTCACTTATTCTTTGTAGTTATCAGCTCAGTTTAACTCTTCCTATATTTTTATTGCTAATAATGTAAGATTTTTTAAAATTACTTACCTTTCTGTATTTTGAATAAATAATTTGATGGATGAATTTAGTTTCCATTTTTAAAAAATTAACTCCTTGTTTTCTTAAAAGGAGCAAAGAAGTCAGGTTAACCCTTAGCCAGGTGTATTTTCCATTAATAAATGCCTCCTACCATATTAACTACTGGGCAGTAGCAATAACTGTGGCTAAGTGTAACCCTACACCAAGATGTTACCTCCAAAAAAAAAAAAAACCAACCCCAAAACCAAAATGAAACCAAAAAATCCCAGAACAACCACAACTTAACAGTTCTTAATTTCCCTTGCTTAAGCCCAAACTCTGTAATAACACATACATTCAATGAGGATATTCTTGTAAGACTTCACTTGTAAAATATTGTTACTATTATCTTTAATTCCTTAACTATAAAACTCTTCACAGTAAGGTTAAATGTCTTCAAATGATTAGTCTTCAAGGACTCAAAGTTAAACTGAAAAACTAATATGAAGAAGATGTAAAGCTAAAACAGTTGCTTTTATGCTGAGATCTCCTGGATTAATACAAACAGATCATCAGTGATCAAACCCACCCTCTGATGTACTGCCTTTTATGTTATGCATTCATTGCATTCCAGCATTTTAAAATAGCCAACAACATGTCAAATTAAGAAAAAAAAACTATGCAATTTTGTTCTTTAATATCTAAATTTAAACTGTGTTTAAATCTTTGATAAGTTCCTGGAACTAGTCCCAGCTCCAAGGGAAAATTCACGGAGTTACAAATCCAACACCAAGCAGCAAACGTGATTTATATTTAGAAGCTTCCCTGGGACAAAGTTATCTGGATCCATCTTCAGTAGTGAGAGAAAGTTATGTTTTTAGCTTGAATTAACACAAGACAAAATCATAAGGGGCAGTAGGAAGGTTGCAGTTCTCCCAGAGGTTTCCAGTCAAGGTTATCACCTGGAACAAGGTTCTGCACTGGTACAAGTGATGACACAGGGGATGCACCCAAGGAGAACAACCAGCCACTCTGGTCCCAAACAATGAGCTGGAAACATTAAAAGGAAGAAACCAAATGCTGCCTTGTCCTTCAGAGCTTTGGCAGCTGCTTTAGCTGCACAGGATGTCCCTCAGCACTTGCACAGGGGTGTGACACTAAACCTGTCACACCTTGTTCCCTGGGACTGGAACTCTTGTTTGGTATTCTCTCCAAACATATTCAAATATTATCTTTAAAATAACATGTTTTTATATTCCTACAGACCCTTACCTGACACATTTTTACATGAAAACTTAGGTAAAAGGAATCAAATTAATTTATCTCCTTTCATGACCTTTTAAATTAACATTTTACAGCAAAACAGCACTTCATTAATGGGTCACCAAGACACATTCTGTGCTGGTTTATCTGAACAACTCAACCAGCCACAAGTACCACTGATTAATTCATGATCCTGCTCCTGCCTGAGAGCCCTCCCACCTCCAGGCACCTGCCAACCCCCCCCACAGGTACCTCTGGGCTCCTGGCAGAGGAACTCACCTGGCGGGGCAGGAGCCAAGGCACACGAGCACCTGAGCACCATCAGCCCGCTCTTCACCAGCCTTACACAGGGGCATTTCTAAGAACATGATTAACTTCTGATTTTTAAACCTACACAATTTGCAAATCTATAAACCAGATTAAGTTATAAATTTATAACTGACTAATCAGCTGATTCAGCTTTCAGAAAAGCCCATCTTGCACTGCACTCACACGCTTCACCCTCAGCATTCACATTTCAGTGTTCACTCACAAGTTATCACAGAACTTCTCCTACAGAAAAATGGCCCAAGTGAGACTTTTACAGTCTGAAACTGGCTTCAAGCTCATTGCCTACCATCTTCCAAAATTCCAGAATGCTGACATGCAGGAAATCCATTATTTCACCCAACAGTGGAAAAAGGCAGTAAGCGGAAAAGTACTGCAAGCAAATATGCACAGTCCAGTCATTACCTTAGAGACCTACCTTCCTCAGAGGCATAACTGAGGGGGAATCACCTCAGTTCAACAGGCCAAACTAAGGCCTTCTGAACTGAGGTGATTCCCCCTCAGTCCTTAGTTGTAAGGACTAAGCAGGGAAACAGGGAGAACCTTCCTGCCAGCACAGAACTAATTCCCAGTGGCAGATCTACTTGTGCCCATCATTTTGCTTCTCTTCACCAAAGACTCATCTGCTTCAACCACCACCTCTTCTTGCAAGTGTAGGGTAATTCCTGCCAAACTCATGCTCAAATTGAAATGAATGCTCCAGTGGTCCATTATTTTAGGAGACCTGGGCATTCCAAGAAAGACAAGCACTTCCACAGTCTTCAGGGGTGATCGAATATGAAACGATACCATTTATAGGTATTTGTCTGGATTTAAAAATAAGTAGCACAGTAGACTTTGGAAAAGGCAATACAAAGGATACCCAGGGATTTTTCATGTCTAACCATGTTATTTTTCTTTTGCAACTAAGCACTTTTTATCTTCACTGCTTGGCAGGAATTTGCTGGCATGACCAATGTCTTCAAACAATGTCTTCCAATTTCTACAGCTGCAGGAAATATTCCCTCAGGAAAAGGGCAATGACTGATATCCAGTTAATCCCATCTGGAAGCACACAACAGTGCTGGTTTTGACCACCAAGGCATGAGTTATGCAGACAATTCATGTGAAGCCATCCTGTAGGCACTAAAGATATTATTATGGCATTGCAAACTGAGCCGTGCACATTACACCCCTCTTCAAAGGAGTGATTCAGTAACAAGAGGTGGGTGGTTCTATGGAATTAAAAGTTCAGTATCAAGAATAGCTGCAATAAGATCAAACCTAATGATGTATGAAATTGCATGGAACTTCATAGCACAGAATGAAGAGGCAGAAGAGAACTCAGAAAGAGTAAGAGTGGAAAAAAGTTCACACAAGTAACAGATCACTGAGAAAAATAAAACATTCCAGAAATAGCAATCCAAGGACTCTTCCACTGTGGAAGAGCATAGGTGACTCAAAATAATTTCTTCTGAATAATGAAATGGAAGATTTCTTTTCTCATACAAATCCCTTCTGCACCCTCCAAGTAGAATTTCAAAATGAAGGCAATGTCACCTTGCACTCACGTACTGTCCAATTCCACCTACAGATGACTGGAAGTTTGCAGAAGCAGAGATTTCACATGCTTATGTTTTAGAGTTCACTGAAGTCTAACTAATGGATGTTTCATATAGAAATATCCAAGGAATATTCTTTATCTCCTGTGGATATGCAATCCCATATGAGCTGGTACTGGAAACCTTCACACACGGATTCTCCTACACTGATCTTCCAGCTCTCTCCACACTCCACCAATACCAGCAGTGTCCAAGGACAAAGCCAGTACTTCCCCCCACAACAACTGACCACAGAAACCCAACATGGATGCTCTGTCAATGTGACATAACCCCAAATTCCATAAAGCCATCCCTGCATTAGGAAACACCCAATGAAATCCTCCCAATTGCTTTCTAACGTATTTTCAATTTCAGAACTGTATTTTACCAGAATAAATCAAAACTTACATACACTGCTCAGGATCAAAACCCTGGCTCTAAGGAGACTATTACATCTCAAACATTCAGATTTGCCTTATGTCCATTTTACCTTGCTGAAATATTTCAGGCCACCTCCATAACACGGCAGACCCCCTTTGCCCTCCACCCCTGTACACTGTGAGCAGCCACTCTTTCTATGGTTTTCTCCCAGTACCCTCAGTAACAACCTTGTTCAAATACACCATTTATCATCTGCAAAGTTGATTCTATAACAAATCTATAGGATATGCACTGCCTTTGACACCAGTTCTGGACAGTTTGCTGGAAAAGCACAGGAACAAGCACAGCACCTTTAATCTATTCAGGTAGCGCCTCGTGTGAACCACCAGCAGATCTTCATCAGTCGCCTCCCGTGCCTGTACAACCAAGTCATCTGCAATTAGTTTTTCTTCTGCAACAGGAGAGAAATAACAATTGGCATTGTACACCATGGCTTAACTCCCCATGCCCCACCCTGCCAAAGGTGCTGTTCTGACTTTGGTGGAACAACTTCAGCTGTTGGTTGTTGCTGAAACAACTCTGGTTACTCAGCATTTGCAAGTTCTCCAAATGCACCCAGGTAAGTTATTCAGGGAGTGTGTATATGAGAAATACTGTTTACAGCAAGTGTGATCATGGTAACTCCTTGTTTCAACTGCAAGAACAGACTGGTAGTGGCAGAGGATGGACACACACAACGGCATCACAAGACTCCTCAGTTTAGGGCTTGGCACACTGGGCAAATCTTGGTGCTATTAACATCAAATATTCATCAATTTTTAACATGCTTTAAGAAATCCCACAGTTTATACTGGTATTTAATTCCCCAAATCAAAGCAGAATAAAATAATAAATCAAAATCTAAACCAAAATCATTGCTTGGACGTTCATGGAAGCAAACAAGCTTCATTAGGATACTTCTGGCACACTCCTACCCCAATCTAATTTCAAGAAATACCAATGACCAGCTACAAGCTTTTTGTCTTAAACACCAAAAGATAAATTAAAAAGTTTTATAAGAGCAAGTTACAAAGTATCCCTCCAAGATTTCAGAATGTGATCAAAGATAGCACATTTGAGTGCATCCATCTGAAAGTTCAGATGTGGGCCAACCTCAAAGGCCAGGCAGTGCAGAAGAACAGTGGCACTTTGCATATGATCACTGCTAACAACAATTATAAGGCATCATGCTCATCTTCCCAGGCAAATTTTGATATTTAACTGCTGCATGGCTGCAACCTTCTGTATCTTTGATTTTATACTTGGAGGAGAAAGAAAACAACTCGGAAATGTGAGAGATTGTGTTCTGAAGTGTTATACAAGCACAGCACCTGCAACTACATTTGTTTTGGCAAGGCTCTGTTTCTCCTGACTGAGGCCTGAGGAACATTTCATTCATGCCCTGGTGTCAGACAGAGCCCAGCTGCTGCCAGCTTCCCTCCCCAGGAGGGAACACTTGTTCACTGCTGATTTGCTGATAGGAACAGGGGAGGTCAGCTCTTGCCAGAGCAAACCCAGCACCCTGGGCTACCCTGGGGCTTCTTTCTCCTTTCAAAGCAAGGACAGTAAAACAAGTGGGAAAACTCATTTTCTGTGAAAGACTGAGACACTTCAGAATGGACACGTCACGTGGATAAGAGTTGGAGGAAAAGACTTTCCACGGAGAAGGAACAGAAAGGCAAAGGTTCTGATTAATTAAGAGAACTGCCATGGAGCCCAAGACTTAATTATTTCAGGTTGTTAGAGGAGAAAGCCAAAACTCAGCTACTAAGCGTGCGTTAGAATTCACTTAACCTCAGTTAAATGAATACAAGGCAGCCTAAAGAGGGAAGGACAACCCTGAACTGCACAGGATTATCAGTTGAAGGAGTTATTAGGACCACATAAAGGCCTGGCTTTGGGACAATCTTTGTCTTGACAAGAGAAAAAGCCTTTTTTTTTATTTTTTACACTTGGTGAGCAAGCTTGCACTTTAAATGAAGAGATGCCAAGATTCTATAGGCCCTGACCCTATCCCTGCTTCTTAGATTTGTATTTCCTTAATGAATTTCTGCCTGTATCTTCCAGTTGGTTTAAACAGCAATAATGAGAAGCTTCATAAAACGCTCTGCCCATCACCAGAGGCACCTCAAAGCTCTTTCCAAACACTGAACACTATCAGAGCAATAGGATGAGGTTGCTAAAGAGTGGATTTACACAAAGTGCAGTTCTCTCTCAGCCTGAGCAGTGCCATTTGACAGCAGTCCAAGCTGAACGACTGAGTTACACCTGCAGCAAACCATCATTAACACCTGTAGTTTCACAAGCCAAAGGAATGTCCCAGATCTTGCTACACCAGGTGTAAAGCAAGAGTAGCAAGAGGCCATAGGAAGCCACTCACTGCACTCCCAAACTGCAGCTCAGGTGTGGTAAGCCCAGCTGTTTGTAAGATTGCAGCTCACGCAGGAAGGATTTTCCTTTCCCTGATTCTGAACTCAAGTCTGTGTTCTGACTGAGAGCCAGGCTTGGGCTTCAAAAGTAAGGACAAACTGGAGCTGCAAACAGAGCTGTCCTCCAGAGGAAACTTAAAAGAAATACTGCTCTCAGACACTCACCTAGAATTGAAAGAAAGAGTGATTCAGTAAAAATCAGCCAAGTATCAAAACACTGTATGCTAAGCTATATCTACCTCACTCGGCTGGGCTGAAAGCCAAGATCCTGGTGCTCACTTCAGAGGTGGAAACAATTCTCAAACATCCCACAGGAACTTTTCTTGTAAAGGCCAAGCAATGAAATTCTGCTCACTTCATGCCTTCATTCCAAGTATAAAGACCGGAACTATTTTAGGATGGTCTAAGACATGGCTGTGCTCACATTTCTTCTTCCTCCTTTTTACTCACAGCCTTGTAAAGCCCTGGGCCTGGCTCAAATGAACCAAACTAGTTACTCTGACCAGTATTATTCCTGCCTCTGGGGAGAGCAAATCATTTGATGAGCTTCAATCTCCAGGCACATTTCACGAGTTTCTCTCTGCACAGACACCATGACTGAGCTGAACCCAAAACTGTGGGTTTATTCAATGGAGCAGGCTAGAAAATACATTTCCTAAGGACTGTGATTCAAACCTTTGTATTAAAAAGCCCTAGTGTAGGATGTTTGCTCTCACATTACAAATTAGTCTCTTAAATACTTCATAGACAAAATCTTCAACAATGACATCCAACCCACCTCAAAAATCCTACAATTGATTTCACTTATTAAGACTTAAGTCTGCAACTATATAAAAATACTAAAGCACTCCAAATATGATTAAAGAAGGTAGCTTAAATCTACACAAAGAGCAATGAAGAAATACAGTCTCTATTATGTTGGCAGTTATCAACATGACTCTGCACTAATCACAGAATTTTCTTCAGCTTTTATGCAAACGTTGGTCTGAGAGGCACCTTCTAATTTTACCTTTCAAGAAATTGATTACTTTTCCCCATTTCCCTGCATCGAAGGGGTGCAGTTTCTCAAGTCCCATGAAGGTGATGTTGTAGTCTGGAGAATACACGATAGGCCAACATCCTGACGGGGGGTCCTCGTACAGCTCCGTCCTGTGGGGCCTTGACAAGCACAGAAACAAACTCATCACCATTAGAAATTAGTTACCCTAGTTTTACCCCAAATTATAAATGAGAGTCCTTGTCAATACCAACTTTACATTGGGAATTATTCCTGAAAATGCTTTTTCCAACAGTCAGTGAAGGCAACGCTTGGTTGCAACAGCTCTTTAGGGTCAGGGAGTTAAACTCTTGAACTAAGCAGTAGCGGGGAAAATAGAACAACTGATGGCTGAAAAATGTACACTAATGAATTATGCATATGAAGTTCACTGCAGAACTTAAATAATGGACAGATTTGGTTCTCTCCCCTTGTCTTTTCAAGTGCACCAACCAGCACCTCTACCTTCAAAGGTGCATCCAGTCCACAGCCAACATAACTTTCAACACAGGTCTCACGTTTTAAAGTGTCTATCAAAACACAACTGAAGAAACCAAACCATGTTGCTCCTACACATGACACAAGCTTGGAAAGATTTCTAGGATCCTTTCCCAGAAGCAACAGATTATCTTGTGACCAGATGAGCACAATAAGAGGCTTGGGTTTGTATCTGCATAGCACAGAACCACAGGACACACTTTTAAGTCCAGATCTCCTGCCTATATCCCTTAACCACTATCCTCCTTCATTCCTCCTCCAAATTATTGTATTTTCCCAACAATCTTCTCCTTTCCCAGCTGGAGAGACAGCAAGCCCTCCTTCCCATCCCATCAGTGAACAGGCAATGCTGTGTAGTTACAAACACAATCACCAATTATTTGGTAGACACTTGTGTGCACAAGTGGGTCAGCAGGCGAGGGGGATTCTGTGCTCACACTCAGCCTATTCCACCACCTGTGGGCTCCTCCTGTGCCCCAAACCCCCGTCACCGAGTCACGCCGAGAGCTCTCTTGCTCCCCGAAACTTAGCTGAAGTTTTCAAAAGGCTCCACAACGCACTGAGCAAGACACAAGAGCCTTTTGTCAGGTGAACAATAGACACAGAAACCCCCTTATTTCCAGCATAAATATGCTCAAAACCGCCCTTTTAAAACCCAGTTATAAACAAACCAAACCAAGCCTGAGGACAAAGGCGGTTTTTCAGCAGAGCCTGCCCACACAGCGCCCACACACAGAGCTGGGCTCTGGGCCGTGCCCTCACCCAGCCAGGTACAGACACACCTGGGGGCAGGTGCTGTGCCTGCTGTGCCCTCAGTCTGGGTACAGACACACCTGGGGGACAGGTGCTGTACCCCCTCAGCCCCCAGCCCAGGTACGGACACACCTGGGGGACAGGTGCTGTGCCCCCTGGGCCCTGGGCCCACCACACACCTGTGGGGCAGGTGCGGAGCCCCCTGAGCCCCCAGCCAGGTACAGACACAACTCGGGGGCAGGTGCTGTGCCCTGGGCCCACCACACACCTGGGGGCAGGTGCTGTGCCCCCTGTGCCCTGGGCCCACCACACACCTGTGGGGCAGGTGCGGAGCCCCCGCCGGGCCCGGCAGCGCGGCCTCGGCGCCGCAGGGGCTGCGGGCACTGGTCCCTTCCCCGGGGTCGGCCCTGCTCCCGGAGGAACACGCCGCTTCCAGGGGCTCCTCGTGCTCCCAGCGGGACATCCCTCCCCCGGCAGGGCCGCTCCCGGCCGGCCGGGCGGGCCTCGGGCGCGGGGCCGGGCCCGCGGGGGCTCAGGCGCTGCCGCTGCCGCAGCCCCGGCCCGGCCCTGCGGCTCCGCGGGCCCCGCGGCCGGGCCGGCCGGGCCCCCCCGTCCCTGTCCCTGTCCCTGTCCCTGTCCCTGTCCCCGTGCCCAGCCCCGTCCCCGTGCCCGCGGCCGTACTCACATCCCCGCCTCCGCCGGGCCGCGTAGGGAAGGGGCGGCGCGGCCGCAGCTCCGCCCGGCGCGGGGCGGTGCGGGAGCGCTGCGGACCCGCCCGGCCCGGGGAGCGCTCCGGACCCGCCCGGCCCGGGGAGCGCTCCGGACCCGCCCGGCCCGGGGAGCGCTCCGGACCCGCCGCCCCGGGATCTGCGGCACCGCCGCAAGGACGGAGAGCGCGGGGTCGGGTGTCCGCGGCTCTCGGTACAGGCGGTGAGGCCTCGCAGGACGAGCTCTTGGTGTAATGTGGGAGTTGGAGAGACTCAACCCATGCCTGTGATTTTATGTCAAGGGCCTGAAAGTGATTCCAGGCATCCTTCCTACTTTGGATAGGAAAATATCATCCTCATCGTAACAAAGTTAAGATACCAGTAGCTGAAGAGATGTAGCAGGCCAGCAGCAAAATGAGGGAAACAACGGCGAAATAGTGATCTCGCCTAACAGCAGCAGAACTCCTGCTGATTTTGGCAGGTCATGATTCACTCCAGGAACACCATCCCTAAATCCAGGCACACAAGTAAGCTAGACTAAGCATACTTAACTAATCCTGCTTGAATATATACAGGAAGCGTTTCTTACGCAGGTGTACAACTGAATCAGTAACACCGTCATGAAAGATGGCCCATCGATAGCAGCAACATCTACCAAACCGGGATAAACGCCCAAAAGCATTTAGGCATTAGGAGTAATGTCTTTTTATGAGGAATCTAGATACATGTCTTTTTATGAGAATTCCAGATAAATGTCTTTCTTCTTAAAATACACCAGCTTTGGCTTGACATTCAGTATTGATGGATGCCTGGACTTCACCTTGGTATTTATTTAGCAGCAGGAGACTGTTATCCCACGAAAACATTCTATCCCTTTGACATTATCTTTTAATTACCATTTCTTTTGTTCTGCCCCTTCACATGCTGCCTCATTATTCGTTCAGCATATCTACCTTTTCTTCCTTCTTCCTGACTACTTAAAGCTCGGGGCTTAATTAGAGTTTGAGTGTTTGGTTAATAAGCCACAAACATAAGGTGTCTTTATTTCATTTTATTTATATTAACTTCTAGTTAAATTAAAAATCAACTTGCAGACTCGTTTCCGTATTTGTCGGATATCATAAATTGTTTGTCATATTCACTTTCCCATTAACAGGCCCTGGCACGGGTTGCCCAGAGAAGCTGGGGCTGCCCCATCCCTGGAAGTGTCCAAGGCCAACCTGGGATAGTGGAAGGTGTCCCTGCCCATGGCAGGGGGTGGAACTGGATGAGCTTTAAGGTCCTTCCAACCCAAACCAGTCTGGGATTCTGTGATTCTATGATTAATCATTTGCATCTAAACTATTGACACCCACGCTCCTCCAAATGGAGAGTTTACTTAGTCATTCCTTTTTTCACCACCAAATATCAAATGAAAACATCTGCTCCTCTGTTCTGGATAGTTGTGACATGGGTTGCTGTCATTTTCCTCCTCTTACCCCACAAGCTGGATTCTTACCTGCAGGCTGATTCCCACCAGCCCCCAAAATAATCCCCTTTCCTTTCTGCATCCCTTGCTCCCTTGGAGGCACCCTAAGGAAGGGCTCCTATAGAATCACAGAATCGTTAAGGTCGGAAAAGACCTTTAAGATCATCAAGTCCCACTATCAACCCAGCACCACCACCCTGTTCACCACTAAACCGTGTCCTCAAGTGTCACATCCACGTTATTTGAACACTTCCAGGGATGGGGACTCCACCACTGCCTGGGCATCCTGTGCCAATGCCTGACAGCCCTTTCCATGCAGAAATTCTCCTCATAGCCAACCTAAACCTCCCCTGGTGCATACTTAGACTAACACCTGTTCACTCTTGCTGGGGTATGATTATTTTTGCCTCTAGCAAAAAAGAAACACAATCAAGACATGGAACTTTTTCCACATAGGACACGATACTGAAGATTTTAGAAATGAGAAAATATTGTTTCTGGTATCCATGTACCATCTGGGCGTTCGTGATTGTTATTCTTGATCCTGCCGTGGCTCCAAGGAACTGCAGCTGTGACACCAAACACCCTCATTCCCCGTTCCAGAGGAGGGACAGTCCGGCTGTGGAAGCATTTGCAGTTGGTTGCATTGCTGCAATGACTTCCAGCAGATTTTAACCAAACCATTATGAGGCATAACATTGTTGCTCAGTTTTATCTTTTTGTGCAGGAAAGTAATCATTTCCTCATGAATAGGCCCAAAGCACGCAAGAGAATGACCCATTCTGGATTTTGGACGTTGCCTGAGCTCCAGTTTTCTGCCAGCAAATTTTGCAAGGCAAATGGATTAGCAAACCTTATAGCACAGGAGAAGAAACACAGCTGAGCAAATAATGGCACTTTTGGTTCACTAGTCACTCTGAAAAAAAACTTTTTTGGAGAAAATTTGAGGTTCAAATTATCTTTTTATGTTACAGCACTTGAAGCAGCGAAAATATATTTTAAATACACATAAGTGAAATAAGTCTGATTTTTATTTATCTAAAAATTAAATTCAACAAATAATACATTTGTAAATTAATATACATTCACACAATGTACTGGAATAGCTGCATCCATACTTTTCACTGGAAGATATTTCCTATGAAATCCTGTTGAGTTCTAATCTTCTCTTTACAAGCCCGAAAAGCAGAGCAACAGCAATAAGTCAGAAAATATGAGAAAATTACCTAAGTTCCTTAAAATAAAAGCACATTGAACAAGCAGAAACTAGTTACAGACCACACAGAGCCCAGCCTTCTCTACATTGTTTGGAGTCCTTTAAAATTAGGCCCTGAATACACCATAGAAGTGAGAAAATAGATGAAGCACTACATGGCTTGTGCAGGTACTGATGCTGTTTCTCAACTCATGGCTCTGTTTTCCCAAGACAAAGGAAATGTTTTCTCCTTGTACCATTTTGCTTCTGTGGAGACAAATGCAATTTGGATGGTTTTGACAACATCATGGCCAACGCTGGGTGCCGTGCTGAGGGAGTCTATGTATTGCTGCACACCTGAAAGCACAGGCACATCATTGTTCCAATAAATAAGCAGCAACTATTAACTCTCAAGGTCTGGCCTGTTTAATGTCCTCTCCATCATCCAGGAGATCATTCGTCTCGTGTTGACAATCATCAAAGGGCTGCCTGCCTTCCAAAGAGAAATACTTTCTTATAATGGGGTTCCAATTCAAAACTGAACCCAGGAACTCTCTCCAGGCTGTTCATGTGGTTGGTGCCTTTAAAGTTCAGAGATCCACCTGTGTGGATCCATGTGAAGATGGCTCCAGCAGCCTGAACTGCAAAACCAACTTTCAGCAAACAGAAAAACGAGTCTGATTAATGTCCCCTGTGAAAGGAACTGGTTGGTTGGGCCTGCCAGGAATCGTCCCAGTTTACTAAATCTGTTCAAGTCATTTCTTTAGTAGAATGAGGGAACTTGGCAAAAGCCCTTCAGCAGCTTCTCAGCCTCACTTAGAAGAGAAAATGACTTCTAAGTTTCATAGAATCATAGAACTGTGGGATTGTTAGGGGTGGAAAAGACCTTTAAGATCAAGTTCAACTGTCAACCCAGCACCATCACCCTGTTCACCACTAAACCATGTCCTCAAGTGCGATGTCCACATGTTTTTTGAACACTTCCAGGGATAGGGACTCCACCACTGCCCTGGGCAACCTGTGCCAATGCCTGACAGCCCTTTCCACGAAGAAACTTTCTCTAATTTTTCTCATCTAAACCTCCCCTGGTACAGCTTGAGGCCGTTCCCTCTCCTCCTGTCCCTTGTTCCCTGGCAGCAGAGCCCGACCCCCCCAGCTCCCCCCTCCTGTCAGGGGGTTGCAGAGCCAGAAGGTCCCCCCTGAGCCTCCTTTTCTCCAGGCTGAGCCCTCCCAGCTCCCTCAGCTGCTCCTGCTGCTCCAGCCCCTTCCCCAGCTCCGTCCCCTTCTCTGGACACACTTCAGCACCTCAAGGTCTTTCTGGTCCTGAAGGGCTCACTACAAGAAGTTTTGATATTCTGTGATGGTGAAATTACTTAAACATGATGAATGGTGAAACACAATAAGGGCTTTTCCATATGAAGAAACAGTGACATTACAGACAAAAGTCAGTGGTAGCAAATTCATGATATAATGAAAATTGAGCCTATAGATGACTGACATAACCTCTGGGTCACCTCCCTCACAAATGAAGCAGTGTGAGGCCAAATTACGAGTTGATGCAATGCAGAGTATTATTTTAACCTCCTGGAAACTTTGCAGTTACTGCCTGGAGCTGGAATAATGCAGGAGTTTGGGATAACCCCAGTAGATCTGATCAGGCCTGACATGTGCAGCTCTCCTCCCCTCCCCTGCACGGAGGCAGCTGAACTACCTCCAGATCTCCCCCCTCTCTTGTCACGACAGCCTGTCCTCTGCAGAGGGAAAAAGCGCTGTGTGAATCAGCTCATTCTGCTTCAGCTGTGAGATGCCAAATATCCTTCCTCAAAGGGCAATCCTTCGGGACTGACATAAGAGCCACATCACAAAAACTTTGCTTTCAAACCTCTTTGAGTTGAGGCTTTTGAAACAGGTAACATCAAGAATCTGTGGATAAAATCTGGAATGAAATACTTGTAAAGGAACATATAAAAAAGGGATTTTTTAATTTACATTGGGACTGACTTTTCCTGTAAAAAAATTTAATAGTAACTCATTACATGAATTTCTACAGTAATATAATTGATGCTTTTCAAACAGAAAATAATATATTGAGAGCCTGTGCTACTTTAATCTCTTTGATCCTGAGGGCTTTGATCTGCCATGGGGTGACATGACTGAGATCAGGCATTTACTTCGGTGGTGTGTTGAAAATGTGAAATTATTGATTCCTGTAATCCAGCGGAGCAGAAAAAGGTCTGTGCTTTTTATAGCTCAGAAACTGATACAGCTTCCTTCCCTTGCTGTTGCTCAGAGCTGCTGGAAATGTAAGGCCTGAATATTCCTTAAAGATAAGATTATTTTCCTCACAGTCTTATCTTCACTCTTATTAGCCTAAGTGCTTCTCCTTCTCTGAATTACACGTGATTGAAACCCTCAGTTTTCAAAACATGGCACGATCCACTAAGCACCACTCTGTGCCTTCAGTGACACGTGATTTTCAAGGTGAGAGATGCTGGCTATTGCCACAGAATTCAGATGATACAGATCCCAGTGAGGGTTTATCCAAAATAGCCTTTAAATATCCATTTCAAATTCCCTGGAGGGACTTAGTGCCTTGAGCCAGTGGTGGAAGCCCAAAGACTTGATTTACTCTCATACCCTGTAAACATCTGCAAGTCAGCATCAAACTGGAGAAAACTGTGTTTATTACAGCAAGGTGCCTTCTGAACCAAAAACCTTTCCAAGCAAGTGATTCATTTGCAGGTCCCTTTGGAGCTGCAGCCTGCTGCTCACTGGGTGAACATGAGCACAGAAGGGAAACACAGTTAAGTTAATTAACACATTCTCTGGTACTCCAGATTAGTCTACAAATTAATTTGTAACCATTCTTCCAGAGCATGTTTATAACTGTGTGTGTGGTATGTAATTTTTTTAATTTCATTGCCAATTACAGACACACCCTGAAGTCTAGTATTCTGTTATCTATCAAAATAACCAGGGTTGTGCATAACATGTACAGTTTGCAGTCCTAAGAACAACCAGATACACAAAAACTTTCATCTCATAATTAGCATGTTCAGCTGAGCATGTTTAGTTGATATTTGCCCCATTCTGATTTTTAAGTGCTTTGATAATCTGAGTGATAATTAGTCTGTTTATAATATGAAAGAAAGAGGTGAAGTACAACCCAAATTTCTGCCCCACCTTTTCCAAGTACATTCAGCAGAAACACAATCGGGCCTGCTACTCAACTGGAGGGACAAGTGTAGTAAACACTGGCAATATGGTTAAAAGGATACTATTATACTACTTAGACTAGCAGGAAAAGGTTAAATCTCAGATTTCAGGACTTTTTTGTTTCAGATGGCCTCCTGCACCTTTCCCATTACTAAGGTTACAATTGCTACGTTGGTATTGGAATTTAATCAAATTGGGGCTGGGGAAGGAAATGCAGTTTTATGTTCTAAAGATATCCCAGAATCCCAGAATGGTTTAGGTTGGAAGGGACCTTAAAGGTCATCTCATTCCAACCCCCTGTCATGGGCAGGGATGCCACTCACTAGATCAGGTTGCTCAGGGCCTCATCCAGCCTGGCCTTGAACACTTAGAACCAGGAGCTTGGATTTTCTACTATCAGCAGCACAATCAGCATTTGCAGTGACTTGAACACCTCTGCTATCCTGAGAGAAGCCCAGGGTTCAGCAAGTGAGGTGTGGCTTGTGGGAAAAATCATTATGGCACAAAACATACTTGAAACGTTTCCAAATCCATTATTGCTTTTCAGTATATTCTGATTTCTGTGCTAGTTTTAGATTCATAAATTGCAATGCAACAATGCCCCCAGAGATATCCTGGAGGAATTTCAATCTCAGTGTTCACCTGAGCACAGCCGAGAAAAGCAAGGGAACCACAACAATATGAACCATTCCTAAAGGAACTGGCTTTATTCCAAGGTTACGAGGTTGGGTAGGCTCAGAACTATTCAGAAACTCCTTCAGAGTCAAAGGCCTTCAGCTGAAATTCCTCACCAGCACCGTGAGGGGTTCACATGATTAGATGGCGATGTCTTGGGATAACTAGAAGGGACATTTTATTTGTTCTCAAATACCATGGTATTTGAGACACAATTATACCACACAATTTAGAGGTGAATTATCAGATAACTGACACTCAAACTATAGAGGCATTATGAATTAATATCAGTGTTTTGAGTCACTTGTTTTGGCAAACAGGCAGCTGGTACAATCCAGTGCCCTATGCCTGACATCCCTAAACCAATGTTTCCATTGCTGAATAGCAATGAAATAATGATGGCAAGGAGACACCATGGTAAAGTGGAGTTGCATAAGGCCACACAGCTTCCAAAATAATCATCCTACACCACTGCATTGAGTCAGACTGTGGTTTTGGAAGGGAAGAACTGAAGTGTTACACAAAGAGAAGCAGCACACACGGGGGATGTGAGGGGCATTCAGTGTTTGTTTTGAAAGGGTGAGGAACACTCCTCCAAGTCATGGTGATCAAATTCCCTAAGGAACATCCCAATGGTATTTTTAAATCAATTTTTCAGTCACTTTAAGCAACATTCTAAAAAAATTGACTTAATTAATATTGATCTGGAATTTGATGTACTGCTCACAGAAACGAGAGGGAAGGGACAGGATTCTGCCTCTGCTTTGTGCCCAGGAAACTCTACAGGAAGCCAGGAATCTGTGAAGTGAAGATAAACCCCACCAGCAAGAAAATAAAGTGCCAGAGATGAGCCTGCATTGGCTCTGGGTAGCTACAGCACAGCTCTGGGGTGTTCTGGTGCGTGGCCAGAGGAGCCATCAGAATCCACCCAAAATCTAGTTGTGACACATGTTGCTGCATCACACTCCCACATGTCATCCACGTTTGTTTTCCTGAGAACAAGATAACATTTCTTAGTTGTATTGCAATAAAAATTCTGACTGGTGAAAAACCATGAGATAGATAAATATATGCATATAAAAAAAAAGTAGAGGGGATATGGGAGCAAAGATACACTCGGTGCACTATGATGCAATCAAGAAATACTTACTTTTTAGAAAGTCTCACAGCCAGGGACCCTTCATAAATTTCAGACAAAGATGACCCCTCTTGTTTTCCTCTCCAATTCCATATGTAAAATCCATACTGTAATACCCCGGCCAGCTCAGTGAGTTTAGGGCAAGGTTCTTTGATTCACTCTGGGCACTGCATGGGACAAAGCAAAATTCTCAGGAGGTTCAGTAACAAACTTTTACAAAGGGAAACTTTAGAAACTTATGGTAGAATCAAGTACTTGGCAAATTTTAAACCAACATCCAAAGTAAGGCATGTCACAAACTTTAACTTATCCAGACACAACAAGGCATGCACAGGAATTTTTTAGTCTGGCTTACAATATACTGCAAGAAGAAGTTTGGAGAAGAAAGAGAGAGAGAAGCATGTGTTGTATGACAGTGTCTGTCAAAAATGTACCTGGTTAATTTTTCTAGGGACAGACAGAATCAGACAGTCAATTAGTGCCTTGCAGTCACGCAGTGAAGGAGTTTATGGGGGTTGATGGTCTGTGGGTAAAAGTCATTAAGCTCTGTGGGCCATGAACCAGGTCTGAGCGTTGCACTGCACAAACCCTGCCTGTGTCCTGAGAGACACCACCTGTAAGTGGTGGTGGAGATGGAAATCAGAGCTTCTGAAGATTTCAGGGAACTGCTGTTCTTGCTTTCTTAGCCACCATTGCACCGAGTTTCATCCTCAAGGCCATGACACAGTTTCAGTTCCTTCAGTGTCGGGGTTGGTGTCACTGCCTGAATGGGAGGTGCCTTTTGTCTTGGTGGTGCCCTCGGGGAGCACGAGCAGTGCTGGGATCTCAGGGGCTCTCTGACGTCTCTTGCAGGGACTGGGCAAGTGCTTCGCTGTGATGCCATAGTTGATCTAATTCATGGCATCCAAATTGTGTCCACAACGAGAGAGCTCTACCTCGAGGATTCCCCCCTGCAGCTGAAAATTCTGGCTTTGGATTCGGAAGGTAAGAGATGTGGTGGTGGGAGATTAAATCTCTGTTGAAAGGTGTAATTGTCTGATGTGTGCACTGGTTGTATTTGTGACACAGCTGATTGAAGCCAAGTGGAGTCAGTCCAACTTTTTGGGGCAGGCCATGGGGTCACTCCACCATTTTGGGGCCAGCCATGGGGTTGGCCACTGCCATTTCAGGGTGGAGCAGAGGCTGACTGAGGCTCAGTGGAGCAGCCACTGGACACTTGTGTCACTGTCCTTGTCTCTGCTCCGCTCCACTGGGGCCTCCCCGAGGGGCAGCTGTGATAAAATGTTCCTCAGGGGCCCACGCAGTCGTGTGGCACCATCTGGGGCTCACAGCACGTCACGGCTCAGTCTGCCATGCTGGGGCAGGCCATGGGGTCACTCTGACATTTTGGGGCAGCACAAACAGCTGGTGCCACTCTCTGCTTCGCCATGAAGGTTGTTCCTCTGCTCTGTCTCTCGGTGCTGGCTGCGGTTGTGCCCCATCGCTGGGCACTTTGCCCGTAACATACCCCCTCTTTTGGACACTGTTGTTATTAGGATTGTTGCTGTTACTGTTCATTTTCTGATCTCATTGCTGCTTCCTGTAAATTGTTATCTCAGCCCACAGCCTGTGCCTTTTGTGTCTCTCACCTCAGAGGGCAGGGCTCACGGGGCCAAAGGGCACCATCCTGGGGCTCACAGCACACCACGGTCAGTCTGTGATACTGGGGTGGCTGTGCAGCCACTCTGCCATCTGGGGGCTTCACACGTGGTAGATTCACCATTCTGGGGCAGGCCATGGGGTCACTCCACCATTTTGGGGCACACCATGGGGCAGTCCACCATGGGGTCACTCACTATGTAAAACCTGCTCTAGCTGAATATGGTGAACCAAAATATGCAATCCTGTTTACTCTTTCTGTTCTCTCCCCATTCGAGAGCAGTATCAACCTGGTCTCTCAAACTGAGCATTGTTAGGACACTCGGTGAGGGTTTATTTCTATTTATTTGTACGTTAAGGTGGCCCAAATCCCTACCCTGGCAGGGCAGGACCACCTTTAGACTGGGCTGGAGGTTGGGGCCGCAGGGCTCGGGGGCAGAGGGGCTCCTTTTCCTGGCAGCTGGACCAGGAGAGTGAGAAGCCCGTTCTTCAGCCGCGTCAGCACGGCCGGCTTTGGGCAGGAAGAGCAGAGATGAGAGGTCCAGCTCTTCCTGCCTGATATGCTTTGAAGCTGGCTCCCTGCCAAGTCTCCAAAATTTACCACCAGATGTCCCTGCCCCCCGCCCCCAAAACCTCAGGGAGAAGAGGGAGAAAAAAAACCTAAAGAAAACCCGAAACGAGAGAGAGACAGCTAAAGTGATATATATAAATATATTTACACCTATGTTACACTTATATACAATTAAAATATACAATTTCCCAAGGGAAAGGGAAGGGGGAAGGGAAAGGGAACAAAACCAAAATAAAATATATATATATATATATATATCCCAATTAGTGGCCCGAGATCTAGTAACTAAAAAAGTTAGCAAGGAAAAAGATGGAATCAAAACCCAAATTAAAACACACTGTCGCAGGAAGATGGCGGGACACAGAGGCAGGGGGCAGGCTGTCTCCCTCTCTCTCCCTCTCTGTTGCTGTGAGGAACAGCAGCGGGTGCAGTAGCCAGCGGGGCTGTGGCATCTGCCGGGGTGACTACAGCAGCAGTCTCTCCCTGGGCAGGGAGCAGCAGTAGCAACAGTTGCCACTTGCAGGCTCCCGCCTTCGCTCCTTTTGGGCAGACCACGCTGCAATTTCAGCAACAGAAAAAAACCAGAAACCCAGAACCCAGCAGAATCTGGATCTCGGGGAGGGCTCTTCCTGGCAAAGTCTCTCGCTGCAGTGCGGGCAGTGGCAGCCCCAGCAGCGATTGCCACTGCAGGTTGCCTTGAGAGAAGTGACGCAGGGGAGAAGGGTGGCCCTCCAACGCAGGGGAGAAGGGTGGCCCCTTCCCCTTCTAGACCTTGGCTTTTTCCTTTCAAGTCCACACCTCCGGGTGAGGAGGTGATTTCTGAATATTCATCACTAAAGCTCCACCCCCTGGCTTTGGGAACCATAAAGCAGCCCATTTGAGGAGCACAAGGCCCAGATGGTCCCGCTGCAATAAATGTGCCCTCAGCCCAAGGTCCCTCACCACGGGCTCCCCCAGCCCCAGCCTGGCTCCTGCCTGCCCACACCGTGGGCATCCACGGCTGCGCCCGGGCACGGAGCTCAGCCAGGGCTGGGGCCTTGGGGCTTTGCTGGTGGGACCACCCGGACACTCAGCTGAGGGTTTATTGCTATTTATTTGTACGTTAAGGTGGCCCAAATCCCTACCCTGGCAGGGCAGGACCACCTTTAGACGGGGCTGGAGGTTGGGGCCACAGGGCTCGGGGGCAGAGGGGCTCCTTTTCCTGGCAGCTTTCATCAAATGCTCACTAACAATGTGCTCTTTAGGGGGTGCCCGAGGTTGTGCTCTGGGGTTGGCAATACAGTGTTGCTCATACATAAGATTAATGAAAGTCAAATTTAAATGTATTCTGGTCAGAAATCCTTGAGTATGCCCCAGACAAGGGCACCTTGAATGAGCTGTTGTGACCTGTGCATCTAAGGCTCCATCGTCCACTGGTGTATTTAGTATTATTAATATCCCTACTGCTAGAACTATGACTAATACAACCTTTCTGGCTTGTAGAAATGTAAGATGTGCTCATCAGTGGAGCCTCTTGGATGGGGAGATGTGACAGAAAAAGAAATTAGTTATTCTTCAACAGAGCATGGTCTCGATCTCATGCAGTAGATAATGTTTCAGGGCACACTCTTGAGCGTGGACTGAGGAGAAAACAAAATAATCAAGTATCATCCTTTCTGTGCCCTTGAGCAGAGCAGGGGCTCTTCTGACAGGTCTCCCTGTCCACATACCAGAAGTGTTTGAACAGGGAATTAAAGGCTACAAAATCTTACATGTGAAAGACGAGATGTGTTAAGTTTGCCCAAGTAATCTTACTCTGGTATTTACTTATTTTTCAGTGTTCTTTTTTTTTTTATTTTTATCATTTTTAGCATATTTTTATCTGATCTTGTCTGTATTTTTGTAGCAGCCTGTCTTCTGGCAAACTATTATTGGTTTATTTGAATATTTGCATGACTGAACAGTGGCATTTGTGAAAAAGAAAGCAAATAATGGTTGGTTTTTTTTCCGAATGGATTTATAAGGAGATAAAATCCACTATTTCCCTCTCCACAGTGCCAGATTAACCCAAATTGGAAGCCAACTTCCCAGAATCCCATCTGAACACTCTCAGTATGCTTCATTTGTTTAAACTGCCAGGACAGCCAAACCTTTGGGGAGGCACCTTCTTCCCAGCTTCAAATGTGTTTCACTGAAGGCCAGAGGCACATCATCATTCGTCACAGATTGCTCTTACCCCACTGGAAATGCTCCTCTCATTTGGTGTGATGCCAGTTCCTACTGAGAGCTCCTCAAAGCCTCCCAGCATGTTTAGGACTCGAGGTGAGCCAACAGATACCTGAAGTTACAGATCTTTAGAAACAAATCCCTGGTAAATACCTCTCTCCAGAAATGAGGATTGAGTTACCCTGCCTGGTTTGAAAGAAGCTGCAGGTCACATTTACACGGATTGAGGCTGCTTCTGGCTCTGCAATATGCTTTGGGTTTCCCTGTGCTTCATCTTCCCTTTCCTGGAGTGCTTGGCCAGAGCTGCTGCCTGCCAGTGATGCAGTCAAGGGTAGGCACTGTTTATCCCTGGCACCATACACACTAATTTGACCTCTCCAGAGACTGTTCCCCCTTCCTGGTGTCTGCCTTGGAACACTGAGTAGTTTACCCTCTTGGTTAATTATTAGACAATTGCATTTTTCTGGCCTTTCCATAAACCAGGACACGAGCCATGGCTGGGCGAAAGGGAAGGAGGAAAAGAGAAGAAGGGCGGTTCCATGTAAACACAAAACTTTGGGAACCTCCTTGCTTTTCAGTATCAGATATACAAGCTCTTGGTTTATTAATCACAAAAAGTAAAGCCTCATGCTTTACAGAAAGCTTAATTTCAGCAGTTTGCAAAGTGTATCTATTTCAGCTGCATTACTAAGCCAAGTATGTAATGCCCATTTGTAACACCATAGGTAAAACCTAATTACCATTAATCACTCATTATTGATGTAGGTTTGGAAATGATGTGTTGTCTCCCATTGTCTCTGGCGTGTTAAAAGACAGACTTTAAAAAAACACAACAACAACAACAAAACAACTTTTCATTTGAGTAGAGAAAGCATTAAAAATATCTATTTTCTGCCTGTCAATTCATTCTAGTCCCCTCTGAAAGAAAAGCAGATTTATCTGTTCAAAAGATACCTTGCTGGGCCTTCTAATTTCTTTAACTTTGGTCTCTACCCACAGCAACCCAGTGCCAGTGGAAAGGAACGAGGAGTCTAGAGCAGGACTCAGGACAGTATTTCCAAAATGCCAGCAATTTACTGCTCCAAGATGCAAGCTGTTGTGAACTGCAGGCCATCATCCTCTTCATGGACACTCAACTCACAAACCTGCATCAATTCACAGCAAAAGGTGCAATTTAACTCTGCCCATTTGGAGGGTGTTCAAGGATAAGGACATGCAGAAATGTGCTGAGGGGCAGAGCACCTGGAGTCACAAAGATGCACTTTTAAGAGTATTTGGAAAGTTAATAAAATATTTAGATCCTTACAGCTATCCTTAGAGATAGCTTTTTGCACTGAAGGAGTACCTTATGCCTTGTTGAATTGTTTTTAATTAAATTATGTCCTCTAGGATTAAGAAAAGAGTGTAGTTAAGTGAACGAGATATTGCTTAACATTTGAATTCTGAAGCAAATGTTGTTTCTTGCAAATATAGTCCTTGCACACACACATGGTCCTGCAATATAATTCCTCTGTTTTGTTCATTGTACAAGGAAAATGGGGCATAAGATGGAAGAGAAAAACCTTTATGGAGCTTTCAGCATCATTTTTTCAGTGGGATAGAATTACAGTCTCTAAAGCTAAGCAGGTGCAAGGTCAGACCCGAAAGAAAACTCCAGGAAGGTCAAACAGAATGTGTTCTGAACTCACAAAAACATCTTATTGCAAGGCTATAGAACAGATAGTGTAGAGTGGGCTTGGGTTTATTTTTTAATTTGGGGGTTAAATTTAAAAAATAGAGCTGTTCATTATTTACACTGAAACATCTCATTTGTCTTCTGCTTTTCACCAAGTGCTTTCCAATTCAGAAAGGGTCATTTGATTGTAATTAAGCCAAATGTCAGTGAATAATTCACTACCTTTTTCCTTCATCCCATCCTATTCATTAGTTGGAGCCAAAAGGCTCCAACTTTCAAATATAACAAATCTTTAGTCAATAATTAGTAATAATTAAAGACTCAAAGCTGTTACAGCAGCCAGTTATGAACAAAGAGGAGTCTGTTTGTGAAATGAGAACTAATAAGGGAAAAATTAATTTCTCGTCAACTTAAATATTTCCAAAAACCTAGGCCTTCATACAGTGTCCTCCTGGGAATCTTTGTAATTGCATTTGATCAACACAGAGCTAAAATTGGCATCCTTGTAATTAATTTAGGCTATTTCGTAAAAATATGGGGAGAATAATTCACATAGAGAAACTACAGCTGCAGGGTTGCTTTACAGCTTTTTTCCTCTTTCTGTGAATTATGTCAGATACCTTGTTACATAAATCAGAATGGCATTTTGGGGGCTCTTACAGTCAGAAGTGCTTAGAGGATTTACAAATTTTAAGTAGAACGCAGTGATTGTAAAATTAGCCAATATTGGGCTATATGGAGATTATTTTTATTCTTGTGTTTCACTTGTTGCAAACCTCTTACATGAGAAAAGTAAGAAAAAATTAGACTTCTAAACTAAAAGTAGAGTAAAATGAGCAAAAAATTTACAAATTGCATGAAAACCTGTTGACAAACATCCTTCTGTGGTTTTGGTTCTGGGTTACCACCAGAACCACAAAGGACTGTTTGGCAATTTCACTGGAGAAAAAGTGAAAAATTGCAATTTTATGCTGAAGCAGAGTTCATCTAACAAAAATATTTAGTCTTGTAGGATTAGTGTTGCTTCCAGTGTAACTGAGCCTGGCTCTAACCAGCATGTGTAATGCTAATGAACCTCTCAGTTGATCCTGCTGTCTCTCTATCCCCTGATTAGTGTGCTTGCTATGCAGAGAACTGATCTGAGACGGGGAGAACTCACTCAAAAGGAACCAAAACCAATAAGAAAAGCAAATGAGGGGAGAAAGGAGAGTACAAATGTGTCTCCAGGATCCCAAGAGGAAACATTTATAAATAACATAAAAAGCGTTGTTGCCAAGATGGCAGCTAGTTAGGAGGAATAAAATGGGAGATGGATGTGCATGTGCTCAAGGTGATCAGAAATGAATAAAAGCAGACTGATGGCATCTTGTAGGGAGCAGCTCTGCCTGCATAAATCAACAATACAATCACAAGAATATCCCTGAGTGGCCCTGAGCTTGAGCATGAAAAGCAGAGGGAGGCAAACGACCTTCACGAGTTCCCACACAGCCCAGCAGGTGTTGTAACAATGGGCTTCCAGCTTCCTGCCTCAGCAACAGGACACACTGGACAAGGGAGGTAGGAATTGTTAGACATGGCCCTCTCCTACCGTATCTGCTGTGAGATGGAATGACCCTGGCTTATTGCAAAGTCTAAAGTAGAACAGGAACAAATGTTTTCCCACTGTATTGTGGTTCTTTTCTAGGCTATTTTTTTGTATTCCACCACCTCATTTAGGTTTTGAGGAGAGGCTGTAATTGAGCTGGGTGTTCTCTGTCCCTCAGCAGTTAGTGAGAAGTTAGAGCAGGGCCATGGGTACAAGCAGTTCAGGTTTTCCATTCCCTGTGCTCTCCCCTGCATTTGTCAATGTCTGAATTTCATCAACCATTATGCTGCCAATTTGTCTCGTTCTGTTCCCAGGAAGTTCATCACAGCCTCCTCTTAGGAAGAGTTACACTAAATAATTTTGTCATCTGTAAATCCTGCTGACCTCATTTTTCTGTTCTACCCCTCATTTCTGCCTTTCTGGATAATTAATGAGTGTATTAAGTACTAACTACAGCCCAGATCCTTGGGACATACTAATATTAACCTCCTACTGAATTGAAAACTGACAGACTAATGAATTAAATTCTGCATGAGAACAACAGCATCGAGAGTGAAAATCAGGATAAGTTGTGATTAAAACCAAACCCAAAATTCTGCAAGTACAAGCACCTGCAATTTCTACTGAATTTTATGGGTCTCGTGAAAAAAAAACAGGTTACTTGAAGAAAACCCCAAACCAATGAAAAAACAGAGGAAATATCACTTCTGTATACCTGTTTCCCTTGCTATTCACAGACTCACTGACTTATCAAACAGTACCCTTAAGCATTTTCCCCCTTACGAAATCACTTGGCTAGAAAATCCTTGGAACATCAAAGCTTGTTTAGGTATTTGATCCAGAGGGGAGAAGCTATAGAATTTATAGCTAATCAAGCCTGAAGTAAAAGATGAGCAAAGTGAACCAAACTGATGACTACTACAGCTATAATCACGTTGGCAGGACATCCTGCCTTGTCAAAGTCATTTAGTTTTTTCTAGATATCAGAAAAATCCTCACTTTTCTCTGACACTTTGGTATAATACGTGTAATGGACATTTCTGTAAACAAAAAATATATCTGGAACATCATCAAGCCACATAAAAAAGGGCAGTTTCCTAGTGTTCTGTCACTGTTATAAAAACAATATTTTAAAACTTAGATGTGTTATAAACATCAGCAGAAAGTCTAAAGTTAGTCTTGGGACTATTATACTTCAGCATCTAAAAAAGCGTGTAATTTATATAGCAGTTTTAAAATACTCTAATTAGTGTCTCCCAAGTACAAATCCTGTAGTTTGAACTTTGTACCAGAGATAGAAGAGTACTAAAAATGCTAATGAATATTCACGTGCTCTTGAAATGAACTTCCTTCATTCCTGAACATTTTGAGAGATCAAGTTTTCTTAGCACAAATCTTCACAGAAGGTATACAGGTGTAATAATGTGTTTGATAAGTTAATAAACTAAACCTGTATAACTAAGCTAAGAGGCCTTTCCATGGGAAGCCATAAAGATCTTTGGGAAATGTGCCTTCTTTTACTACAGTTTTCCATAGGTTCTAGTCAAAGCAGATTTTGGTTCTGGGTTTGGTTCTGGTTACCACCTGTGCCTCTCTATCTGCAATGAATTTGTCTGTGACATTGTATCTAACCTCTTTATTTGTTACAAATCTGCAGCTGCAAATTCCCATGAAAGACAACTTTTTTGCTTCATAAATGATATTATTTTTGAGTGCTGAATATTCCATTCCCATGGTAACTTGATTGGTAAGTGGCCTACCTGGAAAAGTGACCCCTGAAAGGAATTTAGGAGCCAAAACAGAAATCAGGTCACTTCAGTGCAATGTGCACAGGAACTGTTACAATTGGTGCTACATTGCAGCCCCTCCTGCTTTCCCACCAACATTCTACTGCAGGAAGTGATGCCTCTTTTGAAGGAGGACTCGTCGTAGGTGTAACGCAATTTATGTTACGTTTCTTCAAGGTTGGCAAGAGGGGTTGAATTCGCTGTACTTATGTCTATATTAGAAAAAAACCTGAATGTATTTTGACTGAAAAAAAAATGTAATTTTACCGTTGAAATGCACACTTTGTAGTGCCAGTATAGATGGAGAACCACAGAGCAAGTCTGAGAGCCTTACTGGCTCTTAGGTACAGAACCCTCTAGATCACTGCCAGTGCTGAGGTAAGTGAGATCAGAAGAGTTTTACATAAAGAGAATGGCAAAAGTAGAAGAGATGATGGCATTTTATGCATTGTTCCATGCTGGTGTTTAAAGCATAAAAAATAGCGAACCCATTCAGAACAGTGTTAATGTTTAAAAAAGAGTCAGAATTATTGTACTTGACTGCCCACGTAAGATTTCTGAGCTCTACATACCATAATTTGCAACCAAGTAACCTTGAAATGACCAAATTCACTTTTGTTGGTACTATTAACTAAGTCATTAAACATATTCACATGCCTATTTATAAATTGTATTCATTATTTTCAAGATTTAAAACTACTGTGTTCTCCTAAATTACCCTGATGTATTTAAAGCAGAAACAAAGGTTGGGATTTTTTTTTGTTACTTGTCTCATCTTGTGAATTCTCCTCACTCCTGCATTCATTGAGTTGTTGGGTGAGTAGCTCATTAATGTGATTTCTATCTGTGTCTAAAGGCACAGGCAGCAGCACTGTTATGTAGGAGCTTGAAAAGACAGCTATAAATAACCTCCTTTAATAACCATAAATTTACATTAGAAAGGTAGATAAACTCTGAAGTGAGAAACGTTTATTTTTATCTGATGTTACTGTTTCATAATCTCAGCGTTATCAGACTCATCCTGAATAATTTAGTGAGGTCTTGGCGTTTTATACCATCTGGGAAAGTCTTGCATATCGAACGGATTTATAGCAGAGGAACTGGGATTTAAAGAGCTACATCTCTCTTTGGGCCTCAGTCTTACCTGGGACACATTCAAAAACTCCTAGTGACATCCCTGGCAGACTAGACTATATTTGGCCCTTATTTTACTCGTTTTCTAAATACAAATGCTCCTGTCTGAGTAATCTGAAGGAAATCAACCTCCATGGAATTATAAAGTTTCCTTTCTTGATGCCATTAATTGGCTGTCTTAATTGTGGACATTTACTGAATTTATGCCCTCCTTTGGCCAAACACCTTGGAAGGTAAACACTGGCAAGCATAGCCAAAGTGGTCAGGTTTAGAGTTGCTGTCCATCCATCATCACCTCTGTAGGGAACAGCTGGAAGGCTGAGAGGATGTTGTCATAAAACCTTCAATAGGTGCATGAAGATACAGATAGTAGGGTAAATTGAATGTCATTACTAGAGGAGAAAGTGATAAAGACATAATTGAAGAAGGACTGCTGGCTTATGTACTCTCTAAGTTTATGATACCCGTTGTAAAGCAATGCAGGGTGATGCCTCCTCTTACAGTTCCAGGTCTGTGGGAGGCAGGAGCAGCTGAGCAGGACAATGCAGAGGCAGGAACCTATCCCGTGTGCTTTGGGTGGCAGGATCAGTGCCAGGCTGGAGGGGCTTGGAGCAACCTGGTCTGGTGGAAGGTGTCCCTGCCCGAGGCAGGGGGTGGAACAAGATGAACTTTGAGGTCCCTTCCAGCCCAAACCATTCTGGGATTCTGTGAGCCTTTTGCTGGTACTAAGGGACACCAGTTGTAATGTTGTTCCTCTGTTGTTGTTTTTTAGGTACCACTTAATATATTGGACTACTTTAACTCCTTCTTTGCCTGGAGTTCCTTTGGTGGAGATACTTTGCAAGGCTCTGCAGACAGCAAACTGAGCAAAAGCTCAGCAATGAAGGCCATAGAGCCAGTCAGCCAGGACACGCACGTAAAGCACCTACTCTGGAGTCAGTGGGGGGTAAGACAGACACAAGGGCAGCAGCAGCCTGACAAGGAGGAAGGAACCTGACCATCTTTCCCAGCGATTTTTGCAAGATACTGTTCTACTCTGCAGCTTAAACACAGACAGCATCAGACAAAAAAGAGGTCCACCACTGTTCTTCCCTAAAGTTACTGTTCCCACCTTCTTCCTCTGTGTCTACTAACCTGCCCCTTTCATCTCCTCCTAACCCTGGTGAAGGCAACTCCCCATCTCTTCCCAACCAGAGCTTCCTCCCTACAGGAACAGTCTTTTCATTAAATGTGTTACTATTGCTTGTCAGTCACTCTTTAGCCTTTAAGTCAAATATTATTTTACTTGAGAAGTTCATGAGTGTGACAGTGGACAATACTTTTCATCTTTCTACTGTGTGAGCCGTCATTCCCCCAGTTTAATGAAACTGTTCTTACAATTAAATTGTACATAATGTGCTCAGCTGTTGAAACTTCACAGAGCTGGCCCCAAACTGTTAATACACGAGTACAGAGATACCTACAAGGGCTGTGGTTGGAGCTGGTTTGGGTCAGGTTCACCCAGTACACTTTAAAATAACCTTCCACACCTCATTGCCTTATTATATTGCTGAAGTGTCACCTTCGGAGTTGCAGTTACTCAGAGCTGGATTTTTGGAGCAGGTGTGGTGGTGGGGTGTTGGGTGTGGTTTTTTCCTTTTTTATTGGGTTTTGTAGGGTTTTTTGTAGAGAAGTGTTTTAAAAGATTTGAGATTATTCAAACATTTAAAATGTGAAATGCCTGAAAATTAAATGTTTTCTTGGCCAGATGGTCCATCATCCCTGCGCCACTCAAATACTTCCTTTTTTTTTGAACAAGGATTTAAAAAGATTTCACTGCCAAAAGATCACCTCATGACATATACTGATATAGGTTTTTTCTTGCTTTATAAAAAATATATTTCCCGCAGACATTGATTAATTTTAAAGATTTCATCCAAGTATGTCTCTTTTCTTACTTGGCAGTTGTTTTTTAGATCTGCAGACCAAACAAGTGACCTTGTAAAATCTTTCAGTAATTTCCCCCCTTTTATTTTCATATTTCAGTAGAAACATTATCAGCACCTGGTGTTTTGTTATTTACTGCCTGTATTTTGATTGCCTCTTAAATCTCTTGAAATCCATCCACAAATGGCTCAGCTGCTTGGAGAATAACCATTTATTGTTTGTCTTTCTCCCTCTCACAATTAAGCAGCTCATTAAAGCACTCCCTCTATCGCTCTGTAATCGTATTCTTTGTGACCAAGAGATTTCCACTTGTGTTCTTTATCAGACTTACTCGGGTGTACACGTAAAAGTCTCATATTCCTAGTGTGTCTATCCCATTCCAATTCTCCACCACACCAGGCAACCACCTCACTGACTGGAGGTATTTGCACCGTTCTGTAGCGTGAGGAATGATGTGTTGACTCCATATGGATCTCATCCCTGCATCATGGAGAGTAGAGCAGTGGAGCAAGGATGCCAAGTCAGCCCCTGATGTAACTCCAACCCTGGTGTTGGTACCTCCACTGACCACACAGCTGCACTATCTGCCTCCCAGCCTTCCCTCCTCTCATGCTAAAGCAGTGCTGCAATGCATGACTTTCAACTTCAATGAGCAGAAAACTCAGTTCATCATTTTACTGTGCCACAGAAACGTTAAGGCAGGAGACACTGAGTTGCACATCAATGATTCCTTATTCTACTCTTACTCTTGCTCTGAAAGATGTGTTGGATATTTAAATGCTGTACTTCACTGTCATTTTCCAGCAGTGTGCCCAGGTGGCCAAGAAAGCTTGTATCAAAAATAACGTGGCCAGCAAGATGAGGGCAGTGCCTGTCCCCCTCTACTGGGCTTTAGTGAAGCCACTCCTCGAATTCTGGATTCCATTTTGGGCCCCTCACAAAACAGACATTGAGCGTGTCCAGGAAGGGATCTGGAGCAGGAGTCCCATAAGGTGCTAGGGGTGTTTAGCCTTGAGAAAAGGAGTTTTTTTTTAAAAGCAGCACCTCCTTGTTGGTGCCCCTGCAGCTCCCCTGAGGCGAGTGGGTCTTAGTACTGGGATAAAGACATTTTCTCCCCTCATTCACAGCACAGGATGGAAGGTACTATCTACCTCTTACCTACTCAGTGGTAATTATACTAAGTGTAGACACATTGAACTGATTGTGTCATGGGCTATTTTATCATGTACCTCCCTAATAATCCCAGATTTACTGAATTTATCTTCATAACATGCCTATGAAGAAAGGCTACAAATGGATTGAGCAAAAAAGTGAAGAAAAAAACCAAACCCTCTGTATTTTGGGGAGATGTAAGGGCTTGATTTGGCAGAGCTTCTAACACTATACATCTTCCTGGGCCCAGCTCCCACTGACTTAAATTGCAGCTGCAAAGTTCAGGTCTTCTCTAAATCAGACCACACAATTTCAGGATATGCAGTCAGAAAGTCAGTAATATACACACAGGAGCTGCAGGGAGAAGTGAACTGTCCAGCAGCACACAGTCCTCTGGGATAGAAAATGGAATAGTGTTGCTGAGGTATTGATAAATAAAACACTAGCTGAATAAATAGTGGAAAAAAATGCTCTTAGGCAAATAAAATTCCTAAATTGCTTAGAACAGATGAGAGCTGGTTAACTTCTGTACTACCTGAATTAGACCTGGGTGGTGTCCCTGGACAGCAGCTGATCTCGGCGGGATTTAATTATTTTTACTCCGAGATGCTCATGCCCTTCCTGAAATCCATTCTCCTCCTGTATATATGTACCATCCCTCTGTCACAGGTAAGGACAGGCAGATCCTCCACGCAATAACTTCATTCACTAAATAGCTTTGATTAATTCCCAGAATGTGTAATTCACCAGGAATGCTGAAAAGCTCACACCGTTAAACATCTGTTGAAAAGAGGATACATATGAACAAGGACAAATTAAGATTGCCCTACCAGCCTGACTTTGGACTTAACAAAATATAATGGTCTTTTGAGAATAGCTTCAGGTGTGTTCAAAGTTTCTAAAAACGCAAATTATAAAGCTCACAGAAATTCCATCCTACTGAATGAGGTTTCTACCTGCATAAGTCAGCAGTTCCTGTACATCCGTAACAAATTGAACTGTACAGTATATCTGTACTGCACACTAAGGTACTGTACAGTACCATCCACTACAAAGCCCAATCACCACCAAATATACATTTTGCAGTATGATTTTAAAAGACAGAGCAAAAAAATTAAAGAGCTGTGATCCACAAAATTCCATTCCAGGCTTTTAACGAATTATTATGGATTTGTCAGTGATGGTTAAAACTTCCCTCCCTTTTCTTCTTCTTCCTAATTGTCCTGCTTCCCATGCAGTTCCACCCCGCTTCCGAGCAATGCAGAGGGAAAGGTCAAGCTCAGTCAGTCTGGCCGATGAAATGTAGCTCCTCTCCGCGCCCCGCAGAGCTCCGGCAGCCTCGGAGCAGGGCTGTTGTGGTGCCCACTGCGCTGCAGGGCCCGCGTCCCACCGACCTCCCACCGCCACCTCCTCACCTTTGGCTGCACTTTGGTCCGACTACGAATTTGTTTTGCCTAGGGCACAAAAAGTACAGGAACGCAAGTATTACCTGAGGGGTGTAAGGATACAGAAGCAATGATACTTCTTACAAACAAGAACTAAGGGCAACGAAGATGATTAGAGGGCTGGAGCACCTCTCGTACGCGGAAAGGCTGAGAGGTGGGATTGTTCAGCCCGGAGAAAAGAAGGCTTTGGGTTCAGCCCGGAGAAAAGGAGGGTTTTTTTAAAAGAACAGCCCCTCGGCGTTGGCGCCCCGGCGCTGCCCCGCGGCGGGCGGGCGGGCGGCCGGGGGGCGGAGGGCGCGGGGCGGGCGGGCCCTGCCCCGCTCGGGGCCGCCCTGCCCGGCCGAGCCGCGGCCTCCGTGCCCCGCGCGGAGCTGCCGGCGCGCCCATGGCTCCCCCCGCGCTGCCGCTGCTGCTGCTGCTGCACCTCGCCGCCTGCTCCAAGCTCAACACCCCTAAGGTGCTGCTCCCCTTCACGCGCGGCACCCGCGTCAACTTCACGCTGCAGGCCAGCGAGGGTTGCTACCGATGGTGAGTGCAGGTGCCGCCGCCCTTTGTCCGCCTCTCCCCCCCGCAGGCACCTGCGGCGGCTCCTCAGCCCGCGGCGGGGCCTGAGGGCTCCCCGGGGAGCCGGGCCCTCCCTCACCGTGCTCACAGCTCTGCGGCCGGGTTTGGGGGGCCCAGCAGTGTGGGAGCGGACATGGGATAACCCCTGAGGGGAAAGGCTGTTTTTTGTGCAGTGGGGGTTAAACCCGCTGCAGAGGGGCAGTGTGTGGAGGCCGGGCCCTGACGGAAGGTCCCTGCTGTGGGGGAGCTTCCCGCCATGGCTCCGTGCCCGGCCTGTGCCTCACACCGTGTGCGCCCACACACACCCCTGCTTCTCCTGTACCCCCCACACCCCTGCTTCTCCTGTCCCACACACACACCTGCTTCTCCTGTACCCCACACACCCCTGCTTCTCCTGTCCCACACACACACCCCTGCTTCTCCTGTCCCACACATACACCCCTGCTTCTCCTGTACCCCACACACACCCCTGCTTCTCCTGTACCCCACACACACACCTGCTTCTCCTGTCCCACACACACCTGCTTCTCCTGTACCCCACACACCCCTGCTTCTCCTGTACCCCACACACACCCCTGCTTCTCCTGTCCCACACACACCCCTGCTTCTCCTGTCCCACACACCCCTGCTTCCCCATGTACCGTGCCCACCCTGCCTCCACACACAGCCCATGTGCCCACCCTGCTGCCTCCCACACCCGCTGTGCCACCCCACACGTTCATCCCCGTGTGTGTGGGGACAGCACCCAGGACCCGTGTGCTGCTGGTGAGGAGATGCCCTTCCCTCGCTGTGGTCAGGAGTGAAGGTCTGACCGCTTGGAGCTCTGCGTATGGACATAAAGGAGTCGGAGCTAAGCTGGGAGTCTCTCAGTGCTGCTCTCAGTGTAGGTAACAAACACCCTGAGCACAGCCATCACCTGGGAACAACAAAGTCAAGTTTGAAAAGATGAAAGCTTTCCCGGTGTTCTTTTGGTGCCGTGCACATGGGATGTACTCCGGGAAGTTCTCGCTGGGTCCTGCCTCGTGCAGGGAAAGGCCGTGGTGGTGCTGAGCGAGGGGGCTAAAGGCAGATCCCACAGCATGTGCCAGTTTAGAAACTTCATGTCAGTCTTCATGTTAGACAAGTGTTGCCAGCTCCTTGTCCTTCCTCCCCAGAATGGTAATTTGGATCAGTAATGAGCAGGAGGCAGCCACCTGAAAAAGTGGCAGTAGGGATAAGTTTAGGATGATACTTCCATATGTGCCAGATGGATGCATGTAGCAGTTTTCAGTTGTTTTTGTGGCTGGCAGTTACTGAAATACATCTTACAGGGCTATGTTTTCACTCAGTTTATTTGCTTGGTGGTCCTATGCTTCTCTAGGCTGGGTACAAACCTTTGGGATGTGACATTTTACATAGTTGAGGGTGCTTGTGTGTAAGAGCTGTAATAAATTTTATCCAAAAGTCGACTGAATGGAAGTTACTAAATGAGCTGGAATTTAATTTTTAATGGACCATTTTACTGAAACTCTCATAAGTGTGGGTTTTTTCTTTTTCCTTACTCTAATCTTTAAAGACAACTGAGTCTCTAAAAAGATTTGGTTTATGTCGTAAAGTACATTGTATAAAGCCAAAAAACAAACTCTTCAAGCACTAATAAGATCTCGGAAGTGTGGACTGTCTGTCCTGGTTTGCCAGCGAGCTGCTGGGTGATGCTGGGCTGGCTGCAGCCATTCCCACACGTGCCAGGCACTATCCAGCTGTCAGAACACCTTTGCAAATCTCACTGAAATCTGTAGATGAAAAGCGAAATGACTGTATTCTAGGGAAATACCAGATTTGGTCCACATTTGTATCTAATGCATACTTGTTTTGCTAATGAGGGTGATCTGTGGCACTGTCAGCGCGGGTTAGACTGGTGCCAGGTGCCAGCAATGGCTCGTATCCTTCACGCAGACGAGCTTCAACATCCTTTTCCATCCTCTCCCTCTGCTCTTCAAAGATTAATTTTGGTCGAGAATTGTGGAAACTATACCGAGCTCATTCTCTGTGTGCCGTCATTTTCTGTGCCAGAGTCGTTAATGTGCATTTATTCACTTCTGCTTTGCAGAGCCTGGCAGGATGTGGGTGGTAAAACTCAACGTGTGCTCAGCAAACGCTCGGGAGGGAGGAAGCAGGAGCTCTGTGTGACTGAGCAGCAGCAGCAGAGCTCAGAGCTCGGGAGGTGCTCAGGTTGCATCTGAGGCTCTGTTTCCCTCCACATCCTTGCCCCCGCAGGCCCTGAGCTGGGGGGGTTGGAAGGCAGTGACTTGGAGGGACAGGCGGCTCCGCAGCATTTGCTGACAAGGTTGCTGTGCCTTCCTTTAGAGCTGTCAGGAAGAGCTGTTACCGGAGGGGGGCTGTTAAACTGAAGAAGTGAGGAAGTCCCAAATGTAATGGCTTCAGAAGTAGTTACTTTTCCTCATATTTTCAAAATGATGGGTGGGTTTGTGTGCATGAAACCAGGGCTTTGGAATGGAAATGGGAAGATTCAGGCCCTTTGTGTCTGGAGAGGGGACTGAGGTTGTGTTATACCGTTGGTTGATTGCGAGTTTAGAGGTACCAATGAAAGCTGGTTTTGTGCAGCAGCATCTGACTTCAAAAAACATTGTTTGAGGGCCTGCATTACTCACCTCAAACATTCAGAATTCGTATCTGAGTGTCCAGTTTCGTGAAAATCAGTCTATGGCACGTTGTGACCTTATTTCTTTCCATTTTCCCTTTGAGGCTTCAAGTTTTCCTCTGAAAGCAGGAGATTTTCAAAGTGATTGTAGCAGTCTCTGAGAATTCCAGTGATTCAAAGGGGAAAAGGTCAAGTTCTATCACCATCCCAGCAGATTGGGAGCAATGATAAAGTTACAAGCATGGCTCTAAAGTATTTTCTGATTTTCAAGATGCTCATGCCTTCTGGAGTTTTGGTTGCCTTTACATTCAAATTATTTTTTGGAAAAGCTTTGTTTTCAAAGCATATGGTGTTTCCATCTGTAAATATTGTACACTATCTTCAGGTACTATCTTCAGGGATAAAACACAGTGTGTGTGGATATATTTAGCTTTTAAATTACGTCTGTATTTATCTGTTAATTACCTTAATCCAGAAATTACACCTGGAAGAATGAAAGTATTCAGCAGCAGAATTCTCTCCTTGATACCTGCCTTTGGAGGAGGGGAAGACACACAAAACAAATAAACATTTTCCCCCGAGGTACACAGCATGGCTGGGTATTTATAGCAGAAATTACAGATATGTTTGCATGTCTGTAACAGAATTTCATACAGTGTAGAATTGAGATGCGTGATGAGAGCCGGTGGAAGGTCTCGGTTTCAGGAGTTGGCTTTGAGACATTCAACTGATTGGTTTGAACCGTTGAAGGGAGAGGTTTTGCTGTGTGAGGTTAGAGCTGTAGGAGGCTGTTCACAGGTGATAATGGCCCTGACCACTGCTGTTTGTTGCCAATATAGCACCACCTTAAATAAAAGGTGTGCTACTGAAGCCCTCACTGACTCGGTTATGTCAGCCTGGTTGAGGAGAGGAGCAGGGGGCAGTGCTGGAGGGAGAGATCCGGGAGTGGTGGTTGAGCTGTGTGATGCACAGGTCCTTCCAGAGAGCACAAACCCAACACACAGCTGGCAGAGCTCATTGTCCAGCTCCTTATCATGTCATGTTTTTGACACTGGCTTGTAAATTGATCTTACTGCTCCGTGAGATGGATGCAGTGGCTTATGTGTTTTAAAAATGTGTATCAGTGGTGCTGTTCATTGAGGTCTGTTTTGCCGTGAGACCAATAGTCCCATCTCTGGCAGTTGTGGTGGTGGTTTGTGAGTTACCTGCTTTCGTTGCTGGGCACCCATGAAATGTTTTAAGACTCACTCTGGGTGCAGGTCTCATCTTAGTAATGACACACGTGAGAAGTTTCAACAGAGTGGATAATTTGAAATAATGCAAAATGGGACATGTGTTTGGCAGTAAACACCATTTTTTAGTTTTCTAATTTGCAATCAGGCTAAGTTTATTTCAGAACAGTTTGTGTAGACTGAGCTTTATTTATTGCATTCTCCTAGCTGGAAGGTGACTATCATTGGTGTGCAAGCTGTTTTCCTTCATGCACCTAGAAATGTGGTGAAAAGAAGCACTTATGGTAAAATGATTTTGGGCACCAGTTGATTTGACAAAATGTCCAAGTTTCAGTTGGGCATCTGTGTTGGATTTTGGGAACTATCAGCACTGGCTTACCTCTGCTTCCTTTGAAGTTAACGGGCATGCCAGCTGATCGCCAGTGTAAAATCCCAGGAGCAGAAGCTCCATCCTTGGCTCACTCTGTGCTGTGTGATGTTTCCTTTTGCTTTTAAAGCAGAACTGGATGGAGGATTTAAAATTTTTTTTCTGGCTGCTTTTTATTTTCCCAGTACAGTAAGAAACATCCTAGAAGAGGATTGAGTGAACAATAGAGACATAATCTGCCAGTGGGCTGTTAAAAATCCTGAAGAGTGGAGGGAACTCTGCCAGGCTCCCTTTCTGCCTTTTCTTTGGAATGGGTTCAGTTCCCATATCCTTGATTCTCTGGGAATCTGTTTTTTATCATACAACTACTGTTGCCCAAATGCTCTTTTGCCTCTTGTGTCACTTTTCATTTTTCTGTTCGTCCCAAGAGTGACTAGAAATGAGGTTCTCGGTGTATTGGTCAATCCAATCTTGCCAAGCTCTTGGAAACTTTTACTATTCAGTTTCCTTCTGGCTACATATCTGCCCGTATATCTAATACAAATTCTAGAAGATCAAATTCATTGACAGTCCTGGTGCAGCTCCACATAGGTGGATTTTTGCTGATTCAGTCAGTTGAGTTGAGTGTGAAAAGCTGGTAGAACAATATAAAATCTGGAGCAATAAAAATCAGCAGAGAAGTGCTAGGGAGGGAAACAGTATCAGGTGCCTGATCTTTGAACCAGCTAATAAATAAATTAAGCATAATCTAGGGAGGTATTGACATGTGGTATTACAGAAGAGTTGATTAAAAAATGCAGGCATGGGTTTGGGGAGATCTGTAGATACAATCTTGGCACAGGGTTCTGTGTCTGGGGGTGGGGAAGGGGGATAGAAACCATGAATGGAACAGAAACCAGTGAGAGGAGTGGCAGCCTCTCTGCAAGTGTCATTGACTCCTCAGCAAGGAGGGGTTTATTTGAGGGAAAGAAATACTGGGACTTCTGTCAGCTTTTTTCCCCGTCACCTCCTCACTCTTTTTTTTAGTGCTTCCTCCCTGCCTTGCTCTTTCTTGCAGAGGCTGGCATGGGATCCAGGGCTGGTGCCAGAAATGCTTCCCATTGCTGGCTGCTCGGGATCTAATTTTGACCTGACAGGCCCAGCTCTCAATCTCACACCCTGACGTGCTGCTGAAGAGCTGCTGTCATTGGAAGAGTCTTTGTCAGTTAAAGCCAAGGTTTCTTTTTCTTGCCCATCCAGGACACAGCAGTGATCCCAGAGTAGTGCCACTGGAGTATCCAGCCTGTTTGATTAGTGCCTTCTCCTTTCTGTGCTTGGCCCTGCATCCAAACCGGAATGTGCTCTGGATATTGCTGAATGATAGAGGGCTCATCAGATGTGTAAGTCAGATATGTCCTGGTGTAAAAAGCAGGAGCAGGAGCCATGCAGATTGTTTTTAAATGTAAATCCATAGTAAACCAAGCCTCAGAAAGGCCTATTTCAGTAAAATTTTTATTAAAAGAAGGAATCTAGCTGATATTCTACCTCCTATTTTAAAGTACTCTGAGAGGCCAAGTAGTGTCTAATCTCAGGTTCACTTCTGCAGTGACAGCTAAGAGTTAATTGGCATTCAGTTGTAAAAGCTTGAAGTTCTTTTGTAATTGTGGAGTGCATGTAAGTTTGCAGTTAAAATTTAATTTTTGTTGATCTTTGCTTCTCCCTTTTTCTAATCTGAAAAGTATCCTGTAATTGGATTCAGCTTTACAACACTATTAGTGCAAACTGCAGTGGTTTTTTATTACAATTCATAGCCAGATATTAAAAGAACAAATACAAACCACAGTGAAACCCCTGTTGTGTTGTAAACACAAACAGTTCCAGACTGTAAGAATGCAAAACCCTCAATAACAGAAAATCGAATGGCAGAGAATATTAAGCAAGGTAAAGAGCTAAATAAAAGTAAATTCCATACATATAATACTTATTGAAAAATACCTGCATGCAAAATAAGTCAGATCCACGTGCTCAGATTCAAAAGCTGTCCAGCCAAGTACAGGAAAAGCCTTACTGGTTGTGAATGCTAATGTTGTTTAAAGAAGCTTGCTAAATGTTGGAAAACTGTTTTATGGCTGCATGAAAAGCTACAGGAAAATAAGTAATTGTTCACTTTTAATCTCTATAGAGTGAAGTTAAGTATGCTAATAATATAGAACATCATGTTATTTTAGAAACAGTGTAAACCCTACTATAAAAAATAGGCACATATTTGTATGTGCCTATGCTTAGGTATATAAAATAGAATATAACAAACATTTTTCAGGTTTAAGCTTCTAATTGGTGTTTAAATTGCTCATTGCATACTGCTGTGGGCTGTTTTTTCCTGGATCAGATAAAATACTGTGAAATTTCTGGGTCAGTGCTTGCTACTGTTGTTTTAAAATCCTTTAAAACTGCCCTTTATGTAAGCAAAATGTTGTTGGGAGCTTAAGGTTGGAAGCAGGATTTGCAGTTTCATTCCAGTGGCTACAAGGAGATTGGTCCGTGCTCACCTGGGCTGCAGCTGTGAACTCTCCCATAACTGGAGGTGTTGGGATGTGTTATTTTGTTAATGGATACAGTTTTAGTTAACAAGAAATGTATTTCTTCACTGGTGTGGTTGGTTGGTTCTGCCAGAAAGAGAAGTAGGTGAAACCCGTGTCTGGGCTCCAGGCATGTACGGCACTGCTGTTTGCTTGGAACTCCATCCTGCTCCTTGCTGGATTCCTCCTGCAGGATTTTTCCCAGGTAGACACTTTTGAACATCCTCCAGAAGAAAAGTCTAAACCAATTCAGCTTCCCATCTTTCCCAGGAGGGGAGCAGTGCCCAGTTGGGATTGCATTTACCAGGGAGTGCAGTGTTTTCATCAGAGGGAGAGCAATTCCCCAACAACTTCGTCACAGTCAGTGCTGCCTTTCATTGTTTGAATCCCTCAAAGGGCCCTTGTGAGAGCTGTGACCCTGCATCCCTGAGCACACCCAGGATCCCTGAGCACACCCAGGATCCCTGAGCACACCCAGGATCCCTGAGCATACTCAGGATCTCTGAGCACACACTGGATCCCTGAGTACACAGGATCCCTGAGTACACAGGATCCCTGAGCACACCCAGGACCCTTGAGCACACCCAGGACCCTTGAGCACACCCAGGATCCCCGAGCACACTCAGGATCCCTGAGCACACTGGATCCCTGAGCACACTGGATCCCTGAGCACACTGGATCCCTGAGGACCCCTGGGCACACTCAGGATCCCCAAGCACACTCAGGATCCCCAAGCACACTCAGGATCCCCAAGCACACTCAGGATCCCCGGGCACACCCAGGACCCCTGGGCACACCCAGGACCACTGAGCACACACTGGATCCCTGAGCACACCCAGGACCACTGAGCACACACTGGCTCCCCGAGCACACAGCCAGGGCTATTTGGGGCTCTGGACTCCTCAGCAGCTCGTGGGGTGCTGGCTCTGCTCCCCCTGCACAGCTCCCGGCTGGCCATGAGCAGGGACTGTGAGAGGCATCTGGACCCAGTTCTGACACAGGGCCAGTCCCAGCTCAGCCCAGTGCACCCAACTGTGCAACATGTTGAGTGCCAGCTCGTCCCAGGCACGGGGGAACGTTCTGTAGACAGTTGCAAGGGGCATGGCCTGCTCGGGTATCTCACTTGCTCTGCATTTAGCCCTCAGATGCATACTGCTGCTCTAATTTCAAGAGGCTTAGTTTTTAATAACTCTAAAATGTTCTTTTCCTTGACATTTTTGGCACACAGTAGTGAGAGCTGGACTCCACATTGTAGTGCCCCCAGACAGCTCAGTGGGTTTAGGGGAAGATGGTTTGATTCACTCTGGGCACTGTGCAGGAGAGACAACAAAATTCTCAGGAGGTTCAACAACAAACTTTTACTTGCAAACTTCAGAACATTAAGGTAGAAGAAGGTACTTGGCAAATTTTAAAACAGTGTTACATCCTTCTGCTAAACAGACTAAATCTTTTTTTTTTTTTAATTTCTTGATTAAAAAAAACATTTATTGTTTTCAGAGCCCCTGGCCATAGCAAATGTGTAATTGTGGTGTTCTATCATTGGGGAGGGCTTCCAGTTTTTTCAGAACTTTGATTCAAACTTGTTTTGAAAATGCAAATACAGGTGGTGAATGGAGCTTTAGCTACAAGTCTTGTACCTTCCCTTCAGTACAGTGTGTGTTTGTACTTGTTCCACACCTCGGAGCTGGCCAGCAGTCAGGCTCTGCAGCTGTGTTCAGTAGCTGGGTGCAGGTCTGGGCCGACTGAATTGCGTTCAGGGGTGAACTTGCCGTGGTGCAGGGAGGGCTGTGTTTGTCTGGGGTCTCTGCCCTGGGCTCTCCCCTTCTCAGCCTCACGTTTGCTGGAGTCCTCGAGGAGCTGTTGCCATCCAGCTCCTGCCACAGTGGGGTCCTGCCCGTGGAACGTGCCCCGTGTGGGTTGTTGCGGGGGTCTCCAGCCAGCCCCTGGTTGCCGTGCAGCGGTGACTGACCCGCCGTCCCTGCAGGTCCTCCAGCCGGCCGGAGGTGGCGAGTGTGGAGCCCCTGGGCCAGGACGAGTGTTCGCAGCGGGCGCTGGTGCAGGCACGGTCCTCGCAGCCCACCCGGCTCACCAGCATCATCTTCGCCGAGGATACAGGTGAGTCCTGACGGCTGTAACTGCACCACTTGCTGCTGGGCGTCCTGGTGCCCTCCGGGAACGGCACAAACGAGAAACTTCCCTTCATGTGCACAGTCATTTTAGACTTTCTGTGGGTGTAGGTTTTAACTTCTGTTTGTTAAGGGCCTCAGATAACTGTTAGTGGTATTAATGTTACATCCAGGAGAAGAGTAATTCGTAAAAAAAATAAAATAGAGGGGGTGACTGAAATATGCAATATACTGAAAATTGGTAATGCAAACTCAGATGTTTTGCATTTCAAAAGCTGGACATTGCCTTTCATGTGTGACAGTGTCTGTCAAAAATGTACCTGGTTAGATTTTATAGGGACAGACAAAATCAGACAGTCAATTAGTGCCTAGCAGTCACGCAGTGAAGGAGTTTATGGGGGTTGATGGTCTGTGGGTAAAAGTCATTAAGCTCTGTGGGCCATGAACCAGGTCTGAGCGTTGCACTGCACAAACCCTGCCTGTGTCCTGAGAGACACCACCTGTAAGTGGTGGTGGAGATGGAAATCAGAGCTTCTGAAGATTTCAGGGAACTGCTGTTCTTGCTTTCTTAGCCACCATTGCACCGAGTTTCATCCTCAAGGCCATGACACAGTTTCAGTTCCTTCAGTGTCGGGGTTGGTGTCACTGCCTGAATGGGAGGTGCCTTTTGTCTTGGTGGTGCCCTCGGGGAGCACGAGCAGTGCTGGGATCTCAGGGGCTCTCTGACGTCTCTTGCAGGGACTGGGCAAGTGCTTCGCTGTGATGCCATAGTTGATCTAATTCATGGCATCCAAATTGTGTCCACAACGAGAGAGCTCTACCTCGAGGATTCCCCCCTGCAGCTGAAAATTCTGGCTTTGGATTCGGAAGGTAAGAGATGTGGTGGTGGGAGATTAAATCTCTGTTGAAAGGTGTAATTGTCTGATGTGTGCACTGGTTGTATTTGTGACACAGCTGATTGAAGCCAAGTGGAGTAATTTAAAGGGAGTTCTCTGCAAAATACACTGGGAAGTGGTCTGTTCTTTTTTCTTTTTTTCTTTTGAGCTGCAGTAATCTAAAGAATTTTGCAAGAGGACATTTTATCTGAGCCCCATCAGGCATCAAACAGCAGGTTCAGAGGTGATGTTGAAGATCAACCACCTGTTGCTTAATTACTATCCCTTAATTACTACAAAAACTCACTTTTGGGAAGTACCATTTAGACTCGTAAGAGTCAGTGCCTTTGGACTGAAGGAATAATTATTTAATAGGAGCAGAATTTTCTTGCTTTTCATACTGTCTTCAGAAGAACCATGACCTGGTACAAATTTCATGCTCAGGTTTCAACAATGAATTTTTATGCACACATGACACACAAAACAAGTGATTTTTAGGACAACTACTGGGCTGAAAGCAGAAGGTTGAATTGTTTGTGTTGGGTACTTACTGAGCCCATCCTACACTGTTCGTAACGCAGGAATGGCAGGTGAAGTGTGGTGATATGGTAATAATGAAAGGTAAATTTGTGGTTTATCCTGTGTGTAGCAGCGGGTTCTTGGCTTGGTGTGTGTGCAGACTCTCAGGTGTGCTCCGTGGGAGGTTTGCCTTGGAAGCTGCTCAGGGCAGAGTCTGAAGAGCAGCAGTGGCTCAGAACCCACGGGAGTGTTTCATCTGCATGGCTGAAACAAGGTGTGGGTTACAAGGACTAAACTTCCCAATCTGAGTTTAGGGGCTCACAAAATCGGTTCCTTTTGACCCAAGTAACCTGGGGATCTGTCCTTGGGAGACCTTTGAAAATACTGGATTCTCAGTGGACTTTCTGGGCACACTTTAAAATAAAAACATTCAAGAGCAGCAGCGAGTTTACTGAAGAATATAATTATTCAGGAAAAGAGACTCTAGAATAAGGCACTTCTGAATGCTTTTAAAAAAATATTTAGAAGGTTAAAAAATCAATATAAAATAATTCTCCAGCTCAATGAATATTGGCAGCAAATGTACTTAGGTTTGCTGAAAACTTGCACAAAGAACAGGTGTCAGGGCTGTTAGTGCAGCCTGTGTGAGAGGGAGGCAGAGGATGCTGTGTGTGAGCTGTTTGGGTATCCATGGTGCAGGGACATGGCCTTTTCCCCACGATGTAAAGTCCTTAATTAGCCCCTGGGGATGTGCCAAGGAGGATTTGTTTGGGGCTGATGGCAGTTATTACATCTTAATCTGGTGTGGGTCAGACCACTCATTAATGTTGATGGTTCTGCTCCTGTGAATATCAATATATGTTCAGGAATAGTTTTTTTCCTTATTTTTTTCCGTATGTATAGGTATATTTAGATATATATATATTCCAGTATTTTTTTAAAATAAATATATTCTAATTATTTTTTCTTAAGGTGTATTTTTTTCTCAGTTAGATTAATGCAAATTACTTTTTGTGCTTGTTCTTAATAAGCCACTCCAAAGACAAACTCAGTCCTCAAATGCTACTTTTCAAAGATTGTTAATGCAAGAGAGGAAGATGATCATGGAGAACTTTGGCCAAATTAAGTGTAGAATGTAGAGGGGGGAAAAAGTCATGTTGTTTTCTTTTATGTGCTGAACTTTTGCTCAAGTTATTTCATTATGACTTAACTAGAGGTGAGTTAAACGAGAAAGAATTAAAAATGTATGTTTGTATTTGTTTGGCTAAAACATGCATCATTAAAGTTAGACTTGAATGCATGTTAAATAATTGAGTTTCAATCAGTTTTATTTCTCTTACCATGTGTGTTTGGAGTTTTGTGTCTAAATTCCTGGCTATTTGGGATTTGGAACTCTTTGCAGGAAGTTGTGCAGAAATGGGAGAAATAACATAGGCTGTGCATTGTGTTGACTGGTGGCTTAAAAATGGCATCACTTCTAAGCATAAGAATTAAGTGATAGATTTGCATTGGTTCTTTCTTTAGTAATATGAATTTGAATGTCAAAGAGAGTCACACAAATAAAAATATATTTTAAAATATGGTTAATACTGGGATTTGTGTTCCATATTTATTTGTGCCAGTGGACACTGCAGTTCACAGCAAGATTCATCTTGAAGATTGAAAGATCCTTCAGATTAGCAGCTCCTTATGCTTGAATGTGATTGTGTTAAACCTTTGTTTTCAACCTATTTATTCCCTTCTGTTCCTCCTTAACATTTACAGTTTCTCATGTTCTAGTAGCTCACATTTTATGGAAAGAAGGTGCTCAGTCTGAGCTCTTGGAGTGAAGACTGACTGTTGTGGATAAGTCGTGGTTGTGCTCATAACCAAAAGGACATTTGCAGTTCATTGGTGCTGTGAAATCGAGTTACCCAAATGGTGTCTCAGATCTGCATGTTTCAAAATGAAAGGTTGTTTAGCAGGATTTTTTATGTATCTTGCTAACATCCGAGAAACAATAAGGCCTTTGTGGCCAGAGGGGAAAGGTGGTTTGTGCCTTAGGGGCTGGCAGGTGGAGGGGAGGTGGGCACACCTGCACTTACCTCTTTGTGGGCTTTGTGGAAAGCGTCAAGTGGAATGTGGTGTTGCAAAAGGTGAAAAGACACAACTGGATTGTGATTTTTAACTAAATACCAGTGACTCTTCTTGTAGGGGTAAGATTGAGAAATTTCCTAGGGGAATAAGTCATGGTGTATGTCCCAGGAAGCCTCTCTGCTTGTTCTGTGGTTTTGTGTTAATGCCAGTGTTTGATTTCCAGGGAACACGTTCAGCACGTTGGCAGGGCTGGTGTTTGACTGGACCATCGTGAAGGACCCCGAGGCTGGAGGGTTCTCAGACTCCCACAGTGCCTTACGGTAAGGACACTCCACTGCCCTCTGAACTTCCAGCTCTGTCCGTTTGGGGGGTATAAACGTGTCCCCACGTCCAGGCAGTTTACTGAACTGAGGCCTGAAATAATAGTGCTTAAGAGTCAGTTGTTTCAGGTTGTTTTATTTACCAGTGCCAAATCAACAGCCTGGGCACTCTCATCCCTGTGTACTTTAACTGATAGTGTTCATGAGCAGCTCTGGTAGCTCTAATGGAACAGTTAGAAATAAATAGATGCAGTTGTTGATCTTGCTGAAACATCTTGTGCAAAAGGAAGAGTTAGCAGTAAGACTTATCTCAGGATTTCAGCAGTTTTATTTATTTTTTTTTTAAGGAAAAGAGAGGTTCTGTTTCAGAAAGGAGCTCTCCGAACTTGAAGAGTTACAGGTGTCAGTCAACACTTAGTCCTGGTGTTGAAGTAGTTCTGAAAGTAGCTAAACTTTAAATTGGCATGGAGCAAGTGCCTGCCTGTGAGCTAGATACAGCTCCCAGGGCCAGGTGGAATAATTGAATGAAAGGTGTTCAGTGAAGGTGTTCAGTGGATTGTCTTTCAGACACAGCAGTGAGTACAAAGCACTTGCTTGATAAATAAACCCTGGTGCTTGGTTCATCATCTGTACTGACCCACAGACCAAGTTCACTGGAGTTTAAAGTGCTGTGTTTTGGGGAAACTTCTGTCCAAAGATCTTGGAAGTGCTTTACAGCTCACTAATGTGAGTGTTTTTCAGCATTTCTGTTTAATATGGAAATATTGCCTCCATTTAATGGAGGTGGAGTTCGTACCCCAAAGTCAGAAAACTCACCTGTGGCAGGGATAGGAATAGAATCCAGACTCTATAATTACTTTTTTTAAAGTATATTTTCCTTCCTACATTTGACACCAGATCATCTGTGGTGTCTGTTTTGGTGATGGGGTTTTTCAATTATTATTTTATTAAGCATATTGACTATTTAGTTTTACAGTGATGACTTCATTGTTCTGTTCTTCAGTGGTTTCAAAGAGAAATGTGAGTGTCCCCCTTTATTAAGCCAGTCAGGATTGAAGGCTGCTTAGCAGTGCCTCAGTGGGATATTTCCAGTTTGGACTCCAGGAGTTCCGTCTTTGCGCTGTCACCAACTGGTGTCAGCACACCAGGATGTGTTACTTAGCAGCAATATGTTAATATTCATCATATTTTATGTCCTGGTGAATCTTGACTTTGCTCAACATGAGTGCTGGTAGAAAAATGTGTCCCTGATCCATGTGAATTTACCAGACTGTAAACACATGAAACACGGGTTTTTCTCACCAAACAGTTCACAGACACTTGTTGAGTACAGGTCGAGTCAAAACTTCTTTTGGAATAGACTCACACTCATGCACCAGAGGCTTCAGTCTCTTCAGAAAAGAGCAAAATGTAGGTAAATTGAGGGACATGAAGTAATGTCCTTTACAGAAACTGGCTTTGTGTTCATATAATGATTGTGTGAGCAGCATGTGGGGAAACCAGGTCTGAGAGCGAGCAGAGTGGTTGAGAGTGAACTTCCATCCTCAAACCTGTGTTCCAGACACACTGGAATTGGGGTGGGGGTAGCAAACAAGACTCTTTGCTTGTGGGTAAACACGGAGTCCAGTTTTGCAGCCTTGGAGAAACAAACCCAGAGCTTTACCTGGGGAAAGCCTGTTAAGCCCATGATATTCCTGAAGCTGTAGATGTGAGAGAACCAGAGGGAATGGCTCCCACTGGGGATCCAAGTCCTGGTCCATAGGAGCTTTTAGTTTCACTGAAGTATTTGATAGAGATGTGGTTTAACCAAACTAATATTGATCTATGCTCTACTCTTAGCATAACTATGATAACATAGCAATGTTCTGTTGCAAAATAAATGATAAACTGTCACAAATATGTTAAAATCTGTGTCTGTTCTCCATATGACTTTACTGCCTTTGCTGTGAAGGTCACATAAAGCCAAGTACATGATGTGCACACGGGAGCTGGCAACCTGGAAAACATGGTGCTCTTTCCTTGCTGTCCTGTCATTTACCTGTTCATGGCAAATCCCTTCCCTCCCCGTTGTCACATCTCATTGAATATTCTACTGCTAGACCATTTCCATAGTCATGGATTAAATGCATCCTGCTTTCTCCGTGGGGGTCAAAGTTATCTTCTGGGTTTGTTAAGCTCTTACTTTTATAAATATAACCTTTGAGTTTCTCATATCAGTTGTTCCACAATAACCTATAGTTTCTGCAGTCTACACCTACTGTACCATCTGGAGGGGTCATTGTAGACAACATGTGCAGTCTTCTGATAGCTCTTGAAAACCCACAAGCAGCTTCAGACAGACTTTTATCAGTCACAGAAATGAGCTGCAGATATCTCAAGAATGAGGAAAATTTGGATATCTGGTCCCAGGCAGACATCTTAAATTTGCTTAAAAATGGAAGTAGCTGGGAATAGATGCTGGGTTCTCTGTGGGTTTACATTTAACAATTCTCTGCTCACTTTTTGGTTCACTTTTCAGTATCCTCAAGTTCCTAGAATCCACTTACATCCCACCTTCCTATATATTAGAGATGGAAAAAGTTGCCAAGCAAGGAGATACCATTCTGGTGTCTGGAATGAAAACAGGGAGTTCTAAATTAAAAGCAAGACTACAGGAAAGTGTCTATAAGGTAAGAAACTTGTGTTCATCCTGAATTTTTTATTATTTAATCTTACAGTCCAGTGTTGCAGTAACTCTCTGAGTTTGCCCTGCCATGTTTGTGGATCTCCATTGTGGATCTCAGTGCTGCATCTCTGCCACAGTGGATTGACTCTGTAGCCCACATCACCCAGAAAGGGCTGGAGTTTGGTGCATGTGCCAGAAATCATTTCTAAACAATTGACAGAAGACCCTGTGGCAGAGAAACACACTCCAAATGCCTCTGCACAATTTTATTTTTCCTGATATTCATACTATATGTGTAACTAGAATCATAGCATTTGGCCCTTTACACTTTTAAAAAAGACTCAACTAGAACACTTCTGTTCTTTTTCTCAGTAAATAAATGACTAGAACAAGGATTGCTCTGTTGAATATACCTTTATTTCCATCCTGTGAACACTTTCTGATCCCCAGTTCTGCCTCCTGAGGTTCTGGTTTCCAGGGAAGGGAATGTCAGTGCCACCAGGGTGTTCAGTGCAGTGCTGGCTGCTCTTCCCAGCGGCTCTGGAGACCCGGGATGGTTCTTTCTGTACAGCTTCTGGTGATGAGTTTTTCATTTAGCTCTGCAGACAGAGTTGGTTTTACCCATAACAGAATTTACAAACACCTGAGAGAGTTTTTGTGGCTTCCAGAAGAACTTGGCATCGTGCTACTGTCAGCTTAACCCTGCTCCTTAAAAATCCTTCTCTGGAGCTTCATCTCGTGTCTGCAGGTCTGGTTTGACAGATTTCTGCTGCCACAGGTTGTACTTCATGTTTCTGCTGAAAGTAGAATTGTCTTGGCTTATCTGACCCATACCTGTAGAAGGTGTTCCACAAAAATATTATCTACATGTATGTGACACTAGTCAGGGGACACAAATTGTAGTGCCTGTTAAGAATTGTGGTTTTGTTACAGCTCTGCCTAATTGTGCTGAATACATGTGCTTGCTCTACATGATATCACTCTGACTTTTGGAGGTTTGAATGCTTGTAGCTTGCTTAGTTTTCTGGTTTAATATTTATATTTCTCAATTATTTTTGAGCTGATACTGTGAGTGAAAGTGAAATAATATTGTTGTGTTTGTAATTTTTTTCTCTTTCTGGTTTAGTAGTTCCTTTAAATCTCCCCCTGCTGCCAGACTGCACGTTTTCAGTGAACATCCCTCAAACAGCTGTAATAGAATTTATACAATTATCTGTTGTATTCCTAATTTAATAGACCAGTGAGTTGGATGTGGATTCCTCGGTGCCGTTCTAATGGATGTGCTGCCTGGAGGTACCATGTTTTACAGTGGGGAAGATGAATTTCTGGCTGAGTGATCACTGAGCATCTGTCTCAAGTTTTTCTGTATTCTCTGGAAAACAGAACCAAAATGATCTTCATAGAGACTCGATTTTTTTCCTTATCCTTCACAGTGTGCACAGAGCAGGTCTCTGTGCCATTCACTGTTGTGACAAAATTGGAGGTGAAAATAAAGAGCCAATTGCAGCAAGTGATATTTTTCACTTCTAGATTCTATGTTCCTGCTGCATGGTCTGCTTCAAATGAGCTGCTCTAAATGTGCTTACTTTTTGTTTTTTTCTTTTCCCTCCATCAATAGGATGTACATCCTGCAGAAGTCAGATTGCTTATTTTGGAAAACATCCTTTTAAATCCAGTATATGACATTTATCTGCTGGTAGGAACATCAATTCAGTACAGAGTTCAGAAAATGAGGCAAGGGAAGATCACAGGTTGGTTCCGTTCTCTCTTATTTTTATTTTTTAATGCTTTGTGTGAATTATTAAGCGCTGAGAAATTTTTAATTGTATTTAAACTACTTTGTTAATATTTAATACTGTTTTCCTAAGGCACACAATGATACAGCTGTTTAGTTCTTTCTGTCAAAAAAATTGGGACTATAAAGAATATACTCTTGCAGATTTATGGAGGATGAGAAGGTGAGGGTAACTCAGAATAGGAGCCAACACTGGCATTTTAGGTGTACTCATTTATTTCACAGTCACTGAGAATCTGAAAGACTTTCTTAATTAAATCAAATTCAGATTAGTAACTTTTCTAAGAGAAAATGTTTTACTGGCAAGTAGATTTACTCCACAAAGCAGAGCCTCTATAAGGGTGGGTTGGTTGGCTTTATGCCCATTTAAAAGTGTAATGCCTTAACTTATTTCTTTTCCTTTTTTTCTCTTTCTTTTTTCCCCTTTTTTTTTTTCCTTCTTTCTTGTGAAGCTGGAAATTACTTGGATGTTAGGTCTACATAGTGAGCTGACATTAGTTGGAAATTGCAGCTTCAAAGACATTGAAGTCTGGCAGGAAGCTCATCTTGTTGTGTATGTGTTGATACAATGACAGAAATGCTGTTTCTACCGGACATTAAAAATGCGGTTTAATGTGTGCACTCAGCATCAATAGAAAATAATCAGCAATAATTAGCAGCAGCCAGGCACTGACACACTTGCTTTCCTTGTTTCCCGTGTTGTCTTGTTTTCCGTGCAGAAATAGCGATGCCATCAGAGCAGTATGAGCTGCAGCTCCAGAACCACGTCCTGGATCCCGAGGGAGATCCGGCCCGGCCCGTTGCCAGCTTGGACCGGGCAACATCCACTGTCACTGCACTGCAGCAGGGCCACACCAACCTGCTCCTGGTGCACAAGAGTATCCTTCCTTCGGGATGCCCTGCCACCCACAGCAACCTGGCAGGGGACAAACTTTCCACTCTTTGCAACACAAAAACATTATCCCCATTTGTACCAGGAGCCCTGAAAATCAGGAGTGCTGGTGGAGCCATGGGAAACAGCTCTGCTGGGAATTCAGTCTCAGCAGAGCTGTCAGATGCCTTGGATGCTCTAAGAAATTGGGTTGGCAAAAGATCAGTTAAGTCAGGTCTGTTCCCCTCAGTCACTGTGGAAATGTGATGGGGCTTTATTCCATTTTTGTATTTCAAGCACGATGTTCTCTAGTGAAATCTCTCCAGAATGCTCAGTGCCATGCAGGGAATTGGGGATAACATTTATTCCCAATTTAAAATTAGCTCCAAGTGGCCAAAGAGGCACAAGGAGCCCCAGGAATAAGCTGATCTTGACTTTTGACTAAACTTTTGTGTTCCTTTACTAAGACTCCAGGTATCCACATGCAGGGGGTGTCCAGGCTGCCCAACAGCACTATCTATGTGGTAAATCCTGGGTATTTAGGTTGGTATTGATTTTCTTGATTGTTTAATATAATTTCTTGCCTTACTTTTGTGGTTTTCATGGTGTATATACGCTCTTCCATTCCTCGTGTTACTTTTCATAGAAAAGTAATTTTATTCATAAAAGTAGCTGAATGTGAAATAGGTTTAGTACTAAATACGTATTTTCTTTTATCTCTGCATTCAGCAGCTTTAAATAATGAATGTTCATCTGCAGAGTGTGGGCACCAGAAGCCAAATGCTTTTATCCATTAGGGAAAGAGGCTGTTGGTGTGTGCTGTTCAATCTCTCCTGTTTTGTAGGATTTACAGTTCATCCAGGTGACAGATGGGTCCTGGAAACGGGCAGGCTGTATGAAATTACAATCGATGTGTATGATAAATCAAGCAATAAGGTGTATTTGTCTGATGTAAGTTGAAATGTTTATGTATTCTCAGTGTCTGTCTCCTGAATCCTGACTTGCTTTGAAATTAGTTGAGTGGTCTCCTATTTCCACTGAGGTAGGACAGTGCAAAGAGTGTTGTTTCTTGCCTTTTCCTTTTTTCCCTTTGTTTTGTTGCTGCTGCCTTTTTAAAATAAAGCACTCTGGGTGATTCATGTGAAACCATTGGAGTCCTAAGTGCTGTAGAGAGAACTGGAAAAAACTGGACAATGAGTTTCAGGTTTGGATGTCCAACCACCCTCACAGGGAAGAATTTCTTCCTAAATTTCACATACTAGGTACCAAATCTCTACATAGTTCTTAAAAAAACACACAAAGAAAACAAAATTTAAATGGTTCATTTGCAAGAAGAAAATAGTAATAAAATTTGATATTTTTAAATTTTTAAATTTTTAAATTTTAAATAAATTATATAGAATTATATATTTAATATAATATTTATATATTATATATTACATATTTTATATAATTCATTATATAACATTTAAATAAATATGAAATAAAATTCATCAATAAAACATCAAAATAATAACATATTATATATAACAAAATATATAATATATATAAAATATATAATATATTATATATCATTATATATTACTAAATTTTAAAAAATATTTTATATATATTTTATATGTTATATAATATATAATAATAACATATATAATATATATTTATATAGTATATATAATGTATGTTCTTATATCATTTATTGTATAAAATTTATGTAAATATGAAATAAAATTCATCAATAAAACATCAAAATAATAAAATCTAATAAAATTTAGAAATATTGATAAATTATTAAATATTTGATAAAATTAAGTTATTGCTTTTCAGAATATGGAAGATACGGGAGTGATATTTTATTTGCACATAATTGCTTCTTGAGCTACAGATCTGGGTTTCAGCTTGAGCTCAGTGTGCTGTTGAGGCAGTGTATTTGTTCTTTTTTGTTTAAGAATGGCAAAATTAAGAAATTATTGGAATATATAAATTATTGGTAGAAATATTGGTACGTTTCATGTTAAATTCCATGTTGCTGGTAATAAAAAAAGGGAAACTTTCTGTGGAGTGAATGCTGTCTCTAAAAGGTAAAACCTTACTGAGAGACTGAAAATTCCAGTCTGTTTCAGCAAGATGTGTTTGAACTGTGTTGTTCAACAATAGTTTTCTCATTGATTTGTTATTGATTTGCTCTATGTTTATGGCTGTCTGTCCAGTTTTAATGTCATTTACCTGTGGCAATCTCTGTTTCATGTTCTGGTTTTAGAACATCAGAATTGATGCTGAGCTGTCCAAGGAGTACTTTGAGGTGCTGCAGTCATCTCTGAATGGATCATATCACTATGTGAGGGCAGTCAAGGAGGGGCAGACCAGCATTGCTGCTGCCCTCACTGCAGTAGTCGATCAGGTACGTCCTCAGCAAAGCCCTCCTGCTTCACTGCAGCTGTGCAGGAGTGACCTCACAGTGAAAGAAAACCCAAGAACTGCATAGTCTGAGCTGCTTTGTTTGAACAGTTTGAGAACCAAATTCTAAAATCTGTGCTTGAGGAAAACTCAGTTGAGTCAGCAGAGGATTTGTGTAGATAAGGAGTGGGATTTTGGTGCCAGGCGTGTGCCAAACGCCTGTTCAGGCCGTGGTGCACAGCACTGACCTCTTCTCTCGTGGCAGGTCCTCGTGCAGGCACATCCCATTCCTTTGGGCTGGGGCAATGGCCTCTCAGGCTGAGGGCCTGTACAGTTTGTTGTGGTAGATCACCAGTGTCAGACCCTGGCCTTGCTCTGCACTCACTCACACTGGGGGAGTTTGCTATTATTTGCTAAGTGATGTTAAATGCTGGAATGAAAATCTGCCAAATGTATCAGCCTGCACATTTCTTCCAATTAATATTGATTAACTTTCTGCTGAATGTGTGGCTAACTAGGGCACGTGGTGTGCAAGTGACTTGTTTTGCTTGAAACTTCAGCACTTCAACCCATTTGCTGTGAAATCATTTCAGTGGTTCCTGGAGTAGGATTTGTATGTGAGAAACCAGGTCATTCTCTGTGTCAGAGAGGTGCTCTTGAGTGGAATGGGATCCAGTGGGAGCTGCCAAAGTTTTCCTTCAGAGCTGCAGTAAGAGTGTGTTGTGCCAGAGGTGGTGGCATTGCAGTGACAGCAGAGCTGTGAAGGCCAGTGACTGGGGGGTGAGCAGTGGGTCTGTTGGGCTGAACTTTGTGCTCAGAGTGGAACAAACAAGGAGTAAAGACAGGTGTTGAGTCTCCAGGTTGGTTCCCCAGACACAGTCTCAAAATAGTAGTGAAAGAGTGTCCCTCTCCTTGCTGTTTACCTGTTTCTCCATAGCAATAATCCTCATTGAATCCAGTAGCACACCTTGCTGCCAGGAGCTGACTGCTCACACGTAACACGGTTCATGAGTGACCCTCAGTCGTGTTCCTTTCTCTCCTGAGATGTTTCCAACAACTTGTCTGTCCATGAGGACTAAACCTGGAGTGTAGGAAGCCCTGTGGTGCCGTCTGTAATGCTGTGCTCTTGCCTTTGGCAGGATGGAGGGGTTCACACGTTACCAGTTCCGGTGCGGAACCAGCAGGATGTGGAAATCTATGTTCCCATAGTTCTGTCACCCAGTATCCTGACATTTCCTTGGCAGCCAAAAGCAGGAGTCTACCAGTACACCATCCAGGTATGCCAGAGAACTATCCAACTGCAGGGAGTACTGCTCAGGCAGGCACAGTGAGGCCTGAAACCACTTACAGAGTGGACGTTGGATATTCCAGGCACAGGGATATCCGAAAATGTATTTGGAGGAATTTAATGGGATGGTAGGTACAGGAATGAATGTGTAGTTTAAAGAAAACACCAAGAAACCAACAAATGTAAAACCCCCACTGACTTTCACCTCTTGTCTTTCCTTCCCTTTCTCTCTCCCCTCATGTATGCACTGCACAAATGTGCATGGAGTGGTTTGGAATTCCAGGAAACACCCTGGGTACAAAGCTTTACAGCAATAATTAGAGGCTGTCGTTTGCTGGAAAGGGTTGGAAGTATGAATTGGAGTGGGAAGTGACTGCAAAAAGGGCATGGCAAGATGAATTTGCAGCACTCTGTCAACCTTGGACATCAGTATCCTTCACTCACCACACCCCTCATACTCCTAATAAAAAGTTCTAGGGAGGCAAAGGCCTCAGTTGCATTTGCAGAAGGGACTTTTTCCATATGTTTCTTATGTGTGTGTCTTTGCTCCCAAGCTGTCAGTTGTTCCATATGCTTCATGAACCAAATGGCTTGTCTCCCAGTATCCTGTGTCTCCAGTCTAACTAAGGGAAAGAACATTGTGCTTTCCCAACCAGACTCTTATCCCAGGTCAGGGATGCCCAAACCCTGCACTCAGGTGTTTGATGCACAGTTCCTGCCTCTCCCTGGTAGCAAGTAGTGCTGACTTTTGGGTCTGTCCTTGAGTAAACAGTATCCAGAAGGAGGCAGTGACACATGTGGTGTCGGGCTCTTCTCCCAGGTAACAAGTGACAGGACGAGAGGAAATGACCTCAAGTTGTGCCTGGAGAGGCTTAGATTGGATATGAGGGAAAACTTCTTCATGGAAAGGGTTGTCAGGCATTGGCACAGGCTGCCCAGGCAGTGGTGGAGTCACTGGAAATGTTCAAAACATGTTTGCATGTGCCAGTTGAGGACACAATTTAATGGTGAACATGGTGGTGCTGGGTTGATGGTTGGACTTGATGATCTTAAAGGTCTTTTTCCAACCTTAATGATTCTGTGATTCTGTGAAGAGAGTCAGTCTCAGAGGGATAAAGCTGCATTCCCCAGTTAAATCCCAAGGTAACTCCATTGAGTTTAGTGCCACCTCTGTACTTGCTATTCCCAACCACGCCAGCAGAGTGTGGTAAAAATTCTTAGTACAAATATGCATTTTCAGTACTTCATCATAATTCTGGTGGAGTTTTCCCAGTAAGGGAAAGTAAATGTTTTTTTGTTTCCCACCTCATTCACAGTTCTATTCTTATCTCACTTTACCTTGCATATGTAATGAAGCATCTCACCAGAGAACATTCCTTCCTGGCACTGTAGTAATTGTGTCAGTATTCTTACTTTACTGTGGGTTTTTTCATTAAAAACATGGAAACCTTTTCTTCCAACATTTCAGTCAGTTGGTACTTGTAGGAACTGAGCCCATTTGTCCAGTGTGGCCATTCCACAATAGCAGTGGTTGTTGACAGGAGTACACACACACAGCTCCACTGTTGTTCCTGCCTGTAGATCAGTGTTTGCCTCCTACTCCAGAGTTTGTCAGACTGTTTTAAATTGGTGAGTTGACTTTTTCTGAAAACAAGTTGAAAGGGAGTTTTTGGATCTAGCCAAATTCTGTTTATAGCTGAAGTAACTCCCTGCAGATGGTATCAGAACGACTGGAAGGTTTTGCTTTGTCTGCTCTCTGGTTTTGTTGTGGTTGCTTTGTTCATATCTGCACTGCTGAGGTGGGTTCTGCTGCCTTCCTTCAGTCCATGCCTGGGAGCAGCTCAGTGCCAGCTCTGGGGAGTTCAGAGCAGGTTGCTGTTTGCTGGGGAGGCATCACTGTCCAGGGAGCAGCTCAGGCTGTGGGGAGTTATTAGACTGTAATAAGAGCTGGTTTATCCTTTCTCTCCTCAATGCTAGAGAGAAAAAATGTAGTGCTGTGCCAGAATGTTTGTTTGGCAAGGAGATGAGACTTCATACAATTAGTAAGAATTGGGTATTTCTGGTTTATGTTTTCTGCTCATCTCTCTGTTTTAATTAAAAATATCTTTACAAAATGTGCAGAACTCCTGCAAGCTTTCAGCCTTTCTCACCACATCTGTGCATCTCCTTCTGTTACACACATTACCTGTTTATCCATTTGTCTGTGTCCAGTGCTCCTTCTGTAATCAGGGAAGAAGGGAAATGAGACTCCTTTTCGTTTGCCTTTTATTCTCTTTTCCTGGTAAAAGTTATTAGCCAAGTGCCTGCATAATTTAGAGTTGCTTATTTTCCACACTGTCCTTTTTTATCACCTTGTTTGTTTTTACTTTAATTATGAATCAGGTTAAAGGAAATGCAGAGGAAGTTAAAGAAATTAAAACAATATACATTAAAAAATTGCTCCAGTGTTCACCCTTGTTCTACTCTGATGGAACTTTGACATTTATTTTGGAGTGTCAAAGTCATCTCTTTTTTTAATTTGCTTTAAACATTTTCTCATTATACCTTCCTGCACAGTACTTGTCTCAATAAGCATTTCCTATAGCTCGTAATACTGATGTTTACAATCTACATGTTTTCCAGCATTTAATGGTTGTGGTTCCCCAGTAACTGGGACTGCACGGCCTGGAGGACAATACTCTGTGCTGGCAAGTGTCTCTGGCCCTTCCCTCTGTACAGGAGGACCCTGCAGCAGATCCTGCCCTGGCCTGGCTGCCAGGGGCTCCTGCAGTGGGGAATCCTTTGTGTCTCTTGATGTGACCATTATATCAAGTAGCTGGTTCTCACCCTTTTGTAGAAGAATTTCACTCCCTCATGGAATGACTGACCTGTTGCTGGAGCAGCACTTTATTGAATGGCTGCAGGTAGATCTGCTGATATTCAGCATAAAAATAAAGAAGTACTGCCAAGAAAACAGTGACCTTTTTTCCTCCCTTTTTTCTTTTTTCCCCTGTTGCCTCATTCCCTTCCTGCCTCCCACCTCCTTTTCTCTTCCCTTTAGATCCCTTCACAGATCCCACTGGAAGAAGCTGGTAGGTGCAGGGTGTCAGCTTAGCAGCTCTGAGGCCCCAGATGAGAGCAGAGAAGCAGTGGGAGTTTTGGGGAGTAGGATTATCCCTCTGGTGTGCTGGTCTGTGCTGTGCTGTGCTGGCTGTGAGCACAGCTGGGAGTTGGGAGACTCCCACCAGGCTTGAGCAGCTGCAGGAGGGATGGTTGGGTTGGCAGCACTGGTGTGTACATGAAGAAAACTGAAATTCAAGTGAGGGAAGGGTAGTAATCTTCTCATCTCTCTCTTGTTTCACTTCGCTTATTTGGAAGTTCTGAGGTGTTGTTTTATTTGTATTTCCCCATTCTCAGTGTGTTCCTGGTTTTCATGAAAGACATTCACAGGTGTGACAGCAAAGAAATGTGAGAATCATATACTTGATAAAATCTTTGCAAGATTTTCTCTCTCTATTCCAGGCTCGAGGTGGAAGTGGAAATTTCAGCTGGTCCTGTTCTAACCAGGCTGTTGCAACAGTGACAGTCAAAGGAGTAATGACGACTGGCAGTGATACTGGGATCAGTGTTATTCAGGCAGTTGATGTCCAGAATCCCTTGCATTATGGAGAAATGAAGGTAAGGCTTCCTTTTTTCCCTGATCACTCTTGAATATGGGTTTTGGAAACAGCGAAGCAACTGAGAATGCCATAGGCATTCCCCTTCCAAAAGGTTCCCAGGACATTTCCCTGCCTGCCCTGTGGAGACTAAGGGAAACTAAGTGATGAGTTCGGTTTGTGCTCTAGGGGTCCACTGCTTGAACTTCACTCCCATTTTTGCCCCTTCCTGACTTCCTTGTTGGAAGTTTTGAGTGCAAGGAGGAAATGGTAATTTACTCCTGGTCTGGCCATCTAAGCAGACAAGACAAACTTAAAAATGCATTCTGCAGGGTGAGAAGTGGGTGTTTTCCCCTGATATAAAAGGATGGCAGATACCAGGATGTGCAAGGAAATTCCCATCTGGAGAAGTGCCTGAAGTGAGTACAGTGCCACAGAATGAATCCTGAGACCAAGGCTGGCCAAGAAAAAACAGTATTTTAGGAAAATTAGGAGAAAATAGCAGTGGAAGACGTAGCTCCCAAGAGGGATTTTCTGGTCTTTCTGCAAATCACCTCCTGTTCTCAGGATTTGGTCATGGTGATCAGGGTGTGTGAGGAGTGAAGAAAATCCAAGAACAGCACCTGGAATGGGTGTGCAAAGGAAGGTGAAGAAGCTGCTCTGGTTAACACTGCAAATCCACAGTCTAAAATATTTTTCTGATTTCAGAGTGTTGCTGATTTGGAGATATCTTCTTCTATCCTTTGGACACAAATAAATTTCCTTAATGAAATTCTTGGCAGGCTTTTAAGAGCAGCTGGATCTGTAACATGATAGAATACAAACTACAAATACTACTGTGGTGCATATTTACTGCTGGGAAGCAGCACTACTCTGCTGCCTTCACAAATGGAGGATTTTAATCTCTGCAGTGTTCAACACAGAAGTGTTGAAAAATGTGTTTGGTCGAGTCTGTCCCATAATGAAGAGGGAACTATGGAAACAGATATTTTTCCTACATTTTCCCCCCTTCTTTTCTTTTTTTCAGCGTTTTTAGTTTATGTGTTTTGGGAAAGATATTTCTAACTAAATTTCATTTGGAGCAGCTTCATCTACTAATGCTAGGTTTTTGAGGGGCAAGTTAGCTTGGGGTTTTGCTCAGAGTATTTATGTCAATCCTGCAAAATGAGTTTGAGAGGTACTAAACTTCATCCTTAAAATGACTGAAATTCTTAAAATAGTGGCACGAATTAAAATCTGTTCAGAATTTAGTTTACAGACTTGCTCTGAAATAATTCACTGAACAACCCAGGGTGCTGCTTTTTAGCAGTGCAGCAGTTACAGCAAGAGAGAGAGGAATGAAGATTTTTCAGCTAAAACTTGTTATCCTCAAGCATAAGTCAAAGCCTGAGGACAGAAAAAGTCCTTGTGTCCATGTGAGCTTTCAAAGCAGTGTGTTGCACAATCTGAATAGGTTATTTTTGAATTCCTTTGTTCTTGTGTTAGGAACTGCTTTCTTCACAGAGTAACTGCAGAGTTCTGTTTACTGACCTGGGTGAGCAAGTTTAGTAGTAGTACTTTAGGAGTAGTCAATCCACACAGATTACAGCTTTAACTCTCTACCATATGGTTTGGTGTCCTGAAGCCATTTGCAGAAGATTAGGTAGTTAAGATGTTGCAAATAAAAGCTTTGATCATAGTGATTGTTATGAAATATGTGGTCAGTCTGTGGATTCTTTAATGGAAAAACAAATCAGAAAAACAATGCAGTTAAGGCTTGTTCATCAACATACCAGCTATAGAACCACAGAATCATGGAATGGTTTGGCTTGGAAGGGGCCTTAAAGCTCATCCAGTCCCACCCCTGCCATGGGCAGGGACACCTTCCACTACCCCAGGTTACTCCAACTTGGCTTTAGGCACTTCCAGGGATGGGGCAGCCACAGCTTCTCTGGGCTGTGCCAGGGCCTCCCCACCCTCTGTAACAGCATGGAACATCTATTGCTGCCAATCTTTTTCTATATTTTGTTGTTGGCCAGTTCTCTGAAGAAGAACAAAGCTGAGTACAGGATCAACAGATGGAAATACAAACCAAGATTACTTGCTGAAGCAGAAGGTTGTTGGATTAGGCAGTAGATGCTTGTTCACTTATTTTAGATGTCTGCAAATTACTGTGTGGAATTGTTGAGCTCTGGACATCTATAAAGTTTTACCAGCAGAAATGCAAGAAAGAAGATAAAAAAGCCATTGAGGAAATATTTGGGTCATTATTCCTTTAATGTCTACATCCCTGCTGCTGTGAGTGATGGAGGCTGGGCAGCCTTGCTCACTGTGCCAGGTCTAGCTCAGATGTGAAAAAGTCAAAATGTGAAGGTCAGGGTTGGGTTTTAAATCTGTCCCAGTTGGTGATGGGACCTCCTGGAGATACTACACAGCCTGGTCCACACCTTAAATCAGCAAAGCAGAAGAGAGAATTATGGGAGGGGCAGTCAAAGGGTCACCAAGGTGATGTGGGCTTGGGCTGCTCTGGGCAAAGAGCTCTGAAATGCCTCTGTGCTGTGTCTCTCCCCTCCAGGTGTATGTCACTGAACCCAGTGGGATGGAATTCACTCCCTGCCAGGTGGAAACACGTGTTGGCCAAACCCTGGAGCTGCCCCTGCGGCTCAACGGCCTCACGACGGAGACGGGCGCGTTGATCCCCCTGCGGGACTGCTCCCACCTGGCTCTGCAGGTGGAGGTGGAGAACCAGGGCGTGTTCAGCCCACTCGAAGGTGATCTGACCCCCTCCCTGATGTGGAAGTTAAAGGGAGATGTTCCTGTCACACATCTCCTTTCAGTTCTGACTGTTCTGACTTCAGAGGGGGGATCAGAGTGGATTTATTTTGAGGATGCATTTACATTTTTACGCAGAACTTCCCTCTGATACTTCTGATGTTTGGGGGACTCTAAAAGCATTTGGCAGTCATTTAGATAATATGTGGTCTCCCTTATGTCTTTCTACTGATTTAGTATTTTTAACCTGCTTTAACAGGCTGTAACAAAGCTGATGGATTTCTTATGGGAGGGATCCACATATACTGTGTTCTGACAGGAACACTGATTAACAACTGCTTTGCCCAAATTGTCCATCAGTGCTTTCAGTTCTATACAGACACTGTTCATGGTTTGCCCACAAGGGACTAAGACAATCAGCTGCTTAACCTTGCCAAAGCTCTGCCATTGCTAAGCTCATTTCTTTAAGAAATGCCTCTTGTCAGGTATGTCTGTTATTTTTAAAGATTGGCATTAGTGTTGCTGGGCCAGGTGGACACTGGCACTGTGCTTGTTCTGTGACCTCTGAATTCAGTATGTTATTCACATGTATTCACTAGTTTTTCCCACGTGGCTTTATATGGAAGCTCTTTCCTGTGCCAGGTAAAACCAATCTGCAGTGTACCATCTCTCTGCCTGAGAGGCAGCAATGTTAAATGTCACTCTGTAGTATGCTGTTGTAGTGTTTGTTTCAAAAAAAATTAAAAACAGACCCCTCCCAAGCTCCAAAGTGTCCTCTAAGTAAGTGAAGAGATTCCATGAGAATACCTTCCCTTGAGCTGGAAAGCTTGGCTAAGCAGGATGACTTTTTGTGCTTAATTACAAACCACTTTCATCTTATTACAGCAAGATGAAAATATTCAGTAAGAGAGAGGTTATATTAGTTTGTACCAGAGTAAAGACTCATGTCCTGATCAGGCCAGTGTGAAACTAAAGATGTTTGAAAGATGCTTTGGTATGTGAAAGACAGTAGGGATTGTTTTTACCCATTTGGTTGGAGAACAAATCTCTACTTACTTCTGGTGGAACTGCTTTTGTTGTGAAAAATCATCACAGAACCGTCAATCATAGACCCAGGGAATGGCTTGGGTTGGAAGGGAACTTAAAGCCCATCCAGTGCCACTCCCTGCCATGGGCAGGGACACCTTCCACTAGCCCAGGTTGCTCCAAACCCCGTCCAACCTGGCCTTGGACACTTCCAGGGATGGGGCAGCCACAGCTGCTCTGGGAAACCTGTGCCAGGGCCTCCCCACCCTCACACCCATGAATTTCTTATTAATCTCTAGTGCAACCCTGCTTTCTGTCACTTTGAAGCCATTCCCCCTTGTCCTGTCACTCCAGACCCTTGTAAAAACTCCAGCTCTCTTGTAGGCTCCCTTCAAAAAGCCACGTTGAACTTGATTAATATACCTGAGCATTGCTCTCTAAACATGTTTTTATATATTTTTAATCTATCTGACAGGAAGACTTAAGCCAACTGCTGATTTTTGCAGTGGAGTCAGAGTGAGAGCTGAAGCTCAGGGGTACACAACCCTGGTGGTGAGCTACACCCACGGGCACGTCCACCTCAGCGCCAGCATCGCCATCGCCGCCTTCCTGCCACTGAGGGTGAGTCTGCTGGCACTGCTCCTGGAGCATCGCTAAAACGCCTTTAAACGACAAAGAGCAAGCTGATATTATGTAATAAATATCTTCAAAAAAGGAGGTGGGTGGTTTTATATTTCACTGTTGGCCAGGAGCAGTAGATGGAAATACAAGACAGGAGGCTTATGGTACCTCATCTTCAGAGACCAGCACTGACTCTGCAGAGCTGGAGTCTAGTGCATTTGGCCAGAGCTTTTTTCCCCCAAATCTGGAAAAAAGGTTAGTGCAAATGATAGAAATTTGTGACTATAATGATGATTTTACAGTTTAAATATGCTTTTCTGTCAAATATCTTCAAATAATGATGCTCAGCTATTTAAGATGCTGAGATGTCCTAAGGAGAGCATGTACACTTTCTGTTCTGTTGTTGGCAGCAGTGAGAGAGAAGCATAATCTTTCCAATTAGGAATTTTTCATGTCTGTGGTATCATTCACATTTATTAGCAAAACCCCTTGAGGTGTTGTAAAGCTGCTTTTCATGTATAAAGTGAAATGATGCTGAGGTACCTGACAGAGCCAGGTCATGGTGACAAGCGGGGTGGATTAAGTGCATTTTTAAAAAAAATAAGCTGTGCTCAGATGTCTCAGTGAAGAACTTCTCTTTCTTTGAAGTGTAGAACAGTGATTTCCACATTATTTTCCCTCCTTTCTGTAGAATGAAATATTTATGATGCCTAGAAAGGGAAGGCAACATTTTTCTGTCAGACATCTATTAATAAATAAATTACAGCATTAAAAAGTGGGAGAAAGATAAACAGTCCAAGGGCAGGCAGACACTTGAGACTAAATCTCATCGGTTTCTAATGGGATTTTAACTTAATATTACAAATACAACCAGGGAGTAAATGGGAGGAAAGAGGAACATTTATGCCAACCCTCGCCTTCTCTCTCTTCCTTTCAAAATGCACCTATGGAAAGAACTGAATTTTGTTAGCTGCTCTTCCTTACTAAACACCAAAGTAATATGATGTTGTGAAACACAAACTACAAATGGTTTTTGTGTATTAAATGTCAGGTTAATTGCTGTGATGATGAACAGCACAGGCTGCCCCACAGGAATACACATAAGTGCAGAATTTGTAAGAGAGGTTTGAATAAAACTTGTGTAGGAGAATAATTACATACACAGAACTGTGCTGGAGAGAGCACTGTCAAGAGAAAGTACAATTTGACGTTATTTCATTCATTTAAAGTACTGTCTATTTAAAAGTGTAGCAGAATACTCTCTGTGCTCAGAAAAGTATGTTAAGGGTCTTCTGCTCTAATTTTTCATGAAGGAGATGTGATCAGAATGCAGATAAAACTTTCCTTTGGATCCGTGCATTCCATTGATTATAATCCAACTGGGCAGAATTCCTGTAGGTGATGGTAATTATTTTGGTGCAGCTCTGTTCTTGTGTAAATAGAACTATTAATTTGTCATTATTCATTACAGGCTGTGGATCCACCATCTGTTGCTTTAGTGACTTTAGGTTCCTCCAAAGACATGTTGTTTGAAGGAGGACCTAGACCATGGGTCCAAGAACCTTCCAAGTTCTTCAGGAACATCACTGCTGAGGATGCAGAAAGTGTTTTCCTGTCTTTACTTGGCCCTTCTACTTCTCAAAACCACAACCAGCACTGGGTTAGAGTGTCGTGCAACAGCCTGGAAGAGCAGGTAGGTGCCAGGAGGTGTTTATGTTGCCCTCCATCAAACACTGAGCTCAGGCAGCTGAGAACAGGCTCCAGGCAGATTGATGGTACCATACAGCTGTTATATAGGAGGTTGTTTTTATAATAAGCCAGTGAAGAACTTGGGTAAGTATATTGTTTATGCATTGTGATGCCGGTGCAGGTTTTAGAGTGAGCATTTGCCAGCATTATGTTATAAAGTGGTTTATGGTGGGTTTATTGCAGTATAAACCCAAGTCATGGAAACCTTATGTTGTGGGATGCACTAAACATCCTGATCAGTGCAGCTTCAGCTTGCATAAGCAGGATCAGAGCAGAAGGTTACTGCAGCAAGCTGCCTCTTCTGTCTGACCTGCTCCTCTTAACCACATTACCTTCCAGGGTAATTCTGTTTATTCTAACAAATGACAGCCATAGGAATTTACTGCTCTGCTATTTGTGCAGCCTTTGTGAGCGTGGTCGTAGTCATTTCCCACCTGGTCTTGTTTTCTCCACCATGCAGAAGTGATTTATCCTCCTTTATTCATCTTCCCCAGTCTGTAAAGCATTTAGCTTTGATTTAATGTTTTCCTCCTGCAATTCTGCAAGGCCTAAGCATTTTGGTGGGGCTGCCAAATTCCACTGACTTCCTCAGTGAAACCTCTGCAAAGCAGAGCTATTTCTGTGAGTGCAAATCCATAAAGAACAGCTCTTGTTGTTGATGTCTGGACTGTGTGTGCATTGGCTGGCTGGCCACAGATTACACCTGCATGGTCTGCACCACTGCATTAGTGGATGAGGGAACCAGAGCTGCCTCAGCCTGCTGGGATACCCTTCTCTGGCTTTAGAGCCACTTTGTTTTGCTGGAGGCTAAAAAAGGAATGTAAAATAAACGGCAAGATGTTTTTAAACACAGTGACGTGACTATAAATATTGTCTTTTGGCTGTTCTGTTCTCACTCTGCAAGAAGAACACCTGCTGTTTCCTTTTTTTAAGTTACAAGAGATTTGTTGTGAATCAAGTTTGATAGTAATGAACAGGAATACCTAGGAAAAGTTCCTAGGAATAGTACTTTGATAGTGGTATAGAACTGTGCTTGAAATATGCACCTCCTTTTCCATCTTCCTGTGTCTTAATGGTGCTGTAAATCCCCAAGAATCGTATTTTTGCTTGTTCATTCTGACATCAGAGTGTAACTGAGGCCTGTGGAAATAGAACATGCCTGAGCTCTCTTTCCTCATTTGCCTGTTTCCAGGTTATTGCCCTGACAGTTGGGAACAGCCCCTCAGTGACCAACCCCTTCCCTGTGGTGGAAGCTGCTGTGGTGAAGTTCATCTGTGCTGTCCCTTCCCGGCTGACCCTGATCCCTGTTTATGGCAGTCCCCAGCTCGACCTCTCCTGCCCTTTGCTGCAGCAAAACAAGCAAGTGGTGAGAGAAGGGAAGTGTTCCTATAACAGAAAGATCAGTGGTGGGACCTCCACGTGTGAAATAAAGCAGCTGACCTGCTCCAGGAGGGGCAGTGCTGGTGTCCCTCTCTGCTCCTGCAGTGGGAGAGGTGTGGGCAGCAGGGCCAGGGAGGGGATTCTGCCCCTCTGTTCTGCCCTGTGAGACCCACCTGGAGCTCTCTGTGCAGCTCTGGGGCTCCCAACACAGCACAGATGTGGAGCTGCTGGAGCAGGTCCAGAGGAGGCCACGGGGATGCTCCCAAGGCTGGAGCCCCTCTGCTCTGGAGCCAGGCTGGGAGAGCTGGGGGGGTTCACCTGGAGAAGAGGAGGCTCCTGGAAGACCTGAGAGCCCCTGCCAGGGCCTAAAGGGGCTCCAGGAGAGCTGGAGAGGGACTGGGGACAAGGGGTGGAGGGACAGGACACAGGGAATGGCTTCCCACTGCCAGAGGGCAGGGAGAGATGGGATAATGGGGAGAAATTCTTCCCTGTGAGGTGGGGAGGCCCTGGCACAGGTTACCCAGAGGAGCTGTGGCTGCCCCATCCCTGGAAGTGTCCAAGGCCAGGTTGGATGGCACTTGGAGCAACCTGGGCTCGTGGAAGGTGTCCCTGCCCATGGTAGGGGGTGGGACTGGATGAGCTTTTAAGTCCCTTCCCACCTAGATCATTCTTTGATTCTGTGATTCTGCAGTGATCATTCAAACAGGTGCATAAAGGGACCTACCAGAAAATAGGAATATACCTCAAAGCATTTGGATTGTGGCTTCTCACCCAAGTGTCACAGTGAGGAAGCCATTCTGACTTGTGAGATAAAATTAGTTTTTATTTAAAAAAGGAGGGGGGAAATATTTCCAGGAACTCTTTCTGAGGAAAGTACTTGCTCTCTATACCACTTCATTGTAATCTAACTGTTCCACTGAGCATGTAGAGACATATTTTACCATCTGTGTGTGTGTGTTACCAGCAAAGGCACAAACTTTGCTGATGTGAAGATCTCCATGGAAGCACATACAGTGACATCAGAGGTGTCCAGCTTTGCACCCCTGAGTCACAGTCAATGGACAACGCATATGTGTAGAGAATCATGCTTGAAGAACTTTGCTATTTCATTTTTATTCTGTATTCTCTCTCCTGAGGAGGGTTGTCACATGTTTTCTGCTCAGTAAACAGTGTTTTGTCATGTTGATATTCCCAGACAAATATAAAATCACCCTCCTTTCCTAAAACTGCAGTGCTTGTTTAGTTGATGAATCATTTTAAGTAGCTCCTGTATAATAACAAGATGAGAAGTTTTTTGTGTATTATTAGTCACTTCAGAGCTCACCTGCCTTTCTGGCCCCATCACGTGTCAGTTCAGCCTCCTTTGACACACTGCTCTTGTAATGCATTTCACAGCACCAGATTGGAGCTTCTCATGAACAGCAGTGTTCTTCCTTATTTGTTTGAGTTCTAAACGATGTAGTTGAGCTGTAGTCCGACTTTGTTGTTGTTGGTTTGGTTTTTTGTTTGTTTGTTTTAAGGTAATTCACTGGCTAAAAAAACCCCCATCCTTCAAAAAAACCAAACCCTTGCAGTTGAAGTACAGCTTAATGATTTGCATTGATGGCTCATTTTAATGAACATGCCTCATGTAATAGTGTTACAGTAAATCTCATGGAACTCAAACATATGTTTTGATGATTAAGAAATCCTCTTGTATCTGTTCAGTTCCAAATATTCCTTCTTTTTCAGGTTCCTGTCTCAAATTATCGCAATCCAGTCCTGGATTTGGCTGCCTATGACCAGCAAGGCAGTAAATTTGATAACTTCAGCTCTCTGCATGTTGTCTGGGAGTCAACAAAAACAGCCTTTGCTCATATTGAGCCTGATATGCCAATGGAGCTGACTCTGAAGGAGGATGGGAGTGGTCAGAAGAAAATGCATGGTATGAGTTGGTTTAGATGAGCATTCCATTGTTTGAAGAAGATCAGGATTAAATCTGGTAATAACTGAGCTTGATTAAAGAAATTACTGTAATCTGCAGTCATATTTCATCTTCTCATCAACATACAGTTTTAGTGTGTGCTATTTTGGGGGTGGGCAGAAAAAAAGAATCAGACTTCTTGTCTATTGAGAATGGTACTAGAAGAGCTAAGCAGTTTGTTTTTCACCTCTGTTGGATTGTAGGCTTGCAAACTGTTGTAGTTCATCGTGAGTTTGGGACAGCTGCCATCTCTGCAACTGCCACTGGGTACCAGCAATCCCACCTCAAGGCAGCCAGAGTGAAAACACAGGTAACAGAGCTCTGGGTTTTGGTGCCGTTTTCCTGTGATTAGTGCCCAGTGGTCCTGAGGTGTATTTGTTTCCTTGGTGCAGAGCAAGGTACAAAGAAAGCAGCTCCATGGCTGGTCCTGGAGACAGGGTCATACAACTGCTTTTATTCTTGTTTCTGGCCTTTTCTGCCTTCCTCTGCACTGGGTGCTGCTTTCCATAGCAAATACATCCAGGTCCTTGGGAGTTTTTGAACCGTCTGGGCAAGGGGATTACAAAGAAGTGTTTCAGTTGGTTTTGTTTCTTGTCAGGTTTTTTTAATGAATTGGTGAATCTCTGCTGCTTGTCCTTCACTAAAGCAACCATGTGCTTCGTGCAGCTGTCACTGGGGAAAGCAAATGGATTATTGCCACTGCAGAGCTGGGTGGGAAAGTTCTGCATGAGCAAAGCCAAAGCTGACTGATTCCTCATGTGGACCATATGTTAGTCTGGGCTCTGACTAATGCTCTTTTTTTGTTTCCTGAGAGACTTCTCCTTTGTACAGTGCCAGCCAGAAGCCCAGGCTCTCATTTTACAAGTCATTAGCCACTCTCTGAAATACTTTAGTTTGAACATACTCAGCATAGGGGAGAAAAATGGCAAAAGGTGGTGATGATGAACAAAGGGCAGATGTAAACAGATGGCAACTTTCTGTTTATGTCACTTTTTCAAACTGAATGCCAAGGCAGGTTTCAGCCTGTGGAATAACCTGATGTGCACAGTAACTGACTTCACATACCCTGCTTCCTAAACTGAATTTCTGTTTAATTTTGTTAAGGAAGATTTAAGTGGGTTTTGATGATATGCAGTTCTGAATCAGATACCTTGAGAACAGAGTTGAGGTAAAGAATAAAATATGCAGGTAGAGGATACAGTATTTGACTCAAAGCAGGTACCAGATGGGCAGTAGTAATGTGAAATATCCTGTGGGCCACATTCCTGGCAGTGTGGCCCATGTTTGGCATCTGGATGGTAAATTCTTTGGGAGGAGATCTGCTTTGCCACGTAGTTCTTGACTTTTCAGTGAGGTTTCCAGTCTGCTACTCTTGGGAGGTGTGGTGTCAGTGCATTTCCCCTAAAGAATTTGGCTACAATTTGGTCAGAATCACGACATTGGAAGACACAGTTATTTTGCCACCAAAGATGTTTGAGATATTTGGTTCTGTTTCTTTTTTTTTGCTCTTAAAATCTGAGTTGTAGTATGGACTCTGAGTTCTGCAATCATTTTGTAACTCACTGTGCCCTGCTCTATTAGCCCAATATTCAATATTCTATCTTACTTTTAGGGATCATTAGAAAAGTGAATGCTCTAAATTTTGCCTTGAATTCAGAGAAGTTTCTTGGATTTCAGAGTGGGAAATGCCACTTAAGTTCTGATCTCTTGTGTTAAGGTTTGGGAGGAATCTTTTCCATAGTTGAAGAGTAGTTCTAGATACCAGTTCTGCCACACTTTGTAGGCTCCTGTGTTTTTTCTTTAAATGAGGTAACTTGGCTGCTTTTTTAGATGCATTGGCAATGGGCTGCTCTGTTTTGCTCTCAAACCTGCCCATACTTACACTTCTTTCTTGCAGCCAAAACCAAAGATCTGGTAGAGGTGGTGTGTTAAAGATGTCTTGATTGCTGTTCCATGTTTGAGTGGAATGCCCTATTATCTCATTAGGGAAAGATGACATCCTTTCTACATCAAGGAAATAATTCTACTAATGAGGTGAAATGGGTACAGAACAGTAACTTCCTCTAAAAACCATTTTCCTTTTCTAAGCTAATGTTGTTATGAGTGGGAGATGAAACGTGCATCTGGTCCAGTGTTTGTGTAGTTACATTTAAGGAAGAATTTCTTTTGGTAGCCTGCTAAGAAGAATCTCAAAAAGATGAGTTAGAAGTAGAAAACTTTCTGTACTAACTTTTATCATTCTGAATGAACTTAGGGCATGTCCCCAAGGTAATACCCTGTCTGTGCATGTCAGACTGGATTCACTGACCCTGCTGCACCATCAGGGTGGGGGCCCCTGTCCTCTGTCTTGCCAGGGCTGCAGAACAGGAGGCCATGCCCTGTGTGTGGCCTCACCTGCAGAGGGGGGGGTGGCAGCTGAGCCAGTCACTAGATCCTGGGGCATTCTCATAACCTGAACTTCTCCAGCTCTGGCTCTTTGTTCACCTGCTTTAAACATCCTCCCTGCATTAACAAGGGACTTGCACTGTTTTCTGCCTCTTTGCTGTAACAGCCAATTGTTTGTTCCAGTATGAAGCTCTGCTCCCAGTGTCTGCCACCATTGAGCTGATCCTTGTGGAGGATGTCAGAGTGAGCCCTGCTGATGTCTCCATTTACAGCCACCCTGACATACAGGTGAGGAGTTACCTGCTGCTTTCTAACTGCAGGGGGGAAGCTTCTCAAATTACATAATTTGTGTAAGGAAACCAGTTTTAGCAGTAGACTAGAAAGATACAGTCTAATTTTGGATGTTTTTCTGGTTTTGCAGGCAGAACTTTTCATCAGAGAAGGTTCTGGATATTTTTTCATTAACACCAGTGTGCCAAACATTGTGAGAGTGACCCATGAGGAGACTCGAGGTGTTGCTTTGGTGAGTGCAGTATTTGGTGATTTGATGCCTCTTTGGTGACCTGGTTGTTGTCCTGCAGCTCTGTTGGGCATTCTCCAGTTCGTGTGGATGGAGAGGCAGTAGCTGATTTTGGATGGTTTTGCCTGTCACAGTCAGGTTCAGGCAGGGGATCTTTGCACAGGCAGTGTCAGGAATAGGAATTTGTTCCATTACAGTTGTGGTGCACATGTGTTTTCTCTGTAAGATGAAAGCCAGTACCAAGTTCTTCACCCACTCCAGTTTTACAGTAAAATGTTCCTGATTTCACAAACACACAGCGAAAAATAATGTGACAGAATTATTTGGAAGTGTTACACAAAAAATCAGTTGGTTTCTAGCAATATTGGAGTATTTGCTGTAAGCCAATACTTCTGAAACCTTCAAATTCTTCTATCCTGTAATGCTGTTTCAGGGTATTTTTTATCCCTGTCTTTCATCCTGACTGTGTGAATAAGTATCTATTAAAGAGTTTATTTCTGGTCTCCCTATTAGTTTTGAAATGCACTTTTCCACTGGAAGATGCAACTAAACTACAGTTACTCTTGACTTCATCCAGGCCCAGGATATAAAACGCTTTCTGTCATGAACAACAATAGAAGGATATGTTTGCATTGCTGCTTTCATTAGTCAAGGATTGAAAATGACACAAGTTGCTTTAAAGAGTAGCCTTTACAAATTTATAATTTACAGATTTGTCCTGTAAGAAATAATGTTGATGAAGTTGTGAAATAATGATAATTAAGGTGGAAACTAGAAATTTGTGAAACATTCTGATTGTCTCTAACTGTTGCAAGTGTGAAGGCACAACTCAGCAAGGCACAGAGGTGGGGGAAAAGTAGAAGAGATGAGCTGCTTTTTGTACATAGTGCACTGCTTAAACTCTTAATAGTTTAACCCTCATGGGTTTAGCAGTGCTTCAGCTGATGTACACAAGATAAGTTCACTGCTCTCATCTGAAATAAAGGAGTGGAGCAGTGACAGCAAGATGGGCTTTATGAAGTATAAAAAGAGATTTTATCTACCCCTCAGATTAAAGAAGAGAAGACTACACTTTTTAACACATTTTAAAAAAATACCATCCCCCAACATTTTACAAATTTGTTAATCCTATGTGCTGTGTTGGAGTTAAATCCCATGGATTTTTCCATGGAAGGCAACAGAATGGTGTGTCTGGGAAATCAGCAGGCTCCAGGCTGGTGTGTCAGGCTGTGCCAGACAGGTGCCAGAGCAGCCAAGCTGGCAGAGGATGATTTGGCAGTAAGCTGTTCTGGAAAACTCAACTCAAGTTATCTGGAGCAGCGATTCCCAGGCTTTGCAGGGCTGCCAGGGATCAGTTGTGTCCATCTCCCTCTGTGTTTGGCACAGAGTTCTCTGGGCCTGAGTGGCAGCAGGAGGAACAGTCTTACCAGTGCAATACCCCTGTGTGCTGGGGAACCAGTGGTCACCACTGGGAGGGGAGAACACAAGGGGGAGCTGGGACAGGAACAGTTTTTAAAAGTTGCCCCTCTGGCCCTCAGCTGGTTTCCTTCTCTGCTCTCCCAGCCCAGCTGAGCTCCATTCCATCTCTCTCCCCGTGGCCTCCTCCCTGCTCTGCTTCCCAGGGCTCTGTGTTCCAGCCCAGCACTCAGGGAGCTGCTGCTGTTCTGCAAGCTGACCTTTAGTAAAACCTCACATCCCCTTCTCTTGTGAGGCAAAAGTGAGCGGTGCCCTCAGAGCACACAGTGTCAGCTCTGCCACCGCTCCAGCTGCAGCTCCTGCAGTGCTGCAGGTGATGCTGGGACTTGTGTGGAGCTCCTCTGAACTGGGGCCTGGCTGCTCCCCAGCCCTTGGGCAGAGTTCAGAGCGGGACACCCAACCTGTGCCGTCCCTGCCCAAAGGGAAGGTGCCTCTGGAGGTGAAGAGAACACCCTGAGGGGCTGGGAAGGTCAGGCAGGTGCAGGAGAACTGCAGAGGTGCTGAGTGAGGGAGCGTGGCCCTGGGAAGGCTGTGGAGGTGCCTTTGGGATGAGTGCCCAGTTCTGAGGGCTGGAGTTTGGGAGCACAGGTCTCTTCACTGTTTATTCTTGTTGGTGTAAAGCGTACATTCTTTGTCTTCAAAACCAATGAAATAATAGTTGTATTAAAGATAAACCTGATTTGTCAATCATCCTCTTCCTTGGGAGGATCTACCACCAGATTTTGGCTGCTCATTGGCATGAAGAGCGTTGGGTAGAGTACGAATCCTGCAGGAGGCAATTCCGGTGCTTTATAGGCATAATCTTTGTCCTTGGTTATTTTTTTTTCCTTATCATTTTGGTTTTCATGTCACTCAGAAAAGTTTCATTTCTGTAAATGATTAGTTGTGGTTTTTTTCCCCTTCTGATGGCAGAAGAGTAACAGGATGCCAGAATGTTCTGGATGAAGATCCATTAATTCACTTGCTGCCCTGGGCTGTTTGCACTGGCTCAGTAGCATAATACTTTTTATATACATTTTACAGCTTTACTTTTAGTTTGGCTGAAGAATTCTTTGTCTAAGGCTTGGAAATTTCTGCATCCAACTGCTTCTGCCTGGAAAGGGATACAAATTTTATCCTATGAGCAACAAACAATGAAAGTAAGTGCTGTAATGCAGTTTTCTTTTGGCATTGCAGGTGCAGCCTCTGCTTCCAGGATCAGTGACTGTAATGATTCATGACTTGTGCCTGGCTTTCCCTGCCCCAGCTAAAGCTGAAATCCATGTGTCTGATATCCAAGAGCTGTATGTCCGAGTTGTTGACAAGGTTGGTGCCTTAGAACCAGCTTTAGTGGCTGATCCAGCCTGCCCTGATCCCGAGTGCTGCTCATGGACAGAGTCATGAGCCAGGGACAAGATGCTACGACCCAGAAACACCAGGATCTCCCTTGTGTCTCTGTCTCTTCCTCCCAGATTTATCCCTTTAGGTTATAAGTGTCTCAGAATATCAGGTGTCTCTTACTCATGTTCTGTGTGGCAGCAATCTCAACTTTTGCATTTACACAGTATGTTAATCCATAATTTATATGGACACGCTCATTTACATTTCCTTGTATTTAAAGTTCATGTGAACAATTCTTTTAGGAGTAGGTTTTGCCCTAAGGTCATTTTCCATATGTCAGGTTTTAAAAATGAACAAAAAGAAAAGTCCCAGCTCATTTCTCTTGCCAGCCTGGGTGTGCCTTAAACAAAATAAGTGTTGATATTTCTGGATGTTTTAATTATGCCCTTACTAGCTGAAAGACCTGAATTCATTTATTTCATTTGACACTAACTCTACTTGTCAGGGATTAGTCTTTAAAATCAGTGCTAATCTAACCTTGGGGCTCTATCTCTCCTCCCCTACTACAAGTGTAATACAAAATCAAATGAAAACGTTTATGTTATTAAATAAGAACAGTTTAAACGAAAAATGACTGGATGTGTGTGTTTCAGGTGGAGATTGGAAAGACAGTGAAGGCTTATGTCAGAGTTCTGGATGGCTCTAAGAAACCTTTTCTGGCAAAATACTTCACTGTCATGGACCTCAGTCTAAGAGCAGCATCTCAGATTGTCTCACTTGTGTAAGTTAATGGATTTTTTTATTAACCTGTGAATAAGAATAAGCAAAAAATGAGTAAAGGTATTGGCTTGGAGGCATGATGGCATACAGTGGCTGAGGTTTTATTTATTTTATTTTTGTGAAGTCTTAATTACCTGTTAAATGGTAAAAAATGGTTATTTGTCAGGAAAATTGCCTAAACTAACAGTCTGAATTTTGTTGACTGCTGAATGAGACAATTCATAGAGTGTAATGTTTAATGGAGCTTTGTGCATCTTGGAAGCAGGGACTTGGCAAATCATGTCAGGTGAAGACACATATGATGATACCAAACTCATTCTGTCTGTTACTTCTTTCCTTTTCATTTCAGGTATTTAGTGTTAAGGTAAAACACAGGCTGCAAAGAGCCATTATCTGTAGAAAGGTGATGGTTACCTTAATTTTGCTTAAGCCATGGTCACTTAGCCTTGTGATAAAACTGCTGTGTACTAAGTGAGTCCTTTGCATTTGTTCTGAAGTGATTTCCTCCCTGGTTTTCTCTGTTCCATGTGTTTCCTTGCTGCAGCCCCCTCAGGGAAGCTCTGGATGACCACACTGCTGCTTTCCTCGTGCATGGCATGGCCATTGGGCAGACGAGTCTTATGGCAACTGTGGCTGACAAAAAAGGACAAAGAATCAACTCTGCTCCACAGCAGATTGAAGTAAATAAATTCAGATAGATTTTATTATGGTGGAATAGGAATATATAAATTATAGTTAAAGTACAGTAATTAATTTGCCAGAAACAAGATCATTCTGTTCAGAAGTTGCCCAAATGCCAGTCTGTTTAGGATTTCAGTGGCTTTTAACTGCAAGTGATGAGTTAAGTTTTTCTGCATGCTCAATTTACTGTAATTAAGCAAGTAAAGGCTCAGTTTTACACTTGTACTGTTTTGTGACATAATTTATCTGATTGAAATACCCTGAACACAAGTATTCCTATTTCTGTTTTTAGGTCTTTCCCCCATTTAGGCTGCTGCCAAGGAAAGTGACCCTAATTATTGGGGCCACGATTCAGGTGAGGCCTCTTCTGACATATTTTCTTTCTTTTGTAATTTCTGTTGTAAAATAAATATTTCATAACTTGTTTTTCAGCAGTAGATATTCAACTTGACAATTTAGCTGCATTCAGACTGAGTGGACCAACAGGAGAGCTGGGGAGGGACTTTGGACAGGGACCTCAGGGACAGGACAAGGGGGAATGGCTTCCTGCTGCCAGAGGGCAGGGCTAGGTGGGATATTGGGAAGGAATCCTTCCCTGTGAGGGTGGGGAGGCCCTGGCACAGGGTGCCCAGAGAAACTGTGGCTGCCCCATCCCTGGAAGTGTCCAAGGCCAGGTTGATGGGGCTTGGAGCAACCTGGGCTGGTGGAAGGTGTCCCTGCCCATGAACTTTAGGTCCCTTCCAACCCAAACCATTCTGGCTCTATGTTTCTGTGGTGAATACTTCTCTGAACAAGAATAGTTTCATTTGTGAGCCACCTTCTGTGTTGGTGGATTGCTGGATCAAAGGGTTTGTATTTGTTTTTGTCAAGGGAATATCAGCTTTCCTGGTGTTCAGTACCAGCACAGCCTGGATAAACCTGTCACCTCCATGACCTGAGGCACAGTGGGGTAGTTGTACAAACTGCAGCACGGAGCAGAGCTCTACCATGTGTGGGGAAGAGAAAGGGAGGGAAAGTTTTCTGAAGCTTCCTGGAGTGGAGATGGCATCGGCCTATGACACTCTCTGAAGCTCGTGCTCCACTTGTGCGCTCAGCTCACAGATTTCCCGTCCTGCAGGGACCAGAGTGCAGGAGAAAAAAGGCCTGAGCTGCCCCGGGGAGGCTCAGGCAGCCTTTCCCTGGGGACACTGTGGTGCTGAGCAGGGAGGGGAGTGCCCCCAAGGGTTAACCAGGAGCAATAAGCACCTGCAGGGTTAATGGGAGCTGTTGTGTGTGCTGTTAATGACAGATCACTTCTGAAGGAGGCCCCCAGCCGCTGTCCAACATCATCTTCTCCATGGACGAGGAGCGTGTGGCGCGGGTGAACAGCACGGGGCTGGTGCAGGGCGTGGCCATGGGCAGTGCCACGGTCACAGCAGTGGTGCAGGCTGTGGATGCAGAGACAGGGAGACTCGTGGTGGTGTCTCAGGTAATGTTTGGGGCTGAAAGAGGCTCTCTGACTCCTGGCTTTGGCTCTAAAAGGGGGCAGATAATCTTGTTGCATTAGCAGTGTTATCTTGTGCACTTCCCTGGTTTCCTGAAGATGAAAACACAGTGTTTCTTACTCCCTGGCCTGTGAACTTGCAGTGTGCTGGCACGGGTGGTTACTTTGAACAGGTGGGTAAATCTTGGTGTGCTTTAAACTAAGATAACCCAGGGAGGTTTTATGCCCTGTGTGGTACCTTTAAAATTGATCAGTGCATCTAGAAAAGCCCATCTAAAGAAGCTTTTCTAACACAGCAGGAGGTTGTCCTTGCCTGCATCCCCTTACAGCTTAGCATGCCTTAGGTCAGTAGGATCCAGAAGGCAACTGTAGCCCAAGAAACATGTTGTCTGTTGAGCTACAGCAGTTTCTGTCACAGCTCTCACGTGTGCTGTGCTCTGGACAGCCTGTCTAGAGGTACCAGCAGTGAATCCCTGGTACTCCTTCAGAATGTGTGTCCTTAGAATTTCCTACAGCTGAGCATGAGGGAGCTGAACAGGCCTGTAGGAGAGCACAAGTCCCTGGCACTTGCATAAGGCTCAGAGCACCAGAACTTGGGCCAAATCTTATGACTTATTCCTTTGAGGTCAAGGCAGCACAGCTGCTGTGAACCATAAAGCTCTGCTGCTTGAGAGATGTCAGCACAGGCCAAGAGGAGACAAAGTGACTTTTTAAAAAAATAAAATATAAAGGAATCTATGCTTTTTAATGCATGGGCAGCAGCCTGCCCCAATGCTGTGGCAGGAGGCAAAGTGAACTTGAAAGCTGAATCTGCTGCCCAGTGAGGTTCCAGGTCTGACCTTTCCTTCCCAGTGGATAGCAGGAATAAAATCTATCAGGAAAGTCAGGATATGTGAAGAGAAGACATCAGAGTGTCACACATACCATACTTTTATTCTGGATTGTTCCTTTTGCTGCTCTGCAATCCTCATTGCCTTCTAATCCTCTCGGTGTCGTCCTTTACCGCCTGGGTTTATTCATCCCTGTTCTCCTGGGGACCGCTATGATCTTGTCCCTTGCTGTCTGTCACCTCTCAGTTCCATCATTCATAGCATCACTAATTCTGAGCAGAGCTTCTTTTTTCAATTTAGGGGGCATTTTAAAATGTTTATCAATGTAAAGTTAATACTGTTGTAGTTGTTTACAGCCCTACTGAATTTGTCCATCTGTGTTTTTGCTGACAAGTCACATGCAAATCACATGGCAACAGTGATTAGATAATGGCAAAATAGTGGCTAGAGCCTGAAAGTGAAACCTAGTCCCCATCTGACAGGTGCTTACAATGCTTTCCCTTCCTCCCTTCCAGGACAAGGTGGAAGTGGAAGTGGTACAGCTGACAGCTGTCAGAATTCGGGCACCCATTACCCGGATGAAAACTGGTACTCAGGTGAGTTGGTTTGGGATTTGCTTCTCTTGCCTTAACATGTTGAGCTGCACATTGGGACCATTCCTGTCAGACCATCTGGTGATGGCACTGCAGCTCCCAGTGGCACCAGGGCTGCTGCAGGAGGGAATGTGCTGGCAGAGAGAAGCTGCCCTGTGAGGGTGGGGAGGCCCTGGCACAGGTTGCCCAGAGAAGCTGTGGCTGCGCCATCCCTGGAAGTGTCCAAGGCCAGGTTGGACTGGGTTTGGAGAAACCTGGGCTAGTGGAAGGTGTCCCTGCCCATGGCAGGGGGTGAATGAGATGAGCTTTGAAGTCCCTTCCAACCCAAACCTTTCTGTGATACTAAAACAGAATTCAAAACAAGTTTCCCTTCTGCACCAGATTTTAGGAATTCAGGCCCTCCTTTAATCTGGAGGATGGTTCTCTCATCTTCATTCTGTTGCAGTGGAGACTTCCTTTGTGTGCTGACAATGTCCAGTGTGTCTGTTATACCCAGAACAACAGATATTGCTTAAATTATCTTCTGTAAGTTTATTTTTGAAGACTTTATATTCCTCTGTTAGTTACTCATTCCAAAATGGCAAGTGATTGCAGCTCATTGATCCCAAGTGAATGAATTGCTTTGAAGATTAAAAATAAAAGCTTGAAAATCCCTGTTTTGTGTTCATGGAGCATACCAAATGAGAAGGAATCAAAACTGACTTATGACAAGTTGGTGGTTGAGTCCTCTGTGTGATACATCCTTGCAGCATAAACAGCAGCCAAACCATTTTCTTCATGAGACACCATCTCTTTATCAATGAACTTTAATTCTTTTCGCTGTGTGCAGGGGATTTGTCACCATGCTGGAATTCCCTAAGCAGCTTGGTTTCTCTGTTTCTAGATGCCAGTTTATGTCATGGGCATCACCAGCAGTCAGACCCCTTTCTCTTTTGGCAATGCTGTGCCAGGGTTAACGTTCCACTGGTCCGTCACAAAGAGGGACACTCTGGATGTCAAGACAAGGCACAGTGAGGTAAAATGTGTGTGTGTGTGTGTGTGTGTGTGTGTCCCTGCCTGTGTGTGTATGTTGGGAAAAGGGAACTGCCACATAAGGGGAATGGAGAAGGTGGTGTTGCCTGCACTCTGAAAATCCCTGAGTGATTGTCAGCTCGGGGGGGGTATTTCCTCTTTAGCAGGGTCTGCTCTTCCCACAAGTCACATTTTAATCCCTTTCTCCTGTCCCAAGGCTTCTTTTCAGCTTCCTGCAAAATACAACTTCGCAGTGGATGTTTATGGCAGAGTAAAGGGAAGAACAGGCCTCAAAGTAGTTGTGAAGGTCCTGGATCCTGCAGCCAACCAGTTCTACAACATGGCACGAGAGCTGTCCGATGAGATCCAAATTCAGGTAGGATGCTTTTCCTCACCGTTAATGCTTAAATATCTATTTCAGAACTAAATTCAAGTCTGTATTTGAAGTCAGGATTTTGAAATGCAAAGGAGTAGCTCCAGCTTTGGTTAATCTTTGAGCCCTTACTCTTTTTTGTGTAATGTTCCTCATGTGAGCATTCAGTTTGTGGGCTCAGCCTCGGGGGAGTCTAAAGTGCCTGGTGAATGTGGGGTCTCCAATACCATTTCACTAGAGAAGTCTTCTGTTTTCATGCTGCTTCTTAGTTTAGCCATAGCCCTGGAAGTAAATGCTCTTCAGAGTAGTTTGGATAAGATACTACCTCTCCCATTCTGAGATATTCATATTCAGTTGTCATTTTTCACCATATATATTATCAAGGGAAAAAAAAGTTGTTACAGTTCTATTTGTGTTTCATTTGTTTTGAAGATTAAATAAACGAAATAAATTCCTTGCTGGACAGAACAGTAAGCTAAAATGCCTCTTATTTTCCAGGTGTTTGAAAAACTTCACCTAGTCACTCCAGGAGTGGAAGCAGAGCAGATCTTAATGTCACCAAATTCCTTTATTAAACTTCGGACAAACAGGTCAGTGAGCAGTTTTCACACTGACTTGTGTCAACACTTCATTAGAACCTTAAGGCAGGTCTGTTGGAAGGAGCTGTCTCAAAAGGAGTCTTTTAAAAGAGTATCACAGTACATCCATTTAATACACAACTTATCTGGTGATTAATAGTATCTTATCTGTTCTCTCGGGCTTTGTCAAATCTTGTCTTAGATTGTGGCTAGAAAAGACATTCAGTATTGGGAACTTTTCAGATGCTTATTTGAAAAGCTGCTGAGCCAGTGAAAGCAGTAGCCTGCTCCCAACAGAGGTTTTGATGGGTGATTGAGGCTTTATGGAACATACTTCTCTGTATTTCTTACACAGAGGCTCTGGCTGGATTTGCAGATTAAAATGTCATTTCCAAATGAGAAATTCTTTTTACATAATCTGTTTTCAAAGACTGACATTTCAGACTCATCTCAGGCTTGAAATGTGATTTTGCCAGCCTAAAAATGTGCAGATAGAGACAGTAGGACACACACTGAGGGCCAGACTTTAGGTGCATTTATTTCTTAAGGGGAGGGAACCCTTGGTTTCATAAAATCACAGGCTGGTTTGGGTTGGAAGGGACCTTAAAGCTCATCCAGTGCCACCCCTGCCAGGGCAGGGACACCTTCCACTGGCCCAGGTTGCTCCAAGCCCCGTCCAACCTGGCCTTTAGCTGGAGCTCCAGTGACCGTGGTCATTCAGCATCTGCTTTTGAAGCAGTTACACAGGAGCACTGGTATTGGTAGCCACTGGTGGTGTTCTGCTCTCTTTTCTGAGGAGTTTTTCTGATTAATTAGTCATTAAGTTGCTAGATATCAGTTTGTACATGTCTTTATCCCAGTATCTTCACTAACCAGTCTTGGAACCCCAATGTCTGAACTCCACCAGAACCAATTCCACTGTTGCCAAGAAAAGGGCAACTAAAATCCAGCTTTAAAGTTTTTTTTCCTGGGATAAAGTAGAGTATTTATATCTATTTCTATATGGAGAAGCTTGGGAGGGGGAAAAAAATCATTTACTGATCTGTTAGAAGATAAGTGATACTTCAAAGCAGTTAATGTCTCAGAATGCCCACTAATTGCAGTTGATGGATTTACTGACTGTATTAATATGCAAATACCATGGTGAGAGCTATTCCAAAAATTAACCTTGTCTACAAAACCACTTCCAGGAAACTGAGGAGATCCACTTAATCAAGGCCCTGATCTTCTCTCTAATACCACCATTGGCCCTGCCAGACTAACTTCCCTCTGTTTGCAGAAAGTGATGGCAGAGGCTGGTTGGTGTAGCCTCAGATGGAATTATCTGGAGTCACCTTTGCTTCAGTGGATGGAAACTAGATTTCAATACATACCTAAACCCAGAAAAGTCTTCAAGTGAGCTTGAATCAGAACCTGAACTTTGCTTTCTTAGACTAGAACACAGATTTTGCTTTTTTTTTTTAATTGCAGACATGTGGAAAAACCCCATATAGTTAAGAGTCTTTCAGATTTGCGTAAAATATTGGTGTAAAGATGGTTTTCCTCATTTAAAGGCTTCCTTGCTTTTTGTTTTTCTGTTTTGTTTGTTTGCTCTTAAGGGACCGAGTGGCTTCCCTGAGATACCGTGTCCTGGAGGGACCAGATAAAGTTCCTGTGGTGAGAGTTGATGAGAGAGGTTTCCTTAGGTCTGGGTCTTTGACTGGAACATCAACACTGGAAGTGATTTCCCAAGAATCCTTTGGGACCAACCAGACTGTCGTGGCTGCTGTTAAGGTACAATCAGCTCTCTTTGCAGTTTCCTCAAGTACAGCTTCACCTCTGCAACAGGGACTGTGGCTGCACATCCTGAACTTCACTTCTGAAAAATGGGCATTAAGTCAGCTCTGAGCTTTAGAAAAAATTTTAGTGTACTAAACTTAGATGGATAAATATTAAATCCCAGCAAATTCTTACATTTGGTACATTTTGCAAAAAAAGCTTGTGTGTGCATGTGCTTTAAAATCTTTTTTTTAAGGAAAGTTTGTCCTAAAAATCTCTTAGAAGGCTGATAATTACAGAAGTTCAAAGTAAAAACAAACCAAAAAAGTTAACGTCATAAACGTGCATTTTGCAGCGTGTGAAAAGGTAAATATCATCTGGAGTCATGAACATAAAGGCAGCATCTGCTGTGAGGTGCCTAAGCAATACCTAGATTTTCATGATATTAGAGATGCAAGTGTACGGTGCCCCCAAAATTTTTTTTTCTGTTGTTTCCCAGCAGTTCAGCCTTTGCAGGGAATGAGAATCTGTATGAGAGAGCCTGTCTTAGCAGAGGCAGTGATTTATCTGCTGTTGCCTGTGTGTGGTGAACTGGCAAAGAGTGTGTGCAGGGCTGCCCTGGGAGCCTGATCACACCGAAGTGGGGGTGCTTTGGGGCAGGACAAATCTGGCACAAAACCCAGCTTAGGAAACATTTTTCTCTCCCAGAACTTCATCTGTTGATGGAATGCTGTCATGGGAAGTGTGATTTATCTCATGGCTGGGCACTTGGGACACAAGGGAACATCTGTCCATCGTCTCTGCTCAGAAATCCTTGTGCCAAGAACTTTGTGCATCTGGCAACATGAGCCTTGAGATCTGCACTGCTCCACTGCCTCCTGTCCCTTTTTACTGTCCTTGGCATCTTCCCTGTGCCCCAGCTAAAGGAGAAGGACATACAATTGAGTGCTGACTTGAAATTATTTGGAAGTTGGACTCCTGTAATCACTGTGAGGTGGCTCAGTGGATTTTTTATTTGAATTTTGTTTTTTTCCATCATGTCCAGCTTTGCCTGTAGGACAGTGTGTAGATGTCCTCCTGGATGGGAGTGAATCAAGGAGTGGGGGCTTCAGTGTCACTGATGCCTCTCCTGCTGGGAGGTGGTGGCAGGGAATTTGTCCAGCTCTGTTACAGATGACCTTGTTCCTTCCCTTCACTGCTGGATCCAGGTAGTGAAGGACACCTAATGGCTTTGGGGTTGGCTCCAGTGACATTTAGTCAGCACACAGTGGGCCTGGAGTTAAATCCCCCTTTGTGAGTCCGTTCTGTGCCCAGGATATCACAGAGCTGTGCAGTCAGTGCATGGGGATGTGGAGCTTGGGAGCTCTTTGAAGTAGGACCCACCTCAGATCAGCCTCTTGTACAGCTTGTTTGTTTGCCTGTACTTATTACAACCCTACTGCTTTTATGGAAACGATCTTTTTAACCTCCCAGTGCCTTTGTGAGGTAACCCAGTGCTGCTGGTTCATTTTATGGCTGAAGAACAGAGAGGTTTTGCCGAAGGTCATGTCAGAAAACTTGTGACAGAGCTGGGGACGAGCTGGAATCTGTTGTGTCATTCCCAGGCAAAGCTCTCTCCTTCACACTGTCCTTCTTTCATAAGGGCTGGTGTTGTCTCTTTACAACTGTACACAATTAAGAACCAAGCTGCAGCAGCAGCATCACTTAACACTTAGACCTTCAACTTTGCTCAGAAAAAAGACTCTTATGTAAGGCAGGGGAAGCAGGGAGTGACTGTGCTCGGTGTGGAAGCAGCAAAGCACTTGCCTGGCCCAGCTGTACTCAGGATTTTTATTTTAATAAAAGAAATACTTCACAAACTGAGATGCTTTAACAGTAAAATAGCTGTTTTCATCAATATTAAATTTAGCAATTGTCCCTTGTGGGACAGTTGCTGAGATTTTAAAGTAAAGCAAGCTTGAAGATCTGTCAGGGAAATGGGGTTTTTGTTGGCTTGTACCCTCAGCTTGTTGGGCACAGGTCTATGCACTGAGACTTTAACTGATGATACCAGCCTGGAGCACACAGTTGTGTGTACTGATATTTTAGCCATTTTTTTCGAATTCACCAAAGATGTATTTTGCTTGAGGCCAAATTTGTCCTTTCCTTTTTAAGTTCTGACATGTACATTTTCAGATTGCAGAGTTTTACTTTTTAGCTCAGCCTCTTAGGTCAGAAAAAAAGGGATTTTCCTGCAAGATAAGCTTGAGGGCTTCTTTTAAAATAGTTTTCTCAATATATTTGAGGGTTTTTGCTTTCTCTGTCCTTCCACTATTAATTTTCCAACAACTGTAAGAGAAGGAGCAGATAGAGATATTTTTGTTGGGTAGTTTTCCTAGTTAAGCTAGGGAAGTTAATCAAGAACAGCGATGTGCTATTTAAAAGCCAGAACAATAGGTTGTGAAGTCTCTGTCTTCAGAAAAACTTCCCTCAGTGGAGTGTTGCTGCAAAAACGTGGGTGGTGCACATGTGGGTAATGTAGCAGGCTCCTGTAAGGAGTTTGGAGCAGTTCCTAACTTGTGTCTGAGCTGAGGAGAGGCACTGAGGGAACTAAACCCCAGCCTGCTGATCCCTTAGGGTTTGGCAGCTCTGACTGGAACACCTTGGCTTCCTCACCTGATACAAGGGAACTGGGAACAGGGACCATTCCATCCCCAGGAACAGGGACCATTCCATCCCCAGGAACAGGGACCATTCCATCCCTGGGAACAGGGACCATTCCATCCCTGGGAACTGGGAACAGGGACCATTCCATCCCTGGGAACAGGAACCATTCCATCCCTGGGAACTGGGAACAGGGACCATTCCATCCCTGGGAACTGGGAACAGTGAGCATTCCATCCCTGGGAACTGGGAACAGGGACCATTCCATCCCTGGGAACTGGGAACAGTGAGCATTCCATCCCTGGGAACTGGGAACAGGAACCATTCCATCCCTGGGAACTGGGAACAGGGACCATTCCATCCCTGGGAACAGGGACCATTCCATCCCTGGGAACTGGGAACAGGGACTATTCCATCTGTGGGAAGTGGGAACAGTGAGCATTCCATCCCTGGGAACTGGGAACAGGGACCATTGCACCCCCTTACTCCCACATCCACTGTGAGTTTCTCCTCTTGTAGTAACTGGGGAATGAATTGCACCTTTTATGTCAAGAATTACTGGGAGAGGTCTAGGGGCCACTGGCTCTCTTGCATATCCAGGGAACCTGAACAGTTGGAATTTGTAGGATAGTAATGTCTGTGTGTGATGTGTTCTTACATGATTATTGCTTCAGTTCTCAGTGGTATTAAAAAAAAAGAGGCTAAGAAGTATCTGCTGTGAGGGTGTAAAGCAGACAGAGCCAGGTTTTCTGAGCTGTGCTCAAGGACAGGGCATGGGGAACACAGGAATGGACCACAGGGAATTCTGACTGATCACAGGACAGCACTTCTTACTGGGGTGGCTGTTGAACACAGCTTCTCAGGGAGGCTGGGGGGGCTGGACTAGACAGTCTCCAGAGGCCCCTTTCAACCTGTGAAATATAAATACTGATAAAACAGCTCTGTGTTGTACTGGCACATGGCTAAACATGGTTCAGAAACGAAGCTTTGTATCTTTGCACAATAAGATTTTAGATTATTTTTATGGAGGCGTCATAAAAAGCAATTTAACATTGCTTCTCACTGCTGATATGTTTGCAGGTGTGCCCCATCTCATACCTGAGGATCTCCATGAGTCCCATCCTGCTCACACAGAACAAAGAGGCTCTGCTGGCTCTGCCCCTGGGTGTGACACTGACATTCACTGTCCACTTTCATGATAACTCTGGAGATACTTTCCATTCACATAATTCTGTGCTCAACTTGGCAACTAACAGGTGGGTGTCTGTCAGGGGTGGTAATTACAGACAACAAGAAAAGGCCAAACACACACAGAGCAAAGATTGTTCTGAAGATACCAAGTGAAGATACAGCTTGGGCTGGGATTAGCAAAGAAAGGGTTTTGTCTCTGAGGTCTCCAGAGGCACCGGAGCAGGAAGGAGAGTTCCCGTCAGCAATCGATACTCCCTGGCCATGGAAGGCTGCCCAGATAAGCCTGATCCCAGTGGGACTGCAGGAGCTGTGCTCTGCTCTGAGTGAATCACCCCACTGCACACAGCAGTGCCCTAGAGAAACAAGGGATCATTAGCATTTGCTCAGCTGCCTCTTTCCCAGAGCTTTGTTCCAGGGACTCACTGAGGGCTTATGTAAGGTGGGGAACGTTCTGGATCAGGGGCTGTCTCTTCAGATCTGCTGGTACAGCCTCTGCCCAGCAGAGCCAAGCCTCAAAGGGCCTTTGGGTCTCTGCCTCAAAGTTATAAACCACCTTCTGTGCTCATAAGTGGATACCACTAATTCTCTTACTGCAACATGGCTTGTATTCTGCAGAGCACCTTGTGCTTACAACACACTGATCGTGGTGAGAAAGGAAAAAAAGGGGTTGAATCCAAGATTTTCTCTTCTCTGTGTCAATGCAGAAATTTCTGTAGCATACAGACACCCCTGAGTTAACCCTGCCCTGCCTTCCCCTGCAGAGCTGCCCCAGAAAGGCCCTGCTTGTTAGTGCAGCACTGCAGGGACCCAGCTCTGCTGCTGCCAGGACCTGCAGGGGCTCTGTGGTGCTGCCAGGGTGCCAGTCTGGGCAGAGTGCTCCCTGTGTCACTGTGTTTGGGAGTGCTGAATGTGGGTAAACACCAGAACTCACAATCCAGTGGGATTTGGCTTTGTAAAGTTATGTCTGAGAAGCTGCATATTGGTGATCAAATTTCTTCACTTTCTTTCTCCCCTGAGAAAAGAGGCAGATTGTGTCACCCTAAAGCTCTACAATTCATAAAATTAAGAAGTAGTTCTCATGTATAATTACAACCTCAGTATTTCCTCAACATAATGATGTGAGAACTGAAATTTGCCTCAGTAGCACCTAAATAATTTTAATAATTTCCTTTCTTTGTCGGACTCCGTTAGAAGATGGCTGTTGCTGGAAACAAGCAGTCAGCCACCTAAAAAGAGTTCAGTACCTACTATGAGCAAACCTTCCTTGATACAGAAGCATTTCCTTTTGTCTGCAGAGATGACTTTGTGCAGATTGGGAAAGGAGCCACCAACAACACGTTTGTGGTGCGGACTGTGAACGTGGGTCTGACCTTGCTGCGGGTGTGGGATGCAGAGCACAGTGGCATTGCAGACTATGTGCCCCTGCCTGTCCAACATGCCATCTTCCCTGAGCTCCCAGACGTGGTGCTGGGGGATGTCCTCTGCCTCAGCTCCTCACTCACTACCCAGGAAGGTGAGTGGCCTCGGTGAGCAGCTGCTTCATGTGACATCAGTGTGACTCCTGCTCGTTCTTAGGGAAATAAATGCATAATTTATGATGCTTGTTCAGAATCAAATGTTACTGTTCTTGTTAATGATAAAAATAGGTTTGATCAACTTCTCTAATTTTAATTGTACCATGCAGTATGTCTCTTGTATTGGATTCCTGAGTATCACAATTCAGTCATTCCTACTCCATGGGCTGGAAAGGCTTGTTTTTATGGGAATCCTGCAGAGTCAGGAGTGTCTTCACTCACCATATCTGATTCTTGATGTTAATGGGTTTTGTGAGAGCAGCTGCAGGGCAGTGTGGTGTCAGGCTGCCAGCCCTTGCAGCACCAGCCCTGGAGTGTGGTGTGTGGGCAGTGGGCAGAGAGGGTGATTTGGGTGTGCTCAGTGAGCAGCAGTGTGCTGAGCAGTGTCTATAGGGTGTGGGCAGTGCAGGGTGATTTGGGTGTGCTCAGTGAGCAGCAGTGTGCTGAGCAGTGTCCATGGGGTGTGTGCAGTGCAGGGTGATTTGGGTGTGCTCAGTGAGCAGCAGTGTCCATGGGGTGAGCTCAGTGAGCAGCAGTGTGTTGAGCAGTGTCTATGGGGTGTGGGCAGTGGGCAGGGGCAGTGCAGGGTGATTTGGGTGAGCTCAGTGAGCAGCAGTGTGTTGAGCAGTGTCCATGGGGTGTGTGCAGTGCAGGGTGATTTGGGTGTGCTCAGTGAGCAGCAGTGTGTTGAGCAGTGTCCATGGGTGTGTTCCAGGCCTTCCTGGTGTGTGGAGCTCCTCCTCCAGTGCTGTTCTTCTCATTGACTCCAAAACTGGTGTGGCCCTGGCCAGGGACTCTGGACTGGCCACTGTCTACTATGAGATCCCTGGGGTACTGAAAACATACAGAGAGGTGAGGCACTGTCACTTCCTGCTGAGCTTGCTTTGCTTTGGGGGGACCCTCAACAAATTGTATTCTACGAGGGTTTTGTTATAAATATTTAAAAATGTTCTTCTATGCTTGGAAAATATTTGGTACTTATCCAAACACATCACTCTTTTTAATCATCTGTACTAAGGAGGGAAATTCAGCATAATAATTTTGATTTTTCACCTATAGTGTTCTTCTGTTGTGCATTTTGATTCCCTTGTTGGCTAAGTTGTTTCCAGATGCTAAACAATTTTGATTATGGCTGCTTTTATGAATGAAGCTTCACTGCAGGAGGAGATACCAGCAAGAACTTTCTCAAGTGTTGTGCTGTGCATCACTGATCAGAAGGACTCCATTAAATTATTTTGTTTAGCTGCAGTGCAATCCTTCTGTTGACACAATTGACTGCATCAGCCAACATAAGCACTAGACATTCTTTTTAAATTAAATTTAGACATAGAGCTTTATGCATATTAACTTCTGGAGGTTGGGTAGAAAGGCAAAATGTTTTTGCTAGCTTAAATTGCCTTGGAAAGCAGTTTCTAATATTAGAGAAATGTAGGATTTCAAAGAAAAACGTGACCTCTTGGAGTCTTACACAACCAATTCAGTCTGGTTTTGCCTCCATTTTTATTTGTTTAAACAGTTTTTGGTGACCATGTAGTTCATCCTTTTTTCAGGTCCTGATCACTGCTCCCCAGAGGACCACAGCAATGCATGTCAGTGGGCTGCACACAAGCTCACAGGGAGCTGCAGCCTCCAAAGTCATAGTTTCAATTGGGGAAAGAAATAAAAATTTGAAAGGTATGGTGAAAAAATCCTTACGTTTATTGTGTGTTTGTGTATTTTTGTTTGTTGTTTAAGGGTCTGTGAAACTGGGGCAACAAGATCCCTGGGAACCTCTAGTGCCTCTCCAGAATCCCAGGAGCTCCAGAACAACTCAGGGCTGTGCGACAGAACTTGGAAGGTGTTCTGGGGCACTGTTAATATTTCCCAACTAATAAAATCAGTAGATAATAGAAGTACCATTTTTGATCATATTAAAAAAAAACAGTCAGTGGACCATCAGCTGATGGTTTGCTTATATGTTTAATTCCAATGGCCTTCTTGGAGTTACATTTTCTTCCTGAACATGTTTAAAGTAGTTACCACTCTTAACCAATTAGAGTCAATACAAAGATTAAGCATTATATTGTGTCCTCTATTTAATAAGCTGTATTTTGTGTGATTACAGATCCTTTTACTTTTTAGCTCAACACTCAGTGTTCCAGTAGTAATTTATTGTGCCATATGTAAATTATTAGCCTACCAAAAAAACATGTTGCCAGATAGTAAAATATAAATTGAGACTCCCAGGTTCATACAAGTTATTTAAGAGACATCTGAGCTGAAAATTCTCTCCAGTTCGTTCTTTCCTGTAAATAAATTATTCCTGCCAAAAAAACCCCACAACATATAAAATTTTCACTGCTGTCTCTTTGGGATTAGACCTGAGCTAGGGTAGCTGTCTGTGATTTCCAGCTCCTTTAAGATCATCATAACTTTTTGAAACTATTTCAGAAGGTGGCAGAAAAAACTGATATTACAAGCCATGCTTTTGCTTTTAATTAGTTATAGTTTTATTTTGTAATTCATTTTTTCCCTTCCCCTAGGGGAGTGCTTGCCCACTCAGGTTGAAGCCATTGCTGAGTTACAACCACAGTCCATTCTGAGTTGCCACCTGGATTTTAGCAGTGACGTGTTTGACTTCTCAGCACGGGATGTTTTTACAGCAGAACCTGGGTTTGATGCACTTTCAGGTAAGATGTGACAAGAGGCCACACTGCAGACAAATACTCAGAGTTCTGCTGGGCTTTAGACCCGAAGCTCTTTGACCCAGCACCTTTCACAGACTCTCAGAATGGTCTGGGTTGGAAGGACCTTAAAGCCCGTCCAGTCCCACCCCTGCCATGGGCAGGGACACCTTCCACCCGCCCAGGTTGCTCCAAGCCCCATCCAACCTGGCCTTGGACACTTCCAGGGATCCAGGGGCAGCCACAGCTTCTCTGGGCAACCTGGGCCAGGGCCTCCCCACCCTCACAGGGAGGAATTCCTTCCCAGTATCCCATCTAATCCTATTCCCTTTCCTTCTGAAGTCTCCGAGCTTTGCCTCAGGGAGTTGTTAACATGGACACTTCTTGTTTAAGTGTTTTCTGCCTGTGACAAAAACATATGTTGCTTTTCAGAGAAAGCCAAAGCAGTGGCAGCCCATTCCATGTTTTTCAGAGTTTTTGTAGTAAGTCAAAGAAAAAAGGAGCCTTCAGGTGACAAGTATTCCCAAATTAGAATGTATCCCAAAAACATCATGAACTGGGACTTAAAAGGAGAGGAAATTGCCAGATACTGTGGAGATGGAAATAAAACTGTGCAAGTCTACAACATGTGTTAGGTTTTAGAAGTATAACGTGGTTTAAAACAGAACCAGAAGACCATGGACTGTATGGAAAGAACATTAATAATCTGTTGGATTCATCCCTGCACCCATTGTGTAAACACTATTTTACCCTGCATATCCCCTGTTACTTTGTTAGGGGAAGAAAATAAGGGGAAAACATGTACCTGGCAAGTTCTGCTTGTTACTTATGCTTTTTATCTTCCATACTGGGGGAAATTTTTACTACCTTTATTGCTAATAAGAGATAAATTGATCCCATATGAGACTGGGAACATGGTGAATATCTAACCTTTAAAGAAGCTTTTATAAATAAACTACATCTTCACAGACTTGGTAACTGGCTAAAATTTTAACATTAGTTGAAAAGAATATCAAATATCAAATTTTGTTTTCAGTAAACAAAATTTAACATTCCTGTCAATATTAACATAAATGTTAGGTTCAAAGTGGACGTGAGTCGCACTGGCATATTAAAATGTGACTGGAAGCTGCCAGCTGTGGTTTTTTTCATGTTTAGTCTGGGGTTGTGATGTTTGACCCAGCAGACACACAGTCCCGTTCACCTGCGCGCTCCTAATCTTGCACTTGCTTGAGTTTTGCCACCTTTTTGAGCTTTTCTCTAAGGATGTCCCAGAAATCTCACTGTGCATGGAAACAAAACCCCGAAGACGAGCAGTTCCCTTGTTTCTGCAGGACACTACACGTGCTCCATCTCCATGCACAGCCTGTCTGAGAAGCAGCTGAAGCAGCTGAGCAGGAGCAGAGCCACGCTGCGGGTCACGGCCGTGCTGCGGGGCAGCCCCTCCCCGGGGCAGCAGGGCAGCACAGAGGTGCCCTTCAGCCACTGGTTCTATGCTGACCAGACAGAAATGCTCCTGAGCAACCAGTACGTGAGCTCAGACCTCAGGATATTTGGGGCCACTGACATTCTGGACACCCTGGAGGTGAGTGTATGGCTGAGAAGTGTCATGGCACAGCTGGAAGCAGTTTGAGCTGCCACATGCAGCTTTCTAACCAAAGGCACTCCGTGCCACCTTTGCCATGTCAAGATTGTCCTGAGGCGATTTGGAAAGACTCATCTTGGAATGTATTCTTCCCCAGTTTTCACTTTTGTTTTCACAGAATCACAGTGTGGTTTGGGTTGGAAGGGACCCTAAAGCTCATCCCTGCCATGGGCAGGGTTGCTCAGGGCTCCATCCAGTCTGACCCTGGGGTGTTTGGGTGGTAGAATTGTGCCAGGCTCAGCTGGGCATGCTGCCTGGGATGTGTGAACCAGCTGCTGGTTGGGAACAGAACCCTGCCTGATCCTTGGGGCATGGGGAGATTCTTCCCACATACCTGTGTGGCTGCCCTGGTTCACACAGCCCCAGGAGGAACCCTTGGGTTTTTGCTGTGTGGGGTTAGCCCAGGCCTGTGGAATCACCAGGGAAGAGGGCAGTGACCAGGGGGGAAGTGCTGCAGGGGTCACTGCAAAGGTACAGCCTCATCTGACTCCTCTTCAGGGGTGACTTGCTCTGTGTTTCTGTGGAATAACAGATCTCTGATATGTGGCCTGGAAGATGGATATTCCCAAGAAGTCTGTTTCAGGTTGGTTTTTCCTTCTGCAGGTGAAATGTGGATCCCCAGCAGTGAAGGTACTGGAGAAGGAGAAGTCCTACGAGCTGCCCAGTCACGTGGTGTACACTGTCAGCCTGGCTGATCCCAGAGTTCCCAGCCAGGGCTCCTTGTCCACCACCCTGACTGTCTCCAGCCCCATGACTGACCAGTCCATCACCATCCCAGTGACAGTGGTTTACCTGACTGACAGAACCACTGCACCAGTGAGATGTAAGTGTAGCTCTGGACTTCACATGCTGGAATAAACCTTTAACTTTCACTAATGGCCATGAGGTTTTAAAGTTTGGTGTGTTAAAATCTGAGCTAGCAGATGGCACTGTCATTGACATGTGAGCTGCTCTTTGTGACCGTAAGGCTGGAATACAACTGCTCACTATGGCTGAAGTTGAACATACTTTTCTTTGGGGTCAGCCTAGAATACTCAGTGTAACTATACCAGTGCTGTAGTGTCTGAAAGTTATTTTTTTCACTCTGCTTTTGTTTACTCCCAAGCATGCCTTGCTATTTTGAAAACAGATCAGCATTTTGGGGCTGAGTAAGTAAAGAACACACTAAAGACACTGTATATAGAATCATAGAATCCCAGAAAGTTTGGGTTGGAAGGGACCTCAAAGCCCATCCAGTGCCACCCCCTGCCATGGGCAGGGACACCTTCCACTAGCCCAGGTTGCTCCAAGCCCCATCCATCCTGGCCTTGGACACTTCCAGGGATGGGGCAGCCACAACCCAGTCAGTGTCTTAAGCTGTTACTGGCAGATTTTGAGGACTGCATTGGAAATAGTCACTAGATTCAAAGTTATATTATCTAAGTTGATTACACTTATTTGTTATCAATGAAAAGCTGCTTTTGGCTGTTTCAGTTTAAGAACTGTTAAAAGCAGATTGGAGAATCTGAATGTTGTCTCCTCTTAATCTACTCTGCAGATGAAGCCAGTCTCTTCCAGCACTTTGTTGAGTCTTACCAGGTGATGATCTTCACTCTTTTTGCACTATTAGCAGGGACAGCTGTTATGATCATAGGTAAGAGAAGGAAAGACTGCACAGGTATTTTTTTTTCTATAACTTCTTACAATGCATCAACTGTAAGATATAAAGGAATAATTTCCATGTGAAATGATTTTGGGGTTTTTTTACCTGTCTTGCAGCCTATCATGCCTTTTTCTCACCAAATGGACAGCACACTCACCCCGTGTTCACCCCAAGGACAAGTCCTCAGCACACCCTTAACAGTAAGCACCTAGAACCCAATTAGGAGGGAATTAATTGATCAGTCTGGCTGTTGCATTGCAATGGAATGTAGGGAGGTCTGTAATCAACACTGGCTGTTAAAACAATTCCCATTAGTCCAGATGTGTTGAAGTCAGGGTGAGCTGCAGGCCTGTTTGTAAACACATGTGCCTGATGCTTTAGATAAAATTAGGCAAATGCAAATGAATGTCACTTGCTGAGGTGAAATGTGTTGTGCCCCCCCTCAGACTTAAAAAGTCCTGCACAGGAAGACCTGTAAAATTGTGGTATCTTTTCTGTAGGAATGAAGCTAAAGGCGTTGTTTTACTCTGAAGGGACCATTAGTCTCTCTCCCTGTGTCCAGCAGATGATCATCAGCAATTATTTGTTTCTTCCTTCTCCCACCATTCCTCAGTGTGCTTGTTTGTTCCTTCCCCTGTGTTTCAGGTCTCAGTGTGTCACCTGCTCTTTCCTTCAGTTCTCAGTGCTCCAGCAGGAGGACAAGCCCATCACCCACGCTCTGGAGCACAGGTTATGCCTCTCGGTAGAGCACCAGGACTCACCTCCGTGCACTGGGGCTGCAAAATAGATCAGTGCCTTGGCAAATTTGAGAACTTCAGTAGTTGTGATGTAATTCAAGTCTTCTCTTGAATGTAACTAGTCCTTAAGTTATTTTTCTTTTTAATATTTAGGGCTCTGAATTTATTTTTTTATGTCAGTGCTTCAGTTCTCAAAAACTTGTTTTGTCTCTTGTTTGATGCTCAGTGGCAGTGCTGCCTAGACAAAAAGCAGTATTCATATTAAGCTGGCTTTCTTGCACTCTTCAGCAGCTAGAAGTTATGTCTAAGTTTTAGTGTTAGCAGTTTTTTATTTACTTTTTTGTAAATCAGATTTATTTTTAATGAACTTTTTAAAAAAGGGAACTAGAAAAACAGATAAAATATGAGCCAAAAAATTGAAGGATTGTATATGTCAAAGAAGTAGTTTTTATTTTGAGTTCCAAAGACTCAGGAATGGACTGCACTGATAAGTGTTCTTATGTTTAGCCTTACAATGGGATTCATCAGCACAATATGCTGATTCAGCATGAGGAATGCTGGAACAACTGTGAATAATTTGGTGGTTTTTTACAACAACAATAAAATAAAAAGAAACCCAAAACGTAGTATGGCTTCCTTTGGGTACAACTACAGTATTCATTGGTACTGTAAGCACTTTTTTGGACTGGGACTATGTTATTTGATTCTGTATTTTTTAATAAAGCTTTGTAAGATTCCTTTGTCTTGATGACTTTTCTTGTGGTTTGGCTGTTCAGAATTTAGCACCGGGCTATGTTGTTTGTACTTCACCCCCTGCAGCACCTCAGTGTTTGTAATCGTGACTTCTTCAGTCTTAATTTTCACTTTTGTTGACAGTGAAATGTTTTTAAAGATTTTGACAAATTTTCACCTAATATTTGTTGTTAGGGGCTTCTCCAAGTTTTAGGTGTCTTCAATTCCTGCTGCAGTCAGTGGTGGCTGTAGAAGTAGCTCTTAATTTTCCAGATTTGTCCAAACTTCCTAAACTTGTTCAGTTGAGTTTTTAAGGAAAGATGTGATGTTACTCTGCTTCCATTCAACAAGAAATGAAAGGGCAATGAATATCTCAGTGCTACTGTGATAAACACTTGAGAAATGAAAGGTTTTACTCTCCTGTTCCTTCTCTTTCCCATTCAGCAGTCTGGCACTGAATGTTCTGAAAAACAAACTGCTCCAAGTGGTGGGAGTACTTTGGCACATTCTCACTGTTTATTTAATTTCTTTAGGCAAGTAGTTGCAGTCTGCTGGCTCGAAAAATGAAAAGTATGAGATGGGAGCTGGTACAGTTCACCAACCAACCTGCTGCAAGCTGCAACCAGGCTTTTGCCTTGAGGTCAAGTGGTCTGTACAGTGATTGCTGGGGACAGGGGGCTTTGGGCTTATAAATCCTTCTGAGCACACTGCTGCAAATGTAAAGGCCAATATTTATTTTTTTAATTTCATTTTTTTAATTGATTAAAATGAGACTTGGGGTTTTTGCATTTCATACTGAGTTTTTCCCCTGTTCACTTAGTGCTTGTTTGTTCCCCTGAGTGGGAGAAGGGCTGCTGGCAATATGTTTGTTACAAGTTACATGTCTTATGTGAGTTGAAATGCATTTTTAGGTTTATCAGGCAACAAAACAGTCAGTGCCCCCTCAGACCCCAAACTCGGTCCCCTCCCATTCAGCAGCAGATTTGGCTCCTGGGCAGCAGCAGGATTTGGTGCATCCCAGCAACAGCAGGTTCATCACATCGTGCTGGTTTGTGGACAAAAAGTTTTTCTTTTTAAAAAAGAAACAAGCAGCCCCGGTCTGTGAGTGATGAAATCCTTGAGCAAATGCCTCGGGCTGTCCTTGCAGCCCTGGCTTGGCCGTCCCAGAGCAGCAGCAGATCCGTGTTCCTGTGTGCCAGCGTTAGACTGACACTGCGGGAGCTGCTCAAGGAACAGGCTTCCCCTTCAGGGTTGCAATGCTTAAGGACAGAACACAATTCCAAGAAATTTTTCCCTCAGAAAACGCAAGCAAACTGAAAATGAGGTGTTGGCGGCCGAGGGTGGGGAGCTCTGTGGGCTCAGGGGTGGGAGCTGAGCTCTTCTCCCAGAACTGCTCTGCTTCGCTCCAGTTTGTCAAATAATCACCACTGCAGTCTGTAACAAAATTCACGCTTTATATTTAAGGTGTTTCTGTACAACTGTGTTTCCTGTAATATAACAGTTATTTCTTTTTAAAATGTCCTAGTAGAGGATGGGGGAAAGTCTTACCATGTACTTTCACTGGGTTTTTTTTAATCCATCAGACTCGGGGTATGGCAAATGTGAGGGAGGAGTCATTTAAAAGGTTCAGCTGTGGTCAGCAGTTAGCGCCCGTGGGGGTTAAGAATGCGTGGGAAATTTCATCCTTAAAAGAAAATATTTGAAATTGAGGGAAAGTTGTGTTCTCTGTGTGGAGGGAGAGGCAGGAGATGTCCCCTCCCAAACGGGCACTGCTGGCTGGGCTGTGCCTGGGGTCGGTCAGGTGCTGGGGAGGAGGGGAGTGTTAGGGAAACATTTAATAACAACAACATTATTATACTGAATCCTACTAAATACTAAATAACAATATTGTCATACTGAAATCTATCAGGAAAAACCCCACAAGAGTACTCATTAGAATTTGAGAGTGCTATTGCCATTTCTGAAATGCCTCTCTCTGCTCATTAAAGTCAGCCCCAGGTCTGTTGTCTGTGAGGCAGAACTAGGGAATGAAAACCTATGCCCATCTCATGCTTTTCAGTAAAGTGGCATAGATTGTTCCCCTGGTTCCCCTTCCCTGATCCCAGTTAACAGTATGCTTACCTGGGGCAGCCGAGAGTCCTGAGGAAAATGGGGTCAGTTGTAACTGCATATTCCCTCATATTTTCCTGTGAGCTGATGGAGGGGACAAGGGGGAAAGTGGTGTCTTCCCTGAGCACACACAGCAGTTTTGTTGCCAGAGGCTCCAGAAAGAGCAGGGAGTGCTCTTTCTGTTCCTCCACAAAGAGCAGCCAGTGCTGCAGCCACAGACGGTCCCTGGGCTGGGAGAGGGGCACACAGCCTGTCTGCTGTTCTAGGGTGGCTTCCTGCCACCTTCCCTTGCCTGTCAGCAGCTGATTAACAGCCATGCTGCAAGGAATTATTGAATTAGATTAGCCAGGCTAGGGTAATATTAGTCTTCAAGCCAATCTACTCCCTAATATTACATCCCCAACACAGTTTAATCATTATCCCCCCATCTACCCCCTTAAAAAGCAGGGCAGATGATGAATGAAACCTTGAGCACACCTTTTCAGTGAGGAGCTGTTTGGGATGAGCAACCAGGGTTATTGTGTGGTGCTTAAGGGGGAGGTTTTCCTACCAGCATGTTAGCTGACTTTTGTGCTTTATATAAAGGCTTCTGTGCTTTATATGAAGGATGTAGGTTTTACAGGTGTCAATCTTTCCTCTTCGTTAATCCCTGTGTTTACTGGAAGATAAAGGCAGCATTACCTTCCCTATTTGGTTGTTGATTTTGGCATTCGTGACATGTCAGTCCTTCATGAACATCCTCTGCTGATTTTTTATTACACAGAAAGGGTCTTGAGGAAAAATAATTTTTAAAAAGCAAATCCTTAGGGTACAGTCTTTCTTTGCAATGTTTGGAGGAAGCAGTAACAGGACAGGAGCACAGAGTGCCTTCCACTGTACCAGAGCAACAACCACTCACACGTGGTACTTACAGGTAGCTACTCACAGGTACTTACAACCCCTAGAGGCTTGATTCTTATTGTGACAGAGAGTGAGGTGGTGGCCTAAATAACCATTCAGATGGTGTATGGAGAATTATATCTTTGAGTAAGTTGTTGGTAATAGACTTGTTTGGAAGCCGTTGCCCCCTGAGTCAAGGCTGCTGGCTTAGACCTGTGACACTGGTAAACAGGTACAGCAGTGTGACACTGCACAGGTACAGCTCTGTCACACTGCACAGGTACAGAATGTGACACTGTGCACAGCTACAGCTCTGTCACACTGCACAGGTACAGCTCTGTCACACTGCACAGGTACAGAATGTGACACTGCACAGGTACAGAATGTGACACTGCACAGGTACAGCTCTGTCACACTGCACAGGTACAGCTCTGTCACACTGCACAGGTACAGAATGTGACACTGTGCACAGCTACAGCTCTGTGACACTGCACAGGTACAGCTCTGTCACACTGCACAGGTACAGAATGTGACACTGTGTACAGGTACAGAATGTGACACTGCACAGGTACAGAATGTGACACTGTGTACAGGTACAGAATGTGACACTGTGTACAGGTACAGAATGTGACACTGTGTACAGGTACAGAATGTGACACTGTGCACAGGTACAGAATGTGACACTGTACAGGTACAGAATGTGACACTGTACAGGTACAGAATGTGACACTGTACAGGTACAGAATGTGACACTGTGTACAGGTACAGAATGTGACACTGTGCACAGGTACAGAATGTGACACTGCACAGGTACAGAATGTGACACTGCACAGGTACAGAATGTGACACTGGTACAGTACACAATGACACAGTGCACAGGTACAGAATGTGACACTGCACAGGTACAGAATGTGACACTGCACAGGTACAGCTCTGTCACACTGCACAGGTACAGAATGTGACACTGTGCACAGCTACAGCTCTGTCACACTGCACAGGTACAGAATGTGACACTGTGTACAGGTACAGAATGTGACACTGCACAGGTACAGAATGTGACACTGTGTACAGGTACAGAATGTGACACTGCACAGGTACAGAATGTGACACTGTGTACAGGTACAGAATGTGACACTGTGTACAGGTACAGAATGTGACACTGTGCACAGGTACAGAATGTGACACTGTACAGGTACAGAATGTGACACTGTGTACAGGTACAGAATGTGACACTGTACAGGTACAGAATGTGACACTGTGTACAGGTACAGAATGTGACACTGTGCACAGGTACAGAATGTGACACTGCACAGGTACAGAATGTGACACAGTGCACAGGTACAGAATGTGACACTGCACAGGTACACAATGTGACACTGCACAGGTACAGAATGTGACACTGTGTACAGGTACAGAATGTGACACTGTGCACAGGTACAGAATGTGACACTGTGCACAGGTACAGAATGTGACACAGTGCACAGGTACAGAATGTGACACTGTGCACAGTGTCACAAACTAGAGGGTTTGTTCATGTATTTAGCTTTACGATTCTGCGTTAGTCTGGTATTGGGGACTGGATTAAAACCATTCCTTTTCAGCTCGTTCTTCCTTGTACCAATTTCAAGTTTGAGGTTGCAGCTGCCCCATCTTCTCCACAGCACAGCCCCTCTACTTTCTTCTCGTAGGAAATGCATCAGCTTTTAAGCTGGGGAAATAAAGCACTTAGTAAATGATGGTTGTCTGACTCAAGGTCTTCAGGTGACATTAAATCTTTCATTTGTTATTTGTTTTACTGGCAAAATTCAAAAACCTTTGCTTTGTTTTTGGTTTGAAAGAACCCAAATTCACTTTTCAGCTGTTAACTTCAATGAGACAACTTGTCTGTGTAAATTAGGAACCAGATTTGGGGACAGTTTCTCAGGTCCTTCTCCTGAAGCGTGAAAAGTTAAAACAAGAATGGGAAACCAATGTTTCTCCTTGATTCATATTTCTCCCCGTTGCACTGAGCTGTGAACACACCAACAGTAAGCTATTTTCCATATTCTCCCTCATAATACTTGTCCTTTCTATCTCCAGAGCTATTTTTGTCCCAGGTACTGTGTTTACCACTGCAGGTGGCCTGCTCCAGTTGTGTATTAATAAACTATTTCCTGCAATTTATAAACCTTCACCCTTCAGCACAGCCCCGTGTTCTCTGCTCCCTGTGCTGCCTCTCTTGCAGTGCTGGGCTCTGCTTTGCCATAATTACTAAACAGATTGGGAGCTGCAGTTGCTGTTTTCCATGGAGCAGATGTTGTGTACATGTTTATAATTCACCCAGTCATTCATTTCTTCCCAGTTCTCTCTTCTTACTTGCCATGTTATATGTTCAAGTGCTATTTCCATTCTCAGTTCAAATGTTCATCTTATGCCTTATTTTTGCATTTAGTATAAATAAGTTTACTTCAAGCTGCTGTGCTTATGAATATGTCAGGGTCTCTGTTGAGACCTTTTATCCATTTTTAATTCCATTTTCCATAAGGGAGTGTTTTCTTCCAGAGCAAATGTGAGGCAATGTGAAGCTGTAGTCACAAACATTTTGTTACAAGTCTGTCACTTCTAGGAATTATTCTCGTTGCTGACAACCATCTTCCAGTGCAGACAGTGAGAAAATCCTTAAGATGTTCATGTGGCACAGCTTTATTTCTAAATACAGGCTGCACCAATCCAGGTGTTCCAGTGGGTGCAGCAGTTGCGTGGTACCTGTACACGTATCTCTGCATTCAGGACATTTTAATGGCAAAATCTAATATCAAGTGAGAGAGAGGCTGGTTTAGTTCTGCTGGTTGTCTTTTCCTGTCAACTCTTGAATAAGTGGCTGCTTCACATACACCAAATACCTTGTTATCATCCCAAAGAAAGGCTTGGGAGCTCTGAGTTATTTCTATTCCCATCAAGGCTGAATTTTGACCTAAGAAGAGGAGAAAAAGAGAAGCTAATAACATTACAACACATTAAGGGGAAGAGTAATGAACAATCAAATGAAGGAATTGACTCTATTCTCTATGAACATAAGAATAGATCAGAGGAAATAAGTTTGATGGGATTAAAGGAGAAAAGGCTTTAAAGCACAGATTATGATGGGTCTGGCAGGAAGAAAAATGCTCTGGATGCTGCTTTTGGCAGAGAATCCATGTGAGAAAAGGCAGCGTGTGGCCTAGACCTGGAGCTCAGTGATTCCTCCCGGAACTGCAGCCATTGCAACAGGAACATCCCAACAGATGTCTGAGCCAAGGAGCACTTCCTTGGCTTTCTAAAGCCCCTGATCAGTGCCTGGGTGCCTGGAACACAGAGGGCAAAGGGATCTGCTCAGATCCGTCTTCCCCCTTCACGCAGGAAAGATCAGGATCCCTCCATCTGCATTTCTGGAGATCGGGGAATAACGATGCTGCTGACTGGTGTCTTCATCTCCCTCAGAAGAAATGTGTCTCCCCAGGGAATGATGGCTGTTCGTCTGTAAGACACATGGACAGAGGCAGAATCTTCTTAGAAACAACCCCCTGAGTTGCAAACACTCTTGTCCAGTGTGAGGGAGCCCGTGTGTGGCACCCTCCAGATGGTGTCACCATGGACGTTCCTGCAGACAGGGACACTCACAAAGAGCTTCCAGAGAGCCTTTCCTTTGCAACTCTGACCACTCCTAACAGCAGGTGATTATGGAGGATTTCCTCCAGTCATCCACGCAGAAGGAGGCAAAATGGGTAGGGGGAAATAGCATTTAATAAAAGGGTGCTCCAGGAATGATCTCCACACTGAGGTTAAACGGGCACAAGCCAGACAACACCGGCTCTCATCCGGGACAGTAATTAGAGGAAATCATCAGGATGCAACAGCTTCCTCACATGAAAGGCAGTCAGCTGGGCTTTCAGGGCCTGGCCTTTCAGGATTTCTACCATCACTAGGCATGGCTGCAATGACAAAATGGTGACACACTGCAGAATGGACAGCAGTACAGGAGCTATTTAGATAGTTTTCCATGTGGAATGTTCTGCTTTCATCTTGGAAAAAAGTGAGGGCCAGAGTGGGGGGGGGGGGTGTGGAAAGAAGGTGGCCAGAGGGAGTGTCTAAGCTCTCAGGGAACAACACAGTGTTCTCTGACCCAGGAAACCCTCCGTTCCCAGCTGGGCAAGGAAATTCCTGCCCAGGGACGTCCTCTCACACTTTGGACATGAAAGCACCACTCACCCTCACTGCAGAAATCCCTGCAATGCACACTCGAGTCTTCGCCTGTGCCAGTATCCTGTATCCAGTATCCCATGGAATTAATTTTAGGCCAACATGTGCTAATAGCTTACAGTGACCATCTTTAAATAAAACAAAGAAGCAGATCTGTCTACATAAAACCCGATGACTGAAATACAATTCACTGATAAACAAGCTCTGACGTTCTGGAACTAGTTTTAAATAATTGTTCTGTTTCAAATGTGTTCATCTGTGAGAGAGACAAGAGGTGGGAGATGCTTTTGTCTTTTGTGGCATTCTGAGAACCTGTTAAGTAGTGAGGAGCTGCCCTTAGTAACAAAATAGTGAAAATTGTCATATTTTACCGAAAAGGAAGGGGAAAAAATAATTTTCTAAAGTAATAGCTTGTAATTTGACAGCATGAGTCACTTGTGTTATTATGAGTGAGTCATAAATAGAAGGGGCACTAAAAGAGTTATTTTTCAGAATGTATTAAGATAACAAAGAAACCACGTCTCACAAAATGTTGCTAATAAGGCACCAAGCCATGGGACAGTCTGAGCTTATTTGAAATATTAATTCATTAAAAAGGCTATTTTTGTTGTAATTTTTTTGGTAAAGATAAAGGAAAAGGCCGTTTTCCATTATTTTTTTTCTATAAAAGCCAAATTACCTGCCCTTAATGGAAGCTGGATCAAAGCTCTAATTAGAACAATATTCAGAAGGTTGGGGTTTCAGTGTTCCAGTCCAGTCTCTACCAGCAGTGATCAGTCTGACCTGAACTCCTCTGCCAGGTATAGTTTAGACAAGTGACCAGGAGCACAAACACAGCCAGCAGAGCTAATTCAGCCTCAGCACTGCACAGTTCTTCCTGAGCATGTTTATCTTTACCCTGGTGTGGGGAGAAGTGGAGCCTGGGGGGAACTTCAGCATGATGGTGGTGACATTCTCATGTGGTTCTGCACAGAGGGGAGGTGCTTTCAGCCCCACTGTCCCTGGCAGTGTTTGCTCCCACTTTCTGTTCTAACCCTGATCCCACCCAATCCAGGGCATCCAAACCCTACATAAGTGGACATGAGTTTTGAAAAACTGAACCCCTCTGTAAAGCAAACCTTATGATTTTATTTTGAGTGTTGTGTGAGCTCATTCTTTGTTAGCTTGTACACACCTACAAAGACTCAGGCCCTCACAAATGCCCCATTTGGATGGGAACCTTCAGGGAGAATTTGCAGCCCTCCATGAGAATCAAACCTGTAGGGTAGCAGGCACCAACAAAGTCCTCTTCACCCCAAGGAGGGAAGGTGGGGGTTGATTATAGTGTAGTTTGTGAACAGAAAAAGACTGGAATAATGTAGCAATATACAGTGCAAAGTCATCATGCAACACATAAATAGAATCAGTTGGAAAACTGGAGAGTTAATGAGACAAAGTGTCATGAAGGGTATGAGTTAAAATACTGAAGTCAGTAATTCACACCTTACAGTTGTTCTGCCTCACTAAATGGTTTTCACTGTTCCTCGGAGTGTTTACTCCTTAGTAACAATAAAACCTGCAACAATAGCAGGCACAAACCCAGCATCAAATGCAAAAGAGTGAACTTGAGCAAAAGCAGTAGGAGAACAAAAAGGAACAAAGGAAATTGAAAGCAAGTTTGAACTAGAGGGAAACAGAACAATTCTTTGTGGAAGCAAACATGATGTTACACAGTAAAAAAGCATTTTGGATTGTTTTTCTGCTTAGCAATGACTAACACAGGATGGCACTTACCCTGCAGTGCTGAGCTGGGGAGCTTTTAGCTCCATGGACTTTTCTATATTCTCACATTTATTAAATGAAAACTCCTTGGGTTTCCATGACTGAAGCAGCCAACAGTGCATCCCCTTGTGCTGCACTAGAACAGGCATTGGCAGCTCTCTCTCCAGAGGCTCTGGCACAGTGGAGGCAGCAGGGCTGTGAGGGATGAGCTTGTTCAGGAGCCAGAGGCTGCAGTTCTGTCTCAGCCTGTATTGCAGATTCCCAGGCTGGAGCACTTGCCAACATCCCATTGCTTGCTGTGTTTATTTACCCAGCCCCTGCCTGGTGTGCCTCCCACCTCCGTGTTGGCAGAGCTGGAGGTGCCCAGGGAGGGAGGAGAGGCTGCTCTCAGAGGGTCTGTGTGCTCCCACCATGCCCGAGCCTCGCAGTGCCATCAGCTGCTTCTGATGTTCTGTGTCCTTCAAAATCCACACACAGGCTCACCAGCTCACACTGCAGGGTACACATGGCCTTCTTGTTTTCATCTGAAGAACGTTTTGAAATAATTATGTTGGGTTATATTTTGGTTCTTTATTCAGTGGCACTTTTTATTGCATTTCATAGAAAAGTTGTCAAAGGCCCCGGGAAGTGGTTCAGCTCTGTGAGTTTGATTGGATTGCTGGACACTGTGCAGGGTGACCTTAATGTGTGAAATACTGATCTACCTGCTGTGGCACTGAAGGTGTGTTCTGAAGGGCTTTAGGTCACAGAATCATGGAATGGTTTGGGTTGGAAAGGACCTTAAAGTCCATCCAGTCCTACTCCCTGCCATGGGCAGGGACACCTTCCACTAGCCCAGGTTGCTCCAAGCCCCGTCCAACCTGGCCTTGGACACTTCCAGGGATGGGGCAGCCACAGCTTCTCTGGGCAACCTGTGCCAGGGCCTCCCCACCCTCCCAGGGAAGGATTCCCTCCTGATATCCAATTTGACCCTACTCTCAGTTTGAAGCATTCCCCCTTGTCCCATCACTCCATACCCTTGTAGATTCAGCTGTTTTGGCCAAACCAGGGGAATTATCACAGGCAAAGTGGGGTTTTTCTATTCTTTGCATTCTGAAGGACAGAGGAAATGTGGGAGCTGCCAGCAGCTCCCCTAAACCAAGGAGTGAGGGTGTGAATCCTACCACAGGGAGGTACAAGTCAGCAGTCTAAGCTGTGACTGACCAGATGAGTTCCCTAAAAAATCCTGACAATTGTAGAGGTGGGGTGTGCAAACCTCACCTTTCAGCCACAGGAGAGGCTGCAGCCTCTGTGCAGCACTAGAATTCAAAATGTGGGAGACTGAATGTATGTTATTCCCATTTAATTATTAAAAGTCATTCCCATAATTTTCTCTTCAGAGCTCTCTTTCCTCATGACCCACCAGTCATCTTTGGATCTGAAGTTCGTGGCCGTATCCTGGTGCTAATTTGGGGGTTTGTTCATTTGCTGGTTTAATATTTTATTTTGTGCTGGGTTAATACAGGTCAATAGAAAAAAACAGTCTGTGATTCCAGAACAATTAAGTATCTCTTCTGAAGAAAACAGAACTCTGTTGTCCTGAGCATCTGACCCCAGCTGGTGCATTCTCAGTGCCAGCTGGTTCTTGCATGGGAGGAAAATTAATAAAACTGCCAAACAAAGAAATATTTTCAGCAAGTACCCAAATATTTAAGGCTAAACATCCTCCTTGGAATGCCAGGAGTGGGTTCCAAATAAGCAGCTGAACTGAAGGATTATTTTGATAGTGTTGTAGAAATATTGGTCTACTGGAGATGTTTAAAGGTCACTAGAGTGTTTTGTGGGGGTTTTGTTGGTGTTGCTGGGTTTTTTTGGTGGCTGACTACTTGGTTCTGGGCATACTGCTTTCCAAGAGAATCTGTTTGTTTATTTGCTGTCTGCTTCTGGACACCTTAATGTGGAGGGAATCCTCTCCATACCAAATGAACACCATACCTGGAGGGGTCAGTGTGGTGTCCGTTCATGGGAGCACTGGCAAACTCAGCCTGTGGGGTAACACACCTCACATTTGCACCTGAACATCTCAGCAAGTGCAAAACTGTACAAAACCCAGCTTCTTCCGCTGCCTTTTCATCAAGTGATGGGAATGATGGTAAGTGACTGTGGTACATGAACCACAAAAGGGGCCGTGTTCTCCTCCTGCCCCTCGGGCACAGCAGGCAGAGGGCACGGAGATTTTCCCCCTGGCTTTTGTTAAACAGGCCAGTATTTTGAGCAGGTTTTAGCACAGTATCAGCCCTTCCCTGTGACCAACGTGCCCCATTCATCCTGAGAATGTGAATCCCAGTTTGTTCTGAGTGGATGTCATCAGCCTCAAGAAGCAGCAGCTTCCCCCAGCTGTTCCCCTGGTGAGCCCCTTCCAAAACGTGTATCTGTTGTTTAAGGACAAAGACTAGAGAAGATATAATATCAGAAAAGGGTAAATCAGCTTTGTTTTGCTGAAGTCTAATGTGCCAAATGTACCAAAGTGTGTTTCAATGAGGCTTCTGTCCCTTCTTACGTTTTCTGTTCCATGTCTTTAGTAACTTCCATGTGCATTAAAAATATACAACAAAAACCATAATGGGAGTAAAGCTGAACCATTACTGAAACTTCAATTGTAAGAGTTCAGATTTGGTTTTTTTTAAAAAGGAACACTGCTAATAATCTGAAATCCTCTTATGCCATCAACACTGTAGCAAATGTGTTAAGCTTAGGTAAGAAAATATATATCTTAGGCCTGACCTGGGCTCTAAGAGCCAAACCCTGCTCTTCTCAGCTGGGGGGTTCTTTTCCCCAGTTTTAATGAGTGACCGTATTTTCCATGAGGTTATTTTATAGGCTCTATTTTTAAAGGAACTGTGGTTACCTGACGCTTAAAAATCATGTTAAAGTATTGTTTAAGTGTAGGTAACAATTCTGTGAACGATGTGGGAAGTGGTATCTAACAGCACTCGCTTTACTGCCTCTGTGTGGGCTCCAGAAGTGAGTGATGGTAGTAATAATAATAATATTAAGCATTAAATTACATTTTTATATTAAAATTATCAGAAATGCCAGTTTAATATGAAAATTATTGACTTATTTTTTTAAAAGTCACTCCATGTATCTTATCTACTTGAAATTGTGCGTTTTCATTTTTTTAAATCCAGAGGTTTTGTAACTTTGGGTAAATTATCTCCATCTTAAGATTTTTGTTTCCAGTGTCAACTGCCTGGAAATCTTTTCAGGAATTTTTTTTCAGGATTCTTTTCAACACTTGATTTTTTTGGATTGAACATATGGTTGCAAGTCACATTCATGTGAAAAGCACAGAGTGCTTTCAGTCCTCCTGAAAACAACATATTTTGCACCCAGGAGGAAGTTTTAATTTAATTTAATTTAATTCCTTAGGCCTGCTGAGGTAATTAAGAGTTTGCCTTTCCTCTTGCCATAGCACAGCCTGCTGTCCCTCATGTGACAGTGATGGGCAGTGAGCTCTGATCCTGGGGTTTTGGTTTTTGATATCAATTTATATGTTACTAGTGATGGTAGTTCGATCCTTCAGTTTTAGTGTGAAAGTTGTGCATTGTGTAAAGGAAATCTGCTTTCCCCCCCCCTCTTTTTTAATGCTGGTATAATGCTGAATGTTTCTTAGAACACTTATTAGTTCTAAACATTCTTAAAGTCAATGCTGAGGCCTGTGGCTCATATGTAACTAGAGCTCATATGAGCCATAATTAATTACCTAATTGATGAGGTGAGTTTAGAGCACACAATTTGATGTACAATATTTTCCTTAACTTCTTAAATTTTATTTACACCATTGTTAAAAAAACAATGCCAGGCAATAAGGTGAATTTCATGCTCTGTGTCATGTAATCTGATTTCAGGCATCAGGCAGGAGAAGATCCTCCCATAACACTCATACACGTGTTTTACTTTGTCAGAACATTATCTGAGCCTGTCAGAACCGTGAGGGGATTATTGCTGGGCAGTGAAGCCTGTGACACTGTTTCTGTCCTGGGTTCAAGGGGAAGAGCACGTGCCAGGAAGGAATTTATTCTCCTTTAATAGGGTCAGGTGAGATTAAACAAGCTACTTCCAGTTATTACAGTAAGTTTACACCTCGATTTTGAAATCAGTTAAAATGTATGTGTTTTCTGTTTCACATAATCAAACACTGGAATAGAACACCCTGAGCTGGAAGGGAGGATCATTGAGTCCAACCCTCCTAGAACACCCCAAAAATCCCACCATGTGCCTCTTGTATGTCTTGGCTATTACAATGTTCTTATCTAAAATATTATTTTGGGGTTGTCTTGGGTTTTTTTGTTTGTTTGTTTGTTTGTTTTTTCTCCATGATCTGACTGAGCAAATCCCAGCTTCATATTCTTGGGAGTGATGGCACAGATCACTCCCTCCCTGGATGATGTTCTCCCCTTTCAGCCTCACTCAGCTGCTGCTCGGGAAGGGTCTGGGCTGATTTGTGTCCTTCCCAGGCACAGGGCTGGCAGAGCTGGGTACAAAGTGTAAACAGCCCTTCAGTGCAATGACTTATCAAACAGCAGGATCGACATAACAGAAGCTGTTGTTCTTGAAGCACATTAAAAGTAGAGTGGAAATACTTCAGTGTTTTCCTACTGGTGTTTCCCAGGAGGAATTCCAGTTCCAGCAGGGAATCCCAGAAGTAGGTACGTGTAGAAGGCACTGGGCAGTGAAGTTTCCCTCCTAAATGGGGTGGGGAGACAGGAAAGTCAGTGTGTTTGTGTATTTGGAAAATACACAAAGCCACAGTCTTGAGTTTAACTTTGGAATATCAGGAGTTTGGAATGTGTGAGCTTTAGATACGTGACTTTGTTAAAAATTATGTTAATAGAATCACAGAATGCCCTGAGCCAGAAGGGACCCACAAGGATCATCCAGTCCAACCCCTGGCACAGACACCCCAACAATCCCACCCTGTGCCCCAGAGGATCAGCCAAACCCTCCCTGAGCTCTGGCAGCCTTGGGGCTGTGCCCACTGCCCTGGGGAGCCTGGGCAGTGCCCAACCAGCCTCTGGGGGAAGAACCTTTGGCTGAGATCCAACCTGAGCCTGCCCTGACACAGCTCCAGCCATTCCCTGGGGGCTGTCCCTGGTCCCCGAGCAGAGCTGGGTCTGCCTCAGTTGTTATTCCAGGACACCTTCAGAGTGAGCTGTTTTCCTTCAGAACTGGGCAGGGTTTCTGTGTCTGTTCCACCTGTCTGACCTCCTGCCTGCCCTCGACATCCCTGTGCACAAACACACACCCTGAGCACTGCTCTTGGTGCACCTGCCAGCAGCACTTCCCTCTGCCTCGGCAGGTGAGCTCAGCTAATGGTGCACAGCACCTGGGGCCCAGCCTTGTAAATTCAGGGCTTTCTGGCAAACAGCATTTAATTTGGGTAATAATACCCTTACAGCCCAAGAACGATGGTTTCAGGGCCTTCAGATTTATTCAAATAGCTCTGCAACCTTGTTCAACAACTACACCTTGTCATTCAGACCCCAATAAATGAGCTTAACATTTTGCCAAAGGGAGTTTTCTCTGTTGTCTTTCTGCTGATTCACCCAGGAGGTGTGAGTGCTGCTATTTTGATAGAGTTGGACTGTGTACTGGGATGTACACATATTTTCATGAAATCTGTCAAATGTCATTTTAAAAGTCATTGAATGTGCTCTACAACAAAGCAGGCAGAATTACAGAGCAGAAAGCCTTTTGAGAACACTATTGTAAATGTGTCACAGCTCATTCTGGCTTTTGCATGTGGGCTTATCTTCAAATAGCATCCTGCTGTTATGATTAGTGATTGCTATCGTGAGTAAAATCTCTTTGGTTTCAGCAATAAAATAAACCACTTTATATATAGAACCCACTGTTGAATAGAACCTTAAATATTTATTTTCCCACTCTTCTTGCCAAATAATCTTCAAGGTGAAGCCTTTCTTCTCAGGAAACAATGCCAGTGGTAAAAGCCAGGTCTTGGGGCAGTCATGGTTTCAGAAATGGAAGTCAGCAGCAGAAAGCAAGTTAATGTTACTAATTAAATAAAACACTGTTGGAATTCTGTGAGCTTGGAATTATGTAATTGTGTCTTACTGGGACGAGCTTTGTGGTGATCCCAGTGGCCACCAGCACCAACCCCTGCTCCAGGCAGTGGGAACCCACAGTGAGTGACTCGACTCCACGTGTCACTTGCTGTGTTGTCACAGGGCCTTCAGTCCTGCCATTTTTAAAACTAGCACTTTGAGATTTTGAACTGGTAGAGCATTCACAAAAAACAGTTTCTTTGTAGGATTTGGCAAACCATTCTGCAATCTGAACCATTCTGTACTGCAGGGGAGCTGGACTAAGTGACCTTTAGAGGTCCCTTTCAACCCAAACTATTCTCTGGTTCTGACCTATAAAACAGGAATGTCTGGTTGGACAGTTCACATTTTTCCAAATTAAATTCACCATGAGAAAGCAAAGCTTTTTGCTCTTAGGCTCACCAGATGAAGACTTTTAGGCTTCTGGAGCATTGGAATAGTTCCAGTTTAAGACTAACAAGCCAACATTTAGAAATAGTTGTAATTAATTTTTGATGAGAGAGGAAAGAAAGGTTCTCTTATAGAGAGTTCTTAAAGAATTCTGTTTAGGTACAAGTATATTAGAAGGGGAAAGCCTTTGAAAGTAAAATAATTTTATGTCTTAGAAGGAGCCTCTGAATCACAGCAGTGAAGGTGTTGGGCAATGCATGAAAATGAGATAGAGAGAATTAGAAGACAACTTTTATTTTGTAAGTAGGTTTGCATAACATGGTGAGCCTGGCAAAGGAAATAATGTTAACAGTCTTCATCTCCCAGTTTTATGAGAGCCTGGATGTGTGGAATAAAGCTCTGGGAGGAGACAGCAAGGAGGGAGAGGAAGGTTTCCTCTAAGTGGTCCAACTTAAAAATTGAAAGTTGCCTTAAATTCTGTGTCATTTTCCTTTTGGGTTACAATTGGGTATCTCTGTGGGAGCCAATTTGTTTTGCTGCTCAAATCTGCCCAGAAAGTCCTGTGACACTGAGTCCTGTGCTCTTCAGTTGTGCTTCAGGAGTTCTCTTATCATTGTAAATGTCTCTCATTCCATCTGCATGAACAGATAGGACTGTGCTAAGTCTGCTATTAATTTTTTAGGTTGTTTCAGTCCCGATAAATAAAATATTTAAAGTGAAAATTTTCCCCAGCACCTGCAGCTGCTCAGGAACACTGTGCATGATGCAGCTGAATTCAGGCAATAAAAACTGCTAATTTAAAATATTTTCAGTGCCAGTGAGCTTTAGGAATGTTGTTGTCTCTGAGAACAGGTAATTGCTAAGTCACTGTTCTTTGAATACTTCAGATACATTGGTGCACTTATACCTCTTGTGAGTGACTAAATAATCTATTTATATGGATTTGTTTATCATCTTGATTAGCCTGTTGCTCAGGCTCCTAATTGAGCAGACTTTCCATTGCCTCAATGTCTGCACTCAGCTCAGCCCTTGGCTCGTGTTGCTCCGTCGCTGCTGCTCCAGGTTGGACAGGGTTTGGAGAAACCTGCTCTGGTGGAAGGTGTCCCGTGGCAGGGGGTGGCTTGAAGGTCCTTCCCAACCCAACCCCTTCTGTGGTTCCACGATTCTGTGACTCTACTTGCTATTTGAATTCAAGTGATACAGTCCCAAAGTGACAAAGCCCCTGTGGAAACCTGTCCCTGCTGTGCCAGGGATGGATTGGTGGGAAGTGCCATCTCCAGAGCAGCCCATCAGCTGGTGGCTCTGGGAGGAGGAGTGTGCCCTCCCACAGACCCTGCAGCCTGGAATTCTGGGACTCTACAACTGCTCACAGACAAATCCTCCTGGATAACGGTTTTAGTCTTTCTGTTCTCAGCATGTCCTGGTTCGTGTGACCGGGCAGATCCGTGGGCACACCTGGGCACTGCTCACCCCGGGGCTTTGCACCTACAAAAGGACATGGTTGCTGCTGCAGCTGAGGGATTTCCATGTGCCTTGGGTCCTGGTCCTTGGGAAAAATGCAGGAACATTTATTCCAAGTTCATAAATAGCTTCTGATCTTCCACTGGAACGTGAAATTTGAACATGAAACCACGAGAACTCATTTAACAAGTAGCTCTCTTTGGACAAGAGCCTTGTCTTATGTATTAAAGGAGGTTTTGCTTGCTTGGTATCCCTTCACTTAACTTATCAGGCTTGTAAAACAGTTTATGTTGCAGCACTGCCTTTGATTGGGTTTGCAGAAACATATCCCCATGAAGAAGAACCAGATTTAACTCACAATCCCTTGTGGAATTCGTTCCTTCTCCTTCCCTTTTCACTATTTTACTTTATAGACCATCATCTCACAACTGTTTTATACTATTATTTGCCCTCCCCATAATGTAAACTTTAACATTTTCATATTCTGTAAATTGCATTGGATGAAATGTTAAAACCTATAACACTTATCAACTGAGAACTATTTGTTTGGGTTTTAGGGTGGAGCAAAAAGCAGAAGAAAGGAGAGAAAGAGGGGTTGTCTGTGGAGATCACAGCTCTATTTCAGCGCTTGATATGGAACCACCAAACATTTTGAACTCTGTTGTTGAGAATGCACGTGTGATATAAATCAGAATTATTATCCTTATCTCATCACTGGAAGGCTGAAGAACACAGAGGGATGATTTGTCCAAGGCCCCTGTCAGAGCAGGGCAGAGCTGAAAATAGAGCCTGTGTTTGAGCAGAGTTCAGTGTCTGTGACATGATCTCACTGAGCAGGGAGTGCAAATGGAAAACGCTGACAGGGGTGGGAGTCCCAGGGACACAGCCTGGGACACACAGCTCCCAGCAGCTCCCAGCAGCTCCCAGCAGCTCCCAGCAGCTCCCAGCAGCTCCCTGGCTGCACTGCTGCCCTTCCATGGAAAATGGGTTTTAAAAGACTAAGGCTATTGAGGAAACTGTTTGAAAGTTACTGATCAATAAACCATTTTTAAACTTTAAAATAATAATACTACCACTGCTTTCTAGCCCATGTGAACATTTGAGTGCTCTGCCAGGAATCAAGAATTCCCCTTTCCTGATGATTGGTAGTGCAGGAGAAGAGCAATGCAGGGCTCAGAAAGAGGAGAAACCTGCTGGGTTTGACAGTGTGTGAGCACAGCACTGCTGAGGACCCCCCACATCAAGGGTTATTTTATTCCCTGCAGCTTGGCAGGGCAGTGCCATAACTCCAGTGTGGTGTTCCTGAGGCTGAACTCTTGGAGTTCTATATGGAAGTTGGTGTTTTATACCAAGAGCATTGCATTTACAAGTGTTTTACTGTTAATACAGTACAGTTCATTACCCACACAAATGGCACTCTCATTCCACTGGGTGCATTGCATCAGCAGCATTATGTATTTCAAGTGAAAATATGTTTCTTCATCTGATGTTTGACAACCTTTCACAACGATATTTAAGTATTGAGCCATTTATGCATCAAAACTTGTTCTCTGGGATACACTGGTATATGTGTTTACTTTCCCCTGTCTTCTTCCCCATTTATTTAGATTTAGAAACCAAAATCGTTGTGCCTGATTCGTCCAAGAACTCAAATACATATCTAAAATTATGCCTACTTAATTAGTTCCATTTAAAGTTGTTCTGCTCAAATGCATAAACTTTTCAGCATAGTGCTGTTACATAGTAGATCAGGGCTTTGGGAAGAGAAGGAGATCCATATGGAAAACATTTAACTGCATAAAATTTAGAATGTAATTCAAAAACCTCCTGCTATGTTCAAAGACCAAACAACAAAGCTTTTTTCCTAATAATTAGTTGGTGTGTACGTATTCCTGAAGGATATTGAGATGTTTAATCCAGCAGAAAATTGCTATCTGGTGGAGTACAGGGAAAAAGCAGGACAAAATTTCGCTATTCTTATATTTAAAAATGCAGGCAATTATAACTCTAGACAAGAATAAAGCAATATAGTTAAGTAATGAGAGGAACGGAGCTGCTCAAAACTCAGTGTGTAGCCAGGGCTGAAGTCATTATTGCAAGCAGAGCTGGCAGCAAAATAACTTATTTAAATGGCAGGTTTTATCCCTTTATTCTTGCTGTAAGCAGTCAATAAGGGGCATTGCTTGCTTATGGGGTGGTGGGCACTTCTTCCAGTCGGCCCTGATCTGCACAGGGGTCTGGTGGAAGGCTCCCAGCCCATGGAGGGGGTGGAAGGAGCAGAGCTCTGAGGTCTGTTCCAGCCCAAACCAGCCTGGGACTCTGTGAGCTGAGCAGGGCACGAAGAGCTCCCTGTTCCCCCCTCATGGAATATTTCTGTCGGCTCCCCAGTGTCCAGGCTGTGTGTGTGCACGGGCAGCAGGAGGCAGGAGCCCTCCAGATGGAGATCACTGCGGGCCACGAGCGGCCCAGAAAGCACAGAGCAGCTCTTACATAAGAGCTCTGCCCTGCCAGCCTCCCTGCTGCAGTGGCACACAAAGGAGCAGGGCGGGAGCTGGGCATGTCACCCCATTTGGGTGAAAGGACAGCACTAGAGCAGTAAAAAACCAGAGATAAATCCCGGAGTGGTAACAGCCTACAGATTTCAGCAGCATTGTCTGCACAGTGAAGTGTCTGCCCAGAGGGGAGAGAAGGAATGACAAAGGGTCCCCGGTGTCTGGTGGGATGAATGGGTTAATGTCAGTAATAAATCTAGTCAGGGTGTAATTGGAGGGTTTTCCCCAATTTAGTTTATTTTAAAAAGGAAATATAGGTAAACTCTTTACTGCTATTTAAAGTTAGTCAGGATGATTATAGGTACAGCCTGTCCAGGCTGATGCTGGAAGTGCCCAGCTTTCCCCTCACAGGGAAGGTGACACTGGGAAGGAGGAGGAGGGAGGGTTATACAAGTTTGGCTCTGACTTAACTACTGAGAAAGATGTTGTTTACTGTCAGATAACAGACCCACATTAGCTGCTCTTCCCCAGAATTCCTGTGGAGCTTAATCTGACTGGAAATGCAGATTATTCTTCCCAGAGCAGGGCAAACACATGCAGCATTATTCAGAGTTTGTTACTGATGTCCCACCTGAAGCACCTGCCTGCTTAGGTGTCCCTCCTGCAGACAGCAGTGTCACCTCCTGGAGGTGATGCTGGGGAAAGGTGACTGTGCTGGGCTGCACTGTGTGGATTTCCCAGCTTGGATGTCAGCTCTGTGTCCCAAGGACTCATGCCTGGGTGTCTGTGGGACACCCGGATCTGACTCAATGTGACATAAAGTTACATCCTTGGAGCTCTTGCTGACAAATCCCCTGCTGAACTGTGGGGTCTGGTTGTGCAGCACACCCAGTGTGACACACTGTGACCCATCAGACTTCTCATCATCCCTCCACAGCAATCTGTGTCCCAGGCAGCAGGGACACAGTGCAAACACAGGAGCAAAACTGAGCTCCCAAGTGTGACTTCCCCCTGCAGACACAGTTCTAGCCCAGGTTGCTATTGTTATACTGGTGAGTTGTTATCTCTGTTAACCTTGGAAATAATTCCAGCAGTGGGGAGAGCTGCTGAAAAGGACCCTGACAGAAATTATTTGCTTCCCACATGGATGTTGTAAGTACACATGCACAGATAAAGTAACCTTACATGAAGGGTAAAAGTCTGGCTCATTGTAAGTCAGTGATAAAACCACCAGGTTGGAATCTCACAAAATAAGCTTTAGAGCATTGCACAGAAATGATAATATGAAGAGAAATGAAAAAAAAATAATGCTGGAGCAGTTGATGAAAAGTGTTGCAAAATAAATGCTGTGACCTTGAGACATGAAATAGTTGAATATCCCATTTCCAGAAATACTCTCAGAAGTAAATCTTAAACTAGAGGGATATAGGCCATGTCCTCTGTTCTAGAAGTCATGGCATGATTGTATATTGAATTTGGCAAACTGGGAGGTGGAACATTACACCACAGGAACTAAGGAGCTGAACCCACGTGGATGTGGGTATTGCTACCCAGTCCCAGGCAGTGATGCAGAGGAAGCTGCTGAGCCTGTCCTGTTCCCCCTGTGGAGAGGGAGTAGCTGGAGTCCTGGAAAGAGGGAATATCCGGTGTTATCCAGCTGTATTCACAGGTATCATCACTGCTGTGTATGGCCTGTGCCAGTAAAACCTGGGGCTGTGTTAGTCAGCCTGGAATATGACATGGAAAGTATCCCCTGCCTCTTCCTGCTCCCTGCTCAGAGCTGCTCTGTGAGCAGGCAAGGAACAAACCACCTTAATTACAAGGTATTTAGAAAGCTGGATTGGTATTTGTTGTTCTTTGAACTTCAGAATGATTCAGATAATCAGTGTATTGAATCTTTTTTAAGGTTAGAGAAAGTTCAGACTGTACAGATGCATCTGGAGTGCCAATCCCCAGCCCACGGAGTGCCAGCACCCTCAGTGAGACTTGATGTCCTCTCCTGACTGCTTTCAAACCCGGGGAACAACCCTATGAAAGAACCAGGTGGTGCTCATGGCATGAGGGCTCTCTTTATATGGTATCTTTTCATTACATGTGAGAAGGATTTGTGTTCCCTTCAGAATGTTAAAGCCAAAGGACATGTCAGCAGTCTCTGAGCTCCATGGTGCTGCTGCATCAAGTTCTTATTTGAATGGCCTTTTCTCTATCTATTGAGGATTAATGAAATATAACCTTCCCTGTTTTTCCTGGTTGATTTGCATCTTCCTATTAATCACCCATGAATTTCTACTGGGGGTTCCAGAAACATTATATAGGCTATATCTGCACCTGGCAGTGTTGGGCTAATGGTTGGACTTGATGATCTCAGAGGGCTTTTGCAATCTTTGTGATTCTATAAAAACTGGGACTATAGAGACCAAGAACGATCTCATTTAGTCCTCCTTGCCACGCAAATGAGGATGAGGTGAAGCTAGACCTCTCTTGAGAGATGCTTTGTTTAAACTCACTCTTACAATCTGCAGAGCAGGAGTGTCTGCAGTGCCCTCGGGGTGCCCCTGTGCTGGAGCACCCAGAGCCCAGCACCTTGGAATGCTGGTTACCAACACCTTCCATCAGAGCCTTGGCTGGAAGGGTGGCCCCCAGGCAGCAGATCTCCTGCAGCCTTGAAGGATCCCTGGCTCTGCTTAGCTCGTGGTTAGAGGTGGGGATGGCTTGCCTAACATTCAGCTTGTATTTTCTGGAACAACTTCAAGCTGTCCTGTAAAACAATCAATATTGTCTTTACTGCAACGCTTGGAAAACTGACTGTCGTGTTCTTCCCTCTTCCAGCACAACCCACCCTCTTCCCTCTGGTTAAGATTCGAAGCAGTGCATGTTTCCTACCACATTTATCACCCCCTCTCTAATCTGTCCTTTCAAAGCTTGCAGCCAAACACGAGATACAGCACTCCCAGTGATGCCTCACCTCCACAGAGTAAACATGGAATAATTGCCTCCTCTTTCCTGTGCACAGATCTTCTCTTAACACGTTCTGCCATCACATGCTCTACTCTGAGCTGCCAGAAACTCCAGATCTATTTTTCCCCACAGTATTCTGAGAACAACTTGGTATTTCCCATTTGCAATATTTTTTTGTGGAGAGTTTTATTTTAGTAACATTAAAACATCTATAATGCATGGAACAAAATGTAGGTTTCTCATTAATAGCTCAGTAAAGGGCTAGAAGGGGAAGTGATGAGGGGAGCTGACTAGAAATCAAGGTGTTCCTCAGACAGGAAGAGCAGATTTATTCTGAGCATCAGTGAGGGAATTCCTCAGCAATGTGGAACAGCCACGCTCTGCTCCTGTCCTGTGCCCACACAGCTCAGGCAGAGCCTGGGAAGAGCTGGTTTTAATTTTCTGTGTAGCAGCTTCATTAGTAGAATCCCAGAAAGATTTGGGTTGGAGGGGACATTAAAGCTCATCTCATTCCACCCCCTGCCATGGGCAGGGACACCTTCCACTAGCACAGGCTGCTCCAAGCCCCGTCCAACCTGGCCTTGGACACTTCCAGGGATCCAGGGGCAGCCACAGCTTCTCTGGGCAACCTGTGCCCGGGCCTTACCACCCTCCCAGGGAAGAATTCCTTCCCAATACCCCATCTATCCCTGCCCTCTGGCAGTAGGAATCCATTCCCCCTTGCCCTGGCACTCCAGGCCCTTGTCCAAAATCCCTCTCCAGCCTGTTCTCCAGGAATTCTTTGCTCTACACTTGTTGAGGAAATGGCAGCACATTTCCAACCCAAACCATTCAGGGATTCTGGGAGCCAAATGAAACCTTAACAGCTCACGGGAAGGGCTGAAGCCTCCTTAGGAAAGCTGCAGGGAGATGGGGGACAGAGGGAAGGACAACTGCAAACCTGGCCCAAAACTGGGACACGTTTTCCATGTCTGTTCTGCAGTATTAATAGACAATATATTTGTAATAGATAATGTATTTGTAGTATCTGAGTGTATCTATATCTATAAACATGTGTAGATTTATCCCATCTTTTGTGATCCAGGATTAGCAGGCACCCCTGGGGTCACTGCACCAACAAATACTTCATGGAATTCCTTTTCGGAAGGGAACAGAAATGTAAGGACTGTAAGAAAGGAATTGCTAGTTGTCATAACAAATATGTATTATTCCAATAACTGAGTTAGGATTGGACTATTTCTTTATATCAAGGCAATCAGAAGTCATAGATGTCAGTAATAATTCTTACTGCATGTACATACATATTTTTCTTCCTTTCAATTTCTCTAATAACGTATGTCAAGGAATTGTAGCAAATCTAGAAACAAATATTAATCCTAAGGGATAATGCTGGGGACAGAAAAACTCTAGAAGATAATTCAGGGCTACAAATACTGTCTTTTTTTATATATATATATTAAAAAATAGCATAGTGACATTGCTTAGGTGCTTAAAGTCATCAGCAGGTTTTTGGATGACTCTTGTTCCCACAGGCTTAAACAACATGATTTAGACTATATAATCCTCTAAGTTATTTGAGGAGGAGAAATTTATGGGGGCATCCAGAAGAAATGTTTACATACTAAACATGGAGCTGAGAGTTCAATCCTCATCCTGCTCCTCTTTTCCATGGACTTCAGAACACTATGGGGAGAGCTGGAAAATGGACTTTTGCCAGTATTTAAATAGGAATTAACTTTCCTGTCACATTTTTTTAATTTATCTTTCTTTTCTTTTCTGCTTGTAAAAGGAGGTTTTTAACAGTTGACAGCTGAGTCCTGATTGCTTCTTTTAATTTCCTGTTATTAGTGTTGCTGCCTTCTCAGAATTTCCCCTGTGTTGGGTTTTCCTTCCCCCTCCTGTGGATCCCTACTGGTTTTGGTGGCCACTGGAGCATTTTGTTCCGTTTTAACTTCCATGCTTCAGAAAACTCCCTTCACATTATGATTTTATTGCAGTTAGCAGCACATCACTGACATTTCCTTAACAGCAATGTCTGGACTTGGCACATAAAAACCCGGTGAGAAACTCCTGGATGCCTCCTTCCTTCAGGTACAATAACCATAAACACTGGGCATGCACTGAAACATTTCACATCAATGATTAACCTTTCATGGCTCTCACATCCCTGTTTCTAGAGCACAGTGAGCTTTGGAAGGGCCTGGAACTGGGTTTTACGGTTGAGATTTGGAAAATGAAAGAGCCACACTTCCTTGTTCACTGTGAAGAAGTAAATGGAATAGAATAGAACAGTTTTTCTGAGATGGAAGTGGGTTTCGTGTTGTGATCTGCACCCTGATATTGATTATATAATTGTGTGTAATAATCTATATTTCATATAATAATATATTTTTAACACATGATTCTACATGGGTCAGCATACAACATGAACCACTTGGCTGAGTGAGCTGTAGTCCTGTCCAAAGCTGCTGGAATTCTAATTAATTTCTCACTGGAATCAATGGAAATGTTTCCATTGATTTAGATTAAATTATTTTCAATGCAAGCAGGATCCTGTCCATGCTCATTTGCAGATGTTTACCCAGACATTTCCTTAACGTAGTTTCGTGGGGTCTTATATTTCCTATGTTTTGATTTTGGGTGTAAATGTTGCGTTCCTTGGTTTTGATTAATTTTTTTTTTTGCATGTGTCAGAATTGTGGAAGTTTCTTCCTAACCTCACTTTCCTAATGATAAACACTGGAAGGAGATCAAACCAGCCCTGTATCTCTAGAAATGTGTGGCTTGCCTTGATAGCAGCGTATCAGGGAATGTCAAGAGCATAAAAAATTACAGCCCTGCTCTCGTGCACCTCAGACAGCTCTGCTGTGAAACAAACAGCCCAGAGGAATTTAAATACAACCCCTCGGTGCAGCAGCTCAGACTCAGAGTGTTGGGAGGGAGGGAAATCCATTCCCACCGGGAGAATCCTCCCTAATGAAAACTGCTGATTCACAGGCAGGGAGCAGACAGCTGGGACAGCTGAGACATTAAATTCCCCAGCTGTTAGTCCCTGCCCAGCTGGCTCTCCCTGCCTGTGGAAGAGCTGGAGCTGGCAGAGGGTGTGCCTGGGCTGCAGGGGCTCGCTGCTGCTGTTCTCCAGCACATCCCAGGGCCGGGGGCGTGGGGAACACTCAGCTCACGGGTGGGTCTGTGGCCAACCTGCTGCAGGAACCAGCAGGGCAGGGCAGGGCAGGGCCTGGGGCTGTGAAAATGCTGCAGAAACATCAGTTACAACTTGTTTCTGGATTTTTTGTGTTTTGTTTTGTTGGTTTTTTGGTTTTTTTTTTAATTATTATGACAGCATCTAAAGTGGGGAGTCTGGAGCTGCAACCTGGAGGTCAACGGGGTGTTCTCCTGCCATCCCCCCCAGTGCAATGACACCCAAGTACACATTTTTCACTTCCACTCTTGTTATAAGTAGGTGTTGTTATAAATCAATGTTGGATGCCAGAAGGGGATCTCTGTAATTTTTTTGGCTATTTAATTTATTTTGGGCTTAAAATTCCACACAAATGCTCCACAGAGACTTTTACTTACTGCTTTTTTATTTGATTCCATAATTCTTAATTTGCTTTAGAAGCAGAAGTAGGGAGTAGGGCAACCCCCCAAAAGAGAGGGTCAATTTGAGTACTGGGTCTCAGATGAGAGTCAGATGTACCCTGAAGAAAAGGCAAGAAGGTGTATTCCAAAAAGAAGCTCCGAAATCCATGGTGGTTGCAAACCTTAGTTTAGTTCATTCAAAGTCTTTCAGTGAGGCTGTGCCTCTTGCATAGCAGACTGACTTCATGTGCAGAGTGAGCTTAATGTTAATTATCATCACTAATTAACAAACTGTACTGGGAAATGTCTGTGATATTTGGCTTGCATCCCTCCTAAATTTAGGGAAGCTTTCAATCCAGCCCTCCAGCGTGGAAGAGCGGAAAACACACTTCCCAAAAGCACCACCCCGGACCTTGAGGCACAGGTCAGGTTTTTCAAAAACCTTGTCCCAGGAATATCCAATCCCAAAGCTCAGGCAGTGAGTGTGGGGTCATGGCAGTGACACCCAGGTGACAGGCAGGATTCTTTCAAATGGAATAGAAAAACAGAGAAAGGTGTTCAACTGTTCTGCCCTCAGATGGGAGTTTTGGGAGATGTTTTAACAAAACAAGTTTCCCACACTCAGGTTCTTCTTTAGGCAGGGAGTCTTCAAGAGCAAGTTGAAGCAAAGATTCCTGTAACAAAGGAGGATATCCAGAGGAGGTTGTGTGACAGGGAAGCAGGGCATGCAGCCTTCTGACCTGCTCTGCAGTCCTGCCAGCATCAGAAGGGCCAAGGACACTTGGAAATGATGCTATAAGCTATAAATATTCCACCTGCTTCCCTGAGCCTTCTCAAACTATAGTTCTTGTCTTGGGCTGCTCATTTGCTTCAGAACAATAGGAGTCAGTAGCAAACAGCAGGCACTTGCCAAAAAAGCATCTTGACTGTGGTGGGAACAAATGAGAACAAAGCAGAGCCCAGATTTTAACACCTATTGTCTCTGTTTTTGTGTGTCTGGGGCTGTGACACTTGATCTGCAGTTTGGGAACTTTGCTGTGGTGACAGAAGTGTGCCCACAATGAGGAGGAGTTGGGAGTGTTTCATCAGTTATTCTCTGCTGGCAGCTGGCCACGCTGCTCCCTCACTTTGCAGAGCCAAGACACAGCTGAAATGGTGCCAGTTCTGGGGTTTGGGGTGGGGTTTTTTTTCCCCCCTGCAAGTACTGTGCTAAGCTGAATTTAAGCTATTTTTTATATTATATTAAAAATACTGGAGTTATGGAGATTATTCCAAACAGCACCATCTGAGTGCCAGATTTCAATAGTGGTGCTTTATGTAGAAAAGATCCAAAGCATTTTACAAACTGGGAATTTGTTCCCAGATCCTCAATCCCATGAGCATTCAATGTGGAACCTTCTCCACTCCCTGAGCCCCTCAGTTAGGCTGAGGTTTCTCTTTTGGTAGATGTTTTAATAAAACAAGTTTACCTCACTTAAGTTCTTCTTTAGGCAGGGAGTGTTCAAGAGCAAATCAAATGAGAACAAACACATGTTCTTGTGGATGTGCCTGTGCCCTGTACAAAATGAATTTGTATTGAAAACGTGCCACCTTGGCTCCCCTCAAAGTGCGAGAATGAGTCAGTACCTTCTGATTATTGTGGACCAAGTAGAAATCTTTCAGTGTTGGAGGCTTTGCCCCTGGTTTCTTATGCTGCTTCTCTGAAAACCACAGTGCTTTGCTTTCAAAGGGCTGCTGCCTGGGTGATAGGAGTGCAGAACAGTGAGGGGACCTCAGCAGTGTTTATAAATATCCAAAGGGGGTGGCAGAGGATGGAGCAGGCTCTGCTCGGGGGGGCCCAGCAATGGCACAAGAGGGAATGGGCAGGAACTGATGCCCAGGAATCTCCACCTGAACACGAGGAAGAATTTCTTTGCTGGGCAGTGACCCAGCCCTGAACAGAGACCAGAGAGGGGGTGGACTCTCCTCACTGGGGATATTCCAGAACCCTCTGGTCACAATCCTGTGCTGTCTGCTCTGGGCTGGCCCCGCTGGAGCAGGAGGTAGGACCAGATGAGCCACTGTGGTCCCTTCCAGCCTGACCCATTCTGGGATTTGAGGTAAATATTGAAGTACTATAGAGAAAAATATACATTTTATAGATACAGCGGCCCTTTGTGGAAGTTGTGACAAGGCAGACAGAGACTTGGGATGTTGAGAGTCAAATTGCAGAAACAGTTTTTCAGAGCTTTACTGATCATAGAGTCACAGACTGGTTTGGGTGGGGAGGGACCTTAAAGATCCCCTGGTTCCAGCCCCCTGCCATGGCCAGGGGTAGTTGCTTCTCCAACCAGTTGCTGCCTTAGGAGCAGCAAATGGATCCAGGCACTGTCAGATTCCTCCTGGGCTCCAGAAGGTGAGCAGGTCTGGCAGGGGGGCACCGGTGCCTCAGTGCATGGCAGAGGAGTGGGAGAGCTCTCAGGTGAACAGCAGGACATGGCAACGATGGCAAATCCTGCCTGGCACAGTGTCAGCATTTTCAGTGTCCATCCAGGGCTTGCAGACCCTCCCCTCGAACAGAGAGAGGCCTGGTTATAGCACAGATGGGCAGATAGGAAGTGCATGGGGAAATTCCAGCTGAAAGGGGCCTCAGCAGAGTGTCTAACCAAGATAGAGACAGCACAACCTTCCTGGAACACCTCATCCAGTCCAGGGCTATTCTCGTGGGGAGAAAGCTTTTTCTGATGTCCAGGCTCAGCTCTCCTGTTTAGCTGGTGCCTCTCACCTTCCCACCTGGCAGAGCTGGGAATTCTGCTCCATTTGTTCAGTAATCTCCTTGCAGGTACTGGGAAGCTGCTCTGAAGTTGCCCAGTTCCATCCCCTCCAGGCTGGCCAAGCCCAGTCCCTCAGCCTCTCATCACAGCAGGATGTGCTTCAGCTCCCCACCACCCTCCCTTCATTCCCTCCCAGCTGGAATGTCTTTTCTGTATTTGATAATCAGATTTTCCCCGTTTGGTGTCACCTGCACCCCCCATTGGTTCTGTCATTAGCACCACAGAGATGTTAACCAGGACACTGCTGGCACAGGGCCCGAGGAGCTCAGGCAGAACATGACCTGTTATCCCTGTCTCAGCCTCAGCAGCCACACAGGGCTCTGCCCAGCCAGTTGTCCACCCCCCCGTCCTTGTTGTCCCACCTGGGAGACAAGGCTGCTGTGGGTGACTGTGGTGAAAGCCTTGCTGAGGGCAAGGAAAATGGCATGAGCTGCTCTCCCCTTGTGCATTAAGTGCTTATTGACTGAACAAAACTGTCATGATTTTACAGAATTAGAACTGTATTGGTTTTAACGTCAAATATTTCACTAAATCACTGACAGCTCCTGAGACATAGGTTTTGCTTTTCCTGGGTTAGTGGGGACTAAAGCTAACTAAAAAACGGTCAATTAAAACATAATTTTAAAAAGACACTAATTTCATAGGTGATTGTTTCTTAAGAACCATAATGTGAGTAATACTGGCACAAAGCTCACACTTGGGACTTGATTTGAGGCAGTCTAAGAGGCTGGAGGGTCTGTTGTGAGAAGAACTGAGGTTTTTGCTCTATCACCTGTTCCTAGAAATGCTACTCTTCCAACAAGGCACTCGAGTGCAACATGCTGAGGAAGAGGCTGATGAATCACTGGTGCAGGGATCAGAGCAGTCACTTGGGCTCTGGGCCCTGATTCTAGGGCTGCTTGACCAGCTGCTGAATATAATGCAATGCTCAGGTTCTGGGAGTGAACAGACATTAAACTTGCATAGTACTGTCAAATTAGGTGTTTCTGGGGCTGCAGGAGAGGCAGAATTTCAAGAGAATGTTACTGTCAAAAAGCAAAAGAACAGTTGTCAGAGTGAGACAAAGTTTGAGGATATATTCTTGGAATTATGCATTTAAATTAAGCCTAAAGTCTCTCTCTTTTTTTTTTTTGGTCTAGACCAAAGGCTTTTTGCTCTAGGACCAGAGTTAATTCTGGAAACTGTCATCCCTTGGAGTTTTCCCAGGGATGGGGAAAAATAGAACCTTGACAAGAAATGCCAGTGAGGCACCTGGAGCTGCAGGAGCTGTGTCATTGCAATGCAGCATGTGGAGCCTATGGAAGGGGAGCTGCATAAAGAGAATTACAGGCAGAAACCCTTTTTCTTGGGTTTTGACTCATTATGGAAAAAGAAAAGTGGCGAGGTGGACATTGGACACTAAAAAAAACTTTATTTGAACAAGAGGATAGGAATCAGTTTGTGTTCAGGATGTATAAGCATAAATTCATTTAAGTCAGTGATTATATAGGAAATGGAGAAATGTTTAACTATTTTAAAATTCAGGATGTTGTTAAATAGAGGAAAAGGAAAGGTCCCTCCTCTCTTTGGAGATTTTATTTTATGAGGTGGGAGAACAACAGAGTAAATACAGATTTGATTTGAGACAGACTGTAGTCAGGTGCTTTATGTTAAACTGAATTGAATTTAGTAACTTCAGGTATGTAAGGAAATAACAAATTTAAATGAAAATTTAATTTAACAGGCTTTTGCCACCAAGGCCATAAAAAGTGCAAAGGTTAATGGCATGAGAAACAAAGGGCTTCACATCCTGATTAAACCAAAGTCTGTCCCAGTCTGTTTCCTGTTCTCCATGGGGCACCAGCACTGGGCTGGGATTTGCCAAGGTTACAGTCTTTGTTCTTTACTACCCTTTGTGATAAAAATATCCCACTATTCTTGTAGATGCCAAGCTCTGGTAAAGGCTCTGGGACTGTTTGGCACTCAAGGAATGGAGAATTAATGTTTTGGTCCTAAAAGCTGCAGATAGTGCAGTGGGCATTTTTAGCAAGGCTGCTGTGCCACTCTTACCTTTGGGATGGGCTGTGCATTCCAATGGCATAATCCAGGATAAAAAATCCTCACACAGGGAGGAATAGTGAAGAATTTCCCACTGTGCACCTCACACCAGGAAGCCTCGCTCTGCCCTTCCTGAGCCCACTGAGAGTGGGATGATTTTTGTGCTCTGATCCAGTTTGATGGCAAACTGTGGCCAGTGTAAAATAACAGCAGGTTCTACACCCAACTGCCCTCAATCCACTGCTGCACATTGATAATCTACTTCTGCTCTTTTTTTTTTTAAAGTCCTAATTTAGTTGTTCACTCTATTCTGTTAGAGAGGAATTAAAATACAAAATATCTGGAGCAAACTATAGTGGACTATAGCACACCATAAGTGGTCAGGAATCCTGAATACAAAAATAATACCATTGGTACAGTAAAATAAGCACACTGGGCAACTCTAACTTTGGTTTTTAAATCAGCTTCTGCTTGACTGCCAAAGCAGGGGGATTAACTTGCGTGGTACGAGAAGGGTTTGGTTGACTACAGAATTTCTTTGGCATTTTTACATATATAACATAAGTAACTGGTGGCAAAAACATATTCTGAGCCAGCTTCTTTTTACTTTCCTTCTATAATTCATTAAATAATTCATAAATCAATGTAAAAAATCTGAAGGTGTCTGCTTTATGTTTAAGGAACGAGAAATTTCCAAACTCTGTCTAGTGGTGGAAATTGAGGGTACTTGTATGAAGGAATACTTAGCTTTTGTCAAGCACTTTCTGTCAAAGAATTTCCATTTTCCCACAGAAATGGAGTGAGGGAAATGAAGAGTGTCAGATGTCTCAGTCACTGAGTGACAAAAACAAAGCCTCTATTACATGTAATACCTGGGGGTGGGGCTGCAGGTGACTATAAATACATTGATAAGTTGATAAAATAATCTTTTAACTATTACACTTGACTATCCAAGCATATTTTAGTCATTCTCTATAGAGCAGTAATTAAATGGCTCCTTCTTTACTACTTCTCCAAGGTATTCCAGTTCTTTAAAGTGTCATTGGATTTCTTAAGGGCCTGTTGATAATCCTTCCATCTCTCTAACAGAAGGCTGATAAGTGTCCATGTGCTGAGAGCCACATTTGGGGAGATAACTGCAAAAAAGGGGGGTTGATGGGACACTGAAAGCCTTTGCAGGTGAGTTGGTGTTGCAGTGATCAGTGAACACACTCTCATTGTTTCTCTGCATTAACACACTCAGCTGTCAGTTTTTCACAATCTTCTGTCAGTTTTTCACAATCTTCTGTGAGAAGCACAGAGAGGGAGATACAAAACATAACATTTCGAGTGTTTCCACAAGGTGACAGGGAGAGTAGGAGAAAGAGGATTATTTATTGGCACAAAGCATCCTCAGTGTCTGCAGCTACTTGACCCAAAAGAAAGGATTTGGGATTACTTTCCTCCCCCCTCCCCTCCAACGTTTACATACTCTTTAACTGTGGGTTTTTCTGATGTTTCAAGAATGTTTTCTGCCAGATTTCTTTCCAGAGGCCATCACTCTGTCTCTTCACTTTTCTTTGAGCTCATTGCAGTTCTCCAGGACAGAAAGTCTTCCTTCTGTACTGTCTGTGCAGTGTGTGGCAACGTGGGCTGCAGGGAGGATTCCTAGGACATGGATAGGGAAAAATAACTGGGAGTGAAGCTGTGTGAACTGAATAAAGATGCAGCCACTGCCCAGATGCTGTATCTCTGCCAATATCCCGGGATAAGACCTGTGGGCTCGTGCTCAGCACACAGGTGATGCAGGGCAGCATCAATCCTCCAAGGCAGGAAGGTTAGGAAGACTATGAAACACTGCTCCTAACTGCAAACACACCTTTGAAAGGTTATTTCAAGGTTTCCAGAAGAGGAAGGAGATGTGCTGGGGGGACAGGAGTGACAGGTGCTGTTGCAGGTACAGGCTGGGGCAGCACTGACCATGTGTAAGGAAGCTCCACCAGCATCAATCATTTCCAAACCCGAGCTCTGCATCCCTTCCCCTTCCTTGTACTGCTCTCTGCCTTCCCACAAAACATTGCTGCTTCTGAGGCACAGCAAGGCACAGAACAGAGAAGACAGATTTGTTCTACCAGCCTTGTCACCTGGACAAATGTGCAGTTTTCTTTGCTAACCAATCACACGTGGAGCAAGGGGGCACCTGCCCGGCATGGCACAGGCTGTAAGTCACCACCAACAGGGCACTTCGTCAGTGCCAGGTTAGGAAGAGAAGGAAACACAGCCACTGTGGCCCCACTGCATGTGACCTCATACCTGAGAGACATCCAGAACCCACCTAATTCATGAAGATTGAAAGCAACTGAAACCAGCAACAATAAAAGTGATTAATTCCAGGCTTATTCTAGTGCAGGGCACTGGAGAGCCTGAACCAGAATGGACCAGATGCAAACAACTTGAGGGTATTGATGCTGAGGTTTGGAGAAATACTTCCAGTGTTTGTCAATACATCACTTTAGGCCATCAGAGCTGTGCTCTCTTTGCATGGAATGAGGAGTAATGGACAGCAGATAAAATGTTTGTGGGAAGGAAGCTTATAAAACGGAAAATACATTTTCATTAAGAATTCCATTCCTCAAGAGCATACTGAGCTCAGGGGATGGGAATGGCTAAATGCAGGGAAACAGCTCTGTTCATAGTGCACTGTGTAGACAAACCCCTTTATTTCATGACCATAGGGGATTTCTCATCAATCATCAAAGAGAGGACTCAGGTGTCAAGGCAGTGGGAGAAGCAGCAGAGGTGCCTCTAATTCCTGGTTGCAGAAGAAGGAGCCTGTGACACGAAGGAAAATGCCGTGCCTGCTGGGATGAAGAGCTGCAGCAGCACCACTTCCTGGTGCTTTGGTCACTAGGGTCAGGTACAGTCTCAGGAAAAAACATCTTAAACCTCAAGTCCAGCACTGGCAAAGGTACCACAGAGAATTTCCTGACTGGGCCTTGCAACCAGGACAAGAGTTGACTGATTACTGGGGATTAAATCAGCACTGATATCAGAATGGAGTTGCTGCATTGGACCCACTTAGAGAGAGTCACTAGACAGTTCTTTAACTTGGAAAGAACTTGAAATTCCTAATTACTTTGGCTTTATCCAGAAGTGTAATGGATTTAATTCTTTACCAGTGCCAGACCAGGCAGTCAGTAATTGCACTAATAGCGTTATCTCCCTTCTTAAAAAATGTCTTATCTAACTAATAGCATTAATTTATATGCATCTGGTATAATTGGAGCTTTCAGGCCTTTTTATGATCATATACATGGTTTTGTCTTTCCTTTGATTCTTTCTGAATAGTGTCTTTCTTGGTAGACAAAATCCTATTTTTATCTCTAGGCTTAAACTGTTTCCCTGTTTTTTACCAGCAAGGATAAGTTATAATTCTAACCAAGAATGTGAGTGTGACCCAACAGTTCTGCCCCTGCCCTGGGCTCTGCTGGGAGGAATGAGGCTGCTCTAGGTGTAAAATATTAGCTGCTCCTAATATTCCACTTCAGGCACGTAAACAAGCAGTGGTTTCATATCAGCTATTCCAAATTTACTTGAATTTTCAGAGTTTCAAGATTTTTTTAAAAGAAAGGAGCTGTTATGACATCTTGTACTAAGCTATCTACAAAAATCTATTTCTCTTTCACTTGAGTTTCCATGGATTATTTTGTCATGCCAACTTGTCACACATTTGGGTTCAATGATACTTAGCATGAACTTGTCACCTTTTATCCAAGAGTTTTCCCTTTGCAGCTATCCAGGCTTTTTGAGTGCATTTGCTCAACTGTGAGATTGAAATTCAAATTACTTCTATGCCTTTTATAACCCCTGGAAGTATTAATTATGTTTCTTCATCATCTTTTTCAGTATTTAGACATTTCAGAGCTTGGGAAATAGATATTTCAATAGGAATGGCTTGTTTATCCCATACAGCTTCTTGAGAGAGGGAAAAGTTTCTTCACAGGAATTAATTTTTATTGAAGTCACTAAACCCATTAATTTTTGATTGAAAAAGCTACACCTGGCCATTTCAGTTCTGAAATGCAACCTGGGAATTACAGATCACACCCCTCATTTGCCTGTATTCCCACAGGGGCTGAATCCCCTTTGGGGACCAGGAGACACTGGCACTAATCCCAAATCCCTTTCTTTTAAGATGATTATTATAAACAGTGATTGTATCCATTGAAAATTCCTCTTATTCCAGCCTGTCTCTGTCCATGAGAAGCTATGCAGTGAAGTGGTAGTTTAGGGAGGGCAGGTCCTGTCTGACCAACCCAATCTCCTTTTATGACCAGGTGACCCGCCTGGTGGGTGAGGGGAAGGTGTGGATGTGTCTGCCTGGACTTCAGCAAAGCCTGGGACACCGTCTCCCACAGCATTCTCCTGGAAAAGGCTTGGACAGGGGCACTCCCTGCTGGGTCAGGAACTGGCTGGAGGACCAGAGAGTGGTGGGGATGGAGCTGCATCCAGCTGGGATCTGGTCCCTAGCAGTGTCCCCAGGGATCAGTGCTGGGCCCAGTCCTGTTTAATATCTTTATTGATGATGTAGATGAGGGGATTGAGTCCATCATCAGCAACTGTGCAGCTGACACCAAGCTGGGGGGGAGTATTGATGTGCTGGAAGGCAGGAGGGCTCTGCAGAGGGACCTGGCCAGGCTGGATCCAGGGGCTGATTCCAAGGGATGAGGTTCAACCAGGCCAAGGGCCGGGTCCTGCACTTTGGCCACAACAACCCCTGGCAGCTCCAGGCTGGGCCAGAGGGGCTGGAGAGCAGCCAGGCAGGAAGGGAACTGGGAGTGGGGATGGACAGGGAGCTGGACAGGAGCCAGAGTGTGCCCAGGGGGACAGGAGGGCCAATGGATCCTGGCCTGGCTGAGGAACAGTGTGGCAGCAGGAGCAGGGAAGGGATTGTTGGCCTGGACTGAGCGCTGGTGAGGCCACCCCTGGAGTGCTGTGTCCAGCTCTGGGCCCTGAGTTGAGGAAGGCCCTGGAGGGGCTGGAGCAGGGCCAGGGAAGAGCAGCGAGGCTGGGGAAGGGACTGGAGCACAAGTGCTGTGAGGAGAGGCTGAGGGAGCTGGGGGGGCTCAGCCTGGAGAGGAGGAGGCTCAGGGGAGACCTCCTCACTCTCTGCAACTCCCTGCCAGGAGGGGGGAGCCAGGGGGGGGTCGGGCTCTGCTCCCAGGAACCAGCAGTAGGACAAGAGGGCTGGGTCTTCAGCTGTGCCAGGGGAGGTTTAGGTTGGATATTGGGAAGAAATATTGGGAATATTGGGAAATATTGGGAATATAATTAGGTTGGATATTGGGAAGAGTAATCAGGCATTGGAATGGGCTGCCCAGGGAGGGGGTGGAGTCACCATCCCTGGAGGTGTTTAAGGTGAGACTGGATGTGGCATCAGTGCCATGGGCTGGGAACCACGGCAGAGTTGGATCCGGGGTTGGACTTGATGATCTCAGAGGTCTTTTCCAACTCGGCTGATTCTCTGATTCTATGACAATGCTGTGCCATATCCCCATTTCCATGGCAGCCCCCTTCTCTCTGTTTGGTTATTAGTTACCTATTGCTTCAGGAAGGTGTCACTCAGGTATCTCCAGTTCTCCAGTGAGCATCTGGCTTTGACTGTGAGAATTTAGACAAACCTTCACTGTGCAATGAAATATCCACGGTTTTCACTGGAGCAGAAGGTTACATTTAGACATGAACACGCTGCACTTCGGGCCATGTGCAAGATCCTGATTCAGCTCAGAGTGTAAATTAAAGCTGAGTCTTTTGGCTTTAAAAATTACCCAAAATTGATATAATTCCTTGGGAATGCCCCCTTTCACCGTGAAAAATAATAAAGTCTCAGCTTCATCTTGCTGAAGGGAAGAAGAAGGGAAATGTTTAGGATAAGAGGAAAAGAAATGGATTTGGAGCCAGGATAGGGGGGACTTTTGCCATCAGCTCAGCAGGAAATTCCAGGAGAAATTGCTGAAGTACAAAAATTTAAGGAACCTCTGGGAAAATCTCAGCCCAGCAACCAGAGACCAGGAGAGCAAGTGCAGTGCCACAGACCTGGGGTGTTCTAATCACACCTTGTAATAAAAGCTGTAATAAAAGCTCCTGTGTGGAGCCCCCAGGGACAGCTCTCCAGGAACCTCATCCCCGTGCAGCCGGAGCAGGACACAGCCTGGCATTCCATGGAGACATGGTGGAGACCTGACCCTACCTGATGATCCCTGTAACTTCCATGGCTCCCAGTGCCCCCTTCCAGGAGGGAAATAACAGTTTTATTCATTGACTCATCACTCAGGAAGCCACGGGGACTTGACCCCAGGCACCCTGAGACTCAGCACATCCTTCCTCTCCAGATACTGCAGTTCAAACGTGGTGCCAGAGACAGGGAAGAAAGCAAAATTCCATCTTCTTCTTGAAAAAACAGGAAAAGTGGGCTTCCCTGTCTCATACCATGTGTTTCTTGTCTTGCTGGGGAGGGAATTAGCTTTTCTGTGTCAGTTTTTTACTTTGCCTGTTCATATCGCAACTGCAAATCCTGGAAATGCAGCCCTAAAACTGTAGAGAAAGGACATGAAAATGTGAGTTTACTTTTAACAGGCAGGAGTAGTTTCACTGTTTCATGGGATGCTGATAATGTAGACTTGGACAGTCTGGATATTATTTATCTTCATATGAAACCTGGCATGAATTTCCCAAACACTTTGAGTTTATGATAACACATCTTTTATTTCACTTCCTCCCATTGTTATACAGAAAACATCACCTGATGAGTGACTGCAAAACACAGCATTAAAAGTTCTCCAAACCAACTTTTACTACGAACAAGTAAAAACAAAAACGTTTTATGAGTTGCCCCGTGTTGGAAATACTCGTTTTACACGTGGTCATCAAATAAATGGCAGTGAAGCCCCAAACTTCAGCCGTGGAATGTACATTCATTGGTGCTCTTTAGGATCAGCAATCACCAAGTGTTTGACAGCATAAAAGTTTTAAACAAGAGAATAATAAAAGCTGAAGAATTAATTAATTTGGTTTCAATCAGTAAAGAGAACACTACTATATTTAAAAACCCCCAAACAACCAAGTATCTGAATTCTCAGCATTTCAGCCGCCACAGGGATGATTATGGTGACCCAGAATCTTTAAACTTTTGAGGACAGAGCAGTAGGGTATTCTTAAAAGCCAGTTTCCATCTCTTCTGTGGTGGTGGTTGCTACAGACTGCACAAAAAAGTCCTCAAGCACCAACCAACCAACCAAAGAGTAGAAATGAATATGTATAAATGGCTTTCTAATGAGCAGAAATTCAGCAATACCTCCCCATGTTTTTGGAGGTAACAAAAGTTTTCCATGTTTGCAGAGCTCAAAACTTTCTTTATTTCTCATACTTGTGTTCAGCCAAGGATAAAAGTTGGGGTGACACAAGAAAATAAAGTGTACAAGCAACCTGGAAGGCAGGCATTCCCTCAACTCCCAGTGTGGGCATTTGGACTGACAGGGGCTGCAGAACCAGGGGATGTCTCTATCTTAGCAAAGGAAGTTGGGTTTGGCAGTAGCTTTTTAACTCCGAGGATATTCTGCCCTTGAATAGGAAAAACCATACAGAATCAGTAGGTCAAATTGCCTCATTTCTGTTAAAAGGAAGGTTGTAGAAATATTCCTGTTACATTTTCAGTGGCCATCTCTGGAGAAAGGGAACAAAAATGGCTTTACAGTGCATGGATAAAAGAGCTGAGAACAAACAGCAGCTCCAGCACCTGCCTGGGATCAATAACAGAAACGTGAAGTCCAGGCCCTGAGCCTCAAGCAAAACTCCTTCTGCAGCCCCGGGCAGCGGATTTGGTAAAACTGGATCATTGTAAGGCCAGGTCTAATAGTGCGAGTTTTATTATCTACTGCATTAAATCCCTGACACATATTTAATGGGATTAAATCTGTCTTCTGCTCCAGATTTATACAGCACTGCGAGGGCATAAACTTTATTAAAGCTCCATGTAACAGATATCTGAACCCTAACTAGGAAATCTCATTTTAAAACATCACATCAGTTTTCCATTCTCTATTTTATCCCTATTCAATCACCACTTCCCATTAGTTTATATTTTTATTCACTTCCCTAAGCTCCAGCAACTTCTCAGGTGCTCATTGAGGCAGCTCTGCACTCACATGCCAATCCCAAGCTTTCTCCAGATTGGTACAGGAATCATTCTGTGCCTGGCAAGGAGCTGTATTTCCTCAGTAACTGTTAAAATCAATGAGACTTGACATATTCAGTGCAAAAGGGGACTGTTCTTACAGAACTATATTCATAGAACACAGAATTCTCTCTGGGTATGAGTTCATGGGGAAGTTTTTCCTGTAAAAATCAGAAAGAAGAAGGAAAACTTATCTCCATTATTTTCTGCTTTACTCAGCAAAACCTGGTATTAATTTATTAAGAGGCACATCTTTCCCTTCTCTTTATTTTGTTCTACTAAATGAATACATGCATCTATTATGATCCTTGTCTAACTGCAAGCAGACAAAGCATCTCCTCTCCCTTGGGCCAGGCTGGAACCCAATGTTCTCTGCAGGTACAACATGATTGTGTGGCCTTTGGCAAACAGCTGTTCCCTTCCCTGTCCCTGCCTTGGGCCAAAAAGGAACCAGGGAGTTTGTATTCAGGAGCAGGATGTAAATATTCAACAGCTGCTTCAGGACTCAGGGGCCAAATTCACAGTTGTGATTGTTGGAGCAAACGTGCCTGGGAAAATCAATGTATAATTAATTGATTTGCTCACTCAAACCTTCAGTGCTGATTGGAACAGCCCCCAGTTATGGAGATTTTTTTGCTACCAGCCGTGGCTGTAAATGAAATTAGTTTGGCCCATATGAATGTATGTTATTTACAGTCAGGTCAGGTGCTGTGTGTTCCTCTTCTGTAAGCCTTTAATAATTAGAATCCCAAAATGGTTTGGGTTGGAAAGGGCCTTAAAGCTCATGTGCCATGGGCAGGGACACCTTCCCCTGACTGCTCCAGGAATTCCCTCTGCACTGTTTTCACTGGTGAACAAAAGGAGCTGGGTTTTCCTTCTTTCACCCAGCCCTCTCTCAGCTCCTTTTATCTTCCAGTTCCATCCTTGCCTGTAGATAAATCCTTTCTGGTGCTCCTTCAGAGGCTGGAACTTCCACCTCACCTGTAGATGGAAAAGCACAGTAGGAACATCAATGATGACCCTGAAATATGGCCATATAGGAGCCCACTCTATAACTACTCTATAACTACATATATCAGGAGATGAATGTGACATTCTCATCTTTTTCCATGGTTCACAGCATCTTTTTTTTTATAATTTAAATGCAGAGCATAAGCTTCAAATGCACCAGGCTTCACAACATTTGTACTAATGCTGCCAAGCCACCCTCTAAAATATTTTATGAACCATGAGAACATTTTAATCTGTTGGCATTTCCTTAATTAAGACAGTTTTACTGCTGCCTGAAACAGAGGTGTTACATTAGCTGAGTATCTCCGTGCTGTGTAAATTATGGCATCTGTCTTCTAAATAGAAGTTTGCATTATGCATGGAGGAATGAACTGGTGTGCATTTAATTTAAATGGATGATCAGAGTTTTTTTTAAAATTAATATCTACCTTTCTAGGAGATTTCCATTCTGTTGAATTGGGTTTTAAAAAGCACATTACATGAATGATGTTAGTGCCTCTCGATTCACAACATTAGCATTTCCTGTCCCAGTGCAGCCCCTGAAAACATCAACTGGAAAAACATGGATTGTTCAAGATTTACAGCTTTGTTGTAATTCTAAGAAAGGCTGCTTAGGTGAAAATATTTGTTACCTTACTGTGTCCAGCTGCACAATACAACAAATTCTTTTGCTGTGATTGTATATGCCAGTGGTGAGTTAGATCAAATTATTCATACGTTTCATACATAGAAAATTCAATGACTTTCAGGATCTTGCATTTTTCCCTAATAATACACATAAATATTACATATTCCCACCCTAAAACACTTCCTACTTACAGCAGGTAGAGCAATTATTCTGCAGAAAGCCAAGGTTTCATGCTTTTAAAAAGGTGTCAGAGTTAAGAGCTGATTTACACAGCCCTCGCAGTTGCTCTGGACGTAGCAGTTCATCCACACAGCACATGTTGGGGTGGAGGTCAGGGCAGCTTTTAAACTATTTATAGCAGAACTGAGGAATTATACTTTGGTCTCTCAGTTGAAAGGCAGCTTATAAAGCCTGATAGTTTATGTATTAACACTGATAGAAATGTATACATGTCTGGAAACAGCTCCTGCCTGTCCAGACCACCAACCCTTTTTGGGATCAGCAGCTCTGGGGGCTGATGTGACACGAGACGTAAAACCAAGCAGTCTCCTCCCAGGAAAGGTCGGGGCTGCTCTGGGAGGGTTGGAGATCCTCAGATCCTGAAGACGAGCAGAGGGGGAAGTCGCTCGGATCCGAGCCTTTAATCAGTGCTAACGCTGCTCTCAGGTCCCAACAGCTGGGGCTGTTAAACTCGGCATCAGCAGCTCTGCTCGGAGCTCCAAGTGCTCCCAGGGAACCACTTCAGAGTAACTGATGTGCTGGCCTCCTAATAGTGGAGGAGAGCTGGAAAAACTGGCACATGTGGGCTCTTTACCCAGGTGCTGGAAGGAGAGGCTCCTTCCTTCCCTGCTCTCAGGCATCAGGAATGGGAAATGAAGGTGTTGCAGCCAGGGAATTCTCCCTCCAGAGGGAGAGGTTCATGTCTCAGTGATCTCATAGGATTTCAGATCTGATCTTACCTAGGAAAATCTTGGAAAATTTCCAAGTTCCTGGAGAAAACCTCAATGGACTATGCTGGAATTTCCTTGTGTTGGCCTAATCCTTATATCTTATTCTTTTTTCTGGCATGGGGATTTCACCCCTTGCCACTCTAACCCTCAATATTATTGCTCATTGTCTGTAGGAGTGCAAATCAGTCCAGTGCAAATACTGTATTTCCTGTGTCCTGCAGCATTTTACTTTCTCAGCTGTAATGCCTGGAAAATCAGCACAAGATTGCACATAAACTATGGCTTTACTCGTGACTGGGAGGGACCAAGCCCATGACGTGTTTGGACTCGGTGATCCTTGTGGGCCCCTTCCAACCCAGGGTATTCTATGAGTCTGTGAGTCTGGGGTTATTACTAAGAAAGAAAACCAAAATGTCGGAGAAATGGGAGAACTAGAAGAATTAATTGTTCCCTACAGTGGTTTTGTATTTTTTTTTTATTCTTAATTTAACTTCCTAATCCAAACTTGGGTTCATCTTGTAAAGTATTTTTCTAAATGCTCCTGATGTAGTTTTATTTTATTGATATCCTCCATGGAAAACATGTTTGTTTCTCTGACATTTTTGCAGCTATGCCATGAAAAGCTCTGTCAGCTTCCTGTTCCATGATATTATTTTCCTCTCACAGACTTTGCTACTCAGGCCCATATCACAGAGATACAGATAGTGATGGGAGTCATTGTGGATGCTTCCTCATCCTACCACAGTAGGATGTGTGTCAGTGCTTTTCCACCTTTTTAATGCTTCTCTTTCAAATCCTCACCACTTCTCTTTGGAATCATTTTATTCAGTGGCCAACTTGGAAAGGCTCCTGTGCCTCTGCTGGCTCCCAGGTCCCAGTTTCAGCACTATGGCTGCACACAGCCAGTTTTACTAAGCCCAGATCTGCTCCCAGGCCTTTCTCTCAGCCTCCACCCCACACAGGAAAGCTCATGGCTCTAGAAACGACAGCATCAGGTTGGATATTAGGAAAAGCTCTTCACTGAAAGAGTGAGTAAGCATTGGAACGGGAAGCCCAGGGAAGTGGGAAGTCCCTATCCCTGGAAGTGGGATTAGATCTAATCCCTCAGAAAGGATTAGATGTGGCACTTCATGGTGGGGTTAGTGGACATGGTGCTGTTTGGTCAAAGGTTGGATTTGACAACCTCAAGTTGTGCCAGGGCCAGGGGAGGTTTGGGTTGGAAATCAAGAAGAATTTCTTCCTGGAAAGGGCTGTCAGGCACTGGAAGGGGCTGCCCAGGGAGGTTTGGAGTGCCCAGCCCTGGAGGTGTCCCAGGAAGGCCTGGCCGTGGCACTCAGTGCTCTGGGCTGGGGGACAAGGTGGGCATCGGGCACAGGGGGATCCATGGGCTGGGAGGGCTTTTCCAGCCTAAAGGATTCTGTGATTCTGAGATGAGGATCTGAGTGGGTGAAGTGTACCCAGGCACCAAGACTGTCACAGCTCTGTAGGTGCAGCACTTGGAGTGGGATGTGCTCCAGTGCCACATGTCCCCTGCCCTCTCCCTTCCTGCCCCAGCCGGGGTGTTCAGCAGGTCGATGGTGGCCTTGGAGCAGACTGTGCCAGCCTGGCTGCCCTCTCACATTTGCCCCCTTTGGCCAAGTCAGCGGTGCCCAGTGCTGGGGAATTGAGCTGAGAAGGCTCAAGGATGTTTCCTACCCCAGGGATCCCACAAGAAGACCCTCCTCAGCCCCAGCACTGCCGTGGGGTTGACTCATGTTCTTCTCACTTGACAAGTACACGTGTGAGTGATTCACCTCAGAGTGCTCTCCTCCCTCTCACTTATCCCTGCATTGAAATTGGACATTGTGCCCGTGGAAATTACAGGTTCTGTGAGGAGCTGCTCTGGGGGTGATTCACAGAACAGCACAACAGGCCCTCGTTGAGGCCTCGAGGGATGACTTCATCCCCTGCTGTTGTTTCAGCAACAGAAAGAAGCTTTACTTAGGATGACACTTCACACAGATATATTTTTTATCCATCATCATCCTGTTTTGGTTGGTTTGAATCATTAAGAGCATAAGACTAAGAGATAGGTTGCACCCTCAGTTTGCCACCAAATGCTGGAGGTCACTCCTATGTCCTTCGATGTCCTCTGACATCCTGAGTCACTTTTGCAGAGAGCTTTGTGTCATGGTGTGGAAAGTCAGGAGATGATAACACCTAGGGATGGGGTCAGCCACAGAGCTGGGAGACAGGGGTCCAAGCTGCACGTTGTCCTGAGCAGTCAGCAACAGAATGGACACGGCTGGGAGGGACCACCATGGGGTCACCTGTCCCACCTCCCTGCTCGGGCTGGGGGCTGAACAGCAGAGACAGATGGGTGGGGAAGGATGACTGAAGTTGCACATATTGAGTCAGCACCACAAACACAGATGGCCTGAGAGGAACAGGCCCTTGGCTTTCACCCACATCCCGTGTGGGGACACACACAGGGGAGGTGACACAGCCTGGTGTGACCACCAGCAGCCACCCTGCCTGAAAAGAGCCTGCTTGAGGAAATATGCTTAATGGTGGCTCTTGAGTGAAATGCTTCCAGCTAGAATAGGACTTTTTCAATTCCAGATGAGGTTATATTTTTAATGGGACATCAGTTAGCGACCTGCAGGTACATGCTTTGCAGGGATGATTTGTAGGGGTGCTTGCGGAAAAACTGAGCTTTTCATAGGCACTCACCCAGCTCCTTTGGAGAACTGGAACCCAGCACCAAACACTGCTCCTTAGTCAGCAGCTCTGCCTCAAGAACCGACATCCAGAGACAAGGAGAGAAAGCAAATCCACCTGATTATTCCGTTCTCTCCTCCCGGAAGGATTTCGTAACAGATGAAACGCTGCCACACAGCACTGGCTGCTCCTGCCTGAACACATCCCTGTGCAAGGAGAGAACATGGAACCTGGGTCTGGGATCCAGCTGGGAGACACTGCCCAAAATACACAGCCCTGGGGGAAACTGTAACTCCAGATATGCAGAGACAGAGGCCAAGATACCCCAGGAAAGCCTCCCAAGGAAAAAAAAAGTCATAAATTTACCTTGAGAGGCTGAATCTCAAATAGTTCTCCCAAAGGATTTTTCACCTTTTCGTAAATGTCATAATAATAATAGTTCAAGTATGAAACCTATCCAAGTCTGGGCTCCAAAACCTGAAGGTTTGGGGTATCTGTGATAAGTCATGATTACCAAAAGAACCCATACACAGCACTGAGCAGTGCTGGGTGTTTTCCCTTTAGTAAGGAAAAAATGTTTCTCCCTACAAATAAGCATTGAGCAAAAATTCCTGAATGGGAACAGCTTAGAGACAGGGATAGAAAGGGAAATAAGCTTGATTTTTAATAGGAAATTGAAAATTATTCCATTCTAATACCTGTGCTGACATTTATCTTGGTCTGACAATCAGTCACAGAACAAGTTATATTTTCCCTCTGAGTTGCCCTGTCTTTGCGGGAATTTTTCTAACCTCGGGTGATCCACGTGTTATGACACATGTCAAGGGAACTGCCCGGTTAAATCCCTTCGCATTCTGCTGGAAATTTACCCCTTGTAATTCCCTGCCACGTTTTGTGCAGCCTCAATGTGCTGCTGCCACCAGATGGCACTTGGGGTGGGTTCTGTCGGGAAAAGCGGAGCAGGAGCTCTCCAAGGCAAAGCATTCAAATCAATTTAAAGGCAGAACAGTGTTTACAAACAAGGATTTTGCATAACAAGGGCCTGCTTTCTTTGCCAGTTGGATTGTGTAGGAGCTGAGAGGCAGCCTTTCCCGAGCAGCACGTTTGCTGGCATCATTTGAGGAGGAATGCTGTGCATGTGCAGAATTCTTCCTCATTTTGCACTGAAACAGAGGAAGATGAAGAGCAGAGCGTCTGAGTTACAGTTTTGCTGACCTTGAGTTCACAAGGTGCTGCCACTGCCCTGAAGTGGAACCCGGCTGATGAATATCAGCAGCACCTTTCTGCTGCAAAATAAAAAGGAAAATGAAAAATGAAAAAAAAAAGGGGGGGAAGAGGAAAGGGAAGGAGAAGGAAAAGGAGGAGGAGGGAGGGAAGAGGGGGAAAAGGAAGAAAAAAAAGAAAAAAAAAGGGGAGAAAAACATCCCTTGTCAGGTTCCAGCAAGCAAAACAGGGGCTTTGTCTGCTTCTCTTTCCAGGGTGAATATGATGGAAATACATCCCTTTTTGTCAGGTGTTCTCTGAAATGGGAGTGAACACCAAGGCAAAGGCCTCCTGATTTCCTGAGCTCTGCCTTTGCTTTGCAGAGTGTTTCTATCAGGTAAATTCTCCACGCTGGCCCTTGCAGCAGGTATGGCACAGGTAGGGCCAGAAATTCTGGGAGTTTAAAGGGGAAAAAAAACTAACAGACAATAAAGCCAAAAAGGAATGGGCTGAAACCTGCTCACAGTTGTAGCTACAGCTTTTTCAAAGCCCTTTTTTTTTCCCTAGGACTGAATTTATTTCATTCTACATCAGAAATTCCTGGAGATCTATTTTAAATGTCACCTTGTAGTGAGCATCAAACACAGACATGGCACAACCACGACTTTTTGACAACCATTTTTTGAAAAAACGTAGCTGTAAAGTGAATTTTTTTGCAATGTGAAAGAGTCTTCCCAGACCACACATTAAAGGAATAACTATGCTCCTCAACAGATCTGAGCAATACAAACACAATCATGAGCCCTTTTCTTTACACTGCTTTTTGGAAAATATCTTCTTCAGGTGAAAGATAGACCCAAACATTAATAATGCATCTTTTTCCTGTAGTAATTCAGCAAGTAAATGCAGCAAGGGACTTTTAAATGCTGGTTCACTGACAGGCAAAGCAAAGTTCACAGTTCACAGGACCCTGTCACAGTATTCCTCAAAGGCAGGTTTCAAGATCACTCACCCCAAAGTATTTCATTAGTGCCACTTGTGTGCTTCAGTAAAGAGCTGAACATGAATTAATTCAGATACAGAGGATACTTCTTGATTACATGGGGCTATGCAATACAAAGCTCACTACAACAAAAGGCTTTAAACAGAGATCAGGATTAGCTTTTCCGGGGGGAGATGGAACAGGTTTATCACACAATTTAAACTGCACCTTCTCCTCTCAGGAGGCAGCACTGCCAAGGGTAGAAATGCACTCACTTGTCAATACAGAGAAAGGAAAGTGTCCTGAGCAAGCTGAGGATCAAAACTCTGCTGAAGAAAACAGAATCCACTCCTGTGCCCGTTCCAAAAGAGTGGGGGAGAGGTTTAAAAAGCAAACACACAGTTCTTCAGTCCAAGGCCTCCCTTTGTGGTTGACCCCTGAAGTGTCATGAACATTGAGGGCCCCACACATGGAGGGAGGAAGGTACCACAGATCCTACAGATTTTTCAGAGGTTTGGACCTGGCTACTGTCACAGATTGATACCATTTCCTTCTTTCCTGATATTTGGGGCCTTATAAACCACTGCTGCTTTGGATTTTTGTAAACAGACCTTTTCATAGCTTTTGTGTGACTCGGATGAAGGACAATTTCCAGGAGCCTCAGTGACACCCAGGCACTGCATTTCTGACCGTGTGGGATCTCAGGAATCCTGTCCAAGGCTGAGGAAGAAGCACAAGCCTCACAGAACCCAGGAGGAGCCTGAGCACAGCAGTTCATCTTTGTGTGGGATTGCTCTTCTTCAGGAAATCTCATGGAGCAAGTTACCCCAGAGAGCTGGAGCTCAGAAGAACCCACAGCAGTTGGTCACAAGCTCCCAATTAGCCCATTCCATATTTTTAAGAAGTCTAAGATCTCAATTCCTGTTGAGGTACTGGGAATAAACTACATTTGCCATCTTCACTAAGGATGTATTTTGATATGGTGTTTCTCCTTGTGTTCTGAGAGCCAAGCCAAGGGGAAACCTCTAAAAAGCTGATTAACACTTTGTTGGAGATCTCAGAGCTGGTTCAGATCATTATTCTCCTCTGGATAAATGACCTGGTAAAACTTTGACAAAGAAACATGCACAAAGAGACTTATGAAAAATGTAACCACTTCTTTTTGTATTGCACTTCCAGAATTTAGAGCTCCATCTCTTCTTTGTAGCAGCAGCACTTTCTCTTTTTACTTTTCCTTTCCAGTAGAATTCCAATTCATCTTTAGAGTGAATCAAGTCCCTTTTGCCTCCAGCTACTCACTGACAGGGTGAGTTCTGGAAGTTCCTTTGTTTTAGAAAAACTGTTCCCTCTGAAGAGCCTGTTTTCAGGCTGTGACAGAGCCTCCTCTTGAGAGAGCCCCAAGGCTTCCAAAAGCAAGTACATCCCTTTTGTTGGTTCTTTTCCTTTTTCTTAACATTTCAACTGGAAAAGCTTCCAAAAGCTACTGCATTTCTCTCAGATCTCTAAAGAGCAGGATCGGGGCTTTTTAGGGGTTCTGATCCAAGTGAAAGCAGGGTGCAAAGAGCCCTGTTTGTATGGCCAAGAGACTGGGGCTGCACCATGTTCATGTGAGGCATTTGAATTGTGAACTTTTAATAGTAACAGGAAATGTGCCACAAAAGCCACCTACTCCATAAGGACAACATACCCTTGAGATTGGATTCCCCCACTATTCCCAGGGTTTCGTAGTCCTTGCTTATGCAACTCTAGAAAAAAAGGCAATATTTGGCAATTATGAGGCAGCAAAGACATTTTTTCATGTAAACCTTGACAAAAATAACTCTCTTATCTTTAAACCTTCTCTGAGTTCAACAGAGCTGAACTCCATCACTCTGGGGCAGTGGCAGCACAAACTGCTCCTCAGTGGGGGGAGGCTGAGGAGTCACACACAGTTATTTGTGTGTTATTATTCGAGTCTGCAGATCAAGGGATAAAGGACTTTCCGAGGCTCCCAGGCTGAAATTGTAAATAACAGACTGTTCCTAATGATACAGCTCAGCAGCAACACATTTCATCCCTTCCATGTGCTTCCCAACAGCATGAAAGAGAAGGGATAAGAAAAGGGATAAGGAAAGGTTGAGCCTGCCTGACCTCAGCATTTTCTTGTTCAGCTTTTCATTTCCCGAGTTGGAATCTTTACCTAAGACACCTTGAGGTTTAGTGCTGTTTCTCTGGACAAGAAGCAATTGGAATTGATTTGTCCATTTTGTGAGGTACTTTTTTTTTTTTCATTTTTCTTTTTTTTTCCTTTGGAAAAGGATAGAAGAGTTTCCAGTCTGAATTTGCAGATCTATTTTTAAGTATTGCTGCAAATAAAATGAAAGAACCGAAAATTCCCTCAGCTGTTGTTGGTGATAAAGCTGGGGTGTGAGTTTTTTCCACCTTTTTTATAAATCAAAGGTTATTTCTCCTTCTCTTCACACACACACACAATGATATTACTAGTTCCTCTCTGGAAATGAAGTCTATGGAACAGCAGTCTGAACAACTGCAGACCAACAAGAGTGAAAATATGGTGAGTCAGAGCAAACATGGACTAATTGCACTGGTTCAAATATATTTTTATGACCGCAGGATCAAAAATCTACCCGTTTTCTCAGAGCATAATTTGATTTGCTCGTGACCTGTTTCAGTTAATGACTGCCTGAATTAACACTGCCCTTTTCTACCTATTCTCATGCGTTAAAGATAGAAATGTGGTCTTTTTGTGTGTTGATCTTGTCAGCAGATAGTGCAGCTGGCCTGAGGATGCTGTACAATTCCAAAAAGCAGGTGGAAGGCTCCATATCAATATTAAAACCAGTCAGATATACATAGGAATATATCCATTAAAAGGTGGTCTGAATGCATAAGAGGTGGGGATTCCAAGCCTTCAGGATTTAGATGTTGTTGCAACTCCTATGAAATGAGTAAATAGGGTTTTTCCTCTGGGTTTTGTTGATGGCAAGGACATGTACAGGATGATATGCCCTGCTCTCAAACGATTTGTGATTTTATCCATTGGATTCAGACAGAATTAACAGGATACATACTGCACACACAATTAGGGAGCGATTTTTCAGGATGTCTCCCCACTTTTAAATTTTTTTTATTATTATTTAAACTTCTCTTTGAAGGCAGAACTGTTTTCCTAATGTAAAAAAAATATTCCTGTGCCATCTGAGTTTCTGTTCATGGCATCCTTGGAAGCAACATGACAATTACAGAACAAGGAACTGATGGTAAAAATCCTTAGTTTTCATCAGTGGAGGGGTCCAATTTAAAATGCCTGTGGAAAGAGCATTTGGACAGGGTGGGATTATTGGGGTGTCCTGTGCAGGTCCAGGAGCTGGACTCAATGATCCTTGTGGGTCCTTCCAGCTCAGGAGATTCCATGAAAAGAAATACATATTTCTGAGGACTTCATATTTTATCACAGTTGCTTATTCTGACCTTTCTCTAATTTCTGTTCCCAAGGAAGTTTAAAAAAGAACAGAATATTATCTGATTTTCATGTTTCCTCATAACCTTATTCTGAAAAGCAGTGTTTGCTGAGATTTGCCAAGATAATTCATTCAGTCTAAAGGATATGACAAACATGGAAAAACTGACCAACTGGAGCAGAGAAAATATTAGAATGAAAATGTATGGAATCAAAATGGAATAAAACATCTTAAAATGGAAAACAGCAGGCGAATTTAACTCTGGCAGCTGCAGCTGAGATAATTATTCATTTATGTTAAAAAAAAAAACAAAAAACACCAAGAAAACACACACAAAAATCTCCAACAGTTTTCTATGAGCAAGTTTGCTTACCAAGTTTTTATCTAGAAAAGACTTCAAGAAAACTTAGGTTTGGGCTTTTGTTTTATATGGAAATGATGGTATTTGATATTGTAGATAATATTTTATTGCTTTATAAGCCCCCAAGAGCAGCAACCTTGCAATGAAATCAGGGAATCACAAGAAATGGTGAGAAACATGGAAAGGGCTATTTTGGCATTTGCTTTCTCTTTGTTTTCAGGGAATTTCTGAAGCTGCAGTTTTGGGAGGGGTTTGTTTGTTTACTTTCCCCTTTCAGTATTCAGGGTGTTCCCTCCCTGCCAATGAGCCTGTGCTGTCCATCCTTATCTAATGGGAAGCATTTTGTCTGGCACTTTTCTTTTCTGCAGCTTGTATTTTCCTCCTTCAGTCCCAGGTTTTCCCACAACTCAAAATATTATGTGTTAATGAAAAGTGTCCTTCATTCCAGCTCTGGTTTGGCTTCAATCCCAGCTGAAGCACCAAGAAATTCTTTTCTGCACAATTTATAAAATAACTTCTTTAATTAATGAGGGAACAATTACAACCATACTCCCAATTTCATTATATTTATTGCTAAACTACAGTTCTAAGTTCAATTTAGTCCAGTTTTAGAATTAATTACCACTTTCACAGCAAAATTCTTTCTGGTTTTCCCTGATTTCACTCTGAGAGTCCCACACACGTCCCAGCCTTGGTGCCACTGCCACCTTCCCACATCCCAGTCCCCAAGAAAAACTGGGAACCACGTCTTTGAACATCACATTCATTCCTTTATAAACCCATCACTGAACTTTCCTCTTTCCCCAAAGAAGCAAAGTGTTCCTTGCTAATTTTTCCCTTTTATATTAGGGACATATTTATATCATCATTATTTATCCTTATTATATTATCACTTTTATATTGAGTTGTTTGATACCTTACATCAGCAGTGCTTTTCATTTACAGGACACAAAGACACAGTCCTTTCCCAAGGACTCTGCACAGGAGGACACATTTTTTTGCCTACTGACATTCCCTGGTATCACTTACTCAAACAAGATATATTGGGAGAATTCACAGAAACCAACAAAAACACAAAGGAAATACTTTTATGAAAGGCTCATTAGAATGAAAGACTTGGTTAAAGTTGGGTACTTAGATGGATTAGCTCTGGACCACACTGCAGGCAAACTTCCAGATTCGGCTACAGAACCTGGAAGAGTCAATTTATCATTTTTTTCGTAAATCAAAAGGCAATTTCTACAAACAGTAATGATCAGACCACTCAGGATCAGCACTCATAAAATTAAAATTGAACTTTCCACTGCCTTGTGCAGCTGCCTTAAAATATGGGCTGTAGTTTTATCATGCTTAGCTTGGGATATTTCAAATAGTTTAGGAGCTGGTCAGGGTAAGAACATCCCAATTGTCCAAAAGGGCCATCAGAGCCACACATGGGGTGGTGCAACCCAGAAAGCTCCAGGATTGACTGAGAGCTGGTCAGATATTCCCCCTGTTTGGAAGAAGGGCTGAGGTACATAGATCAGTCCAAATACATTCCATTTAACTAAGAAAAAAGGTTAAATGGTAATATGATTGTGTTTTACAAGAGATTATCTTGAAAAAGATTTGTGGTTGGAAAGGGCATAAGGAAGTTTGGTGCTTGTAAGTAGAAATCAAATGAACTGATAAGAGAAATAAGATGTCAGGTCCTGAAATTAGGTGTGACCAGGAGAGGGAAAAGAACAAGCCAGAAACATCACAGTTTCTAGAAGATTTCATGTCTTTGGCTGTGCTTTCTCTTTTTTGTCCATGTATGTTCCCTCTTCCATGTGTCCCAAGTACATGGTGCGAAAGAGCTTGGTACCTAAACCCAGGTAGGTTTAGAGGAGTAGGTTTAGATGAGATGTGAGGAGGAAACTCTTCCCTGGGAGGGTGGGGAGGCCCTGGCACAGGTTGCCCAGAGCAGCTGTGGCTGCTCCATCCCTGGGAGTGTCCAAGGCCAGGCTGGACGGGGCTTGGAGCACCCTGGGATAGTGGAAGGTGTCCCCATGGCAGGGGACAGGATGAGATGATTTTTAAGGTCCTTTCGCACCCAAACCATTCTGGGATTTTAGGACCTACATATAAACTCTGACAACAGGAAAAACTCAATTAGCAGGATAAAATTCCTTAATGTCTCAACACAACAAAGCAGAACCAAGAAGTGAGGGAGAGAATTGAAGGAGTGAGGGGGAGACTAAGAGAGAAATGCAAACAAGAAGGAAGTGGCTTCGAAGAGAATTTTTAAAGAGAGAGATGGAGGGCAGAGTTAAGATTGAGCACAAATCACGGCATGACTTCTGAGGCCTTGGTTTTTTTATATTACACTGACCTAATTAATTTTACATGGAAAAATATGTATCAGAGGCTTTTTCCTGGTCTTATCTTACTTTGAAAAAATTATTTCAGCTGTTTGCTCACCCATGGCAGTGTTAGCCACACCAAACCACTTTTGAAACAGTGACATTTTATGCTTAGTTTTTATGCAGCACCATAAACTTAACTCTGACAATCCAATTTCAGAACTGAACAGGCGAACACAGAATCACAGAGTGTCCTGAGCTGGAAAGGACCCACAGGGATCATGGAGTCCAACCCCTGGCCCTGCCCAGGACACCCCAGCAATCCCACCCTGTGCCTGACAGTGCTGTTCAAACACTCCTTGAGCTCTGTCAGAAAATGCCAAGACTTGAGACAGTCTAAAGTTGAGGCCTTCCTAAGGTTCTTCCAAAGCATGGTGAGATATTTCAGCAGGGAGGTTGGACTTGATGACCTCCAGAGGTCCCTTCCAATCTCAACCACCCTGTGATTTATGTCTTGCCAGTAATGAATCAGTAAGAGAATCCCACTTTCTGAATGAGCACCATTTCCTTTCATATTTAAATCCTCCTTGGCACTTTCCCAGGCAAGAATTAACCATGTGCTGCTTGGCTTACAGAAATGGATGGTCTGAGCTACAATGTCAGCACGTAATAAAAATGCTATTTTGGTGATTTTCAAATTTAAAAAGGTTAGGCTTGATGTCACTTAATTTTCTAACTGAGCAAATCTGAACAAGCTGGATCTGCTTTTACAATCTGTGTCTTCACAGATAGAGATTGCATATATTACTGATTCCATGAATATGCTTATCTTCCAAGTTTACCTCTTCTTGTTCATTTATGGAGTGTGATGGAGCACACGGGCTTTGTGAGGCACAGACACAGCCCCTCAGACACAGAGCCCTCCTTCCCCTTTCAGTGCTGAGCAGCAGCAACACACAGAACACACCAGGAACATGGTGCAGGGAGCCAGGTGCCAACCCCAGGGCATTTCTCAGGGTTTAATGCGTTTTTCAGACTAATTTATGGTTTCCTGGGGAGAGTATTCCCATTGGGTTTGATGTTCTCCATGTCCTCTGTGGAAAGCACAAGCTGCTGACTGGGAGGTCAAGTTCATTATCTCATTCCTGGGATCCTCTCAGAAAACCCTCCCAAACCACGCAGACAGAACCAAGCAGCCAGTCCCCCCACGAGCTACTCCTCCTCAGTTAGCTCCTCTAACAAGGCTGGGAGCTGAACCAGATACAACTTTCCATTTGGGAATGGAGGCATTTTCCTCCAATCTGGAAAAGAAAGCAGGAAATTCATCACACTTAACCTTTCTTGTGCCTCCCATGAACTCAGGCATTTCTGCCTAAAAGGGGGTGTCTCAAACAGATCCTCACTGTAAAATGATTAATAAGCTTTTATTGTCTCCAGATACCTTAATGAGTTTTGAGTGTCTTACTTTGCATTTTATTTTGCATATAAGAAACAAGTTCACTTGCTTTATTTGTTGATTTAACCCCTGACAAATATTCTGGCTGCCTACAACTATGCAGGTTGCCTCAGTGAGATATTGTGATAAGCATTTCTTTCCACACAGAGCAAACTGTGCTTCAGCAAATATATTCTGGACAAACAGTACTCTGAAAAAAAATATATTTTTAACTATTCTAATGAAAAATACTGATCAAGTTACTGGGAAAGAAGCTTGGCCTCTTCAAAAACCAGCTAAAGACTTTTCTGTGAATTCATGATCCCCACTAGGACTGGAAATTAGTCTTTCATGCTTCAGTCACCTCGACAGTCACAACAGCCTTTGCTGCACATATGTCAGAGCAAGAGTAACAGTTTTGCCAATAACTTATTTCTACCTAAAGCCAGAACGGCCACGGGAGCTGCCAGAGGAGTCTCTGGCTGTGTCCTCCCTTCACGCCCCTGTTCCCCGTGCTGACAGCCAGAGGCAGAGGGGGGAGAAGCTGGGACATCCACCCTCTGCTTGGGAGCTCCGCTCCAAACCCTTCACCCCCCAGGCCGTGCACAGATGGGGACAACACAGAGCCTGCAGCCCCTCCAGCAGCGGGTCCCACACCCCCTTGCTCTGCTGCATCAGCCGTCCTCCTGAGGCAGCACATCCTGGCAAAGGTGAGAAAGGGCTGACTCCACCAGGAAGGGTTTGGGAAGCAGTGCCAGCAAAACAATTGCTCTAAGAAAATGTTATTAATCGAAAACTTGAGAAGTTGAAAGGTGGAGAGAAGAGGTAGAAAAATGAGAAAAAAAATTAAGGAGACATGAAGAGGAAGGGAGGAGAAAAGCACGTCTTCACCTTCCTATCTTCTTCCTGCAGTATCTCCCTCTGTTTCCCTTTCCTACTCCCGGTTCTCACAAGCATTCCCAACACACACTTGGGATGATACAGGACCCAGACCTCAGCAACTTTTCTTGGCTCGATGCAGCCTTAGCGGGAAGCGGCGTTTCACCAGCGTAGGTTTTAATGTCAGGGATGGTGACGGGAGGGGCGGGGGGCTCTGCTGGGGACCCAGCTCGGGGGGCCAACCCCCGCTGCCACCTCGGCAATGCGAGCCCGTTCCCAGCTGTGCCGGGTCAGAGCTCCGCTATCCCGGCGGGTCCCGCGGGTCCCGCTCCTCGCCCGCCCCCGCGCACATCGCTGCTCCCGGGGCGCGGGGCCGGGGCCGCCCCGCTCCACCGCCCGCACCGCCCCGGGGCCCCGCAGCGCTCCCGCGCCCCTCCCGGGGCTCCCCGGCCGCGGGGGAACCGCCCGGAGCCGCGCGGGGATGGGGCGCGGGCATGGGATGCGGGGATGGGATTGCAGGAATTGGATGCAGGGATGGGGCGCGGGCATGGGATGCACAGATGGGGCGCGGGGATGGGATACAGGACTGGGCGCAAGGATGGGAGGCAGGGATGGGATACAGGAATGGAGCGCGGGCATGGGATGTAGGAATGGGATGCAGAGATGGGGCGCGGGGATGGGGTGTAGGAATGGGATGCAGGGATGGGGCGCGGGGATGGGATGCAGGGATGGGGCGCGGGGATGAGATGGAGGGATGGGGCGCGGGGATGAGATGCAGGGATGGGGCGCTCCCGGAGCCCCCGCCAGCCCCCCGGAGGAGCAGCCGGCGCTACTTAAGCGCATCCCGGCGGCGGAGCCCGGCGGGGAGGCGGGCGCGGCGGCCCCGCGGCAGGGACAGCCCGCGCCCATGCCCGGCCCGGAGCGCGGCGGGGGCGCGGGCGCTGCCAGGCGACGGCAGAGCGGGGCTGCGGCGCGGGCAGGGCGGGACGGGCGCGGGGCCGGGCGCGGGCGCGGCGGGCGAGCGGCGGCGCGGCGGGGCCCGGGCGGCTCCGGGCGGCTCCCCCGGGCCGCGGCCCTGCCCTCGCCGAGCGGGGGCCGAGCGGCAGCAATGGCGGCGCGGGGCCGCCGCCCGCCCGGCCGGCCGCGGCTCTAGGAGGGGACACGCGGGGCCGCGGGGGGCCGGGTTCCCAGGGGTTATTTAATCCTTCCCTCTCGCTCAAGTTGCCGGCGGACGGGGCCGGCCCGCACCTGCCCCCTCCCCGCGCCGCCGAGCTGCGGGGCGGCCATGGAGAGCCCCGCCGAGAACCCCAGCAAGGCGGCCGAGTACCTGAAGGAGCTGAACAAGATTATCGAGACGCAGCAGGAGCTGCTGGAGAAGCAGAAGCGGAGGATAGACGAGCTGGAGCAGCAAGTGGCCAAGTTGTACCACGAAAATGCCTGCCTGCAGGACGAGCATCACCGGCACCTGGCCACATGCCGGCTCCAGCAGGGCGTCCCCCCCGCGCCCCCGGGGGTGCTGAGCGCCATCCAGGAGAACGCCAGGCACGAGAAGTAAGCGCTCACGGCCTTTCTTTGCCCCTTTTCCGCGGAGGGTGTTTCGGTAGCGGGGTTTCCCTTCCCTTTCCCCTCCTGCCTTCGGGTCCCCAAAGCCGCCCCGCGCACCGGCGCTGGGAGCGGCGGGATTCCCTGCGGCGATGCCCCGGAGCGAGCCCCGGGCGCGGCGGTGGGATGTCCCCCCTCAGCCCCAGCCCGTCCGGTGTGTCACTCGTGTGTCACTCGTGCTCTGTCCCGGGGTCCCGGAGGGGCTGGAGCCGCGGCGGCACGGCCGGGGCTGCCCCGTGCCCGCGGCTGTCCCCGCGCTCGGGGGATGCCCCGGGCGGGGCAGCGGGACCGGGGCGCTGGGAGGAGCGGGGCGAGCCCTGCCCTTCTCCCCGCGGCGCTCGGACCGGCACCGAACGCGCCGCGGGGACGGGGGTGCTCCCGTGGGAGCCGCTCGGCCCCCGGGCAGTGCCCAGGAGCGGCCCGTGGCTGCCGCCGGTATCGAAAGTGACCCGGCCCGGGGTCAGTAAACATTGGCCGCTCGCCACCGGGCTGGCCCCGGCCAGCGCCTGCTCGCCCCGCGCGGGGCCGCCTGCGCTCCCGGCCGCCGCATCTATTCCAGCCTCTCTAATCTGTAATTAATCGTCTGCGTCTTTCCAGCGTCGGGAAAGCCGCTTAGTTGCGCGGTTCTCAAGTAGCGGGGATTCGGGAATAGCAGGAACTGAGCTCGGCGCTTTCCCGGCGCGTTTCTACTTCTGGAAAAGTATTTAAGGCTTGGCTTTCCAGGAGCGGAGTGGGAAAAGCATGCATCGGATTACGAGCCCACTTCGCTGCTTGATACGGCACAATGGGCTGTTTGTGATCCGCTGAGCTCGAATTCCTTAGATTTATAAATCCAGACACGGCGGCTCCCGCCCGCCGCCAGCCCCGGGATGCGGGATACGGGACCGCCAGACCCCGGGATGCGGGATACGGGACCTCCCGCTTCAGACAGGCGGGGCGGGCGAGCCCCTCGCCATCCCCGGGCCAGGGCTGCGGGATGCCCGTTCCGCGGGACCGGGATGCCCGGGATTCCCGTCCCGCCGGGCGCGGAGGGAGGCACCGGGTGGGTCCGGCCGACCCTGCGGGGACCCGCCGGGGCTGGGGCGGGACCCGCCGGGGCTGGGGCAGCCCCCGGTGGCTTCGGCCGCATCTCCCTCCTGAAACCCCAGCCCGTGCCGGGGGGATGCCCTGCGCGATCCCGGGGAGCTGCCCCGATCCCGGGAGCTCCCGCTGGCTCTGGCAGTGCCGCTCCGGCTGTACGCGAGTCTGCCGTGCTGGTTCTGCTCCGGAGCAGCGTTTTCTCCGCTGTGGAGGTTTCAGGAGCCCTGGAAGGGTCGCTGGGCACGCAGTGTCCCCCTTGCCTGCTTCTGTTTCCCAAGCCTTGCACTGGCCGGAGCACAGTGGGAAGGGAAGCGGCTCTGTCTCCCCAGCTCCTTTTTTGCTGTCAGAGTTAACACTTAAGGCTTTTTTTATGATGTTGGGGTAATCACTTTAGGCTTTTTTATAGAGATGTCTCTATGAAAACTAAGCAAATAGCTCCTTTAATAGACTGGAGAGCATGCTGTCATTTATCAGTCAATCAATCAATCCCTCAAGGAGAAAGCTATTTCCAGAAAGCATGGAATAGTTACACGAATCCTACCCTGTGTATCCAGGTCCAGTACAGGAGGATTTTTGTGCCTGTGCTTCCAGTACAAGACATCAACTCAGCTATCTTGTCCCATTTGTCTCTTGCAAATGACATTACTAAAAATTGTACAAATGGCTTGCCTTGTTTGATAATATTTCTCTTCTGCAGCCCAGGACTCATTTGCAGAGCCCTCCTTGGGCAGGCAGCTCTGGGGACTCGGAGGCTTTTAAGTCTCTTAAGTGGATTTGATGCTGGGATCAGAATTAATCTGGGATATTTATGGCAGAGTTGTACTGCTCTGAGGCGTAGCCTGGGGGCTTAGTGGGGAAGCTGGGAGACAGCTCCCTGTGTCTGGCCGGGCCCCTGGCCCACGTGCAGGGCTGGGGGAGCCACATTTTCAGGGCCACCTCCATCTGAGGAGCACTGTTGTTCCCCCTCCTCCCCCCAGATGGTCCCGTGTCATCCCTCTCCCCATGGGGGGAGTGAAGTGGGTCTTGTCTCCAGGTGGGGTGTTGGATCCCTGTGTGGGACAGGGGCTGTGACAGTGGTTGGTGAGGCCCCAGGCTGTCCAGGAGCAGGGACAAGCAGCCACCCACAGCCTCGGTTTACTCTCTGGCTGGATACAAAAGGTGGAGGAAGTCCCTAACTTGGAGAGAATAAGCTTTTTGTTTTAAAGTCTCCTCCCAGTCCCACCAGTTACCTTGGCTTTCTGGCAGCCCAGCCTGCAGGTTCTGGGTGTCTGTAGCTTCCCATTCAGAAGCTCAGTTTCAGTTTCTCCAGAATTAAATGTCACATGCACCTTGTGTATGTCTGGGGGGGAATAAGGATCCCTTATTTGCTGAAGTTCACTATCAGATGCCAGTGATGCTGAGGATCCCTGGTGTTAGGAGACAAGTGGTGTGTCCACTTTGTGCACAGACCTCCTAGTCCTCCTCCTTCCAGGAGCACTTTCATGTCTAAGCACCATTAGTGACCATTGCTCTTCCATAGTGCTCAGTACTTCAAAATAAAGTGACTGGAATCCTTTTTAGAGGAAACTGGGCTTCTCCGAGTCAAAGACCGCGAGAAATCAGTGCTTTTAGAGATTGGCTTGTACCTTGACTTGGATAGTTCTCCCCTAGTTATCCTAATCAAGTTAAAAACTGTGCTGCTTTTCCATGGAGAAGGAGCCTGGTAAGAGTGTGAGCAGGAGGGAGAGAAGAGTTGTCTGCTGAGACAGAACCATCTGAGAGAGCTGTTGTTTGCAACTCGGTCTAAATTCTGCACCTGGCCTGACTGATTTATTTTTAAATGAATCCAGGACTGGTTTTGTTCTCTGGGGGGAAACAGCCACAATTTGGAGCTGTGAGAAACCCTGCCTGTGCTCAGGAGATGCTCTGAGCCGAGGTGTCCCCGGAGCAGTGGAGTAAGTGGCAGTTGTTGCTCTGGTGACAGTCACATGTGAAGGCTGTGTTGTGCCCTACATAGACCAAGCTTGTGACTTTGCATGTCGCTGCTGGCACTGCTGCTGCCCCTGCCACAGCCTCAGCAGGAAGCCAAAGATTGCATTAGTATAGAGACCAGCCTGCCTCCTTTTTCCCTCCAGAGATGTCCTTTGCTGAGACAGACTGTTCAAATGACGTAAATCCTATTTCGCTGCCTGTGCTACTCTCGAGCAGCAGCTTATTTTTGTTTGCTTGAGCGAAGTGGGGGGATCCAGCAGCTCTTAAAGTAGGCTCGTGTTTGGGCAAGCTTTTGCTTTCTCTGCCTTCTTGGCAGCAGGGATGGAAATGAAGTGTTGCTTTTGGGCCCTGTTTCTCCCTCAGCTGCATAGGAAAGTGGGATTTGTGGCTGGAATTCTGCAGTGGAAGGGCAGTTATTACGAGAAGATGCATTTCTACTTGTTCAGTTTATTCTGCTCCTGACGAATATATTTATGTGGAAAGCACACCCAGACTGAACAGGTTACTACCACAGGGTGCTGTGTGTTCTGTTAGCCCTGTAGCAGGATGGGATGGGGTAGTTCTGGCACTGGGCAGAAATTTGCATCTCCAAATAACTTAAAATACCCTGTTCAGTTTATTTTCAGTCCATAACTGGAATGGTGTGACTGCTGAGTGCTGAGAATGAGGGTGTGACACTGAAGGGAGTGCTTTGGCTTTCGGAGCACTCATTTTGGTGTCATTAGTGTGATTTGTGCAGCAGCAGATGGGTGAGCATCTCTTAGACCAGGCATTTGTTGTTCTGGCAGGCTGCAGGAAATCAATAGCGTGAAGATGTGTAATAAGATGTGAACTTGCTAACTAAACTCAGCTAAATTATTTTGGGTCTCTGAAATATTGGCAAATTCTTGCACTTAATATCTGTTAAATGTTAGGCTAAATGATAACACGCAAAGACAAATTCGTTTGCAAAGTGATGTGTACTGTACAATCAATGAAACAGGCTGTGTGTGAGGGGGAAGCACAGTGAGGCAGAATAGTGTGCTGGTATCAAGAAAGTTCCTGGGAAGTCCGAGAAGGGAGAGAAAACATGACCCATAAAGATAACAGCAAAAACACCTGCTGTTTTGGGAGAGGAAACCCAGTGCAGCAGAAAGTAACCCATCCTGTAACACAGTGGGTTTAAAGGTGCTTTCAAAACTTGAGGTGAATGTGTCCCATTTAAAGCAGAGCACTCCTAAAGAATTACCGGGGCTCAGTGGATCTGGAATCCTTCTCTGGTGAAGCCTTTTATTCTGCTGACACAGAACACAGCTTTTGAGCTTCCTGACTTAGGAGTTGTGTTCTGAGCTCTAAGAACAAAGTACATTTTCGTGCTTGTTAATGCTTTGATGGACCTCCCTATGAAATCACTGTCGAGGAAATTGAAAAGCACTTCAAAAGATCTGCTTTTGGAAAAGGTTTGGCAACATTGGTGGATCCTGGGTGCTCAGAGAGCAAATGAGAGCTGATGCTCTCACCCTGAGTGAAGTGTGTGTCTGAAAGGTCCCCTTCCCTCTCTCCCAGGAACCCTCACTCCACACAAGCCTGGCTGGGATGCTCTGTGCACACACACACACGTAGCTCATGATTGCTTGTCCATGGCTCATCCAAGGGCTGCTCTTTACTGGCACTCTTAGTCTGCTGGTTGCTACCAGAAAACACAGCAGTGAGTAGAGTGTGAACCAAGGCCCCCAGACTGGAGCAGCTCTGTCCTTAACTCCCCAGAAGCTGCTCAGTTTGCATGACTGCACAGTTGTCATCGGGCAAAGGCCTTAGGGTCAACCCTAAAAATCAGTGTAATCGTCAATGTGGTAACTCCCACATGTCAATAATGTCCATTTTTATGTTTTTAAATTGAATTAGAGGGATGGCACTGAACAACTGCCTACAAATGTGGGGTTGGGGCAGCAGGAGCAGAGCTGTGCTTCACCAGGGCTCCTGAAGAGCGGAGCTGCCTGGAGAGGGAGGGATGCTGGGCTTTGTCCCTGGCCACCTGAAAACCTTTGGGAGGATGGGAAGTACAGACGGGCACGTTTCCGAATCTGACTTGCAGCCTTCTTGTCCTGGTTGTTTGCCTGGGAAGACAAATCTCCATCAGTCCTTAGGGAAAGTGTCCTCTGGAGAAAAATGAGGTACAGCTCTTTTGAAAATCTAAAGCAAAATGCATCACACCCAAAGAAGTATCTGTAGGAAGAGCTGATTTGAGGGCAGATCACAGAAGCTCTGAGGAAAGGAAGAACAAGGCATTTCAAGGTGTTTTCTTACAGCACACTGATGGAGGAGTAAATTATTAACATGGAAATAGTAAATTCTTAAATCCCTCATGCAAGTAGCATCTCAAAGAGCTTAGTTTCATTTTTTCCACCCAGCAGAACTAGGTGGCTGTTCCTCTTGTGCTGGTCAGTGATGCTGAACTGAACTGCTGAATTCAGTGTCTCATGCCAGACCATGGCCTTTAGGTGCTGAGATTCCACATGGAGTGGGGCCCTCCAGGACTTCCTTAAGGGGGTGGTGCTGGTGAGGAGCAGCCTTGGTTGCTCCCTCTGCACCTCCAGCTGTGACAGTGTTTAACTTGGTGTTTCCCTGTGTGACAGAGCTGTGCAGACCCTCAGAGCATCTCAGTACACTGAATTTACACTATTTAACTTGGTGTTACCCTGTGTGACAGAGCTGTGCAGACCCTCAGAGCATCTCAGTACACTGAATTTACACTATTTAACTTGGTGTTACCCTGTGTGATAGAGCTGTGCATACCCTCAGAGCATCTCAGTACACTGAATTTGCACGGTTTAATTGGTGTTTCTCTGGGTGGCAGAGCTGTGCAGACCCTCAGAGCATCTCAGTACACTGAATTTCCCTGGAGTTTATGGCTCAGTCAGGGTCACAGTCCCTAATCTGGGGACAGTTGCCCCTAAAGCAGGCAGCCTACCCCCAGGAGAGTTCAGTGGTTGTTACCTGGAGCTTTTCTCCGTGTGAGGCTCCTGCCTCCTGCGTGCAGGTGCAGGGAGGTCACCTCGTGCCATTCCCCAAGGAGGTGTGTGGGAAGCTGCTTAGGTAAGTGGATTTTGCAGGTCAGAAGTAATTCCTGATGTGCAGCCCACACTTGCATTATTCTAATTTGATCCCATCATTCCGACTCACACCCTCTCTATTATGTTAATTCCACTTTTTTTGTGTGTTTTGCAGCCTGCAGATACTTTCAGGCTGTACCTGCCAGGGCTCCTGCCTTTCATCTGAGCTCAGCGAGCCCGTCAGTGAGGTTGTCATAATTCCCTCTGCCCAGATCTTTGCCTAATTGCAGTGTTTTTCTCAGCAGAATTGTTGAATTGGAAATGGAGACAATCCCCAGGCTGTGGTGCATCAGAGCAGGGTGGTTTGGAGATGGATATGAACCCATTCTGCTGGGTTTGGGGAGCTGTCCCTGAGGGGGGCTGCTTTTTTTTCCCCACCCCATTCCTAAGGGACTGCTCTGCAGAGCCTTCACAGTGTTTCCTTGAAGTTCTTACTGTGCTACAGTGGGAGAAATGCTGGTTTGTAACTAGAAACCTGGACTGGATTGTTCCTGTCAATGGTCACTGCCCTGCTCTGGTGATTAAGGACAGCAGCAGGAGTAAGAAGTGTTTCTGCAGCCCCGTGTGTGACCTGTGCTGTGCCCTGGGCAGAGCTGAGCACTGGTAATGATTGCTCTTTTACAGGTGGGCAACTTAATGATCATCTCTTAATAGGCTGCTCAGAGATTTGGCTGAAAAATGGTTGTGTTTGATATCACACTTTAGACAAGCAAGTTTGGGGTTTTTTTTTAATCCTTTGGGACTATAAACCAACTTGTTTGAGTTTAATGATGTTGTTTGTATGGTTGGTGACAGGAAAAACTAATAATGTCAAAATAATTGTCAGAAAATGAATCACAGAATGGTTTGGGTAGGAAGGGACATTAAAGCCCGTCCAGTCCCCCCCCCTGCCATGGGCAGGGACACCTTCCACTAGCCCAGGTTGCTCCAAGCCCCATCAACCTGGCCTTGGACACTTCCAGGGATCCAGGGGCAGCCACAGCTTTTCTGGGCAACCTGGGCCAGGGCCTCACCACCTCACAGCCAACAATTCTTTCCCAACATCCCACCTAACCCTGCCCTCTGGCAGTGGGAAGCCATTCCCTTTGTCCTGTCCCTCCACTCCTTGTCCCCAGTCCCTCTCCAGCTCTCCTGGAACCCCTTTAGGCCCTGGAAGGGGCTCTCAGCTCTCCCTGGAGCCTTCCCTTCTCCGGGTGAACCCCCCCAGCTCTCCCAGCCTGGCTCCAGAGCAGAGGTTGCTGCAGAGTGGCCAAAATATTTCCACAGGGTGAACGCTGGAGAAAGGAGCAGCTTTCCCAGCATGATCTGAAAACCTCAATCCTTCTCCAGCCGGGGATGGGAATGTGTCTTTTTGTTTCTCAGACCCTGATCCTGGAGGGAATCTCGTCCCTCCCCATCCCAAAGCAGCACTTTGGGCTCAGGGTCTGTGCTCCCTCTGCTGGCTCTGCTCTAAATCGCTCGCCAGTTTGGTACCAATGTGTTTATTTATGGAAATATATAAAAATACATATGTAATGGAGAACCTGCTTTGGAATGGCAACATCTGCACTACTTCTGCATCTCTCCAGACATTAGAAAGGCTACTATGAATGCAGGTCAAGGTCTCATGAGTTAAGTTTTGTCTTAAAGTGCAGAGTTAAACTTTCTTTTCAAGCAGTACCATTTTAAAATATTCACAGGAAAGAAATGACTCTGCTGCAAGGCATCTGTGTAGACTGAGTCTTACTGCTGTGCTAGATAAGAAAAATGCTGCTACTGAGGAGCTCTCTATAGCAACTGATTGAAATATAATATACATTATTTGCATGTTAATAAGATTTCTAGTCAGACTTCCCCGACAAACACAAGTAGAGACAAAGACATACATGTAATACATCTCTGACTGCACCACAGTAATTCACATTTACTAAGTGCAAATGGCACTTTGAATAATGAGGGAAATAAAGCAGCAGAAGGAAGGTGAGGAAACTAATCCTGTCCTCCTTTAGAATTTGGGATGCAGCTGGGAGCTGATGTTTGTCAGGGTTTCTCCACCTTTGCTGGATTTCTTCTGGCTGAAAATGACTGCAGGTGACTTAGGAGCTTTTGATGGCTCTTTCTGGGCATGGAACACAGAGCTCCAGGGTGGACAGGCTGGAGCTGAGTTACCAAGCCAGGACTGTGCACAGTGAGCACCTCCCTGCTCCCGGGCTGCAGGAACTGCACACTGAGCTGTGCCCTCAGAGGTGCCCAGCTGGACTGTCCAGTGGTGCTTGATAACCATCTAGAAGGGACAGGCCCTGAGCTCTGCAGGGGCTTGGCCTGGAACACTTAGGAAAAACTTGAGGCTGATGAGCCCCTTCCCTGCAGGATGTGGACATGGCTTCACAAGTGTGTTTTTAAGGAAAAGACAACTTGACCATTTAATGTTTTTCTTCTTAACAGCTTTCAGAAAACTTGACCAACACTTGTCTCTAGTGTGACAGTGGAGAATTAGTCCTGCAGGTTAGTTTCTGCAGCTGGGCTCTATTTTTATATCTAAAATTGAGGTGTAAACTTCAGTAGCAGAAGGTCTGTGTGTGCTGACGCGACTGTTGATCAAGGTGGAACAATGACCCACTTCTTGAGCTTTGTACTACTGTGCATTTGCACTCAGACTTGAAAGAATAACTTCAGGATCTTACTTGGAGTTTCTGAAATACCATATTTTGGTGTTGGCAGCCTCTGTTTGGAATTTGCTGTCCTGTCTTTGCTGTGTGGGTGAGGTTGTGGAGCAGTTCCAAGAATCACAGGATGGTTTGGGTGGGAAGGGACCTCAGAGCTCATCCCATTCCACCCCCTACCATGGGCAGGGACACCTTCCATTATCCCAGGTTGCTCCAGCCCTGTCCAACCTGGCTGTGGACACTTCTAATGATCATCAGCCAGTTCTCCTAAATTAAAGCTTCCATAGTGAACAATCCCTTCCTCCAATCCAAACCTCCTGGCTGCCAGTGTCAAAGCAGTGTGCACCAAGCTGTGGACTTGTACAAGTTTGAATTACTGGCAAATGGCTGAGCTGGTTTTCACATGCTTTTTGTTTATTGGAAATGATGCTAAAATGGCTCTTCATGTCACCCTCTGTTCACTTGCTCTAATTTTCAGTCTCTTTAAGTTCTGTAGAATAGATCTTTCTGTTTGCTGTGTTCAGACCTCTGATCAAATTCCAACTCCTGGGAGGATTTTAGTGTTCTTCTGTACTTTTCCCTTGTGGGAATCATTGTAGGGCCCAGGATGTGTGAAAGCTGTTCCATGAAGTTAATTACAGATGACACAGTTTTGTGGTTGCTGGGTTGATTCAAAGTGAAGAGAGTTGAACACTGTACTGCTTTTGCTTAATCAGCTGGTGACCTGAGGGGACCAACATGCTGCCTTTCCTCAAAGGCTCTGATGGCTCTTGTGTGCTCTCTAAACTGTGGAGAGGTAGGATGAAGAATCCACCTTGGATTCCTATAAAAGACTTCCCAGTCCTTAAGATTATTGCCTCAGTCAACTTACTGTTGAAATAATCTTTAAAACTCACAGGAAGCAAATTGCATCAGCCCCAAGTGAACACTCTGAGGATCCCTGTGGAACAGCCTGAGTTGTTTTGGAGCTTGGCAGCTGCTGCAGTGACAATGGGGTGTCCCCAGGTTGGGATTACTCAGAGATGGCCTCAGGGATCTGCTTGGTGGAGTCCCATGGGATAAGGCATTGGAGGGAAGAGGGGCCTGAGAACACTGGGCCCCTCAGCTTATTCAGGGATCAGCTCCTCTGAGCGCAGCACAAATCCCAACAAAGAACAAGTCAGGCAAAATCCCAGGAGGCCTGATGGATGAACAAGGAGCTCCTGGACAACCCTGGATGCAAAAAGGAAACTATAGAGGGTGGGATCAGGGGCAGGAGGCCTGGGAGGGTACAGAGAGACCGTCCCAGCAGCCAGGGATGGTCAGGAAAACTAAAGCCTTGGTAGAATTAAATCTGGCCAGGGATGTCAAGGGCAGCAAGAAAAGCTTCTGTAGGAATGTCAGGGATAAAAGGAAGAGCAGGGAAAATGTGGGCCCCCTCCAGAAGGGAACAGGAGACCTGGTTACCTGGGACAAGGAGGAGGCTGAGGCCAGGAGGAGCTTTTGTAACCAAAGAAGAATCTCTTTGAAGTTCTGATGTCATTTAAATGAGGAGAGCAGGGGTTGATTATCTCTGAATTAATGAGACAAGGCCCCAGGGTGGGGACTGCTTTGTGGAGGTGTAAATAAATGGAGAGCATCAGCCTGTCTGCTCTGTCACAGGGAGAAGCTGTCAGGGAGTCCTTGCCCCCTGCTTAGGGGAATACTGTGGCATGGCAGATTTTGGCAGTGTATCCACACCTTTGGGTCAGTAAGACCTCAGTCTCTGGTTGGGGCTGGTTACAGCTAAGAAATTGGATAATTTATGATGAGGTGGGCATGACCTCTGCTCACTTGACTAGTCCAAGTTCCTCTATTTCAGAGTTCAGTGCAGGAACATTTTGTTTGTCACTGTCTTTCTAGGGCTGTGATGGCTCTCTGCTCATGCCTGGGGAATATAAAATCTTCTGTTTGTTTGTCTTCTGTGTGCTAATAATGGTCCTGGAAACACAGCAAAATGTCAAGGATGTATGTGAGGCACTCCAGACAAATGACTGTCTTCCAGTTCAGGTCCAAGCACGTCCCATCAGTCTGCAGTGCTGATCTCTTGGTAAGATTTCTGAATTTAGAAAGTTATATTTTGCTAGAATGAAGGTTTTTTTGTTTGTTTGTTTTAATTGTCAAACCAAAAGAGAATCAGACCAGTTCTGATGTATTGCAACAGGTAGCAGTGTTCTTTAAACATGGTTTCTTGGTAGGACAGACACACGGCAGTGAAGCTGAAGGGCTGGTAGGAATTTTCTGAGCACTGGAAGCTGTTGCAGTGCTGTCCATGTGTGCTCTGAGGACACAGGGGTGCACTCCCTGGGTGCCCTCGGGGTGCCCTCCTGGTGCCCAGCTGGCAGCTGAGCTGGGCGGGTGCCCGTGTGCTCTGTGCATGGGCCTGCAGGGAAAGCTCCGTGTCTCCAGGGCAGGGGCTGCTCCAGGTGATGTGCCCCTGCCCTGTGTCCTGTGTCCAGCCAGGCATTGTCCTCCCACCCTGCAGTGCAGTGGGGAGTTGTGACTGTGCTGAATTCGGAGGCCCCTCTTGCCATTCCGGTCACGGCGGCTGCAGTGCAGGGATTGCAGAGCAGAGCCATCATTCTTCCTCATTCTTGCTGCTTTCTTTGCTACATTCACTTCATCTTCCTTTCACCACTGAATTCAGAGTAGGAACTGCTTCAGACCACATTCTGCTTGATAGCCTTTTGTTCCCTTAATGGTTTCCTCCAGAAATCTGGGCATTGTTATTCAAATTCAAAGCAACTTGATATATCTTCACTTTAAATTCTTGACTCGAGTGCCGGGACCCAGTGGCACTGTGGACCCCAAAGGTGTGTGTGTGGGGTGTGCTGCATTTGAGGCTGGGTTTCTGAAGGTTGTGCAGTGGTGTCCTTTGTGAGCAGATCAGGCTGTTTATGTGGAGGGTCCTCATGGTGACAGTAAAGCAAGAATTCACAGCTGGAGGAACATCCCTTTGGGGTTTTACTTGCTATGCTGTGATTAATGGCTCTGTGTTGTGGAGAATAGGTGTTTTTGACTTTTTTCTTGTATTATATAGACCCATGGCAGAAGCATTTGATCTTGTTTTCAAGTTGGAAAAGGTACATGCACTTTAAAGAACATTGGCTTTAGTCTGTTCTTCCTGCTTGGCTTTCTTTGACCCAGGCAGGACTGGGAATGGGGATTCTTAAACCATCAGTGTAACTGGTTGTAAAACTTACTGCTAACCCCAAACATTTTATGTTTGCCTTGGCCTTTTCAAAGGCAAAAATGACCTATATCATCTCATATCTTGCTTCATGCACATGACTTGAGGAGTTGTACAGTGCCATAGAGGTTGGCAGGCTGCAGTTACAGGAAAGTAGAAGGGTTATGTCTGACCCTTCCTGCTCCTTCCTGGAGGATTTCCCTGTTCATTTAACACAGCCTTCCCTGGAGCTGATGTCCCTGATGGAGTCCTGAGGAGCCAGGCATTGCTGTGCGGGGGGTAAGGCTGTGATCTGATGCAAATGAACCAGCTGGATTTGAATAAGGTAAAAATCTATATTCAGCTTTCAGGCTTGATGCTAATTTTAAGCTTTTAATTGAGTCCACCACTTCTTGAGTGCTTGAGGTTGTCAGTGTGGAGGTCTTGCAGAAAAGGAGCAAAAACTGCCTGTGGTTCCAGTTTGCTGGGGTTGTGACACTGGTGCTGGTACAGTGTTGGTGCTGCAGTGGAACACTCCCCCTGCCTGGGGGGCTGTGCTGGGGGATCAGTGGCTGTGCCAGTCAAGTGTTTGGAGATGTAAGTGCCAGTGGTGGGAGGGAGGAAAGTTTGCAGTGCAAGAACTTATCTCTGAACTTGTTCCCAAATGGCTTGGGAAGAAAACTTTGAAGGGAGTGATCTGAGACTGGATGTAATTCAACAGCTACTCCTGGCCTGCATTGCAAGGAAAACTCTAAAGGGGTGATGAAATCCACCTCACATGAGGTGTGTGAGGCCTCTTGAATCAAAGGCCAATAGTTCTTGCTCGTATTTGTTTCTGGTGAGGTGAAACTCGACAGGCCAGTGCCAAGCTCCAGTGCCAGGCTCCTGCTGTAGCTGGATCAGCCCTCAGTGCTGTTCAGTGTTTGGTCAGAGGTGATGTGCAGATAGCTGGGAACTGAAGGAGGGGACACAAAGAAATTAATTGCTGCCCCTGCTTTCCCCAGTTGCTGTCCCACCCTGTGAGTTTCCTGCCCTTTGCTTCTTAAGAAAGGGAATAACTGGACTTGAATTTGGATTCTCTGTTAAGCAGCACAGGTTGCTTTTAATCCTAAAAAGATGTGCTGAAATCTCTTCACAGCAATATGATTAAAGGGGGTTTGGTTGTGCACAAGGGTTCCAGCAGTCCAGTCCTCTGTGTTGGTATTACCTTGGGGACAGATGAAATCTCAGCACTGCCAGGGCACAGCTCACCCTCCCAGGCTGTGCTCCACAGTGAGTCCCTCAGCACTCTGGGTTCTCCCTTTGGCCTGCACCTGTGCCTGGGGCAGGAATATTGTCCTCTGGGAGCTGAGCCTTGCCCTGTACAGATGAAGTCAGAGAGAGTCTGGATGTGTGTGAACACCTACTTCCCTTGGTTGGGTGTGTTGTGTTGGAATCTGATCAGGGCTGTCCCAGGGGCTGAATGACACTTCAGGATCTTCAAGGACCTCAAGCCTTAAAGGAGACCAACATTCCTTATAAAAGCAGGAAAAACGTTTGGGTGGGTTGTTTTTTTTTCTATCCTCTCTCCTCTCCTTCAATATAGTGACAACTTTAAAGTGGTAGAAATTTGCCTGTCTTGGATCTTGTCCCTGAGGAGCTGGTGCTGATATTGGTGTCCCAAAATAGATATGGGGCTCTAATCTCGTGGGGGTTTTACGTGCTGGGTGGTGAGTGCATTTTTTCACCCATCTGACAACTTCCTACAGAGATCTGATCTCTGTCCAATGTACCTGATAAGAGGAGCTCCTGCTCAGGGGGCTGAGGGCTGTGTGTCCTCTCACCTGCTCCCTCTGAAAGCAAGAAAGGACCATTTTTTTAGACACATTGCAGAGTTATGTAACTTCTCCAGGAAAATGCTTTCCAGCACTGAGCTTCCCTTCTTATGTAATGTGATACATCGCCAGAACCTGCTGACATAAGCCATGATCTTCACCCCCAGTTGCTCATGAAAAATGTATCATTTCCTTGACCTCATTTACCTCCAAGGGCCACGGGCAGGATTAGAAACTAGTCTGAGTATTTTAGAAAACTGCAGGTAAATCAGGTGCCAGGCTGGGGTGCCTGCTGAGGGAGCTGACACGGGCTGAGGCTCCTAGCTTTGCTCCTGTGAGGCTGCCTTGGTTTTAAGTGATGCTTTGCTGTGTGAACATCTTTAAGTAGGTGCTTCCCAGACTTTTAAGAAATGAGCAGAAGTGGTTTTTGTGAGTGTGACATGACACGACCCTCTTAAGTTGTTCTATGAGTCATCTCACTGCGAGTGAAGGAAATCATTAAACCTCTTTAAACTAAATGAAGAGTCCCTTTTAGTTAACACTATTTAATTGAGAATGTACTTCACTGGTGCTAACTATGCAGTGAACCTTGACATCACCAACACATATAAGTAACTTTACAAATGTAACTGGCAAAGGTCACCAGGGCTTTGCTTATTATTAAAGCTTGTGCAGGTCTGTAATTCTGTCAGTCTTCCTGCATTATGTTGATTTATGCTCTTGTATTCTGCCTCCGTGAACACACTGGGAGAAGTGGCTGTTTAGCAGCTGCTGTTGTAATGATAAATGCCAAGTAAAACTGGTGTGATCCGCTTTGTAATGTGGGGGGTGAATCCAGCCCCCAGGAGAGTGACCAGTGATCACAACTGGGGGGGAGGTTCTCTGGTCCATTTTCCCCCGGGAACAGTTACGAACTGGAACCAGCTTAATACTCAATGCACTTTGAACCAAACCCTTGAAGCTTTCCTTTAAAACTCCTATGAAAGGAACTGAAAAGACCATTTAGAGACAAATAGCCAATTTTTAAGTCATCGTGTTCCTTGGTGGCTAAAATGCCAACAAAATATCTCAGCTGTACATCACCAGCCCAGCTAAGCACAGGATTTTCATGTTACTCCCTGTGCTCAGCTGAGTAGTTGTTTCTGCTGGTGGAGAGTTAACTGGGCAAGATCTGTGCTCAGGCAGAAATGATTGTTGGGAGTGACCTCTTCACTATTCCAGGACTCCTCCTTTCCAAATAATGGGATTCTGTCAAGAAGTCTGTCTTAATTGATAACATCCAATATAGGATGTTATCTTCACCAATTAAAGTCCTTTATTTTAAGGCAGAAAAAGTGACAGACTCAAGTGTGCTGCCTGTGATGTCTGCCAGCTTGTCAGACTGTGATTTCAGTAGAACTCTTTGTCAGCTACAAAGAGCTCTTTAACTTAAGCAGGTTGCTTTTATTTCTGAAGACTGATGTCAGGGTGGGGGAGCTTGATCTCCATAAATTAGGGAGCTTCCTGGGAGATGGAGAAACTTCCATCTCCAGTTAGCTTTTTCTTTCAAGTAAGTCAGACTTCTATGTAGCAGTAAGTAGTAATGTCTGGGTTGTGATAACAGCCAAAATAAACTGCAGTGCCTGAGGATTGTGGAGCTTGCGATGCTGTCACAGCAGATAAGTTGTTCTCTCCTCTCTTGGCTAATTCAGCTTAATCTGAAGTGTGGAGTCACTGCTGTGCCCCCTGCACTGGAGGAGATGTGGGGAACAGGCAAGGGCTGAACACACGAGCTGCTGCTCTGCAGTTTGAGGCCTCCCATGGGAGAATTGTTCTTGGAATTGAAAAGCTGCTTGTAAAGGAGCCAGGCTGGGAGAGCTGGGGGGTTCACCTGGAGAAGAGAAGGCTCCAGGGAGACCTGAGAGCCCCTGCCAGGGCCTAAAGGGGCTCCAGGAGAGCTGGAGAGGGACTTTGTGCAATGGCCTGAGGGACAGGAAAAGGGCAATGGCTTCCCACTGCCAGAGGGCAGGGTTAGGTGGGATACTGGGAAGGAATTGTTGTCTGTGAGGGTGGTAAGGCCCTGGCACAGGTTGCCCAGAGAAGCTGTGGCTGCCCCTGGATCCCTGGAAGTGTCCAAGGCCAGGTTGGATGGCTTGGAGCACCCTGGGCTAGTGAAAGGTGTCCCTGGTGGAATGAGTTGAGCTTTAAGGTCCCTTCCAACCCAAACCATTCCATGATTAGTTTCCAGATGAGGATCAGTGAATTAAGCTTAAGTATCTTTGCAAGGAGGGGTTTAATGTCAGAGGTTCTGGCTGCTAGGCCAGACTATCTGAAAAACAGCATCCTTGTGTCACCCTGGGAAGCACAGCAGCAGGGTGAGCTCTGGGCAGGGACACCTCACAGAGCAGGTTTGTGACAGCAGAAGAGAGGGAGATGAAATAAGAGGATTAAACTACAAGAATCACTCAGGTGTATCTTTGATCAAATTCTGATCCCAGTACAGGATTATCAAAGCAGATGCAACATTGAAGAGTTTCACTGATTCTGCTGAAATAAATATCTGTTGTTGACTTATTCAAGCAGGAAAACTAATGGAGAGCAACTCCAAGGACACTCCAAACATGTGTGTCTTGTTCTTATGTTCCTGAGGGACATAAGGGAAGCAGAGGGAAGCTAAACAGAAATCAGGGCTACTGCTGTGGTTTATCACAGTGTCCAGCACTGTCTGTGCCCAGCATTCCAGCCCAGCATTCCATGGATTCAGTCACACACCAAGCACGTGAATGCCCTTGCACCCCAGATCAGGTGTGTTATGCTTGAGGCCTCAGGGAGTGCTCCCTTGTTGTCTTGGTGCCTGAAAGGGGAGAGAAATGTCCCCCTTTCCAGCTCAGCATGTGCTTGGTTTTGGGGTTTGCTGCCTGATCTTCCCTAGTCTGCTGACACTGTTCTGTGCCAGGGAGGGTGTGCTGGGTTTGATGCAGTTCTGGTAAACATTTGGCTGCTAATCAGGTCCTATAACTTCCTTTATAATATTCTTGTGGCAATGGGATGGAGTGGACGAGCTGCCTTTTGTGGAGTCATGCCCTGCCACGTGTGCCCTTACTCTGACAGGAGGAAGAGTTTAGGTGTCAGCAGAATATCCTTGGCATGACTGTGCAGAGCAAAGGGATGTTGTTCTGCTATTCCTCAGTGTGTAAAAAAAATCCTGTCTCAAAATACATCCCCAAACAGTGCAGGTAGAAGACTAAATTATTTATCTGCTTCATTTCTGATCTCTCCTGTGACTGCAGTATTTGGAGAGCAAGTGACTTTATTTTTGGTTTGAATTTTCCTTTCTACTGGCCAATTCCTTTCTCTCATAGGAAGGCAGAGGCTCTTTCTGTAAATCCTGATGCTCTTGGGGCTTGTTTCCTCATTCCAGAGCAGAGCCACTTTTCCACATTTAGGTGTAGTTCTGGGAAGATTCCTGCAGTGCTTATTCTGCTTAGCTCCTCCAAAAACACTCCAGATATCCCTCCAAATTTAACTTTCTGCCTCTGGTTGTGTTTCTTAAGCTCCCAGGAGTTTATATTTGGGGTCCATATGGACTTGTTTCTTTTCACGTTCTTCACGTGGCTGTGAGTTATTTAGATTTATTTTCAAACCTAACACCAATATCTAATTCTCTGATGCTGCACTACCCACAGAGCTGCAAATGTTTTTGTTTGCATGTGACCCGTAATCCAGTGTTGAGCATCAAAGTCCATGTTGAAGGTTTCCTGTTGGTACAACAGGATTATAGACATCAGAAGGCAGCTACACAGCACCAACTTATTAACTATTAATTGCATTATTTCTGGGTACAGCAGTTGCTTTAGGATTTGCTCCTTCAGTAGCTCTGGAAAAAGGCTGTTACTGATGTGTCTGGGTTATCTTTACACTTCTGATAATGTGATTCTTCCTATTGCAGACTGAGCTGAATGAATACATCATTGCAGTCTTACTTATGGCAGTCTGAAAAACCTAGCTGCTTGTTAACTTGCTTTGAGAGCAAGAAAAAATCCCATTTCCCTCCGTAAAGGTAATGTGGACAATAACTTATACTTTAGAAAATTTCCTTTCCCTGCTAGTTTTTCTTAAAAAAAACCCGAATAAACCCAAATGAAAAAGCAACCAAACCAAACCAATCAACAAAAAAAACCCCACAAAAAATCTGACATTCTAGTGGCTTTTGCAACTGGGCCATTCTCTTAAGAGTTAAATGATGCTGCTGGGTCCCTTCCAACACAGAATGTTCTGTGAAATCTGTGAAACTCGTGCTTTATTTTATTTTAATCAACCAGACATGGCAAAACAGCCACTTATATCCTTTTGTCCTTCCTCATCCAACAAAATATCCCGTGGCTGTTGCACAATTTGATGTGCTAAATACAGCAGATAGTACTGGAGGGGAAAAGAAGGTGTCTCTGCCGTAACCACCTCTCCCTGCTCCCAGTTTTCCAAAGCATTGCTTTTCCATCTCCTCCCTCGGTGGTCTCAGTGCTGATTTAACCTCTCTGCTGGCTGAGGAAGGAGCTCCTTCAGGTGTTGGGTGGCAAAGGTGATGCTGAGCAATGAGTTTGAAGTCTTTAGGCTGCATTTTAGAATGAGCCTGGGAGCAGCTTTGTTGTGATTCCTGCTGTTTGTCACCAGGAAGGGGAAAAAGCTGCAGGCTCAGGGTGGACAGAGCCCACAGCCATTGTCCCATGGAAACAGAGCCCACAGCCATTGTCCCCATGGAAACAGAGCCCACAGCCATTGTCCCATGGAAACAGAGCCCACAGCCATTGTCCCATGGAAACAGAGCCCACAGCCATTGTCCCCATGGAAACAGAGCCCACAGCCATTGTCCACACAGAAACAGAGCCCACAGCCATTGTCCCATGGAAACAGAGCCCACAGCCATTGTCCCATGGAAACAGAGCCCACAGCCATTGTCCACACAGAAACAGAGCCCACAGCCATTGTCCCCATGGAAACAGAGCCCACAGCCATTGTCCCCATGGAAACAGAGCCCACAGCCATTGTCCACACAGAAACAGAGCCCACAGCCATTGTCCACACAGAAACAGAGCCCACAGCCACTGTCCCATGGAAACAGAGCCCACAGCCACTGTCCCATGGAAACAGAGCCCACAGCCATTGTCCCCATGGAAACAGAGCCCACAGCCATTGTCCACACAGAAACAGAGCCCACAGCCATTGTCCCATGGAAACAGAGCCCACAGCCATTGTCCCATGGAAACAGAGCCCACAGCCATTGTCCACACAGAAACAGAGCCCACAGCCATTGTCCCCATGGAGATGGACTGTCACAGCTTCACAGACAACAGTGACACGGCCCAGCTGGGGAGGACAGGCACTGAAAATGAGCTACAGTGAGGTTGTGTGCTGATATTTGTATTTTAGTTTAAAAAAATGTATTCTGATGCAATATCTACAGTGTATTTGACTAAACAGTCCATTGGACCTTGGGTTTTTCAGTGGTTGTGTTACTAAGACATGAAACTTCCAAATACAGTTTCACCTTAAAGCCTTCAGTAGTCCTCCAGTCCTGTTTATCAGCTGGATTTTCTGCTGGTTTGGGACTTTTAAGTATTTAAAGTTGAAGGCAGGATTTTTCACTGCTTTCTTGGACAACACTTTACAACTGGTATTTACAGTATTTGAGTAAAAATATTTATATATTTACACAAATATATATTTATATAATATATATTACATAAATATATTATATACAAATATATACTTTATATAATATTTAGATATACTGTAAATATATACAATATTTAAAATACATAGCCATTCTAGTCTGGGTTCTTAGAATTATGTTTTTTATTTTTTTTTTGTTTATATATATATATATATTTAATCTGCTAGGATCCAACAAGTGGACAGACTGCCTTGAGTCGAAGCTCCTTGGAGCTGTGGGTAACTCTCAAGCACTGTCCTAGTTCAGAGGTGTTTTGCTACTCTACAACACTTGAAGCACGTGATGAACTAATGAAAACTCACAACTAGGTTATTCTAAGGAGGAAGTCTCAGCACTTCAGTAGAAAAGAGCACAGTCTGAAGTTTGCTGTTACTTGGACTTAGGAATTAAAAATAAATAAATAAAAAACTCCCCACACCCCAACAAAGCAAAATGAGTTGCTGTCTGATCTCTTGTTTATAATTAAGTGAATGGATCAACCCGAAGCACTCATAAGTGGGGCAGCTTTACTAAGGGCTCTTAGTAGCTGACAAAGCATCAGTATATTTATTAAAATGCTGAGTCTGTATTTTCTTTGTTGCTTGAGCTGCCAGTAGAATCCCTGGGTAGCCACAAATGGCACCCACCAGGCTTGTCTGACTGTCTGCTCTCTGTGCTGTGCATCCTCCCCACCATCCGTGAGTGTGTGTGAGATCCAAGGGGTTAAATCCTGAATCCCTGTTAGTGTAGCTGGGAGGGTCTAAAGAACACAGTTTCTGAGGGAATTTTACCATTCACATATCGAGAGGGTTGGTGAAATTCCAGTTTCATGAAGTGGGTGTAGAAATCCTACTTCTGGCACTCGTGCTTTTCACTGACACCATCTGGTGTGGGAGCCTTGGCATTAATGAAAAACTTGTTCTTTATGTAAGATAGGGAAGAAAATCCTTCCAGAACAGTTAGCCCAGAAAACACAAGACTTCCCCCTCTTTCCTCTCCTCCCTCCCTCCAGAAAAGGAATTTAGAGAACCCAACTGCAAATGCCACATGAAATGCAATTAAAAGGTGTCTGTGACTAAATGTCTCGTCTTGCTTAGGAAACATGCCCTGATATTTTTAATCCCGAGTCAGAAATTACTCCTCTGTTCCTGTCATCAATACTGAAAAGTGTTTCAAGGAGACGATCAGAAGATCAGATGCTCTGCCTGCAGTTATTTAAGGAACAGGCTCCCAAGCTTAGCAGATTCTGAGGGCTGAACATCTTGGTTTGTATCCACCTCAGTAAAAGGGTGTTGAAAAACTTGCTGAACTTCAGAGAGGTGGGGTCAGCTTGTCTACAAATGCTTTTATTTTCTGGTCAGCTGGTAAATAGCTGACCCTGAGTGCTAATCTGGTCAGTATAATGTAGAAGTGAAGAGTCTCGAGAGGAATACTTAGAATTAAAACCAGTTTAGTACTTGTAAACTGAAAGGGTAGACTTAGGGAGAGAACTGGAGAGTTCTTTCCCAAATGAATTAAAAGATCTCGTACTTAAATACTGGGGGGCAAGGTGAGGGATCACAGTAAAGTGACAAGAGACAGGAAGGTTTCAGAGCAAGGAGCAGCCCATGTAGGAATGTGTTATGAAAACCTTCAGTAGTGGAAAATGGGTGCAGAAGAATGGAGCAAACCTGAACAGTGTGTCTGGAAACAACCCTTGGGGTGTGGGTGGTTCTCATGGTTCTCGTCCCTTCCGTCCCCCCCGATCGTTTGCTCAGGGGAGTGTTTCAGGGGGTGATGGGTTTGGGGTGTCCAGTGCCTGGAACTCCAGCATTCCAGAGGGAGGGAGGTGATTTAAACCTGCTGCAGATGATGCAGCTTCTCAGCTAAAAGGTTCTGTAACCATGGGTTGGACTCAGCACTTCGTGTAGCACAACCTTTGCTGGGTGAAATTCTGGCGGAAAGATAAAGGCCTGCCAGGCACTGGAGTCAGCTTGGATGGCTTTCCAGATGGGATCACAAAGTTTTGGTACTTTCAGGCTGAGTCTGGAGCTAGCTGGGTAGTTACCAGAAGCTTTTCAGGATCTTTAAATATATCTTTTTCTGTGTTTTGTTTTGTTTGGTTGGTTTGGTTTTTTTTTTTTCCCCCATCCCACTCACAGGAGGGCTGGCAAAGCGATCCCACTCTGAAGAAGTCATGTGAGTACTAGAGTAGTTCTCTGGTATATTATTCCATGCTTTGCAACACGGATTTGGGTTGGAGGAGACCTTAAAGATCATCCAGTTCCAACTTGCAGAGCTCTGTCTGTTTTCTGGAGATGGGTCATGTCTGATTGTTGGCCCCATTGCTTGGTGGTTTAACACATCTTTATCGTGATTTTTCTGCTCTAGAGAGTAATCCTTTTCCCAACACTTCTGGTTTACCTGTCTCTAAACAATATCTGTGCTCATTTGGTACTTCAATGATTGCAGTCAGATTAACAGGATTTAGCCAAGTATGGCTTTGGAAAAGAAAGAAGCAGATATATGTGAATGATGTATATATGTGTGAATTAACTGATTATTAGCTGGCTATTAACAGGGACAAGCTGGCAAGTGTACAGTGCAAGCTTCTTTGCCTAAGTGATAAGAGTCAGCATAAGTTTCCTCTTCCAACTCCACGTATGGAGCCCTCTTGAATTTGTTTTGCACTACGAGCAAATAAAATCAGCCACTTCTCCAAATGCTTTTGATATAACAAGGGATGAAGCTCAACTGGGCAGCTCAGTAAAGCTGGCTCTAAATGTCAATAATTAACCAAGGGTGTGTCCCTTCTTGTCTTTGCCAGGCCTTCCCTCCAACATTTCGGGCACATGAGCAGCTGTTCTTGTTATTTTTATCTGTTATGAAGAGCCCACCTTCCTGGATTGAAACGAGGGGCTTGTTTTATAAACTCTGTTACTCTGACACAAGTACAGGGCCAAAGAACGTCTGTTGGTCCAACCACAGAAAGCCAGGACACTTTGCTCTGATATTTAATTTCTTCTGACAATGTTAGATGTGAACTTGGTTTTCAAAGGTTACCATATCAAAGGTTCTGAGGTTATCATGCATTCAGCAGGTTCTCAGGTTTGGTTTGTGTTCTTACAGGTGTAACATATTATAAAAACCAGGCATAGCAGATAAAAAGAATAAATACAGTATAAAATAAACACAGTAGCTTGTATTTGTGTAGATGTTGACTTAGCTTTATTTGGAAGAGATTGCAGTTATCTTACCCCAATAAATTTGAAATACAGTGTTGATATTGAACTAATGATTCTTTTTTAATCTTGTGTGTGTGTTCTGGTAGATTATGAACTGCTTTTATGTGCCTTTTTATAGCCCATCCTCCTGTTTCCAGCCTGTGTGTTCCAGGGCTGTGAGGTGTAACCTGGCTTGGTAAATCAGCTTAGCTGTGCTCTAACTTGCACAACATGGACTGAGCATAGATTTCAAATTTAATAATACTAAATGACATCAAGTCCCAGCAAGCTTCTGACTGTCACTCCTTGCAAATGGCTTTATTGGGCTTGTAATTGATTCTTGATGATCCCCGTGGGTCCCTTCCAACTCAGCATGTCCTGTGATTCTGAGGTATTTAGTGCACACTGTGGGGTGTTATTTGAATTTTCTGAGTGTCAGCAGTGTGAAGGTGGTTCTTGGAGGGTCCAGAAGCATGAAAAGGACATTGTGGAACCTGGCAATAATGTGTTCTGCATGTTTTTGCTTGGAATTTTAGGAGCAGTGTCATGATTTTACTCTTGTTGTCACAAGAAGAGCCGCAGATGGGAAGTGGAGAGTTGTTTGTTACTAACAGAGCAGGAGTTTATCTTCGGTGTGGAAGTAAATGTAGCTGTGCTAGAATCTCACAATGGATGTGTGCAGATAATCCAGTATTAACACTTGCATATGAAATTTATTTGGAGCCCACTCTGTCTTTGAAATTGGGATGGTGTTTGAAAAATGTACTACACTGAACTGGGTAACCGAGGGTTGCTCTGCTCTGCTGGAGGTGGGTTTATGTGGTGGGAAATGCTCAGAAGACGGGGATGACCTCACAACTCTTGTGCATTTGTTTTAAAGCTGTGAGAGAACTGCTCTGGGCTGTAAAGGAGCTGTAAGCTCAAGTGTGGGTTGTTAGGAATAAATGCCTCCATGCATTACTGTAACAGTGATTCTGAGTGCTCAGTTCCTGTCTTCCCAATTCAGCTGGAGCTCAGCGGGGCAGGGCTGAGCTTTGCTGATGCTTCAGGAGTGTTTAAACTCCACACAGGTGGTTAATGAAATCAGTGGGACTGCTGGTAGCATTTAAGGCTTCTGCTGAATTAGGTTGTGTGTTTTCTGGGGATAACCAGGCAGTGCTGGTGCTGTCCCTGTCCTAGGATGTGTATTTTCTGGGGATAACCAGGCAGTGCTGGTGCTGTCCCAGTCCTAGGATGTGTGTTTTCTGGGGATAACCAGGCAGTGCTGGTGCTGTCCCAGTCCTAGGATGTGTGTTTTCTGGGGATAACCAGGCAGTGCTGGTGCTGTCCCTGTCCTAGGATGTGTGTTTTCTGGGGATAACCAGGCAGTGCTGTCCTTGTCCCTCTGCACCATTGAATCCTCCCCATGCAGAGCATTCAGCACACGTGAGGCATCCTGGTGCCCTTCAGGACTGAAGGGGGTAAAGAAACGAATAAAACAATGGTAAAGAGCTTCAGATCTCTCCATTCTGTTCTAAATGACCCTCTCCAGCCTCTGGCTGTGGAGGGAGCCAGGCTGTGGCCAGGAGGGAGCCAGGGCCAGCTGTCAGGAGGAGAAGGTGGAAGCCGGGGGGAAGTGGTTTAAAATAATTGTGTGAGGAGCATCCAGGAAAAGCTCTCACAGACTTTTCTTGGCCATACTTGTCAATTCAGTACATCACAGAATTAAATAAAGTAAAATAAAACATATCTACAATCCAGGGACAGGAAGCTGGAGAATTCAGTCACCTTCCAATGTACAGCTTAAGGACTGGGGGTGGGGGTGGTGTAAAAAGAGGTAAAGGCATACTGTTACTTAGAGGGGATGGTAATCTGTGTCAAACCTCACAATATTTAGCACTTGAATTCCCACCTCATGGTTTAGAATTCCAGCTTTATTTAGAGATGATATTTTTAAGCTGTTTTTTGGATACATTTTGCTATGGCACATACTGGCTTTTTATACTCTATGGGGAGAAATGTTTGGCTTGCAGAGAAGTGAGAGACTGAGCCATATTTTTATTTGGGAAGGAAAATATTTTGCTGAAGTCTTTGCCAAAAACCTGCCCCTTTAAGGGCAGGAGTGTGAGGGAAGGGGCTCAGTTTAATCGATTTGTAGAGAAACTGCCGATTCCCTCCCTGCAAAACTCAGGTTTAACAGATAGTGCTCTTAAAATGGGGCACAATGGATCTGTTCTGCACAAGTGTTGGAGTTAGGGCAGTTTTTAAAAACCAGTAAATCTCTACCAGCAGCACAAGTATTTCAGCTGTAAGTGCTGCTGTTGCAAGTAAGTTCTTAATGTGACAGCACTGAATTTCCTTTTTTCATCTGCTGGGATAGATTTTTATTAAATACTCAGCTGCTGTTCTTTATCAGATGCAGATGTTCAGCCCGTAGCCTCTTTTCCTCCTCTCCCTTCCCTCAGCAGCCTTTTCCCCCACCCCTGGGATGTAAAGCCCACGTTAAAACCAAGCAGGCTTTGGAGCAGACCTGGGGTGCCCTGGTGTTCAGGTGATCTCCAAGCAGTTTATGAACTGAGCATTATCCAGGTGACATCAGTCCATGCTCCTCAGAGCTCCCAGATGCAATGCAGTGACGAGCTCCCTGTGTTATGTCACAGTGTGACCCATTTCTGATGCTCTCTGAGCTCACCAGCAACTCGCAGGGCACCACTGGGAAGTTACTGAAACAAGATAATTTTCAACTTGTGCAAAGCTCTTAAGTAAATGCTTCTCTTCAGGTGAGAATAATTACACTGATATAACTTTGATTCGAGTGAAACCGGGGCAATTTAAATTGATTTGATTGTTGTTAATAGTGAACTTTGGGCACTAATGTTGTAATTACACTTTGAAGGGGAGGTGTGTGTACATCTCTACCTATCACTTTGTCACAGGGCTCTGTCTAAATGAAGTGTGACTGATCTCATTTGCCCAGGATCAGGCTCAATGTCCTTTGCTGCACCAAACAGCTCACCTGTGTTTGTACCTCCTGCATGAACAACGTGAAGGGTGAGCCAGGGAAGAGCTTTGGATGTGCTTAAGCTGGGGCTGGATGTACCCTAGAGCCCTGAAAGTGTGGGGGGGTTGGGAGCCCTGCAGAAGCTGATCTACTGCATAACATTTACCTATTTAAAAAAAAAACTTAAGGGGTTTGTTTGTTTGGTTGGTTTGGTTTGGGATTTTTTGTTGGCTTTTTAAAATATTTTATTTTGGTGGGAGTGAGAGAATCAAGAAGCTGAAGAGATGGAACCCTAAAAGCAGTCTTGGCAAACTTTCAGAGGCAATTGCTTTCCCCTGTTAAACCTGACTCTCCTTTCTAAGCTTGCACATGAGCTGTGTCAGCTTCTGAGCTGAGCTCGGGGAAACTGTGGCTTTGGGTGTGTTTGCAGTTGTAACCTCTCCAAAGTTAAAGAGGATGTGAACTGTGGCCCTGGGGCCTCTGCAGTGCTGTGGGATCCTTGGCTTTGCCTCTGGAGCACAGCTGTGCTTCCCTGTGTGCTGCATTCCATGATCTACCTGCCAGGAGGTTGGAGCTGGGGAGGGTCAGTCTCTTCTCCGCAGGGAACAAGGGATGGGACAAGAGGAAACGGCCTCAAGTTGCACCAGGGGAGGTTAAGTTGGATATTAAGGGGAAATTTCCTCATGGAAAGTGGTTGTCAAACACTGGCACAGGAGTCCCCATGAATGGAAGTGTTCAGAGAGTGTGGCTGTGGCACTGGGGGACATGGGACAGTGGTGGACTGGCAGTGCTGGGGAATGGTTGGACTCCATGATCTTACTTTTCCAACCTTAATGATTCTACAGTTGTATCTTCCCCCCTTTACTGCAATAGAAAAGCAAACATAACCCAAAACAGTCTTTGAACATGAAAGTCTGTTTAATCTTTAAACCCCTCCATAAATTGTTTTTCCTTGTAAGCAATCCCTGCTAATACCAGATTAGCAGGGCTGTGTCCCTGCTTCATTCCTTCAGCTGTTCCATAGCACACACTGCTATTCCCAACAGATCCGAGCTTCTTGTCAGCCAAGCAAAACCAACATCAATATGGATTCTTAAAGTGAGGGGAGGGAAGAGGAAATTATTTTTGTGTTATAAATTACCGTTATTTTTCTATATTCTAGTGTAATTGTAGCCTAAGTTAATGTATAAACTGGGATTTGATTTTTTAAACTGAAAATTGGATGCCTTTGGAAACAATTTAAATTTCCTTAATATAATCCAATTTTATTAGTACAGGTACAGCTTAAATGGCACTTGGAATAACAGCAGGTGCTGTAACTCCTTTGGTTTTTTGTAGTGGGAAGAAAATAACCTCACTGAGATATTGAAGATGAACAACTGGAAAAGCTTTGGGTCCAGAACATGCTTCTATCCCTTTCAGCCCTCATCCTCTAGTCTCTTAGATGATGCTTTTCCTCATCTGGATGGGATCCCATCACCATAGGAACAGAGTGCCTTTGGAATATATTTTGTGAAAGGGACACTTAACAGCAATTTGGTTTCTGTTTCTGTGTGGGAGAAGCACCTCGGCTTGTTTGTGTTTCACTGGGCGTGGATAAATGTCTGTGAGGGGTGGGAAAAGGAGTTGGGAAGGCAGCCCAAACCCAGAGATTAGGTCAGTTTAGAAGGCACTGGTTCTGGGGCTCCCTTTCCTTGTTCTCCAGGGACTTTGGTGTCTGTGTTTGGGTGCAGAGCTTTGGGTATGGCTCAGCTGCTCCAGCAGCTCCTGCCTCAAGCTGTGCCTGCACCACAGCCTGGGGATAACCTGCCTGTCGTGACCTGATGCCTCAAAATCTATATTATGTAGCTTTTGGTACAGCTTGCTAGTGCCTTTGACCTGTTAGTATCTTCGTACAAGATTTCTAAAAACGCTGTTTTTTGTTAAGAATTTCAACAAACGAGGGGTTTTAATGAGGTGAAGAGTTTTCTATCTGTAAAAACGTACTGAAAAAGAGACATAACACTTGATATAAGTAGTCAAAGCTGCTCAGAAGCCTCAAAACCATTCCAGAAGGCATGCTGCTTGTTCCTTGACGAAGGAACAAGCTGAGGAAGAGGAAGACAAGATGAAGATAAAAAGATCTTCGACTCAAATTTGGAAGGCATGTCAGGGGTGGGGCAAAGGTGGTACTGTGGGAGGGACAGTTTTGGAAGTGGGTGTAACAGATGAGGCAATGTCCAAATATTGTAATTAGATGACAGTATAAGGTTGTCAGACCTGCGTAGTTCAGGATGCACATTTTGGAAAATATTCCTGTGCATCCGGCACGCCATAATAAATGAGTGCTTTTTGCTTTCTAATACTCAGAGTCTTAGAGAGTTATTTTCTGGCTTTTAGGCATCACGAGGGAGCCTTCCCTGGGATCCTTCCCTAGCTCTGCCTGCAGTAAGAAAACAGAAATTACACTGCAAAACTCCTGAACTTGTCTGAGAGGAGCAACCGTGCCCACACAAACCAAGGCGGGTGTTTGGGCGGCACCGGGGCTTTGGTTCATTCTCAGGAAAAGCAGGGGAGCCCCTCTCCCCCATTTTGGTGCTGGGGGGCTGAGGAAAGCCCAGTCTGCACAGGGAATTCAGCCCTTGCACGGTTCTTTTAAGAGCATGAGCCGTTGGAACTGTCCCTGCTAGTCCTTCATGCAGTCCTTCATCCAGGTGCTGCTTGGAGTGGAGCTGTGGGAAGAGGTGGGGCCTCCTCAGAATCCAGACCTGAAACTGCAGCTTCGGGTCAATCCTGACTAATCTGTTGGATTTCTAAGCAAGGGCTCTGCTCCTGGGTGTGTTTTGCATGCCGTAGTGTTCAGCTGGGATGCCCCAGGTAGGTAAGGACAGCTGTGCCCAGTGGGGTGTCTGGAATGATGTGCAGTTCCATCCCTTCTCCTGCAGCAGCACTTCCAGAAGCTCCATGTCTTCTCCTGAAGGAGGAAGTGAGAGGCATGTAGGATTATGGTTATGAAACTCATGAAAACCATATGTGTGTACTTGTTTGGCACACAAAAAGGGTATGTAAGCACCCTGGTTTAACTTTATTCTTTGCCTTAGGGTTCGTCTCCCCTCCCCCTCGTGCCTTAAGTCTGGTGCTCATGGATGGAACAGAATGTAACACAGAATCATGGAATGGTTTGGAACGACCTTAAAGTCCATCCAGTGCCACCCCCTGCCATGGGCAGGGACACCTTCCACTAGCCCAGGTTGCTCCAAGCCCCATCCAGCCTGGCCTTGGACACTTCCAGGGATCCAGGGGCAGCCACAGCTTCTCTGGGCACCCTGTGCCAGGGCCAACTCACCCTCACAGGGAAGAATTCCTTCCTAATATCCCATCTGACCCTCCTCCCTGTCGGTTTAAAGCCATTCCCCTTGTTCTGTCAGCACATGGCTCTCGACTGGCTGTCTCAGAAAAGGCTTTTACTGAAAAAGCCAATTCTAAAAATCCTGCCTTTCCCCCTGGCCCTTGGAGCAATCTGTTGCAGTGTGTACTTTTCATTCTCCTTACAACCAGAGGAACATTTAACTTGCTTCATCTCTTCTTTGAGGAATCTTCCTTTGCCAGCTGGTGCCAGCTTTCTGCTCTGCTGGATCATTTAGCAATTCCCAGTGGATGAGGCATGAAACAATCCATCCCCTTTGCCGGACTCTGTTTTGAAAGGCTCGTCTTTGTGCCTTTCAGCCCTTCCACTGCTTGGCCAGACAGCTTTGTTTGGTGCATGTATATCAGTGTTCCACTGTGGCTCCCAATCAGAGAGGGGACTTTGGGTGACAGGAATTGCCAGACTTGTAATAAAATGTCATGAAATGACCACCCTGACCTGAAAACTCTTCCCTGGGGGGGTACAATACTCCCTGTGACCAGGCCCTTGAGCACAGGAATTCCTGGGTAGGAACAGCAGCAATTAAGCATTTTCACATATTAAGTGTTAGTTTGGTTTTACATCCCACCAAATAGTTTTCCCTATGGCAGAGGCTGGAATGCCTGCGTGGGGCTGAGGAGACGGCGCTGCTGGAGCAGCTCAGGGCTGGATTAACTTCAAACCTCTAAAAATAGGCTGTTCCTCCAGTGAATCCTGGATTCCAGAGGGAGGGCAGAGGAAAATTCATCTGTGCTGCCTCCTCTGGAGTCCTGCAGAGAACTGGCCAACCAACAGAGCACAGTGGGACAGTGCACCTTGAATAGCAGAGTCACAAGGTTTTCAATCTGATAATACTGAAATTAAATACTACAAGAAATTCTTCTGCTTCTAAATATTTTTTTTCCTCAGCTAAGGTTACACTCGGACTGTTATATGATAATATTTTACTATTTGGATGATAATGAGTAACTTGAATTAATTTTTTTTCCTCAGTCCTTCTATTCCACTTCAGCATTTGTTATAATGCCTCTTGTGTAGCTGCTCCTCAGTGGTCTCTGGTATTGATTAGCTGATGTTCCATAGCTGAGCAGGCTCTTCCAGGTCTGGTCTTACTGACGTGTAGTAGGAAGGACTAGTAGTATCTCACTCAAATGGAAAAAATGGACAGCACTTTTCCATGCTTATTCTTGATTTTTTGTATCTATGAAGAAGCAAAAATTCTAAAAATAAAAACCAATTTTAAAAATTACTACAGCAGCTTCTTTAAGCAAGGTGTTGACTCTTTCTTCTTTTATTCCCAAGTGATAAAGCAAGACTAACTTGGCTTTTTCTGACAATATGACAACTTCTCAGCAGTAATTCTGTTGATGATTGCCTGTGGAAATAAAAGCTTGAGCTCTTTTTAAGCAATTTTATTCTTCTTGTTCTTGCCAGAAGAGTAGCAATGGTGTGTAAGTAGTTTGCACAGGTAGTCTCTTATCCTAATGTTGTTTACAGCTTCTTATTAGGTTATTCCATAATCCTTGAATGTGATTAACTGGCAATTTACACTTTAGAGCTGTGGCTTTTACTTATAAAAGCTACAGAGAAATAAAGTAGAGGAACAAAGTGGGAGTTAAGTGTGCTATCAGAAATATAAATGTGCCACTGCAGTGGCACTGCTGGCTCAAAGGACAGTCTCACTCATCAGAGCAGAAGTGGAATTGCTGCCTAAGACAGCTTTTAGTAATATGATGAAGAGCAGAGGGGTTTAAGAGCATGTAAAGCATGTTTAGTCCTTACAGGGAGTTTAGTTAATCTTGTGGGCAGAGTTAACCTGGATATTCCCATCTATATGTAACTCATAATGTCCTGATTTGTAAAAATGCAGTTTATAACAGTTCAGCCACTGCCCTCCTCAGCAGTGGTGAGAAAGGAAGCGCTGGCTCCACATTTAAAAATAAAACAAATGTCACTGTTAGTGGGTTGGAAAGTCCTTGTTCTGCCTGTGCTGGGTAAGAACCCAATTGCTGCAGAGCAGATCCTGTTCCAGCTGCTGCCAGAGAGCAAAGGGAAGGGCCATCAGGGAGAAGGATCTGCTCATAAATGTGTTTCCAGTTAGTGGGGCTTGGAGGAGCTGCTGACCTGGGAGGAGTGCTGTTAAAACAGCCTGGTGTCTGCTGGAAGAAGTAGCTGCTGCAAGTCCCTGCAAACCTGAGCTGCTTCTTCAGTGATGTCTTTATTTGGTGGATGGAGTGACTGTGGAAAAAATGGACACCGTTTTGCCCTGCTTATTCTTGGCTATTTGTATTTGTGAAGAAGCAAAAATGCTAAAAATAAAAATCAACTTTAAGAATTGTTACAGCAACTCCTTTAAGCAAAGAAGTCTAAGCCTCGGTCAGAAATACTGCGGGTGGTACCACCTCAATTTTAGCTTAAAGCACTTGGAGTTCTCACATGTCTTGTCTTTAGCACCATTTGGTTGTCAGCACCAAGTGAGCTGAATCTCCTCTGTGCTGTCAAGAGTGATGGGAATGGAAGAGGAATTCTCTTCTCAGCATAAATGGATGGATATGTTAAGCCAACAATCTTATTTCCGTGGTGAATTTAATCCAATGAAACCCTCTTGCTGTAGTCATGGAGGTTTTCTGGTTTGTTTCTCCTAAGGGTTTGTGTTTCTGTCTGTCTTATGCACAAAGTTATAATTTTCTTACCTGAAATTCTGCAGACAGAAGTGGTTCCTGCTACATTTTCCACCTGGCTGAAGCTGAAAGGCTTCATGACTTAAAACGAAGCTAAAGGATACTTAAATTTTTCAGCCCAGTTTGGTGGTTGAGATGCACTGTATCAATTTTTAATAAAAGTGCATGTCATGCATTGGCAATATTGTGAAGAAGCTTAAACTCTTCTTCCCATTCTTCTGAAGAGGGTATTGAACTTGGAGCAAGTGGTCAAGTGCTGCAGGGGGCTGCAGGAATTAGGGAATGCAGGGAAATGTTCTCTTTATAGGATGTGGAGAGATGGACGTTGGCCTTGAATAAAGCACAAACAATTGCAGAATTAAATATACAACATTTGTGCACATGTGGCTTTGGGACCTTTGTAAGGACTGCTCAGTGTTGTTGATCAACTTGCTGTGTTTTGTATCTTTCTCCTAAAAGCTTTCAGAACCTGAGCGTTGGCTATTTAAAAATAGAGTTCCCTCCTTTGACTTTCAAAATTTAAACTTCTTGGAACTTAATTTAAAAGTAATTTTTTTTAAAAGCCATGAAGGAATTGGTTCTCAGATGAAGCTGTGTTTTATGTACTGTTCTTCTGCTGACAAGCAGCACGTGTTGTTCACTCCAAATCCAAATTTTATTTTCCAAATAGCTGTTCTTTAACAAATGCTGTTGCTTGTCAGTGTAAGGACATTTAGTTTCTGTAGGGGAAAGTGGCTCCCTTGGAGCTGTTCTCATCCTACTCATCCACTGACTGTTTCCCACCCTTTATCTGTCCTTGTCCATCTCTGAGAAGTGTGTCAGCAGGAGGGACGTTGGTAACTGAAACTCGGGGGCAGTGACATGTGAGAAGCAAGATAACATCAGTTCCTTGTCAGTACTGCTCTGCCTGGGGGCTCCTGGCCTCTTTAACTGCCCAGGGTTTAGACAGGTTGGCAGTTGCACTGTGTCTGCAATGGAAATTTGCTCACCTGAGGCTGAGCTCTCCCATACTGCAAATACCAGTTTTAGTCACTTGGAATGTGTGAGAGTGGGGAAAGATAAACGAGTTTGGGGTTTACCTGGATCCTACAGGATCCCACACACGTCTTCAGCCTTTGGATCCTCAGCTGCGTGGCTGTTCCTGGCTCTTCCCCTGTCCTGGCTGGAGGGGGGATGTTCCAGGAGGCATCCCTGGCTTGTCTGTGTGGGGCATCAATCTGCTGAAATGGGGCAACTGCAGCACTTCCAGGCTGGGCACCACATCTGGAGCTGCTGCATCCTTGTGAGGAGGAGGGATGGGACATTCTAAGGGGTCAGAGGGTATAGGATTGAAGTCCTTCCAGCTTAGTTGGACTGGAGGAGCTTCCATTTCACGTCTGAAGTGTCTGCTGAGCTGCTGGCAAGTGTGCCCTTCTGTAGAGCACCTCTGCAGCTCAGGGGGTGTGTCTCCTCTGTGTTTGTAGCCAATTAATACTGAGTAATTAAGACTGATGAACAAAAGCTACTAAAACAACAGTAAATTTGGGGGAAGCAGATAGGAAGGGAAGTGCAGAGCTATTGATGGGACTGTTAAAGAACATGTGAAACAGGAGGAAAACAGGTCTGTGTTAACCATGGTCAATAACTTGTGAGACTTCATTTAACAGCTGGTAAAACTGAAATAGTAAGTGATAACCAGTTGCTTCCTGAATCACCTGTCTGGGGGCACCCACCTGATGGCAGTGACGTGGGGATAAATACTGCTTTATAGAGTTGGTATTAATTTATACTATAGTGGTAAATTATATCATTTATGTAATAATTTGTATAATTAGAAACAGTTTGTGTAATTAATATCAGTTTAATATAAAAGTCAGTTGGTAAAAATCAGATGCTTAATAACACACTGATAAGAAACACTGTAAATATAATTCCACAGAATTATCCTTTAGGATTTGGTAAAAGATGTTTGAAGTCTGACTGTGTAAACACAGCACAGACATGGGATTCCTGGCTTTTTCTGGAAAGCCTTTTCCCTCTAGCCTCACTTGTTTACCTGCCTAAGCATCAACAGTTTGAGGTTTATGTATTTGAACTCTTGAATGAATTATTTGTTCTTGTTTTAATTATGCTGAGTAAAGATCTATCAAATTAAAAACAAATCAAACAAAAACCCCACCCCACACACACCTCAGAGGGCTGGTAAATTAATGCATTTGTGTCCTATTACTGAGCTGTAACAGGATCTCTGGAGTAATTTAGCAAATATCTGTGAAATGTCTCAAACTCAGCAAAAACTGTAGCTGTTGGATTGCAGCACCAAACTGCTCATTCTGTATGTCCTGTGTTATTTGCTCTGGGGTTTGATGCTCTTCAGTGTGACTGGAGAAGGTTTGAGAAGTGAATCTCTATTAAACTGTTTGTGAGTTTGAGAGCACTGAAGGAAATGGTCTCTGACAGATTTCCAGAGTCAAGAGTATGAAAAACAAATGTAATGGAAATTCAAGTTACTGTTAGAAAATTAGTGAAAAAAAACAATGCAACAACAGACCTCCCAAGGTATGTTAAGAAGGACTTTAAGAATAAGACTTAGTTGAGTGCTATGAGCAGCTCTTAGTTGGCACAGTAAAAATGAAGTTAACAAATGAATCCAGAATATCTTTGTTTCTTTGTTCTTTTCAAGATGCTTCAGTGAAAGAGGCTGAAGAGAAAGTTCTCTCCAGTAAGGAAGGCCATTCATTCCATGGATCCTGAATGAATTGAGAGGGGAAGGGTCAAACAAATGGAGTGGGGAATTAAGCCTTTAAAACTACTCGAGATGATGCTGATCACAGAACTACATCTTAGCCTTGAGCTGTTCTGAGTCTCAGAATGAGCAGATGAAGTCCAACTCCCACCATAACTGTGAAGAGCATTATCCCTTTGGAATGTGGGATTGTTTCTGTGGGAACTGAGGATTCCCCCACCCGCGTCTTAGAGAGGAGTGTTCCAAGCAAGGAAAGCAGCCTCACAGATTGCCAGAAAGTGAGAATAGTTGGTTAAAAAGACCCCTGTGTGCCCCTAGGAGCACAGGGATTTGGGTTTGTTCTGTCCAGGTCCTTCAGTTTGCAGTTGGTCCTTGTGCCTGGTGCTTTCCAAGATTCCTGGACTTTCCTGGGGCTGGGCTGTGCTGGTCCAGGGGTGTGTTCCCTTGGCAGGGGGGTGCTCTGGGATGGCTTTGGGTGTTTCCTTTCATTTGGTGTTGAGGTGACCAGTATTTTCCATAGGACAGTTCTGTCCTTCATACTTTTTTATGTCAAGTAGATGAGATAATAAAGTCTGACTTGAGACCTCTGTGCTTTTTTTTTAGGCTTTTAGGGAGTTCTGCAGGTGACAGCCAAATCCCTCTCTTTGTAGATTGTTGTCTGTGTCCCAGGTTTGGAAACCAAGCAGGTGGGTGTTCAGTGGTGTCAGCCCCTCCTAAAACTGCCAAACCACATCTACAATGCGCTTTAGAGACCCAAACTCTGCGTTTTCATGACATGAAAATTGGGCTGTTGGGGATTTTTGGAGCTGGCTTGGGATCCTTAAAGGAGTTTATCTGATGTTGTTTGCTAGAAGGATGTGGTTTGGGGGTTTTAAATAGCAAAACACTCTAAAGTAGGCTCCTTGGGCTCTTGGCCAGCTAAATCTTTATTTAACTATGGTCTGCTTTCCCATGGGACAGATACCTGAGTGCTGACAGTGACTGTGCTGGTCATGGTTGGATTTTTGGCTGAAAATCTCAGCTAAAAACATGCACTGGCTGTTACAGAACTTCTGGTACTTTCCTGTATGAATATCATAGCTACAAATGCAATAAAGATGAAAAGAAGGGGAGAAAAAGTGGCCTTAGCTGTGTAAGAGGTGAGGACATGGGAAGGTTTGTAGGAGTTTGTTTTTTTTTGAGAAACCTCCCTTTAGATACTCAGTGACATTGGTGTGTCAGTGCTGGGTGAACATGAAACCCTCCTTCAGTGCAGCATCTCGCCCATGGAGGTGTGAGGAGTCTCAGAGCTGATCATCTCCTACAGCTCGAATTCAGCTCAGTCACCCTGAAATAATGAGTGTCCCTTGGGAACGTGAGATGGTTTTATCTGGGAGAGAAACAGGCTCCTTGTCCCATGGCTGACATCTCTCAGGTTCAATATTGGGTAGAAATTTTTTCTTGGTCTATTCCCTAACTCTTTGGTAACAGATGCTTTTCATCCATGTGCCATATTCTCCCAAAATAATTTCCTAACTGGAACAGATTTCTGTGAAATCATTCCTGGAATACATTTCTCTTGAGTTTTTCCTGGGAGGAGATGGCACATTTGGAACAGACAGATGTTAATTCAATGTATCTCATACATGATTAGTTGTTGCTGTCTTGAATGGCTCAATTTAGGAGCAGAGGTTCTGGATGGTGAATTAAATCACAAAATGGCCATTCAGTGGCACTTCTGACATGGCAGGAGAACAGTTTTCATCCTTAGCTTGATGTTAAGCTCCCTCCTTGCCTCTCCAAATTGCTGTTGTTCCCAGGGCTGTGTCCTTGGCAAAGGGCTGGGGAATGTCCTGATCCTTCCTCACCACATCAGACTGCTCTCTGCAGACTTACCCGTTCAGCTCTTGTGCCCTGGCCTGTTCTCTGAAGGTAAACATTTCCCTGGGTTTAAAAAGTAGATGAAAGCCTGGATTGTGGATTTTGAGGTTAGATATAATAGTATTCACTGTCTGCTGGAAATTAATTAACTGCTCATTTGAAATAATATCTTTTTATCATGTTAATTCACTGTATTGATGGGGAAATAATAATGGAATGTTTTTCCCCTCCCTTTCCTGAGCAGTGAGGAGGACAGCTTTGTTGTACAGTCTTCCAAGCAAAACAGGTTTCTGATGAAATAACAGAGTAACTCTTTGGAACTCTGCTTTGGGCTGTGGAGGAATATTTGGCTTTTTTACTCATTCTTATTTTAAAACGGACAATAGAGACTTGGAGTAATTAAAATATATTTTGAAAAACTCCAGGAATTCAAATGAGAATTTTAAAATTTGTTATTATGCTGGGAAAGCAAAACACACATCTCTAGAAACTCAATCTAAAATGCTGCTGCTGTTCCTGTTCAATCCAGAGTTTTCCCAGCACACGGGGCAGGGACTCCAGGCTTTCTGCTTGTGTGGTGATGGATATTGCTCCTCGTTAACTTTGCCATCCCATTCTCTGCTCCTGGAGAGCTCCTGCCAGCTCAGGGTGTCCATCTGGGCTGGGCACCTGCTCATGCTTTTCTTTCTAGTGCTGCTGCTCAAGGGCTGAGCAACTCCACGTCTCTGCAGGACTCTCCAGAGTTACTGAGCTTCAAGTATTGGGGAACTGTTTGGGGAAAAAATAGTTGATTCAGTTTGATTTTTCAGCAGAAAACTGCTGCGTTTTTGCCCGTGCATTTGGGATTGTTCATCCTGTTCCTGAGGGACACTGGATTTTTGGCAGTGCTGGGGTGGTGGTTGGATTTGAGCTCAGTGATTCCCTGGTTTCCTTGCAGGCAGTGCAGTGTCACTCACACGTGGGCTCAGTGCAGTCAGGAGCAGTGAGTGCAGCAGATGCTGAGCAGCTCCCGGGCAGTGCCAGCTCTGCCTCCCTGGCAGCACCCCAGGCTGGGCCTGGCTGGCGAGGGCAAAATTCCCATTCCCAGCTGCTGCCTTGCATGCAGTGAATCCCAAATGCTGGCAGGGAGAGCTGCCCCAGCAGGAAGAGCCCCTTCAAACAGGGGGTGCTCCCCCAGCCCCGGGATCCCTGAGATCCCTGAGGTCCCTGAGATCCCTGAGATCCCTGAGATCCCTGCCCTGCTGGGCTGTGTTAGCTGAGAATCAGCTGGAATGCTACATATCACAATATTCATTTATTTACCTGCTCCTCCTGGCAATTCATTTAGCAGCCAGCAAGTTATTCCAAATGTGGTTTATCTGCCTGTTTGTTGGGTGAGGACCCATGAATTTGAAGCCAGGGCACCCCTTGGGGGAAGGCTCAGTCTTTCTGCCCTGGGAATACATCAGAAAGCTGGGGAATGAGAGCACCACAACTTGGATGTCTTTGCTTTTGCTGCACAAAGATTTGAGGTACAATTTTTAGTGTTTCATAGCAAACATTCTGTATCAGCAATGTTTAGTGAGAACCCAGTCCCACTGTGGAACTGGGGTATAAATCAGAATATTCCTTTACAATCCCACTGTGGAACTGGGGTATAAATCAGAATATTCCTTTACCATCCCACTGTGGAACTGGAGTGTAAATCAGAATATTCCTTTACCATCCCACTGTGGAACTGGGGTGAAAATCAGAATACTCCCCTACAGTTGGAAGTACTCATTTGTAGCTCTGCCATACAAGGCCATTTGTTGCCCATCAGTGCTCAATCTGCTCGACAGAAAATTAATCTTTTGCACACATCAGGGTGATTAATACTTGATCATAGGACAAGTTCTGCTCTTGTCATGTGAGTTGTCAGGACAAAATGAGACATCTTGGTGGGGTCAGTGGTTACCATAAGCCTGTGCCTTATGTGTAATGATCATTTTCTGTGATGGTAATTAATGAACTGCTCGAGTTATGGGGGACATCGATCCTATTGACACTGATAGATGTCTGAGCTGGATTTTTAATTGAGTAGATGTGCTGACTGTGGGAATACTGTTGCTAAATCAGACTTGAATTTTGTGCACTCAGATTGCACTTCGAACTCTCCAGGTATTTTTAGGAAGTGAGAGGATTTGCATATTAATTTCAGAATGTCTGTGTTGATCCTAACACGTGGTGTTTGTACACACAGACATCAGGCATCAAATCATAGAATCATGTTTGGAAAAGACCTTTAAGATCAAATCCAACCATCAACCCAACACCACCACCCAGTTCACCACTAAACCACATCCCAGGTGCCACATCCACACGTTTTTTGAACACTTCCATGGAGAGTGACTCCTGCACCGCCCTTGGAAGTGAATGTTTGAAAGACTGTGGGGAGGGGGAAGTGCAAAAAGTCATCCAGGCACTGGGAATGTGGTGCCAGGAAATACCTTGGCAAAGGGAATGAAATGCTCTTGCAGTTTGTGTCGAGCTCCTGTAGGGATCCCCTGTCAGGTGAGTGGGATGTGCAGCATAGTTTGGCTATGGGTCACTCTCCTGTGTTGCCATCTAAAGATTCCCCTTTTTGCTGGTGTACTCTGCTGAGAAAACTTGTTTTGCTGTTCTCTGCTACTGGAAAAGAAATATGGAAAAAATAACAGAACCAAGTTAGCTCTTTTTCTGTCTCAAAAAAAAAAATTCCTTTTGGCATTTCAAATGAAAATTGTTTAAACTGTGAGCATAAATCTAAATGGATGTTTTAATTTAAGTGTTCTATGCTGTGATAAATAACTTCTACACTTCTTTATGACTGGGTTTAGTTATGGTATTGAGATAAACCAAGCCAGAAAATTAGTCTGCTGCAGACACTGAGAGAACATTACTCATAATTGTAGCAAAACTCTCCCAAGTACTTACCTGAAATAGCCACCAACCTTGAATTGTTCCAAATCTAGACCCCTGGAAGTGCTGAGTGAATTATGTCGACAGGAGACACAGATTACAGGTGAAAAATCATATGCAAAGATGCTGCTGCCTTGGAAATAATGACTCTGTGCACAGGCTGGTGTGGTAGGAAGTAAATCAGCCTGAAGGTGCTGTATTTTATTTCTTAACCACATCAAATGATAGAGGATTATAAGACAAAATGGCTGGTGAAAGACTTTTTTAACCTTTTCCTGACAGATTTACTTTACTTGCTCTGCTGCACAGTGACTTTATTCTGAGGTGTTCTTTGCAGTGACTGTGGGTGGGGGATTAAATGCAAGGTTTGAGCAGTCAGATATGGAACCATTTTGTTTCCAGCTCCAGGTAGAATTTTGCTGTTTGCTCTTTGGTATAATTTTGTTTCTGTTTATGAGAAGTTGCTCTCTGGGTGTATATGCACATGCACACCATACATGTTAGGATATAACTGATCATCTTTTTAGCTCGTGGCTTTAAGGTACAGCCCCTATTGAAAATGTTGGGTGTGAGAGATCAAATTTATGATTAAATTCATATGGATCTTGTATTTCATGGACACAGAAGCATGTAGCCCTTGGAGAAGAAACAGGAGAGTATCCCTGCTACAGGTTGATGGAATTCAGTGGCTGGTAAGACCCTGCTCTGAACAGAACAATTTCCCTAAAGGTTTGGTAACAGCTTTGCTCCAGGAAATGCACTTTTGAAACGTAGAATAGAAAGAAATAGAATGTAAAATAAAAACAGAGGGAAGTTATCAAAGTTCACCTTGTCAGTGTGACTCCCAAGTTCTAAACACATCCGTCTAGAACTTCATGCACTTCACTGTATAATCTTCAGCTTGTTCAACGCATCTGTCACTCATTTATTCAGTATATCTGGTATTTTTCCATCAACCAAACATACCTGAAAGTTGCATCAGATGCCACCAGCAGGTAAACCTGGGAGTCTCCACTTGAAAGATGAGTTTGTGTAGTTTAAGTTAAATCTGAGCTTCAAGCTGTGTTGTCCCAGCTTCTCACTGTCTGTGGATCAGGGATGAACTTAACCTGTTCTTATCAGTAGTTTTGTCTGAAAGGGGCAACTGAGCATTTGTACCAGTCTGAATTGTCTTGGGAGTCAACCTTGAGAAAACTGAAGTTCCCTCCTGCTCAGCTCCTCCAAGGGAGGTGGTGCATCCCCCTCCTCCTTCCCTTCTAGCTCTGCCTCTGACCAGCAGCATGAGCAGAACTGAGAGGGAAAAAAACCCACCAAAACCCTCCAATATTTCCCAGCAGTTCCTCTGCCTTGTGTCAGTTGATGGCATTGACTTGAGATTAAAACCTAAATGGGCTGATGTGCTCCAGCCTGTGCCAGGTCAGCTCTGCCCCCCTGCACGTTGTGCTGAACTGGAAAGAATGAAAAACTTTTCTGGGTCTGCATGTGAGGCCTGTGGATGGGTCATAACATCTCTGGAGCTCATAACATCCCTGGAACATGAAGGACAATCCCTTCTAATGAAAGAGATCGTGAAGGAGTGAAATATTTGGGCAGCATAACGTGGAACACTGTTCTTGCTCCCTATTTGAAAGGGGAAAACTGCTTCTATTTTTTTACTTTGCATGGAACTAGGAAAGCTTCTTGTTTGCCTTTAGTATCTTGACTGATGTCCAGTGTCAAAAATAGCTTGCTCATGCTTTGAAAATAAAAAAGTCTTACAGTGCCAGACGTGTGTGGTTGTTGGAAAGTGTATTTTTAACCATGTTAGTCTTGCTCCTGTGACCTAATGGGAAGGTTCTCTCCTGGGTTTTGCCAGTCAAAGACTTGACTTTGCTGACCTGCTTCGTGGGTGTGAAGGAAGATATCATAACTTCACATTTTTAGCAGTTACATTATTGTAACTTCACTTTTTTAGCAGTTAAATTATTGTAACTCAAGGTTCCTCTGGGGCTGGTGAAGCAGATGGGGCCGTGGCAGTGCCATGTTCCTCCCCCTTCACCCTCCAGGCCTGTAAAGTGGGACAGGCCTGGAGTATTTTACATTCAAAGAGAATTTATTGAATTTTATGCCACCCAAAACATGTTGTACATGCTGCTTCTGCACTGCTGTGGAGAGAAACACTTCCTTCCTAAGGAAAACTCCAGCAGAAAATGTTCAAGGTGGTTTTGGAGAGTGGGATTAAAGGGAACATCTGGCTTGGTGCAACATCCAAGACAAGATTAACTGTATGGGTTGACTTGTCTTTATTTTCTGTCATCTAAGCAGATATCCTTGATGGATTTTATGCTAAAACTTGCTTTTAATAAAAATTTAAAAACCTAGCCCCAGACTCTTCCAGGGACAGGAAAAATTCACGGGAGTTTTTCATACTTGACATCTTCCTCTTGCTAATTGATGCCTTGGCTAGAGGGGTGTGATGAAAACAGGGTTATTTTCTTGCTGCTGCCCTGTCATGTGTCTGCTGGCTCTGGACAATGTCCTGCAGCTCCTTTCCCCAGGAAACTCAGCTGCAAAAGGGACAGAAACTCTCCTTGCTGTAGGGGGGGTGGGAAGTTGGTGAATTTGCAGTTGGTGAATTTGGAGTTGGTGAGTTTTTGATCATATAACTGCCTAATGAGCTCCATCCCTGTCCCCACTGACTGTCTGAGTATTCCTATGAGTGAAGGAGGTTTTATGCTGCTCAGAAGATGGTACAGTCAGCACTGAAATGGCAGATCAGTGCTCCTGATTTAATGCCATGTGGGCTGTGATGATCTTTGAGGTCATCCAATCCAAATCATTCTGTGATTGTGAGATTATTAACAAATATACTGAATATATATTACTACAAGCTGCCTGACTTAATTATTATTTATCTTTCTTGGTTGTCCCTTATCTACATTATTTAAAATCAAATTATTTTTATTGCATAAGTAAAATCACTAAGCATTAACTCTCATGGAAGGAAACACTTTATGTAATTGAGTTACCATAGTTGTAAAGTACTGGTTAGTGTTTTAGGATTAATTTGATAGACCAACTGCAATAACTTACTTTCAGCAGTGTTGTGCATCCCTTTGGGTACCTTCTGCCCTCAGTTTTTGTTCCATGTCCATTACTAACTGGAAAAGTGCAAGTTTTCCCTGCTGAGCAGCTGAAGTGCCACTTGCCTTTAGCCCAGACACCAGCTCTGGGCATTGTGCTGTTGGAGCAGGGATTTCCAACACAAATACACTTTGTTTTCAGATATCTGAAGGTTTAGAAGTCTAGTTCATTCTGAAAATATCACTGCAATGGCAGTTTGTGTGAAACCAGTCATAAATGCCCACAAATGAGGGTGTAGAACTTACACAATGCAACTGGAAGGTTTGACTCTTGTGTTTTGTGACTCACCTTGGGAAAGGTTGAGATCTGCCGTAAATCCTGCTGCAAGAGGTTTTCTCTGGGTTGGAATTACCTTGGTCTTAGCTAGGAGGGAAATTTCCTTTGATGGTGGGAGAAAAATGTGTAGGATGTGATTCAGTGGGGTGGTGAAGCATCTGCCTGTGACCTCAGTCCTGTAGGAGATGCAGCTGGAAGGGCCTTGGCTGGCCCAGGGCTGGATCTCAGCACCCTGTGGTGGCCCAGAGGGCAAGGCACCCTTCAAACAAGCCTGCAAGGGCAGATAACACTGTTCTTTGCTGCCTTGAGTATCAAATTGATGATTAAGATGTAATTACTGTGAGCAGTGAGTATTGGTTGTGTTTTCTTCTCTGCAAGTTTGCAAAATCATGCCTTGATTTTGTCACTGAAGTGGATGTTTGTTATGGAATAGAGAAATGCTTGTGTATTTGACGTACCCATGGCAAGGGGGGCAGAACTAGGTGATCTTTAAGTCCCTTCCAACCCAAACCATTCTGTGATTCTATGAACTGATGAAGTTCTGGCAGTGCTGTCACATAAATTATGGCTTGAATTTTTCTGCACCACTTTTCATCCCGCAGACCTAAACAAGGTCCCATTAAGCCATGTAAGTGTGGGGGGAGGCAGTTTCTGATGTTCAGAACCCTTTTTTTTTTTTAGTGGAAGCAATTTGTAACAAACTTCAGTTCAACTTCACTATAGTAAAACTGAATATCTGTGAGCTGAGCTGGGCTGGCCTTTGGTAAGAACTTTCCCTGATTGAAGTGAAGCCTGAAAATATTTGTACAAATACTCAACAGAAAATCCTCTGTGGTTCTGGGTGATCCTGACTGCATTTAAAATGCCTGTATTTAGCAGCAGTGTTGGCTGTCTGTGGCTCCAGTAGGAAATGTGGTCTGTAGCAGTGGCACCTGGCATCACTCTTAAATATCCCGAGGGAATGGCTTCTCCCTGCCCTGTCGTTCAGATCACAGCAGTCATCAGGCACCTGAACATGCATTTTCACCTCAGCCACCAGTTACTGCACAGAAAATGGGCAGTCTGGTACCTGCTGCTAAATACCAGCTAAAAACCTCTGGATCCTGCACTCACCAGTCCTGCAGCAGAAACGGGGGTGGGTTTAGTGGTTCCCTTTCTCCATCCCGTGCTAATGTCGCTGTGGGGAGGGGAGCACACTGGAACACGTTTTATGGGATTAAAACTGAGGCAGAAACTGAGCACCTGCAGATTGCTTGTGTGCACAGCTCCCCGAGCTCCTCGTGCTGCAGGGGAGGCCCCAAGGTCGGCACACGTGGCTGGGGACGGAGGGGCTGCCTTGGCTCAGCACCTGCCTGGCAACGTGTTTGACAGCTTTGCATTATTGATAAGCAAAGATTATCCCCGTGCCAGCATCCACTCATCCATGGATCCAACGTGTCCTGGCAGCCTGGATGAGGAGGGAGGAGGAGACACTCAAGGGCTGATGTGTTTTTGGGGGAAACACGATGGCAGGAGCACAAAGAAGGAGAAGGGAACTCCTCCAGTGTCCTTAATTTCTCTTTCAGCAGGGGAACGTTCCACAGCTCCCTCCTGCCCAGGGCCAGGGCTGGCTGCTTTAGGGAGCTCATGGGAATGTTCTTGTCAGCCTTGTGTTTTAGTGGGTTTGATTGACTTAATTACATTTCTTAATGTGGAAAAGCAAAGCCCCCGGTGGTAATCAAGCAGTGTTTGCTGTTTGTGGCAGCTGAAGGTCACAGCACAAGGTGTTCCTCAAGGTCCTCGTGTTTTGGGCACTGTTAAGTTCCAGGGCTGGGGATTCCTTCCTTTTCCTGGGAGAAGCCTTTTTTGGTTCAAGATCTCTTGTTTGGCAGCTCTGTTGAAGCTTCTGAGCTGTGTTTTGGTGGGTTTGTTTTGAAGAGGGGTGTATTTTAGGGTTAACAGCTCAGCCAGTCCACCTTCCAGTGAGATGGATTCACCTTCACAGAATCTCAAGTGTTATAAAACTGACTGTAGGTCAGTCAGAAACAATGAGGTGCATCCTGCTGACCAGCATTTCATTGCCTTTAATACTCCATTTGGGGCTTTAGAAACAAGTTCCAAAAACTGGGTGTCATCTTTGGAGACAGAGACTGCTTTGTCTGCCCACGCCCCTGGATGCAGAAGAGCACTAATGGTCTTTTTTTTGCCTTTTTTTTTCTTTCCCATCCTTAATCTATACAGTGATGAGTCTTGCAAGTTTTTTAAGCCTCAAAGGGAAAACACAGACTGAGATAAGGAAGGAAATGAGCCCCTAGAAAAGAAACTGAGGGGCTCACACTGAGGAGAGGGGCTCAGTTTTCCAAGGAGGTCTACTGCAAACAGGAGATATTTTCTTTATACTGTGGAAATAGAACTGTTAAGTTTAGGCTGAAGCAGAAAAACTTAATTTAAACAACTCTGGGGGTGTTTGAGCCCTGGAGCAGCATCACTCCCTTCTCAGAGACCCGTTTCAGTAGCACAGGGAGTTTTTAACCTGTTCAAATCAAACATCACATTGGCACTCCTGATTTTGAAAGTGTGTGTGTATCATCTATATCCTGCCTTTTACTCTAATCTTGAACTGAATTCAGTCATAGAATATTCTTAACATATTCAAATAAAATAACAAATTAGCACCTCTGATTTTGAAAGTGTATGTGTAAATATATATATATATATATACACACACTGCTTTTCATTCTAGTCCTGAACTAAATTGTCTGATCTTTAGTTCATAGACCATCCATATAATATTCTCAATACAGGTGCTAAATTTGACTTCTCCAGCATGCAGCCTGTTCAAAGTGCTTTTTTCCCTCAGTCTAATCTACTCTTGTGGCATCTCCTGCATTATTTACCCACTGAGCAGGCAGGGAGTGTTAAATGTATGTATTTCAGGTACTCCCTGGTGCAGCACCAGTTTTGTGAGCGACACAACTCAATTTTTCTTATGTCAGAACTATTTGACATCAGTAGGTAATAAAAGCTGAGGCTTTGATATGAATTTGATATCAGTGCTCCTGAAAAACACAATAAACTCTGCCTTTTGCACCCCGATGGCCAAACAATTATTGCTCCATTGTAACAATAGAGTTTGAGGCTCTTTGCAAATGCCAGAGGCTGTGGAATATCCCAGTGCTGGGAACATTTGCCATGTAAGTGATGCATGGAACTGTTGGACCAAAGTATACAAAAGCTCTCTTGTCACAGCCAACATGTGAGTTTATACATCCCAGCATGATTGTTAGAAATATATCTATTAAAAATTTACAGTGTGTTGTTTTCCCACTTTTTAATCTACTTTGCACACTGGGAATTCTTCAGGAAGGGTGCACTAAAGGAAAATTTATCTTTCAGTTCAAGTTGCCTGAAGATTTGCCACATGAAAATTTGTTCTACATAGGGTAATCTTCTTTACATACCTAATTTTCTACAAGTTAATTATCTTAAAGCAATTACCTTCTGAATATAGACTATATTTTGACTCATACCTGCTTTGTGCAGTTATGAAGAACTATCTATGCATCACCAGACTCTTCAGTATTTAAGTCCTGTGTGAAAAAATCCAATAAACACAGTATGTTTGACAGACTTGAGGGTTGATTTTCCCTGTGGAAATGCAGGGACCAATAAACTCTGTTGGACATTGGCACAAAATATAGATTTTATTTGTGTACCTCTCAGGTGATGTCTCAGAGGCTCTTGGGAGGTTGCAAATAAAAAGAATATTTTTAAGGAGTTACTGAGGGCAAGAGATGGAACAGATTCCTCTTGATTTTAGAAGCAGTATGGAATGAGGGGGAAAGCAAAGGATTGCTTTAGCAAATAAAAAATGTAAGGATGGCTTGTGACTGATCTCACTGCTGAAAATTCTTTTGGATTCTCTGAAATATTTTGAACAGCTTGTATTAAATCCTGTTGCTGACATGGGATGTCCTTTGTTGGCCTTAAAGCCAAGCTGTGGTTCCAGGATACAAACCCAGTCTAAGCAGTGGCTCTGCTCACTCTGGGCCTCGGGTGGAGTCCAGCAAAGCTCGTTCTAAGCGTGGCAGAACTAATCCCATGGGAATTTGGGGCTCTTTCTGGAACTCTGGGAGTCCTGAACTGCTTCAGCAGATGTGTTATGAAGTTTTTTTGCCTCTTCAGTGGCAGCATCTTGCCATGAACGTGTTCACTGTTCACTGCAGGACCCTCTGGGCTCTCTCTCACTTCAGAATTCACTGTTTTGGTAATTATACCTTTATTAACAACTTTCCTGTTGGCTGCACTTAAAACCTATGTTGTACAGATATAAATATAACCTCATGAAGGTGTATTTGGGCAATTGAAAGTTGTTCTTCCTTCCTGCAAGTACCACCAGGGTGTAAGTATTCAGGTTTGTGAAATTGTCTTGGCTTCTTAATTTCAGTTGTGTTTGACCAACTTTGCTCAGGTGTCCTGTGGGTTCTGTGGGCTCAGGGCTAAGTAAAATGCCATGAAGTTCTGGGGAATTGATTAATATTTTAATTATAATTAATATTTAAATGAATATTTTCCTTAATTTGTTATCAGTGTAGTGTGGTGGGTCATAGATGGTGTTTCTGCATATTCACTTGATATCAAGATTATTTTATCCTTAGTTCCATATAAAATTATTCTAAAATAAGTATATTTAAATAATTAGAGCTAGTAGAATCAACAAGGATTTAGAGACCTTCTCGTTATTTTCCTGCTCCTGCTGCTCACCAGCCTTTATCTGTCAGTTTGCTGCCTCTGGCACTTGCTCAGGGAATGAGCTGTGGAACACAGAAAACTCCTCGTCCCACAGAGGCAAAAGTAGCACAGCGAAAATGGAAAAGCTTTCTGTAAACCCCCCGTGAAAAAGGAAAACTGATGCCTGTGCTCAAGAAAAAGCACTGGAGCGAGGGGGGTTTGCAGCTGATGATCTCTCGTTCCAAGTGCTGGATGGAGCAGAACCCCTGTGCTCCTGATTCCTGGGAATCCTGCTGGGATGGTGGGACCAGCAGACTCCCTGGGTTCTCTGGAGCCTGGTGCTGCTCCACGCAGGGCAGAGGGCAGGGAGGAGCCCTGTGCTGTGTGCCAGAGGTGCTGAGCCCAGGAGCTGCTGCCCGGGGGGGTCTGGGGGGTTTCCCGTGTGGGATCAGCCCGAGGGACTCCCCTGAGCCCCGGGGCCTGTCCTGGGATCCTCCCCCGGGATGGGCTGGCAGTGCTGCAGGAGCACTGAGCCATCCCAGAGGGACTTCAGGCCTGCTTGGGGAGGCCTTTTCTAAACCCTTTCAATGAACATTCGAGTCGGGGGCGGACTTGGAACAAACCCAGGCTCTGACCTTCCTTGGGATTAAAAATGGGTGTTTGAGTGCTTGGGTTTGGTGCTTTTGGCTCATGCAAGAACGACAGTTCAGTGTGAGTCCTGACTTCTTTCAGTGCAGCTTCTGATAAAGAATATTGCAAGATTAAGGAGCTTTTCTGAAACTATCAAAAAGAAGTTTGTGATCTGAGATGTCCTCTCTTAAAATGAGCTTCCTTGAGGAAGCTGCTGGTAATATATTCAAATACATGCTGGGTTCTTTTTCAGGTGGTGATTTTAGCTCTAAGTGCCCAGAAGAATAGGTTTCCTTTCCTCCTGAAGGGACAGGCTTTCATCAGCTGTTTTCTGGCAGAAGTGGTGGTCCTGTTACACAAAAATCCCCGAATTTTTGTTTCATTTCAGCTGGATGTGTTTTGCTCTGTAGACCAAGACTTGATGAAGATCTAAATTCATTTTACTGCCCTATTATTTTCCTGAGCTTTGAGTAAATACCTCTTCCCATCAAAAGCTCCCTGTCAATGCCATTTGAGCCCACGTTTTGGGCAGGGCTGAGCAGTGGGTGAGGTCTCAGGGAGCACGGCTGGAGCAGAGGTACCCCCTGAGGATGTTCAGCACACCCAGCTGGTATTTTTGTCTGTTCACTGTTTCCATAGCTGTTCACAGGATACACAGAAAATCCAAATTTGTGGCAGTGACACTTGCCATGTTTTCCTGCAGGCACTTGCCTTGGGGTATGTGTTGAGCAGGAATTTTTTTTTTGCAGCGTTTCTCAAGCCTTTTGTGTCAGGTTTCTAGTGAACAGTTGGGATAATTTCCCTCTGGTTTGCAGCCCTGGTTTGCTGCCATGTGAACAGGTGTGGGAGCAGAAATCCATGGGATGAGATGGTCAGGATGGTTTGTCAACACTGCAAAGATTAGGCACAAACCAGCATTTAAAGAATGAGATTTAGGTGGCTGGGTTCCAAATGTGTTCCCAAATTGCACAGAAGATTCTGGATTGACAATTCCTGTGAGTGGAAAAAGAAAACGTGGCAAGAGAGGAGCAGAAATGAGTTTAAAAGGTGTTATTTGCTACAGTGTTTGAGGCTGTTGTTTCTGTAAAATACAGGGAAATGCAGATTTTTGCTGTCCATTGACCTACACACAGTTCAGCTGCTGTGTAAGTTATAATGTATTATAAATCTATATAATGTATTATAACTCTATAGAATGTATTATATAATGTATTATAACTCTGTAGAATGTATTATATAATGTATTAAACTCTGTAAGTTATAATGTGTTACCTGAGAGCAAAGTCTTTGTTTTGGGGAATAAAAGGTGCTGCTGCTGTGTAACTTATGTAACTCCTATAAAATCATTCAAAATCCTGTAAAATCACTGCCTGGGAAGTTCAAAAGCAGATTTATTCTAATGTCTGCAAATAAATAGGACATGTAAAAAATGAGAAAGCACAATAAATACAGCAGAGCCAAACAACTTGGTTGGGTCCTGTGTAGGGGAGGAGTTTGTAGGATTGAATGGGGTAGTTCATGGAGGGAAAAACAGTTACAGTACCATTCCTGCACGGCAAAGATCCAAGGATTAAAGTATGCTTTAGAAACATGCTATGGCTTCACACACTTTCTGGCCATTATTAATAACACTTTACAGTTGAAAAGACTGATTTTTAGTTACCTCTCCCTGTCCTTAGAGAAGCCACAGCAGTGCTGTGACATAAAAACACAGAGCAAACACCTCTTCATGGAACTGTTCTCAGAATTGAAGTGGGTTGGTTTTTTTTGGTCTTGGGTTTTTTTGGCCTGGTTTGGTTTGGTTTTTTGTTTGTTTGTGGGTTTTTGTTTGGTTGTTTTGTTTCGGGGGCTTTTTCATGTGTCTGTTGGGGTTTTGTGGTTTGTTTGTTTGGGGTTTGTGTTTTGTTGTTGTTGTGTTTGTTTGGGGTTTTTTGTGGGGTCAAAAAAGATTTTTTGTCCCAAATACCTTCTGGATTTATTCAGATCTTTATTGTGCCAATCACAACATCCGTGGCCTGTGCACACCATGACCGATCTGTGAGTAGCCAAAAAAAAGGAGTGAGAAATGTCTCAGTTTCCAGGTCTCAGTGCTGCTTCCAGGCAGTGGAATTCTGAGGGCAGGACAAGAGATCCTGAGCAGATGTTTGGGGTTGTCTGGAGAAGGTCCATAATGAGGTGTAGGGAAGTGCTGCCCATAATTGTGGACATAAATACCTGGTTATTTTTAATCAGTCCATGACTGTTATTAATTGGTGTTTATGTAATAGTACAAATTCATCCAGGGATTAACATATTGCAAATGATAAAATATCAATCAATCTGCCACAGAAATAAAATCAGGCATTTTTAGTCTTGTACATCTTTTGGGGGCGTGGGATTGGCAAATTTTATCCCAGACTCCTGAGAACTTGTGTGGGTAGGAAAGTATCCACATTGACTATTAGGATTTTTTGGTAGAGCTATAAATAGTGATTTTCCATTGTGACTATATTAACTTCCTAATTTCTTTAAGAGCATTCTGATGTTGTGCTTTAGAGCATTCTCTGTAGGGAGAAGCTGGTTTAGGACTGGGATTTGTGGGGATCTCTCTGAGCTGATGCATTTGCACTCGTGACAGTGGGACTGCAGAACCACTCAAAGGAAATGGGTTGGAACTTCTAACACTGGTCAGAAAATACCTTTTCCTGGAGCTGGTCGAGCCATCCAGAGCTGGTAATGCTTGGAATAAAGTCTTGCTGGCCGAATGAAAAGGTGGATGAGAGAGGGCTAAAAGAACAGTGGTGATGAAGTGTGTCTGGAATCCCGGCTGCTCTGACCTGGGAGGTGTGTCCTGCAGCTCGGGGGCACTTCAGGGCTTTCCTTTAGTCTTCAAAACAGGAATTAAGGATCAGTTCAGGGAAACTGGAATTTTGCTTGGTAGAGGCACGTGTGGACTTCAGTAACAGCTGGGATTTGTTTCCCCTGACCCGAGAGCTGGGCTTTGTCCTTATTCCTGGCATTCTGAACATGCCATGTTTACAGGGGATTTCCATTGGAAAATGCTGCAGTTGCATTTTGGGGAAAAATTCTCAAGTGGGAAGTTAAGAATTAGATATTGAAACTCTTTCACTTGTTAGGTGATGGATTTTTACGGAAGTGTCTTTATTAATGTTGTCATTTTTCCTAATGCCATAATTTGAATTATCCTCAAGTATTGTTGTATCTTCAGTACATTTCAGTGTCCAGGTCCTGAAGTATCTGCAAGCTTTTCACTTTTGCAGATACATCTGGATAAAAGTGCTAATGGCTGAGTTACCTCTGGAAACATCTGGAACAAAACATCTTGGGTTTGATATCTCCTGGAAGTACCTTAGAGAGAACAGTGTCAGTGACCCTCTCTGTGTTATCTGTGCAATGGGATCCTGAGCTGGGATCCACATCCAGCCACCTCATCCTGGCTCTGCCTTGATGACATTACACTGATTTTCACAGAGAAAATACATTCAAACTCAGTCAGATGTTTTTAGAATAACAGACTTTGTGACTTTTTATTTAGAAGTTGGAGATCAGAGAGGCAGAACTCTGAGTTAACCCCTTGCACACCCCCTGCAGTCCTGCTTTGGACTCAGAGCCACAGTGAAGTCTGCAGGCCCTGCTGTCTCTAGAACGTTCTTTTTGTGGCTCTCTTTTCTGCTGAGCAGCCTGCAGTGGTTTTAGTGTGGCAACTGAAGAGCAAAGAGAAGAGAAACACAAGAAGGTGTGAGAAGGATGAAAATCAGTAGCTAGGTACCCATTTCTTTGTATTACTGCTGCATAGATGCAAAAAATGAACCGTTAAATACTGTAAATTCAAGATCAACACTAAGAACATCTTGTCTTTTTCTTCCAAATGAATTCTATGGTGTTATGACCACCTGACAAATGGTGATGAATGCAATCCTCCCGCTGCTTTCTCTGGAGGGTAAAGGCAATTAAGCACTATTATACATGTTAGAATTGAGCAAGCCATTGGTACTTGTGGAGACTCATTTCTGCATGTTTAATTGAAAGCAGAAATGATCAGCAAACATCAATGTAATGACGTGTTCCAGCCTTGCCAAGGCTGACTAACAAAATTATGCCTTGTCACTGATGGTCTGGGGGGATTTCATTGATATTTGCCTATGAGTAATGTTACTCATAAGAGATGAAAGCAGTACCATCTCTTCATGTGTTTTCAGCCATCACCTGCAACTCTGAATGCACTCACCACAAACAAACAAACAAAAATGTTTGGAGTCTTTTCCAAGCGGGAAGTTTAAATGTCAGGAATGAAATCATCCAACTTAATAACACTGGGGGTGTGTATCACAAGGCATCTTTCACAAAGAGCTCAGAAAACAGGCACTCAAACTCCTCTATTCACATTCCATGGAAGTGACAAAACATGTGCATCCTGCTTTTTCAGCTGCCTCCAGGAACCCACCACATCCTTCCCTTCCTATTTGCTGTGGATACTTGGAACGAGTGCGGAAGCAGGTGGAGAAAGTCTTGGTGTAGATTCTTGGAACTGAGTTGGAATGACTTGGAATTGCTTTTGAAGTGTTAGAACTTTGTAAAAGGGTATTAAGGAATGGAAGATCCGTACTGCAGTCACTGGAATATACTTGAAAATTCCACAGTATCTTTTCATAAGCACCTGTTTGAATGTTCTCATCTCCGTGCTCCTCTGAAGGAGTGTCAGTGAACATCACCCAGGCTTGGTAACCACGTCCTCAGGGCTCCATCAGGCCATTTAGAAATCCCAATTCTAGTAAATACTTTCTGGTTTCTTCTGCTCTTACTCCCAGGGACTGAATGGTGGGCACCTGCTGGTGGGCCTGGAGAACAGGGCAGACCTCAAATCCTTCTGTATCGAGCCCTTATCTTAGAGTTTGCTCAGGTGAAAGCAGCAGGAAGCAAAGAACAAGACTCCTTTAGATGGTTTATCTCAGGTGTATGAATTAAAACCAATTTTATTGGTAATAAATATTACCAGTAAATTAATATTAATTACTATCTCAGTTGTGTATTAATAACTACTCTCAGTTGTGGTTATTGCCTGTTTTCAGTGCCATCACTGTCACTCCTGCAGCCTCCAAGGGGTGATGGAGAACAAGAAAGGGCAAAGGACTTGTTTATTTGTGTTATTTTTCTTGGCTTTTCAAGTTGCTGCCATCGTTTGAGACACCAGGATTAAAATATCACAGTGCTCCAGCATTTGGGTAATTTTCTCAAGCAGTTAAAAGTGATGTTGGTGTAATTTTCCCAGTTTAGAGTTCCATGCAGTGAAATGTTAAACCAAGCCTGTGTTGGAATGTTTGGTCCTAAGTGTTCTTACATCATCTGATGTCTCCTGTGTGGTACAGCCCCTTTCTGAAAGGCTCCTACACGGTGCTGGGTGATGCTGATGGAGGAACTCACACTTCCCAAAAATATGGGGTGAAGTGCTGAATAACCTCACTGAGAACAGCGTTTTCTGTTCTTTGTGTCTCCTTCTGTCAGATATAACTGGTATGCCAAGAAGCAAAGATTTGCCCTGCAGGAAAATGCACTTGACTCTCCAGCTTTTCCTGTACATTGTTTTCTTTGCCTGTGTTGGTTGGCTGGGCTGTCTCACTCTCCAGCTGCCCCACAGGGACATTTAAATATCCAAAATACACTTAGGACAGGTCAAGAGAAACTGCCTGGATTGTTATTTCAATTATTGTGCGAGCAGAAGGAGCCCCATGTGTGGTGTAACTGGGCTGTTCTCTGCCAGAGAACTCTTCATATTAACTGTGCCTGACTTGGGAATCCTCAGTGCTCCCACACTGTCCATCTTCAAGTGACTGGGAAAAAGTGAAGACAAATCTTCCCACTCTGCCTGTGGACATTTTTATACCATATTACCTCATGAAATTTTTAGTGAAGTCTCCTCTTTGTCTCTTAATCTGCTTTATCTAAAACTGGGTATGGTCTGAGAAATGCAATTTATCTGTAATGATGTTCAATATGTTGCAGTTTCTTCAGTTTACAGACAATATTCCCTTAGAACCTGGGACAGGGACTAATTACATCCACTAATTGCCTTTTAACCTTCCACTAATTACCAAGCAACAAGGTGAACAGGTTCAACATGGAAATTTCCATGTATAATATCCCAGAAAGTAAACAATCCCTTGTAAGTGATACAAGTGGTACCACTTCAAAAATCTGTGGGTTTAACTTGTTTTAACTGTTGATTTTGGGGGTTTTAATGGTGACATCCTTGCTCTCTAGTTCTGATACATCCATCCAGTTGAAATGAGTGAAAAGGAGTGAATGCAAAAAATTTTATCTCTGCTCCAGACTTGACTTAAATCTGCTCTATGAAAGGACAGGACCTGTTACACTTGGTCTGTGGACAGGAAAAAACCAAATTGGCTGAGCTACTGTAGATAAATATAAGCTATGCCTAAGATAATTTGTGTCAAAATTAGTATCTACTATCTAATTAAATTTTGTCAAACCTTAATTACACTCATAAATAAAACTCATCATGATCAAAGTCTGTGTGCTGAAAGTGTGTAACACAGACACCCCTGAGCTCTTTCCTGGCTCTCTATGTGAAATATTAAGAGTGACAATTGGGAAACATTAAGTGGTGACAGGAAACTTATTTGCTGTCCAAAGCTGTTGACTTGCTGATGTAAACTAAAGCAATAATGGGAGTAGAAAGACTCTCATCTTGCTGGAAAAAAAAAACCCTAAATTTACTGTGGTGCCTCCACATCAAGAAGAAAAAAGTCTGGAAAAGTGTTGCAGTTCAGGGCTGAGGGACGTGGACTGGTTGGGGTTGGTGGGTGCTGTTCACTTGGAGGTGCTGAAATAGGGCTTTTTATGGGAATTTACCTTCAGTGTTAACTTTGGTGTCACTGCCAAGATTTTAATGCTGTCACGGAAAATTTCAGGGTTGATTAGAGTTCTTCCAGGAGTGTCTTTGCCCAGGGTAACATAAATAGGACAGAGTTTTAGGGTTTGTACTGTGTGGATTCTGCATTTGGAAAACTTGTGTGACGTTGTAGACAAGTAGAGAAGTCAGTATTTCGTGCTGTGATGTAGTGCCTGAGCTAAACGTGTCTTCTAAAGCAAACAATTGGTCTGGTTCACATAATAATCCCATGTCAAAGCTCCCATAGCAGTCAAGCTTTCCTAATGATTATTTAGGAAATGCTTATTTATTTATAATCCTAATGTTAAATTGAGAGAAGGACTCCTAAACATTAGTGCTCTACTAATGCTCAGAGCAGAAAGATTGAGAAGATCTTGTTCTTTTAGTAATAACTGCTCTTTTTTTGTGTGTGTGTGTTTTCTTAGAGAGTTCAAGGAATAGGAAGTTTTGGGCACAGCACTGTGGGTTAGGATGGTCTGTGTTTATGTTGCTGTAATGTTGTCTTTGGACAAGCTCAGCACAGGATTTGCAGGTGCATTGTTCCATCAACTGAGAATTCACCCCGAGGATATTGAAACCAAAAACAGAGGGTGGATAAAATACCCTATGGCAAAGGAGGGGGGGAATAATCCGTGTAACTTTGTAGTCAAATGAGCAGAATTCATGGGATGCCCAGCCCTGGGAGGTTTGGTGCAAAGACCTGGAACAGAAACAGCCCATTGACAAGCCCTGTGGGCTGCTGGTTTTCCTCAGGCAGTATGATCCAAGTGCTGGGTCCCACCTGGAGCCCAACCCCTTCCATGGAGGAATTGCTGGAGGCAGAGCAAACGTCCCAGCCAAGATCTCTGTCCCTTCTGCCTTCCTGGGAGCACACTGGGACAAAGCTCAAGGGATGTTTGCAGGAAGGAGAAACTCTCTGCAGTTCAGGGCTCATTCACAGAAAATATGGGATTTTAGGTCTGATGTAGCACTCACAGCCAGGTGTGTGAAATCCCACCAACTAGGGATTAGGAATAGGATTTCCTACCTTCGGCCCTCCCATCAGAAGGTGCTCACAAGCTGCAAGATGGTCCTAATAAGGAATCAATCTGTCCAGTGTGCACTTTTCTGTACAGAAGTAACAAGGACCAGATATCCTCTAAATCCTATATTGTGGGATTTATTATGCTCTTAAGTTTAACTATAATTGGATTTTTGTAATTCTTTTGAAGAAACTCATATAATACTTCTCTGTTTCAGGTTAAAAAGAAAAAAACCCACCACTAATGGGCATGTTCCTGACTCTCTCTCATTACAGCTCAAATAATTGTGATGATGAGGATGCAGCAGAAAAGGCTTCATTTGCCCCAGGAAAGACCAAGTGTTTTCTGTAGAACTGGTACATTTTGTGCTGGTGTTGCCATGGGAATCACCATGTCCTTTCCGCTCTGCTTTCTTAGGTGAAAGTTAATATTGCTGTAATTGTGTTGGAATTGCAGCTCTTGATAGTGGGCTGAGTTCTGTATCCTTGGAATGAGCAGGGCAGCCTGGCAATCCACAGGAATCTCCTGCCATCCCCCCATCCTCTGCTCCTGCAGATGAATTTGCTGCCATTCTGTGCAGGGATGGCTAATCTTTGCTAAACCCTGAAAAGCTGGAGATTACCTGAGGAAGGAATTGTACTGGGGATATTTTAGTTGCAAGGCACTTGAGTTGATCTGGAACTGTGGAAGTGTCTCTGAACAGAATCCCAGAATGTTCTGAGCTGGCCCTTTGTGGAGCACAGGCTTTGTCCAGCAGGACCTCTGTGGAGCTCACAAACGTGCAGATGTGTTTCCAAGCACAGTGTGCTTGTCCTGCCATATCTGTGCTGTCCTTGGCCTCTGTTCAGCACTGATCAAACACCACCTCTGCAGAGACAATGCCGAGGAATCATTATCCAGAAGAGCTGCCTTCCATGAGATGAGATTTGTTTGGGAGCTCCTTGCACCAGGTAGCAGTGATCCATCAAAATCACTTCATAAACTAAAGTGACTATTCAGAGGGGGGGCAGTTGGTTTATTGTAAAAGGAAAGGAATCTTAAATTTCAATATCTATGTAAAGAAGCCTCTGGAGTATCATCAATGTTTGATCTTGGAGCTTAAGCTGTTTCCATGAGTGGAATGTTATTGCCTTTGTAATGTCAGAGTACTATAAAAATCGGCTCTTGATGGATGAGCATCCAAAAGGATGCTCTGCCCCCACTCTACACCTATTGCATGTAAACTCATGTTGGTTTACAAATTTGAAGGCATTAAATTTCTTACATGCCCTAAGTGTCGACCCCCGAGAAGGCAGAGCCTCCTTCAGCAATTAATATATTGAGTGCCAGACAAATGTTATCATCAGTGCATTTGCTTGTGCCAGTACCACTCGTTGGGTGTTGTTTAGATTTTGCTGGCAGCTCAAGCACTGCTAAAAATAAATTCATTTGTTTATAGGCTTCTTTGACAACAGCCAAATAAACCCACATTACCATGTTTTGAACAGGAGGCACAAAGCCAAGTGAGTGCTCCCTTTGAATTTGGCTAAAACATGCTGTTACATGGCTGAGGTTGGTTCTTTTCCTGCTGTTTTTCCCTCCCACCCCTACTTTGCTTCCATTGAAAACCTTTTCATCCTAATCTGCTCTTATCTAAATATAGGTGTTAGTTTGCAGAGTGGACAGCAGGTCCTATTTTGTGTTCATGGGGCAGAGCAAAAAGAGACTAAAAAGTGGCAGCAAAGGAACTGTTAATATTTGAGGTTGGAAATACAGGGCAGAGATCTTGACTCCTTCAGTGCACCTCCATAAATCAAAAGGAAGGAGGCTGCACGTGCTGGAGCACAGGCACAGTCAGGCTGTTTGCAGTGAGCTTGGAAGAGTTCAGCAATGGTCCAGAGGTCACCTGGACTTTGCAGCAGGAGGGGAGCAGTGAAACCTTCACGTTGTTTCAGCACAAGGGCAAAAAGAGGTGAAGGAAGATAAGGAGGAGGACAAATGACATCAGCTGTGATAACTCCAGTTGGGTGATACTGAGGGTTGAATGTCCTGGAGCTGCAGAGCTCTGGAATGAATAAATGAGAGCTTTTTATAAGAAGTGCAAATGCTGAAGTGAAATGTCTTGGCAGTAAAAATAATTCTGAGAAGGTCACTGTGGGAATAGCCTGACTTGCTGTATGAACTGGGCTTCTGCACCTCTCGAAGGAATATGTAGACAAGATGCCAAGTTACTGCACAAACCATCAGCTGAGTCCACGTTCACCTCTCAGTCCTGCCCTCTGCTCCCTGTGCCAGGGGAACAAACAAGGAGGCAAGTGACCCTCTCAGTGGGAACCAGGGCTTGGATCCTCTGAGTTACCCTGTTGTAGCTGTGGTGGAGTAGATGGACCAATATCCATGGGCATCAACTCAGTAAGATAATGGTTAATGAAGCCACGGAATCCCAGGATGGTTGGAGTCAGAAGGGACTCCAAAGCTCATCTCATCCCACCCCCTGCCATGGGCAGGGACACCTCCCACTAGCCCAGGTTGCTCCAAGCCCCATCCAACCTGGCCTTGGACACTTCCAGGGATGGGGCAGCCATCCTGGTGTCCCTGGTTGGGGTTTTTTTGAGGAGGGATGCAAAAGGTTATGATGTGTTTTTGAGCAGAAAGAACCCCCCTCGAAGGTACAGAGCTGTGAATGTGCTCTGCTTTCACTTTGCTAATTTTGCTACCGAAATATATTACTGGGAGCAGTGACTCAAAATGGGATTTATTTCAGTAACGCTCTGAGGATTTAAAAAACAAAGACCAATGAAAAAAACCCATTACCTTCAACAGCAGCAAAACCTCTGAAGACTCACTGGTTGTGTGTGGGTCAGTGTGAGCTGCTGGAGGGTGCTGTGACCTAAAGGACAAAAATACAAATGGTCACTGTCAAAGCAATTGAAAATACCAAACTGGGAATTGAGGGGAAACCAGGTAAAGCTGATAGTGCAGGGATCTCCCAGGGAGTGTTTGAGTAACACTTATGGGGGATAAAGAAAGTATTTGAAGTAATGCTTCGAAAAGCTGACGGGATTAGTTGTTCAAACTCTCCCTGAAAGTTGTAATAGTACTGGAGCTTGTGTTTGGGGGACTGATTTTAAGAAAGGAAAAAAACCGCCCCACAAACCATGTCAAACACTGCCTCTCCCCCCGAAAAAAAATCAAAAAACCTCACCAAAACAAATCCCAAAAATCCAACAAAAATAAAATTTTAAAAAAACCAAACAAACCAAAAAAACCCCCAAACCAAACCAAACCAAACCAAAAACCAAAAAACAAAATCCCAAAAAACAAAAACATAAACAAACAAACAAACAAAACAACCAAAAAACCCCCAACAAAACAAAACAAAAAAACCAACCAAACAAATAAAAAACAACAAACCAACCAACCAAAAAAGCCCAAAAAAACCACCCACCAAAAGCCTTGTGAGGCATTTTTTAGGAGGGAAAAACTGGCCTCTGTTGCTCCATCCAGCGCCAACATAATTTCAGAGAACTGTAACCTCCAGATTCTCCAAGGAAGGACGTTTTCTGCCGGGGCTGGCTGAGCCAATAACCACTGCAGGTTGTGGGACAGATGGAATCTGACTAATAGCAAGAAACCCATTAGCTGTAAGTACAGCCATTATAATTGAAACGGAGGCCTCCAGGCATCCTAAAGAAGCCAAGTATCCTGGCTACGGGATTGTCTCCTGGAGCAGGGTGTTTTTGTAGTCTTTGCATGCAAAGGCTTAATAGTTACAAATTACAGTGCTTCTAAAGATTTAACTGAGAGAGGAGATAAAACAATTTTAAGACATAAATTCCATCCTTTATGCCTTCTATCTAGTGATTTATAGAAGGATGCACACTTGGTTTTGTCTTAATCTTTTCAGGTTTTCTAATTTAGTCTTAATTGCAGAAAAGAGTTATATAAGTGGAAACAGAACTCAGGTGGTGTTTGGAATGTCCATGTGGCCACTGAAATCAGATTGGCCTCGGGGCAGATTAACAAGGTTGGTTATCAGAGAGTGACTGGGACTTAAACCTCACTTAGGAAGAAATTTTTGGCTCTGAGGGTGGCACTGGCACAGGTTGCCCAGAGCAGCTGTGGCTGCCCCACCCCTGGAAGTGTCCAAGGCCAGGTTGGATGGGGTTTGGAGCAACCTGGGCTAGTGGAAGGTGTCCCTGCCCATGGCAGGGGGTGGGACTGGGTGGGCTTTAAGGTCCCTTCCAACCCAAACCATTCTGGGATTCTACAATCTACCAGAAATGATCTGTAAAGTCCAGCAGTGGCTCTTCCCAGGGAAGGTCACAGCAAGTCCACTGAGAGCAAGTTTTATTGCTCCAAACGTTTCATGTTGTCGTCGTGTTTGGCACCATCCCAAAAGCTGCCAGTGTAGGCAGTGAGGTTAATCCAGAGGTTAAGTATGTTGGGGCTTTAATACTTTCCTTGCATCTTAGTTTTCAATCTAGTTTGTGCTCTAGAAGCACCATGTAATTTTTCTAAAAGAAAACTTTGCCATTTTCATGACAAATCACTCCAACTTCTCATAATCTGTGTGTGGAATTTAACGTGCTGACACCTCTTGAAATAAGATTCAAGTGTAGTTTACACTGAAAATTTAATCCATAAAGTACTTCAGTTTAAATTGCAGAGGGAGGATTCCAGTGCTGGGTTCTGTAATTGTTGTTGGATCAATGACTGCATGAATTCCTGGGATGGAAGGTTTATGCCACATGACCCCATAAACGTTATTGTTTGTGCTTTTTCCTTGTAGAGCAAACAGAGTGAGATCTTGTCTTATATGAAAGATAAGTGTAGAGCTGCAGTGGCCTCTAAAGCCTGAGGATTAAGGACATAAATTCCATGTGCAGAAAATCTCACTCTTGTAGAAGATTCTTGGCCTCTTTGTGATCCACGTGTGCCTAAAACACATTTTGACAACAACCCTCTGCAGACAGAGATTTTTATTAAAGACAGCACAAATACTTGATACGAATGTGTAGCAGTTTCAAAGCTCTCAAAAATCCAATTTCCAAGCCCCCCGCAATTTGCCTTGATGTGAGAGAGAAGGTTTCAGACAGGCACAACTCAGCATGGGGGAATTATATAAAAATTTATTACTAACAGAACAAAAACTATAGAAACTAAAAAGCAAATAAATACACAGTATTAATACAATTTCTACCACCCCTGGGGCCCTCCCACATCAATCCAGAAGAAGAACATTCAGAATGATAGCTAAAGTCTCTCTCTCGTTGGGGTACAGGGGAAGGGGTCTTCTGCACCCCTCCCAGCTGCTCGGCCTCTGCCGAGGTCTCCTCCTGAACTGCAAGGGAACACTTGCCTCATCAGGTAGGGACAGACAAGGCTGCAGGTGAGAGGTGCAATAGTAACCGGTTTGGAAGGTTCCATCTGCAGGGGAAAACCAGGAATTGACTCATCTGTGAAATGATAAATGTAATAAGAACGAGATGTTTTTCAAACAGAATGGAGACAGCCTTGCAATTCTTGTAATATAATAGTTTTCTTATAAGCATTGCAAATTATGAATGATTGAAGGGGGGGCAGCAGAAAAAGGTAAAATTGGTTTGAGATCATAAACCCAAGATACTTTACTCAGTTCTCTCTTGAGATTCAGGCCTTCATTCTGATGCTGACTTTAGGAGCACCCCCTGCTTATCAAAGCAAAATATTTCCTTCCCGACCATATGGCTCTCTGGCAGTGTTCTTCCTCAGCTCATTGGCTGCACGGCAGAGCCCGATGGCTTCATCTCCTGAGACAGGGGCTGGGCTGGGTGTGGAGCAGGGGAGGCTGCAGAGCCCGGGGGAACAGGGGTGTGTTGCTCTGGAGGCATTAATTGCATGGAATCCTTAATGCTGCCTGCTGTGGGAAGGATAAGAGAACTTTGGTGAACAAAGCTTTCTCCTCCGTGCTCTGCTTGGCTGTGTTTGCACCCCGTGGATCATTCCCTGTGCTGCTCCAGTGAACACGAAGGGATCGTGTGAGCGAGGGCTGGAAGTGGCCACAAGTGCTGGTGCTGTTGTGAGGCTTCTGCTCCAGCTTCACTGCTCCCCCTTCCAGAGCTGACAGCAAACACTTGGGACAGAAACAGAACATTTCCCAGTTGCTTTGTGTTTATCCCAGTGCTCATTTACCCTGCACACAGAGGGTTGTTGCAGTTGCTCCTCCCTTCCCTCCCCCAGGTAACAGGGCAGCTGTGCCAGAGGATTCACAGCATCTCTGTGCTCAGGCAGGAGAGCCCTGTGCTAGTGGCATTTGTATGCTGAGCTTTACGTGTATTTAGCTGGTTTCTTTTAATATTCTGGTGTGGGAGGCTGTTCCAGGCTGTGCAGGTGGTGGTGTGTCCGTGTTTCCATGTGGAGGAGGCGTAGTCCCGGCTCTCGCTGAGCGGACAGATGGTCTCAATAACCTTGATGGAGAGCACTCTGCCTGCTCTGCAGCCTGTCCAGGGCTTCAGACTATTTTCAGGCATTAAGAGAACCTGGGTTACTAAACAACACCTCCTGGATGCACAAGGTGAGTGTGGAGAGGGATGTGTTCCAGCCAGTGCTGGCCAGCTGGAGCTCAGGAGCATATGCCTCGGAGTGGTGGCTGGGCAGTGAAATCAAGCTGATCTTCTACAAATCTCCCCTCAGAGATTACTGAGAGCTTGGAAGGGACATTTCTTGGACAGTAGTGGCTGTAAGCAGTCCAGGAATGGCTATAACAAGCTTGTTATGGAGACCATATGGCAGTAGCTGCATTTCCATGGTATTTATCATGGAATCACAGGATGGGTCAGCTTGGAAGGGACCTCTGGAGGTCATCCAGTCCAACCTCCCTGCTCAAGCAGGGGTCCCTAGAGCACAGTGCTCAGGATTGGGTCCAGATGGCTGGACTGGAGTATGGAATATCGTAAGTTATCTGTGGGAGATAAGTATTTGCTGCCTGATGTGGATTGAGAGACACCTCTGCTTGGGTTTAACAGTTTAGCTTTAAAAGACAAAAATGGCATCTGCTTTCTATGGAAGTGGCTCTTTGCAATGTTCCTGTTCAGACTCACAGTTAAAATTAATTTTCTTAACATGGTTAAGGGAAAAAAAAAATATTTTTTTTCTTACTATGTTGTGTGTGTAACACCTTTGTAAGGACTAAGGAGCTTTTGGTAGTCACTGCCACCCGAGCAATGCATTCCCAGAGCTGGAATGGAAGGATATTCCTTAGGATGGAGGTCTTCTCCACAGGTAAATAGGAGTGCATGTAGACAGCCTACACATAGTAGATCTGTATTAAAAAAAGGCATCTGCAACATTATACTGTCAGTTACTTAAGACAGATAAACAGTAAGTTGCTTTCTTGAGTAGAAAATAAGGACAAAAAGAATGTGATTAGTGATGTTCTTGTGGCAATAGTGTGCTGTTGGTATGAACATGGTTACCAGTCAGTTTGATGACCTTCCCCTTGGAAGCAGTCCCTGTGTGTTGTGCTTTAGCACAGGGCTCCCTGCACACCCTCACCCCGGCCCAGCAGAGCTCATGACCCCGTGTGTCTGTGCCTGGGGAGAGCTGCCCCAGCCTGGCAATTCCCAGCCTACAGCCCAGAGCCCAGGGGCAGTTCCAGCAGTGGAACTGGGGACTGTCTCTGGGACACAGCTGGAATTGGGCACCTGCTGGCTTGGCTTTGTTGCAGCGGGGCCCGAAAATGCTGCTTCTGTGACGGGCACTGGATCTGGGGGGTGGTCACACACTCACCTGGTGGTCACACACTCACCTGGTGGTAACTTCTCTGTGTGATGCCATTTCAGGTGGGAGGAGGTTCCTTCTGTGCAGACCTGCCACGAGATCTGGGGCCCAAGTACATATGTAACCTGTATATAGTTCTGACATGGGTTTTAGACTGGGTTGGACATGAGTGAGACTCCTCTTTCAGTTCAGTAGTGGGAAATCACATCTAAACTCCTCCTGCTTCCTGCAGTCAAAATGTATTTATGGCTTTTTTTGAGGGTGTGAGCAGTGAACTGGTGCCCAGTGAGCTGAAATGGATGGAAAACTGAGACTAATGGACCAGAAAGCTTTTAATCCATTCAGCATAACATCAAACCAGTGTTTAAAAACATGGAATACTCTCAAAATATTATCAAAACAGAACTTTTTTCCTGTGTCTTGAAGTGACCAAGAGTCCTGAGGCCTTAGCATGATGTTGGTTCCATTGTAACTCAGTTGGAATTTCTTGGAAGGCTGTGGTGGGTTTGTTTAATTGTGTTGATGTGAAGGTGTCTCCACATGGGACAGTAGAAGCACTGCAGTAAAATAAGAAACTGAGGCACTGTGTTGGAAAAGAGCTGCTCACTTGGAGACAGGACAAAGCTGTGCACCTGGTAAGACTATCATGAGTAAAATATAAACTGGCACTACTGAAAGTGCCATTATTTAATGTATTTATAAACCTCTAAGCTGCAGTTTCATCAAATAATGTGGGATGTCAGCTTTTACTGGTGCCTCTGTTTTGTTTCTCTCCTGTAACAGGACAGGCTGTCCTGCTCTAAGTCCTGGACTATGAGCCAGTACAACTGATATTTAGCAATTAGAGGCACAGTTCTGCATTATTCACCTGTTGCTGCACAGCAGAATTCAAGATTTCTCTCTGATGTGGATTAACAGAATTCATCCTTGCTAGAAATGTTTATTGCAATACAGTTGAAAAGGTGCAAAGTACAGATTTCTGGTCCTAGAAACTGGAGAGGGCATTAAACTAGAGAAGTGAAAGAGCCAATCTGGCTCCAATTTATGGTGTTTGCTGCAGGATGTGAGAAGTGCCCTCAGTTTTATTTCTGGTTATACACAACAAAACTTGTCTGTTCAACAGAGATGGGGGACTAGACACAGTAGGAACACTGACTCTCATCCCTTAGGCCTTTGCCTTAGGAGCAGGTGTTTTTCCCAAGACTTTTGCTGACCACAAGGTGCCTTCTCTGGGGTGTTCCATGGGGAAATTTTTTGCTGACTGCATTGCAAAGACACACATGGAGTTTTTCCCTTCAGAGCTGGAGGTGGGCCTGAGGCACTGCTGGTCCTGGTCCAGTGCACCAAGGGGTGTTCCCTGCCTTTTAGGAAGGAAGGTGGAGGCACCCAGACTTCAAACCTCCCAACTGCATGAATGACTTGCATTTTACTGCACCGCAATTTTGTTCCATCACCTGTTTTATTTTCACTTAAAGGGGTTTATCAGACATGGTTGTTAGTGGGGCAGCAGTGTTAGTCTGAAGGATTCCAGGCTGCAAATTCTGAAGACTATCTACAATGCTTGAGGGGAAGTGTTGCAGCTCTCAGTCCTCCTGTAACTGGAAAAAGGGAGGTGTCTCATAGATGTTGACCCTGTGCTACCTTTTGAACTGAGCTGGTGGTCTGGGGAGTCTCTGAATTCCAAAGTGATTGAGGCAACAGCTTCTCTGGCAGGCAGGTGTGATCCCCTTTCCCCTCCTGTAAGCTCTCTGGAACTCAGGAGTTCCTGTAACAGCCACAGGCTTCTGCAGGGAGGGATGTTGGAGCCCAGGGGTGTGGGGTTGTGTCTCCAAACACAGAGTATCCCACAGATTATGTGGCACAACCTCTCCGTGGGCAGAGCCAGCTGTGACATTCACTGGCTGCTGGGCCTTTGCAGCCCCACATTTTGCTGTCTTTTCTCACACCTGTGGTGTTACTCTTGTGTCTCAGCAGCAGGAGACATTTGGAACTGGTCACTCCATAGTTCCCTTCCAAGTAAACTGCTGGATCAAAGCACAGCCAGGATGGTGCACGGACAGAGGGAGAGGTACTGGCAAGGGGAGCAGTTCCACCCTCAAGCACCTCCTCTGGGATGAAGCTTTCGAGCCACGTGCTGGCTTTGATCCAGTGAGACCAGTGTGGGGGGACACGCGGCCCCAGAGGCCACAGGAGCCCTGCTGGGGTGCTGCTGCTCCCGAGGGTGTTCCCATCCTGCTCCTGCTGCTGGGCTTTGGGTGCTGGGAATTACTGCCATCCATCTCCTGGCCATTGCTACAGGCTTTAGGGAGGAAGGGCTGGATGCAGAGCTGCACTAACAACTTCAGTTGTCTTGTTTTGAATTCCCCCTGGGAATGTGTCCCATTATCCTTCAGGAGGTGCAGTGGTGAGGGCAGACATGGGCCAGGCTGGAAGGCTCTGTGTTATTTTCCAGTCCTTAAGTTTGCTGGATATCACTAGATTAGATGCTTTATGCTCACTAAAATCAAACTTCACATCTTCATATTCTACTGGGTAAATACTTGTTCTGGTTTGTGACATTGAAACACTTCTAGGAATTTAAGATTTTTTTTTTTAAACACTTCTAGGAATTTAAGCTTTTTTTTTTTTGAAACACTTCTAGGAATTTAAGCTTTTTTTTAAAAAAAATCACATAATGTCTTGTGGATCTCTTTCTGTTACCATTTTTTTTTTCCCAAGGAAAAACTTGTGGATGCTTTTCCCAGTTTTCAGTATGCAGAAGGCTTGCTTTAACAAGAACATCTCTGAAGAGTGAGGTAGTAGAAACCCTTGATTGCCATTGAAATAGAGAAACTTAGTTTAAACTGTTTTTTCTTTTGACATCTTTGAGCTTACATTTATTCTGCCTTCACACACCTCTTTCCAAAGACTGTCCTTTATTAGCAGCATCTTCTCTGTTCCCAACTCTAACATGCATCATGTGTTACCTCAGATGGAACCTTCTGAAAGGAATGGTCAATAGGAAGTTGTTGGAGATTCCATCCAGTGAGGTGCTGAATCAAATGGGGGTGGCCATTAGACTTTCTCATATTGTTTGGAAAAGAACAAGGAGGTTGTTGGGATATTGCTGTTTTCAAATAATCCGTGAAAATAGTGCTTTTCCTATTGTGCAGTATAGTTTTTATCTCAGTATTAAATCCAAGTACAATGCAAGAATTGTGCTTCTGGATCTGTTCTGTCTGTTACTTTTGGGGTGGGCAGGCCAGGAGCATGTTTTTGCAGTGAGTGCTCATTCCTTCATTCTGTTGTGCATAGTGACAGAATCTTGCTGAAGGGACTGTAATTCATGGTGAAATTCAGAATTTTTCTCATCCTGAAACTTTTGTTGAAATGCCACTGACTGGACAGGCCTTACTAGTCTTAGTGCTTTATCACTTCATTTAAGTCTTCAGCCCAGTAGAGTATTTCTTACCCTGCTTAAAATAATCTTGCAGACTAACACAATTTGGAAGGGAGAATCTCCATTGCTTCTGTCTGTTCCTGGGTGCTGGTCAGGTGGGACAGGGCTTGGAGCAGCCTGGTCTAGTGGAAGGAGACCTCATGGGAGTCTTCAACCTCCTGGGCAGGGGCAGAGGAGGGGCAGGGACTGAGCTCTGCTCTGGGGGGACCAGGGACAGCAGCCAGGGAATGGCTGGAGCTGTGTCAGGGCAGGCTCAGGTTGGATCTCAGGCAAAGGTTCTTCCCCCAGAGGCTGGTTGGGCACTGCCCAGGCTCCCCAGGGCAGTGGGCACGGCCCCAAGGCTGCCAGAGCTCCAGGAGGGTTTGGCTGATCCTCTGGGGCACAGGGGGGGACTCCTGGGGATGGGCCTGTGCAGGGCCAGGGTTGGACTGGATGATCCTTGTGGGTCCCTTCCAGCTCAGCATATTCTGGGATTCTGTGTCCCTGCATCCCTGCCCATGGCACGGAATGGAATGAGATGGGCTTTAAGGCCCCTTCCAACCCAAACCATTGTGGGATCTTTGATCTCTGTACACTGCTGGCAGTGCTGTGATGCTGGTCCAGACCCACTGAGCAGGAGGACAAGGCAGGGCAGTGCTTGTCTCTGAGCTGGGCAGGTTTTAGCTCTCCAGTCTGAGGATCTGTGCAGCACATGAGGCTGCTCTTCCCAGACCCCTTGGAGAGGGTGTTTCTTTCCTTGGCAGAGCGTTGCACATCTGTTGTGATCCACAGGGGCACAGAATATCATTCAGACACAGCAGCCTCAAATAGAAATCCTGGAAAGCTCTAATAGCCTTTAGCCGGGGCTGGAGGTTTCCTGGCAACATCTCCCTTGTTTTGAATTGCTGCTCAGAACATTCACCTGCAGAAACCTCACACCGAAACACACTGTTGCCTCCTCCTGATGAAGGAGGATCATTTGTGTAGCCATCAGTGAATTCTCCCTGAAGCTCTTCTCCTTGAAGGGAATCTGTTCCTCTGCATTACAAATGCTGAAGGACTCACACACTACAGAACAACCTGTACCAGGTGTGGGTTTGTTTCTTGAGGCACTTTCTGTGCTCAAAGCAAGGCTTAATCAAAAGCATTGATCCTTGTATTGCTGTGTAAAGACTTGGTCCAATCTTTTCCTTTTGTTAAAATTGGAATTAGAAGCTCTTTAATATATGGTTACTGTACACTCTACATGTAGGAGGTCTCCTAAAATAACATTAGTTCCTGGGGCTTGTAAGAACATGTATTTCAGATGGAGTCTGATTATTTAGTGTGGATGTTTGACATGCTGTTATAAACCTTGGCTTTTCCCCAGTTCCTTTTACTGTGATGGAAGTGACAGCTCTAGGGAGATCTGACTGGAATTGCTGCCACAGAGGTGGCTGTAGGTCTGGGAAAAATATTGAAGTCCTGTCCACTTGTGGGGTTTTACAAGAAGATTTCAGTGCTGGTTTTCTACCCTGCCATGTAAAGCCACACTTTGCACCCTTGAACATGAATCTTAGACAAGTAGAGGTTTAAAACTGTTGTTTATACTTTCTGTGTAATCTGTTTTTATAGGACATGGCCATAACTCTGCTCATTGCCCAAATAAAGTATCTGCTGAGCTTGAAATGGTTGCAGGGGTAGTTGTGTATATCAGTCTATATAATAAGACTTAATGGTTCCGAACAGTATTTTATTTGGAAAATAATCACTTTTATGAGCAAGAGGGAAAGCTGGTCCTGAAGCTGCTTTGGGAAGCAGCCTTAGATTGAGCTGTTCCACTTCTAAGTACAGCTCAAAGTGTGAACAACAAATCAGATGCCAGAAGACTTCCAGCTTGTTTATTATGACTCGAAGAGGAGGAATAATGACAAGAATTGAACATTTCCTGCTGGGCTGAGCCAGAGATTTGCAAAAATCCTTTGAATGAGGAACAGCCATTGACTGAGCTCTGCTGCTCCTGCCCCTGCTGTCACCTCAGTGACCAAGAGACCTGCTGATTGGGAAAGGGAACCTCTCACATTCCCAATTTGAGTGGCTTTTCTGTCTCGTGCATTTCTCAAAGTCTTCTTCAAAACTGTGTTATTCCTGTAAATGGCTTTCAATTTTTAGGAGCTGAAAACCTCCCACCAAGAATAGTTTGTTGAAAAATTGCCAACCAACTCCTTTGGCTCGTGGTTTTCCTGCCCAGGGTATTTATAGGAGGATAGTGGTGACTGTCACTCGGGTATGCAAAGAAAAAGAGACATTTTGGTAACGTGAATGGAGAGGTTTTCTGAACTCCCCAGCTTTTGGATGTGGGCTGACAGAGGGTGGTGGCAGTACAAACCTAAATAAAAGTCCTTCAGGATTTTACCAGTCCCTTTGGTTTGCAGCTTCCTGTAAATCTTAAGTACTGGGGTTTTTTTATTGTTCTGTACATTTGGGTTTTTGCCCAAGGTTTGTTATGATGGTACCTGTTCCTCCTGGCCTCTGCTTGCAGTGAAATTACAGTAATTACTGATAGAAGCAAAGTAATTTCTTCTTCTCTTGACTGTAACAATCTCAAAGAGGATATGCTTTGCTGTATTTCCTACTGAGAATGAAATTCCTGGGTTTGGGAAGAAGACAAACTTGTACTTCAATGGGAATGTGGGTTAAAATTCAGTTTTCGAAATGAAATCTTGGGAACCAGCCAGGGCTGAGAGGAGAAATCCTAGAGAGTGTTCTGTTTAAAGTACTGTAGCACAGAAGATATTCTGTATATTGTAGGCCTTTTTTCCTTAAAAGTCTACCTTAAAATAAATAATGCAAGATGCTGCCAGAAGTCTTTTCACCTTTCTCCTTGTCTCAGCAGTGACAGTCTCATATCTTTTGTCTGGGTGAAAAGGAAACAAACCAAATCCAGAGCCCAGCACATGCTTAGAGCATAAATATTGATCCCAAATCCTGGCTTTTAAAGAATGCTTAAAGGAAATCAAATGCTTTATTTCAAACTGCAGGTAGTGGGTTCTTTGAGCAAAGGGTTCATTCAGGCCTGCTCATCAGTCACTCATTCCCTGAGCAGAATTGACCAGCTCTGAATAACTCTGCAGAATTGACTGGAGTAAATCCTAGCCTGGAAAATGCAAATTTGGCAGTAGCAAAATTTCACAGCTTTCCTAACCTTTGGGATTCCTCAAAATGAAGAAGGGCTGGTCCTGCTTGGTTTTGACTGTGCTGGGTTGGAAGGGGTCAGCTGGGGACAGTGGTTGGTTCCAGTCTTGGTGCTGGGACATAGCTCAGAGCACCCTGCTGAGCCCCAGCCTTTACCTTGGGACTCCTCTCACCATATTTAAAATACTTATTAAGTTCTAATGATGATGGAAAGGTGGTCTGGGATCTCTGATTGCTTCCAGTGACACTGGGATGCTTTGAGTACTTGGAGACATTTTCCCTGTTGGGATGGTTTTGTTCTTCCAATCAAGAGGAAAGGCAGAAAATGAAGGCATTAACAGTGCAGTTGTCTGGGCTGTATTTGAAAACTTGGAAGTACAAGCAATTACAGGAACATCTTTCTCAGCCATGTTCTGCCAGAGGTAATTTGCTGAAAGCAGTGTGGGAAGGTGTCAGTTAAACACCGGATTCATTAATTTTTTCAGGACTCCTGGGGATGCAGAGGTGAGCTCAGCTCTCTGCCAGCCCTTGGGTTCACAGAACTTTCATGTAGAAAAAGCTGCTGTGAAGTTCCTGTGTGTCTGTGAGAGCACCTGTGTGTGTATCTAAAAACCTGACAGCTTCAAGTGACCAGGCAGGCTTTAGAAAGGGAGAAGGGAAGCACAAGACACTCAGGAATTATCTCTGGGTCAGCTTTGAGAGAGATGGGGGTGTTCAGCCTGGAGCAGAGAAGGCTCTGGAGGGACCTTGGAGCCCTTTCCAATGCCTGAAGGGGTTTTCTGTGAAAGAGGGAGAAAGACTTTTTACAGGGGCAGACAGTGATAGGACAAAGGGAAATGGTTTTAAACTAAAAGAGAAGAGATTTAGATTGGATATTAGGAGGAAATCCTTCCCTGTGAGGGTGGGGAGGCCCTGGCACAGGTTGCCCAGAGAAACTGTGGCTGCCCCATCCCTGGAAGTGTCCAAGGCCAGGTTGGACGGGGCTTGGAGCAACCTGGGCTGGTGGAAGGTGTCCCTGCCCATGGCAGGGGTGGAATGGGATGACCTTTAAGGTCCTTCCAACCCAAACCATTCTGGGATTCTGTGACCTCATGAAGCTGTGACCTGACACCAGAATTTAGCCCTGGGCCAGTCCCTCCCCTCTGCCCTCGTGCCCCCGGGCTGTGTTAGAAGGTGGGTGGGATGATGGGTGTCGGGGTGTTTGAGTCATTCTGGCAGGGACTTTCCTAAAGAAATTTCCCAAAGAAACACCCTTGTCCTTAAATTTGAGGATGCAGCTTTGGTGCTGGCTTGTGGTCACTGATCTGCTGGAGTTTGCAAGTTCATATTGGTCACCTTTTTATTTTGGATGATGCCACGGAAATGGTGTTTTGAGGCCTTGTTTTGGAATCTCCTGCTTTGCTTTGAGTGTTTGATTCCTGGTTTGGCAGAGCCTGCTGATCTGTCAAAGGTTTCTGTACCACTGAGGCTGGATGGCTTGGGAGTGAGAAAAGAAAGGAATTGGGCAAATGTTTGCATGTTTTCTTCTGGATTTTGTGTTTGTTGATGAAATGGTGGAGTATTATGTTCCCCTTTCTCTTTGGAGATGGGATTCTTGGCAGTGTCAATGACCCTGAATTAAATTTCCTTGCTTTAGAAATATTGGGGAAAAAGGAGAAACTTTGTTTCAGGTTGGATTGCTGAAATTATCTCACCTTAAAAAAACATGCCCTTTAGGAGTTTCTGGAACTTAGTATGTCTTTATTTCCTCATCTATGAAATTCAGATGAGGTTTTAAATATTTTAAATTACCTTTATTTGCAAATCTTAGCCCTTTCTGGGTAGTGCCTGATAAGCCTTGGGGATTAGATTTTTAAACCTATTTGCCTGTGACCTTTTCAGCTAAAGAGTGAAAAAAGATGAAGAACAAACAAAGGTGCAAACTAATCTGCTTCTAGAAGAGTGTCAGAGGCCTGTGCTTTTCACTGGCAAGTCTGGAACACAAATCTTTGGTATTGCAGAAGGTCTTTACTGAGGGTTCAGAGGGTGTCAACGTGTTTTAATACTGCAGTTATTGACTTTAATGTTAACTGGTGTTTAGCTTCTAATAGATTTATTCCAAACCGAAGTAGGCTGGTTTCTTTTCTAAATGTCTTATTAGCAGAAAAAATACAACAAGCCTTAGAGAAATTCACTGGAACACAAAGAGAGGGAATGCTGAAGAAGGTATGTGATTTTTTGAATTATAAATGCTGGAAATAACTATGTCCTAAGTATTTATGTATTACTTTACAGGTCTGAAGGTGACAGCTCAAGAAGCATCAGGTATGTGTACCTCATGTTCTTTCTGTCTTGATGTCTTTGGTCTAAGAAAATACTTTATTTAAAAGCATTAAATAGAAATAGGTGTTTTTAGAATGTGGGGTTTGTTGGTTCTGCTTAGCATGCAATTTCATTTTGAATAAAGGACCTTGATAAGCTACTGAATAATTCTATTCAAGTGTGGCTTAAGACTGATGTATTATTTTTGATCATTGCAAAAAGTGATTTATAGTTACTTTCTGGTGTTTTCAGTCAAAATGTGAGCTTGACAGTCATTTGTATTGGCAAAGCTGCTTGCCAGATTTTGGGGCAGCATCTGTGTTGGGGAGAAGTCCATATGCTTGTTCTGGCTTTCTTAGTAGTCTCCTCTTCTTTGCCTGACAGCAAGAACCTTCATTGACTCGTTATTACAATCCTCATTATACACTTGGAAGATTCGGGGAATGTGGAGCATTTAATGGAATTATCAGATACTTTACTTCTCACTTACTCATTTACTATTTTATACTTGTTACCTCCAGGGTATCTTTTATTCCTACCTCTCTGCAGATGTGGCTGAGTCAAACTTGCAGAGCTTGTAAAAGTGCTCTCAACAGGACTGAAATGTTCAAATTCCATACTTGAATCCAAAGTGTTCCATATTCATTAGACCATTGCCATAAAGCAGATGCCTTGATTCTCGAGGGGTGGAACTATTGATCACTGATAATAAGGCTCATAATATTGGCTGTGGGTTCACCATAAAAGCCCTGCAGCTTGTTTTGGGGCCTGTCAGGACTTTGCATCTAAAGACATTGCATTTTATTTCTTGTAAAATCCTAAAAGAAAGGCGGGGTCTTCCCTTGCAGAGTTAAAAATCCAGGTCTTAGCCACAGGTGTGCAGCCCATGCACAGAAACAGGTGAGTTGCAGAATAGTTGGTGTGATATCAGAAAACCAGAAGTCAGCAGCAAGTGGTTAAAGATCCTCTGAAATGCTTTTTTCTTACAACAAAGTCAGAGATGGGTGTGTGTGGACCTGAGCTGTGCAGGGCAAGTTGGGAGTGTGTTTAATACACAGCAACTGAACTGGAGAGAATCACGAGCTGTAGGAAGATGCCTGTGCTTTATTCCTTGGCTTTTTAACTCCCAGCAGAGTTGCCAGTGTGCTGGCAGGCTGTGGAAGGACTAATGCAATCTGAAAATAAATCCACTGGCACATGGGTTTGCATGAGTGTGGTTGATTGAGGTCATGTTTCAACCTGTAGTGGTCATTCTTGTTTCGACCTGCTGAGCCTCCTGTGGGATTTGGCTGCTCAGGTGGGGCTGGGAGGGTGTGTGGCATCACTGCTGTGGGTGCACTCTGGTAAGAGTTGAGTTCATCTGTTAGAGACCATGTTCTGAGGTGTTGAAGTTGTGTACAGGCACAGCTGAGGGCCAGTCACTTCAGCTCTGGTTTGGGTGCTACCTAAAAACTAACCACAAATAGAACTCCAGCCCTTGTTCCCTCCCCATCTTAACAAACTGGGATATTTCAGTGTGTGTGTTATTTGACTGACAGGCCGAAGGACTGATGGGATAATGTTGGTGTGTCTTGCCAGGTCAATTGTACCCCTTGGAGGAAGGGTCTGCTCAGACTTGGTGCCTCCACAGAATCTGGCAGGATCCATGGGGCACATTCCTGCTGTGTCCAGGCCTCGGGCTTGTGGTGGTGGGAATCAGCACCACGTGTTCCTACAGAGACCTGCAGGCACCAGAGCCTTGGGGTGCTGATCTCATCTTCTGCTTTCAGGCTGTTCGGTGAATTAATTCTGTTATTCAGCATCAACTGACTCCAAGACAGTTCCAGACTCCTATGAGAGCCTAAAATTAGGCTCTCATGGAAAACAGGCTAATGCAGGAGCAGGCAATGCAAGCACAAGGCACAACCATAGTCCTGAAATGCTTTTTCAGTGTAACTCTTTCACCCTCCCTCTTAAACTGCGTTTTCTCAGAGGTGAAATGTCACTGAGGGTGTGTTTTTATGTTTCTGCTGCACATCATCCTGGTCAGCTCTTGCCTTGTCTTGGGCAAAAGCTCCCTCAGCCCCTTATCAGTGTCTAGGCAGCATCTTTACATTGTGGTTAATTCACTTCATACTATTTTCCTTTATTTCTGGCAAATGAAGATGAAATGTAATTATCTCAAATGAAATGAGCAGCTCAGTCTGGGGAACGGTGCTTAAACTGAGAAGAGAAGAAGTCATTGTTCCTGCTCACAGAGATATCAGCAAAGCACCAACAAATCCATGTACTGACCCGCCAAGTGGTTCCATTCAGTTCATGAACTCATGTGTAGGAAGGAGCTGCAGCAGGTGAGAGGCCAGGAATAGAATGTTCTGTCTCAGCATTAACTGGACACCACATGGAGTGAAATTACAACTTATGTGTGTGGTCAGTAAGCGAAAGCACTGGTTGGGATTGAGCAACTCAGACATTAACACTGAAGGTAAAGGGTCACTCCAAATAAACTGGGATGAAACCATTTGGTTTTGCCCTCCTCTGTGCCAGAAGGTTGGTTGGAGGTCAGATGGGTTGGAGATCAGATGGGTTGGAGATCAGATGGGTTGGAGGTCAGGTGGGTTGGAGATCAGATGGGTTGGAGATCAGATGGGTTGGAGGTCAGATGGGTTGGAGGTCAGATGGGTTGGAGGTCAGATGGGTGACATCTTAACAGGTATTGCTGGGTCACCACAAACCTCTCCCGGTGGCAGTTTAGTGCCTTGTCATGTGGCAGTGAGATGTTTCTCATGTTCAAGGCTGCACAGGTACAGTAATTAACCTTTATCTTCGTGTTTCTGGCAGACACAGAGGGAGGACCAGCTCAGTCTCTTGGATCAGCTGCACTGCCATGGGCACTGGCTCACAGAGTCTGCTCTGCACCAGGCATTGCCTTCCCTTGCCCTGCCTACATCCTGACAAACTTCCACCTTTGGCATCCTCGTTAAACTTATTAATTCTTCTAGAAGAGTATTTTGAGACATTTTCAGTAAATAGAAAAAACCAGGATTCCAAAGGAGAGGCAAATACCTGTCTCTTGTGGAGTTTTTTGTCTTGTTTTGTCCCTGTCTTTCCCACCTCTCCTCCCCACCCCCAGGCTGGGACACAAGGAGGGTTTGGGCCATGGAGTCTGACACCAAACACACCCTGGGAATGGGAATCCTTGGTTTGGTTTGGTCCCTTGCAGCTGAATGAGTGTCATCAGACTCTTGACCAAGAGATTGGATTTGGAATAGCTGGTGGTTTTCATACTAGAATGCAATATCCAAGAGATGCCCTAGATTTTTACATACAAAAGATGTTTTGAAATGCAGAAAACACTAAATCTAACCGTGCAGGGGTAAGGTTGATGCAGAAAAGCAATATGATTCCAAATAATATACTGAAACAATTAAAAATCATCTTGACTTTTTTATTTGGCTTTCTCATTGTGGCAAAAAATAATGTATTATCCCATTGTGCAAGCCCTTAAAATTCTTTCTGCTTATAACATTGTTGCACTGTAATAAACTCACCTGGCTTTCCTTTTGCTCAATGCCATGTAATTTCCAAGCCCGGGTATTTGTTAAATCTATTAAAATTGATAAATTGCTTTGAACACTTTGCATTCTGAATGTAATGAACACACACACAGTGAGCTGTGAAGCTGTCGAGGCGAGGGGCTGCTTTAATTAGCTGTCTTTGTTCACATGTTTCCAGTAGAAAATGTAATTTGTTTTACAGGCAATTCTGATATTTGGTAGTGTTACCTGACAGTTCCAGATGAGAATGTGTGTATGGGGTGTATCACAGCAAAGTTTCAGCAATAGTTTGTCTCCAGGTTCCTCTGCCCTCTGCTGTGGCCCCTGTGTGTGGACACAGAGCCGAGGGGGTGAGCAGGGCGTGGGGTCCAGAGGCACTCACAGGATCAGGGAGCAGCTCTGAGGAGAACAGCCCTGAAACCTGCCCAGGAACACCTCTGCCCTGCCTTTCCTTCTCCCAGGTCTACTCTTATAGGACATTAGTGGTGGTACAAATGACTTAAAGATGTAACATCTAATTAACCATTTCCCTGGGTATCCCAGTGCTGATTTTCTGCCAGTGAGATGAATTCCACTTGAGCTGACTGGAGCTACTCCCCACAACTGCTCCACGACATTCCTGCTGGGATGCTTTTCCTGCAGCTCGTGCTGGGGTCAGCTGGCAGCACAGGGCACCTTGCTGACCTTCTCCCAGCATCTGTCCTGGGCAAATGTGGAATTTATCTGTCCTCTTTGATGTTTTTTGGTTCCCTCCTAGTTGTTCCTTCCCAGTTGTTTGTTTTTAAAAGAGAAATGAGGTACAAATTGTGGGAAGCTGTAAGTAATAGTGCATAGGAGGAGAGGGCTTTCATGGCTCCTTATTGCCAAAAACGTGGGGTGTTCTGTGAGTACCTATTTAATTTATGATATAGGCAAAGAAAGAGGGGAGAGCCTGAAAGTTAGTTTAAAAAGAAGGAAGAAGAGGGCAGCTGAAGTACCAGCTATGGAGAAGACACCAGCTAAATTATTTAGCTGAACTAAAAGAAAAGTCTCAGTCTTTAATGGGTGGAGGAGGTGGGAAGTTGTGTGTCTGTTGAGGATCATGCAGAAAGGCTAATTTCTTGTAAAGATATACCTTAGATTAAGTGGAAAAGTAATTGTCTAATTTACTTGAGAGCAGGAAAGAGTTGTAGAATGTCAGCCTCATTCTGTGCTGTGTGGAGTGGGAGGAATGGCTGTTAAACAGACCCTGACAAACTGCAGACAGAGTTGAGCAGGAAGCAAAGTTTTGGGAACTTTCTGCTTTGTTTTACTCCAGGAAACTCAACTTGAACTGTCTGACTCAGCCTCCTCTCTGAGAACCTGCAAAGTACAGGTTTGGGGAATTAAAGGCAGATAGACTTTAAAACTAATTTAATTTAAAACTAACTTGTAAAACTAATTTTCAAGTTTAAGTGTGTAGCTGTGCAATGGAAATGACTCAGTGACTATATGTAAAGATGGCCTTTTCTGGCTGATTTTAATCATTCCTTAGTGATTCTTCTACAGTTTTATAACCAGTCCTTAAAATGTGCAATATCATCACTTAGTAATTTTCAAAACCCCCCAAATTTTCTTCCAATAGATTTTTACATAAACCTCAGGCTGGCCCTGTGCAGTAGAGTGGAATATGATGAGTCTCTTGATGCTGGATTAAATTAATTTTATTACTGCTAACAGAAATAAAACATATGGAAACAACTTCTAGTACTTGAGGTGGCTTTGGAGCTGCCAATGGCTTTAAAATGACAAAGCTTTAATCTGAATTTCAGAGTGAAAGGGCAGTGATCCAGTCATCAATCTGTCAGAACTGTTTCTGTGGCATCTTAAATAGTGATGACACATTTGCGATGTTGAAAATACTTCTCCACCAAAAATGGTATGAAACAGAATCATAGAATCATGGAATGATTTGGGTTGGAAGGGACCTTCCAAACCATCTCATTCCACCCCCTGCCATTGGCAGGGACACCTTCCACTAGCCCAGGGTGCTCCAAGCCCTGTCCAGCCTGGCCTTGGACACTTCCAGGGATCCAGGGGCAGCCACAGCTTCTCTGGGCAACCTGAGAAACATCTGCTTTTGCAGAATGAGTGAAAACAAATGAACAAAACAAAAAGGAAATAATATTGGGAGTACATATTTATATTTCTTCTAAAAATCTGTCGTCCTGTGCTTCTTGGCATCACATGAAAAGTAGGCTGGAACAGATATGATTTTTGAGGAGTAGGAGATGGTGATGAAACCAAGTCTTAGTGCAGGAAACCACCTCTAAAATCAAGTCCAGCCCCACCTCGTGTCCTCTGCAATATCAGTGTGGTGAATAGAGAGTAACGTGGCATTGCCAGCTCGTTCCCTGGCCCAAGTCCCAGGAATCCTGTTCAGGCAGGAGAGCTCCATCCTGCAGTGGTAACTGGGCCAGGAGGATGGAGCCATGGGAGGTCCTGGGGCCACAGGGCGGGTGACTCAGCAACGAGCAGATTTCCTGAGTCCAGCCCCAAAGGCTGGCCCAGGGGAGTGGAGCTGCAGCCCTGCATTGAACTGTGTGCTGGAACAGCACTGTGGGAACGGGCTGCTGTTTAGAATAATGGAATGTTCAGTTCTAGCTTTAGATGAAGTCACAGAAGTAGTGAAGGGTAGAGATTCAAGGCTAGAGATGGTGTTTGGAAGACTCTTGCCAGGTTGGAAGAGGAGGAGGTGACACTGCTTGGCAGGCTGGGTGAGCTGGAGGTGATATATCTGAAACACTGAGGTAGGGGTGATATATCTGACACACTGAGCTGGGGGTGATATATCTGAAACACTGAGCTGGGGGTGATATGTCTGAAACACTGAGGTAGGGGTGATATATCTGACACACTGAGCTGGGGGTGATATATCTGAAACACTGAGCTGGGAGTGATATATCTGAAACACTGAGGTAGGGGTGATATATCTGAAACACTGAGCTGGGGGTGATATATCTGAAACACTGAGCTGGGGGTGATATATCTGAAACACTGAGCTGGGGGTGATTTATCTGACCCTCCACATCCTGCACCCTCTCCCTGCTCCTCCTGGGACACCGAGCTGCTTTCAGCAGAGACTTTAAATTGTTACCCAGCAGAACATGGCCATGGGTGTGCTCGGGTGGGCAGAGCTCTCAGGCACATGGTGTGACTCTGGGGATGGTCCCATGAGGGTGTCATGGCAGAGTGGAAGGCTAAGTTTTAAAAAGCAAAGCCTTGCTGGTGAGTCTTGAGGTGCAGGAAGGACTCCCTTGCTTTCTAAACTCCTTCTCAGGGAAGGCTTTAGGTGCAGCTGAATCCCATCTTAGCCTCGGACTGTGGTAACGGTTTAAATTGGAAGGAATTATAGAGGTCTTGAACCACTTTGTCCCACAGGTTTTAATGATGGCAAAACGAGAGTATTTATATAAAATGAATAATTTATTTTATACAAATGACCAGACAAAAAACCTTAATCAGAACTATTTACTGCACAACATAAACACTAAAACGATATAAACAACTAAAAATCTACTAGTAGAGTATAATATAAAGTAGTATAGTGCACTGTAACAAAGCAATTATTGAAGCAGTTACATTAAAGCTAGCAAAAAGAAATAATTGTTAAGTAGAGATCTGATGTAACTCACCCAGACCAAGGGAGATCTCTGCTCTCAGCCTCGAGGGGTGACCCTGGGGGACATCCCCAGCCAAGGGAGGATCTCCACACACTCCCGGGGAGGGTTTTGTCAGAAGAACCCAACTGCACAAGAGGGGACTGGACTTTTATAGTATAAAGGGATTGAGTGCCAGTCACACCTCTGCAGGCCAGCTCTCAGCTTATCTGTCAATCAGACTTCCAAAAGCGGGGTGTGTGTTCAACGTTTGATGAACCAGGATGGTTTCAGCAGAGTTACCACCGAGACAACCCCCTGGCTCCAGCAGCTGATCCTGCACGAGAGCTTGATTATAAACTTGATAGAATCTTGGGTCTGCTCAGTGATCCTTGTGGGCCTCCTCCAACTCAGCATGTTCTGTAATTCTGGGAGTGTTTGAGCTCTGTTAATATAGTTTTCACAGGTTTTTCACTCTGTGTCCATTTTAGCCCTAAGTGGATGAGCTCACAGCAGCAAAGCCTTTTCCTCGGGGTAATTGCTCCCGTGTAACAGAATTACCTGCCAGTGTCAGCACTGGCGTTTTAAGCACTTGATTTTTGGGAAGAGGATTATAGAAATTGATTGTAAATGGAACTAGACTTCCATATTTCCTGGTGTTACTGAGTGCCTTCTTTTTTTGTGCTGCATACCCAATTTGAGATGTTTTAAAACTTTGTGCTTTTTAAAAAAGATTGAGCGTGTACCTCAACAATATGTTTCAAAGGACATATCTGATCTGCCAAGAAGAATTATTAATATATTTCAAAGGAACTATACCAGTTTTGATAGTTAATCAGTGGATATTTTAGCACTGAGCAGCTACAGTACTAGCAAAATCTTACTAGTAAAATTTTGGAAGCTTAACAGTGTTAACAGGAGAAGCCTTCTATTATTTTTACACATCATCTGTTGAAAGTAGAAAAACAAAGGAGTAATGCTGTGCTATTTTGAGGCAAGAAGTGAGTTAACTGAGTTCTAGTTCTCAGGCAGTGCAGCCAAAATCCTGTTGTTGCCTCAAAGTCTGATGTGTAACTGCGTGATAGTGCTGGTGAGCAGGGGGGAGAAGGTTGTGGGGACCTCCTTAACCTGATGGTCTTCAGGGAAGTCCATGATTTTGTGCTTCATGTAGGTTTTTATTTATCTGGATTTCTTATCAACACGTTGAAGAATCTTCAGGCATCTCATATTGGTTCATGATTTAAGCTTCAGGTGCTGCAAATTCCAAGTTTCACAGCCATAACACCACCTGTGTTTTGTACAAAAACGTTCTGCATGAACTCAGCTGTTTTTCCCCCCTTAGTTCTGTTTCCTTGGACTCAATTATCGAGGAAGTCCAATAGCATTGTTCTGAAAGGTGAATTAAAGGGAAAAAGGATGACTTTTTTTTGCAAGATTTGTGTAAACACAGGTCTGTTTGCAAGTAAATTAAATTTTTGCATCAGGCAACGTGTTATATTCTTAGTTTGACTTCTGAATTACCGCGATTCCGATTTTTCTACGGAAAAGAAGAATCAAGTCTTGCTAAAACTTGGATACCATCCAGGTGGGGAAACTAGCATATGCAAGCATTTTGCCTAAAATTATTTCCACTGGAAATAGCTGTAATTTATGTATCTGAGTGCTGATTGTGCTGCACAGAATTCTCTCGGCAGGCCGGCAGTTGTTGAATTTGCAATCTCAGGAAGACAAAGCTTTGTGAGTGGTTCCACATTAATTCAGTGCAGCTCATTTTTATCCCCAGTTCTTGCAGGAGTTGCTCTCGCTCCCAGTCACTGGTTATGTGTAAGATAAGGCTGTTTAATGAGCAACGTGTGTGCACAACTCAATTCAGGAGCCGAGGGCTCGTAGTGCTGCAGGATTTCTCTTTGGAGTAGATAAAGCAGTTTGAATTTCCTTCATTATTCTGCCGTCCTGGCTGGGTTGCTTTTGTTCTTTTCCATTAGAATTCACAGGGAGAGCTGGATAAGTCTCAGGGGTAGAATGAGAGTGTAAAGAAAGGGAAAAGGTAGGATGTCTTATACTTCTGTGTGCTTCAAGGGCTTTGGATGAAGGTGGTTGTGGGGCACCTGCCGAACAGCTCCTGGGTGAGTTGTTCTTTCTGTGCCCTCGCTCTGGCCCAGACAAGCAGGAGCAGAGGGCAGTTGAGTAGAATTGAGGACATTCAGTAGCTATTTGGTGGGGAAATGACAGTCACCTTAAAATGAACAGGTGTCTTAGGGAGATGAGATTCCTGCCGTGCAGCCGATACCAACTGGAGTCCCTTCCTGGCTTCTCTTTAAACCTGCTTTTGAGGAGGAGGTGGAAGGTGTGTGCCCTCATGGCACAGAGCTCTCCCTGCTGTGTTCTGGGCTGAAAGAGATGGGAACTCCTTCACTTCTGCAGTCCCTCCAGCTGGGTGAGGGTCCCAGCCCCAGAGAACAGAACTGAGACAGAGCAAGTCCAACAGAACCACTTGGAACCACGGACTGTCCCGAGCTGGAAGGGGCTCTCAAGGATCATAGGCCAACTCCATTCCTACTGTAGTTGTTGCAGAGTTCCAGAGGAGGACAGGGTATGGTCTGGAGTTGGCTTATCTTTTTAAGATTTAAAACAGTTATTCTGTTGTTTTTTTTTTTATTTTTATTTTTTTTAATGGAAATGCAATGATACTCACACAGCCCCATGAGGACAGGAATAAAAGGTGTAATAAAATGAAAATAGTCTATACTAGCTATTGGAAATCCATGTGCAAACTGAGTAGGAGAAGTGAGTTCTATTACTGAGTTACCTCTGTGTTTCCTTCAAGGGAATTCATAGATGAGACTTTCATGGATGGGACTTGAAGCTAAAGTAATTTGTATGTGGCATTCTGCACACTGACAACTTAAAATCAAATAGATGGGGGAACTTCCATAGTTTTCCTTTCTGATCTCATTGTTTTCTGCAGGACATCCTGTTTGGACTAATTCCATCCTATAGGAAAATATGCAGTAAAAATAGATGTGTAAAAATCTACTGAGAACTTTCAAGGCCCTCGTTTCCTTTTTGCTATTTTAATCTGTATTCTAGGTAGTTTTATGCCTCTGTGTAATTCAAGAATGATCCTTGGATTAGGAGGCAACCATGGTTCAGGTGTCTGGTTCCTTATCTGAGCTGTTTTAATGATGCTTTTGGAAGTGTCCCAGTAAATGCAGTTGTCAATAAATGGAAGATGAAGCAGGCAAACTGTGTGCTGGGGAAACTGAGAACAGAATGTGTTCACAGGAACATAAAGACAAAAAGAACCTTTTAGGTTATCACAGTACAGAAGAATAGCCAGAAGTGTGCATTATAAATAATTGGAATATTTGTAATTGTAGCAACCAAATATTGTATTGCACAACTTCAGATTATACTGATGTTGCTCTAACTTGGTTTAGAAGGGAATCTGTAGATTTTGCCTCTTCTCAGAGGTGAACAAAAGGCAGACTCTTGGTTATTAAAGCCTGATGAGGGTTGTAAAGGCTTCTTCAGTAAAAGTTACTGGCTGGAAGCTGTAACCTTTGGTGCCTCCCTGCTTTGTCCCATCATTAACTGTCTCCTGTGGAGGTGAAGAGGAGAAAGCAGAGCACTGTAACATCTCTCCATGATGCCCTCCCTGCTCAAATCCCATATTGATTGTGCAGTCTGAGGTGCTGGATGGATCTGTAAATACCTGTCAGCCAGTCTTGCCTAATTCCTGCATCAATTTGGCCTCATTAACTTTTTGTTGATTAAATCAAGCACGTTACTTGGGACACCCCTGTAATTTATTTATAATAATTAACTGTAGCAGGGGAATAAGATTTCCTCCCCTGAATTTTAATGCAAGAAGCAGTATCTGTATACAAAAATAGAGATTGGAGCTAAAATTAATGGAGCTGCACTGAATATTATGAACATTTACCATACAACAGGTAGAAAAAATATTTAGAAGATAAATATGAGCTGACTCATTCCTGGTCTTAGTCAAGTTTAATTCTCACCTGTCTTGTATCTGGTGCAATAGTGGAAAATCATTTACTCAAGAGCCATGTTTTGAAGTGTTCCAAGAGCACAGTTAGCAAATGTTCTCTGAATATCTTTGGTTTTCCAGTTTCTTCACTTGTTTTTGTTTATTATACAGTCTAACTGAATTTGATCTAAATCTACTGATTTGTAGAGATTGGAGCATAACACTCATTAAAATGAACCTTGAGCTCAAATCAATCAAGCCCTTCCTTTCTGGACTCTGCGGACCCATCATGTGCATGAATTAAGATGACTTACCATTACTCTGTGTTGGGTAAAAAATATCCCTTTGTGCTCAAGCAAATATCAAAAATGCAGAAAGAATTCATTTCAGCCGTCGGCCTTCTCATAACCCCCTGCTTCGATGCATAAATTGAGGGAAGTTTCCGCTCTGCAATGAAGATGAGGATTGCAGCTCCCACATTGTCATTTATTATGTGCTCAGAGTACACTGAGATAAGCCTGGCTTGCCTGGGATGGGTTTTTTTTGCCCTTATCTATTTCTACTGCCTTTGGTTCTGAAAGGAGCTGCTTTGAAAAGCGCTGCTGGAGAGTCACCTCCTGACCAACACGTGCTGCTGCGAAGATGACAACAGACTTTCAGAGGCACAGCTACAGAGGACTACGCACCACCAAGATAACATTAGGAGGGGGTTTGAGCCTTGCTTTGATTGTACATTTTATCTCCTGTAACTGAGTATTTGGCTCTCAAGAACCGGGTCTGCTGTGACTGTTGTCACGGGGCACTGAAGTGAGCTGTGCTTCCCCGGGTCAGTGTGAGTGAACTGGCTGCTCTGCACACAGCAGCTGTCCTCTGCATCCTTGGGGAATGCTTTCCACAGCATCCTGCCCAATTTGGGGGTCACAACCGTGTAACTGCCTTGCCTACAGACCCTGGAGAAACACAGGAGAGTATCTGGACAGAGGTGTCACCGCTGAGAGAAATGCAGTGCATTGCTTTGGGTGCTGAAGAGGAACTGAGCAAAGAGCACTTCAAACTGATGGCACAAATAGAGCTGCCTTTATAGCCTAAACCAACCCACGCCTGCTTTGTGACATTCATCTGTGTTTGAAGTCAATGCAAAAGTTGCTTTTCCAAATCTGGATTCTTAAGAAATCGTTGTTCTCTGTCCTGGCAGTTTTTCTGGACCCTCAGGAAGGAGCAGTATTGTTCTCCAGGGCTCAGTGTAGGGATCTGTTCACATGGAAGGAAATTATTGCAACCAAAAGCAGAGCTGCTGAATGAACCAACAGTTGGGAGCCGCTTGGTCTTTGGTTGTGGCTGCTCAGTTATTTTAATGAGAAAAAAATCTGAGGAAGCTGAACAAACCAAGGCTGCTCATGGTTGATTGATGGAGGTTGTGAATATCTCTGAGTCATCCATGAACCAGTTGCCAACCTTTTCTATTACTCTTGCATTCTGTTTGGAAAAACAAGGAATACTCTGCATAAGTTTTCTTTGAATCAGACTCTCAAATTTCAAGGCTAAGGGATTGAATGTTTCAGTAATTTCTGGCTTCACTACCTGTCTAAATTGCTTCCTGATAGTAATAACTGAGAGAGAGCAGGTTTAGATTAGATATTGGGAAGAAATTCTTCCCTGTGAGGGTGGGGAGGCCCTGGCACAGGTTGCCCAGGGAAGCTGTGGCTGCCCCATCCCTGGAAGTGTCCAAGGCCAGGTTGGACGGGGCTTGGAGCAACCTGGGCTGGTGGAAGGTGTCCCTGCCCATGGCAGGGGGTGGAATGAGATGGTCTTGAAGGTCCCTTCCAACCCAAACCATTCTAGGATTCTTGTCCTGTGGAGCTGGAGGAATGTGTCTTGGATGTGCTCATGAACTAATTAGACTGAGTGGGTCTGAAGGGGTTATGCTGCTGCTGTAATTCCAGACCCAGAATTTTTTCCAGATTAGATTGTAGAAGACAAAAAGCAGAGGGATCATTTCAGGAACGTCAGAGGTGGTGTCCTGCTTCCTGATCTGCCACTGAGTTACTACCAAAGCCTCTGGCATCTCCCACTCTGCCCAGACTGTGTCTGGAAGATTTTCTCCCTGCAGTGTGTGTGTCCCTGCAGTGCTCGCTGTCCCCGTGCCCTGTGGGGATGCCAGAGGGGTCTGCAGGGAGGGTGCTGCTCTTCCCTCAGTGCCTGGTGTGACATGAGTGCCCTGGGTGGATCTCAGCATCCTGCTCACAGTTGCTCTGTCTCTGCTTTGCCCTTGCTGTAGAACACCCCTATTTTCTGTCACTCCACTCTCTGAAGACTGAGCATGTGGGAGATGGTTCTTTCCAGCCTCCAGCAGCTGAGTCATCTCCAGTGCTTCAGGGTGCTGGATGTGTCTGCCTGCCTGGGATCTCATCCCTGCAGTGCCCAGCCAGCACTAATGGACGTGTGTGCCATGGAAATCTGTTCCTCTCTCCTGCAGCCCTGGGGAGAAAGAACCAGGACACATTTTCAGGAGTGTGTAAGAGGAGAGCAGAGCTGTTTGACAGCACAAACCAGGCTGAGCCTGCTCAGGATCTCCACCTGCCTCATTAGTTTAAGAGATTTGCACGATCGTGGCTCCTGTGCTCATTCTCTCCTACGAAACACTTGATAATAACTCTAAGTTTTCCTAAAAAATCATAAATAAATCACAATAACCTTAATTTTTCCACTGTAGAATATATGGTTTCTACTCTTCGAAGGCAAAACCCTTCTCTAGTCTTGTGGAACTACATTCCAATACTGTAGGTGTTCTGAGACAACAAAATTTACTATGTCAATCCGAGTGTTAAACAGTCAGGTTTTTAACTGAATTGAAGAAAATATCATTTGAATTTGTGTATGTTTGTATATATGAGTGCAGACTGAAACTAGTCTGTGAGAAGCAGTCCTGTTCTATGGCCATAATAAGTATGTGTAATGACTTAAGTTTTTAAAGTACTCCAAGAAGTTTTTGAGAATTCTTAAGGCATTAAAATACATATTACTCCATGTCTCTTAATCACACTGAAAAGAATATTCTTTTAATTTCCTGTCTCACCTCCAGAGCAGATGCTGACATATATATGTGTTTATGTTGGAGGAACTGTGTAGGCAAAAGGAGTGGGGACTACACATATTTTTCTTTCCTTTTTATTTAAATTAATCTTGTAGTAAAAGCTGATTACATTACATTACACCATTGAAAGTAGAACGTGAAATGAAACCCCAAACCCCACATCCCATTAATGTTGGGTGGGAGCAGCTTCCTCAATTACAAAAAGAAATAGGGAAGTGCTTCCACACCTACCCACAAATACAAGTGGTAGGTGGCCTTTTAATCCTCTCCAACACTGTCCATCTTTCACCATTTGTGCCTGAGCTCAGTCATTCCCCTTCTGAGGCTTTTATGAAGCTCTTTAATGGAGTTCAGTAATGAGCTTTTTAATTATCATTTGGAGGCCAAAGAGCCTGCTGCTGCTTCTTAGCCAAAATAGGGCAATACTGGAGGTTTAGGATCAGAAGAGAATCATAAAAGCCAGTGGCAAAATTGGTATCTACTCCCTGAAAGTATATAAGGAGCTATTAGGCAATGGATAATTAACAATAGGAGGAGGATGGAGAGGTACAGTAAGACTTTAATGCAAATTAATTACTGGTTCTTTATCCAGAAAGGACACTATGATTCCTGCAGCTTGTCTGTTCTCAGTGCCAGCTACAAGTGAGCAGGGTTAGTGAAAAACAGGATGCAAGGAGAAAATAAGTGCCCTTAACCAGACCTGCAAAAGAAGAGTTCTAATTTCTCTGTCCTACCACATAAACCCTCTGCTCTTGTTTTGTCCTGCTTTCTCCTGACAGCACGGATGGGCAGGGAATTTCCTCTTAAATTTAAGAACTAAGCAAATGGGCAGTCAGCACTCATTGTTCCTTCTATAAATTCTCCAAGTGATGTGGGATCTCTGGCTGGAGCATCTTTCTTTTTTCCCAGAGCATTGAAGTAGCAAATGATGGAGGACACAGCCAAGCATCTGTCCAAGCCTCGTGGATTCCATGCAGCTGGAAATGGTCTTTGTTAGAAAGCAGCAGCTTGTCATTTATGTTCATTTTCTGCGAGAGAACTTGAGATCTTAGCTTAAAAAGTGGAATTGCAGCTATTCCCCTTCAGCTGCTGTGCAGCAGATGGAGCACACCCAGCACCTCCCCACATTAAAACTTCATGTGCACTTAAGTGACTCTTAAATGAACTGGTGAGGAAAATCCAGATGACAAGTGGTGTGTTGAAAGATGGTGTGATGTGGATTTGCTTTTTGGAACACCAGGAAATAAAAGCAGAAGGGTTTGAATGGTTAAGCTTTTTAACAGGGGAAAGATATATTTCGGTTTCCAGGTTTAGAGTATTTCTTTAAGGTGGTGTTGCACCACTTTATTCATTAATTTCTATTAAAAACTTTTCTGTTGGACTTTGTTCACTTTGTCTTGCACTTGTAAATGTGCTTGTTGTGAGTCAGAGGGAAAAGAACTGAGAGTAACCACAAGCCAAACACTCAGAAATGCTCTATTGAAGAGAACCAACTTATAGGAAGATACAGCTGAAGACTCAACCCTTTTAACATCATCTTTCCTTGAGAGAAAATATTAATTCTAAAAGCTGTAGAAATAGAAGGGGGGGAAACAGCAAATTAATATCCTGTGTCTTTATTGTTGCAAAAAGCTTAGGGGAGAACTTGAGGGACCAGTAATGGAGTTGGAATTATCTGCTTGGTGTTATAGGCTGTTGCACATTGGTGGGTCTGGATTAAAATTGGCTTGTACCACCTTGAGGTGAGACAACTGGAAGGGTAAAAAAGCAGTAATATAACCAGTGACAGCCTCCAAAACTGGGGATACCAGTTCTTGGGTCTCCTTTGGTCTTGGAGGTGAGAGCACCACGTCAGGGGAGGACTCTGTCCCCCTGGGGATGTTTGTGTGGCTGTGGGAGGGCACAGGGGTGGGAGGGCACAGGGGGCTCTGAGCTGTTGGTTGGGGGTTGGTTTGGGGCTGTTTTTTAGTTAGAAAATAATCTTTAGTGCTGTAGTTGGGATAATCTCTTGCTGTCAAAGCCAAAGTATCTCGAAGATGATTATTGCTCTTTGCCATCAGGGAGGACCTGGCTGTGTGACGGGAGCTTGGAGGGGATTTTTAGGATGCTGCTCTTGAAGCAGTAGGTGTTTGGAGCCCTCCCTCCCTCACCCTCCCGAGTGTAATTGCTTCAAAGCCCCAGAATTGCCTATAGTCTAAAAACAGTTTTCCATGTCCTCTGGGCTTGGGTGGTGTGAGGGTGTGGGGCTGCACATCCAGGACTAGGAAAAGGTGGCAGAGCAGTGGGAAGGGCAGGGATACAAGCTGTTCCACACCTCCACTAGAACAGCAACAGGGCAAGAATTCCCGTATTCTGTGTAATTTATTTTTTCTCTGTCCCTGAACTCAGAGGTGAATCCAAAAATCTCGAAATAAATCACTTGGAGATTTCTTCTCCCATGGAATACTGGTACTATCCTGTTGTAGGGTCCTGTCTTGGAAAATATCTGTGATTCTGAGATTTGATTGATCAATAATTTAACCAACTGATTAAATGAAGTTCATAGTAAGCAGAAAAGCTGATCGGACAACATAAAAAATACTTTGAATTAGGAAAAAAAGGTGAAAACTGATTTTTTTTTTGGTGGGTGGAGGGAGGATTCATACTAAATGAATATAATTTTAAAACTGTGTATCCAGGAAAGGTATTTTACTGGACTAATATTTGGAAAGAAGATAGCACAGGATATCAACATTCTATTGCCTTGATACCTATAATAATGAAAGATGCCTGTACTTATAGGAATAAGTAGAGCATGAAATAGTACAGGGTGTCCATGGTGGAAGATGGAAAAGTGTTTAGAAAAAATCAAATTTACAGGAATGTATAAACTTGGCACTGATAGCTCTGGGCCAGCCAGATGAACATCAAGTAACTTCCACATCAACTCCATCACACTGAGTACCACAGAATAAGTTTAGGGCAAGGAGGATGGCTTGAAGCTGAAAGAAGAGAGATTTACATGAGATATTAGGAGGAAATTCCTCCCTGTGAGGGTGGGGAGGCCCTGGCACAGGTTGCCCAGAGAAGCTGTGGCTGCCCCTGGATCCCTCGAAGCGTCCAAGGCCAGGTTGGAGCAACCTGGGCTAGTGGGAGGTGTCCCTGCCCATGCAGGGGGAGGAATGAGATGATCTTGAAGGTCCCTTCCAAGCCAAACCAGTCTGTGGTTCAGAAGTTTTGTGAGCTAGTTTAAACTAAGTTTGCTAAGTGTTAACTAGGAACTTTTTACTGGGATTGCTGAAAACACAAAGACCTTGTGGAGCAGCTCTGGGGTCAGCTCAGGACAGAAGATGTTGGAGGTAACCAAGGGAAGGGAGAGGGAAAGCAGGACCCAACCTTCAGCTGTTTAGGGAAAGCAGGACCCAACCTTCAGCTGTTTAGGGAAAGCAGGACCCAACCTTCAGCTGTTTAGGGAAAGCAGGACCCAACCTTCAGCTGTTTAGGGAGAGCTGTGGCCTCACGAGGCACCAGCTGAGCCGCAGTCCCTTGGCTGAGCCTCTCCCACACAAGCTGCCTGGAAGCCAGTTAATTGCAACCAGTAATTAAAAAGAAGTGTCAGCGACTTCAAACAGCTTCCTAAGTGCCATTTTCTGTACAAAACAACGACAGACACCTTGAGATGAGAGAAGGCTTAGTGCATTTTAATATCTTTCTAATGAATAAATCATCTCCTGTGTAAGGCCAGTGAAAGCAGATGTGATGTGAAAGCTGCAGTGTGGTCGCTCGTTAGGAATTCCTTCCCAAAGTGTGTCCCTGCACAGGCCTGACCAAAGAGTCCAGGAGGAACTGTGGTGTGAATTGATGATGTTTACTGCATCCAGCAACGCTGCTCCCTAATAAAAGCAGTCTGTTGCCAAATATTTACTAAACTGCACTTAAATCACATTCACATCTCACCTTTCCTCTCGTTACGTGACTGATACTCTGCAGCGTGAATACTGAATAATAAATAAATACTGAAAAAGAGCTCACAATTAAGAGTTTCTTCTATTAGTGAGACTTGTCATTGAAATAAGGGCAAGTATTCCAACCACAGAGCAAAATTCTGCTTTTGTAGACACTTTTGTCTGTTATGCTGACACTAAGTGGGTATTTTGATATGTCAAGTGACAAGATAAACACAGCACAGTTTGCTATTGCTGCTTTTTATAGGTTCATAATGGTTGTTCTTCACTCTTAAAAAGGCCCTGAGCAGCAAAAATTCATTCATTGCCACTTCTTCATGTGGCTTAAACTGGCATAGAACAACTTCAGGAGCTGGCTAAAAAATAAGCCAGAATTTATTTCTTTGAAGTACCTTATTCTTTGTGTTCTTCCTTTTCCTTATTTCTCATTAGATGTAGACATAAGTAAAAATTAAGCATCTTCCGAGTGTCTGTGAAGGCTCAGATGGCCCCTTCTGCTCTGGGTGTCTGCAAACAAGAGGGATATGGCATTAAAAATGAAGGGAATTGAAGATATTTTCTTAGGGACTTACAAAAACAAACCCTTGGATCATCATATAAATACCTGGGATTCTACAGGGTTAGCTGGGTTAAATATACTTAACATGTGCACATTAAGTATGTTATTATATAATAAATGTCTATTTGTTACAGAATTATAACATCATTTTATAAAATACCTCTTCCAGCCCCCCTTGCAGGACGCTCACGGTCCCTTTTGGGTCTGAGCCTGTTGCTGTGATTAGTTGTGGATGTGATGTGGGTGGACAGGCTGAAAATCTGCTGTGACTGGTTCTCTCTGTGTCTGAAATGGTCTCAGATTTTCCTGATGGTTTGTTATTAAAAGTACCCAAAAATACCCCTGCAGCTGCAGTGGGGCAGGAACCCAGCTTGTTCCTGGGACAGAGCTTTGTTATCAGGTTTAGTCACACCTCACTGTTTAGGACTCAGTGTTAGAACTGTCCTGGCTGCTGCCTGTGAATTGTCCCTGGGTGTGTGGCAGTGACTGTGGTTACCTGGGGTGGTTTCTTGGGAAGCAGCAGTGCTTTGGAGGTACAGCAGGATGATTTATCAGGACTGTTGTGCTGGGGTTTTTGTTTATTCTGAGAAATGAGCTGGAGTACAATGTAAGAACTTGTTCTTCTCTGACTAGGCTTAAGTTAACGTGTTAATATTGCTTTGAGGATTTCAGAAACCTGTCTCAGAGGTAAGAGCTGATGGAAGAGAGCAGATCTTTCCTTTCAGTGCCTAATTCCCTTCTGGTCTTATTGCTGGACCTGGTCCAGCAATGGACTTGTCCATCTCTTTCCCATTCCTCCAGTGTCACCTTTGCTGAGGGAGCAATTTATCTTGTGTGCCTTCGATGCCTGGTCACTGACTGGCATCCAAAGTGCTGTCACAATACATATAATGGCAACTCTTTAGACTCCTAATTATATTAAAATACCTCCAAAGATTAATGCAGTCCCTTTCAGCTTGCCAGTTCACATTTTCCAAATGCTGCTTGAAAAGAGGCTCATCCCAGGTTATCAAGTGCCTGTATTGATCTACTGAGAGGCAGTCGTGGCTTTAAGGGTTTATCCTGCTGCTGAATCAATGTCCTAATTAATGATGGGGTTCCTGGGGTGTCCTGTGCAGGGCCAGGAGTTGGACTTGATGATATTTGTGGGCCCTTTCCAGGTTATTCTCTGATTCTATATTCTATAGACATCTATATTCTGTAATTCCTATGTTGGTTGCCTCCTTTTGCTGGGGATGAGCCTTCCAAGGTGTGAGAAACCATGGCAAAGGAGAATGTCAGAAAGTTTTGTGGGCAGGGAATTTCATGTTATTCTTTCCCTAGGGGATGTGTTGTTTGAACAAAGAGGTTTTTTCCCCGTTAAAGTTTGTGGGATTTCTGCAGCGTAAATGAATGAAATATGATTGCTCTCAGCTTTTTCTTATCTGTTGGCATATTTATGGCTGCTGGCTTGTGTTGCAGCTTGCCATGCAAAGGAAAAAATAGAAACAAGTTCCTAATAAATAGAACTGAAAATATTTTTAGAAGCTTCCTGCTTGATCAAATAACACACCCCGTGTTCTGTCAGCACCTTCTGATGAATAATGGAACAACCCTGGCTCCCTGTGCCGTGGAAAGGGGGTTATCCAAACACTGGGTCTGTCCCCATTTCTCCTGCTTTTTGTGGCAGTTGCTGATTAATAACAACACATTTGGAAGCTGGGAATTATGAGATATTGGAGATTTAGAATGAATATTAACCAGTTATATCAGAAACCATAAAATAAACATTGCTTGCTGGGGAACTATTTTCTGAATCATAGAATCCCAAAATGGTTTGGGTTGGAAGGGACCTTAAAGTTCATCTCATTCCAACCCCTCTGCCATGGGCAGGGACACCTCCCACTAGCCCAGGTTCCTCGGGGCACAGAGATGCATTTGAGATCTTTGTAAAGGATGTTTAATGAAGAGGTTTTTAATGACTGAGAAATCCATGCTGGGGAAGGGCCTTTGCAGACCTCGTTGGGGTTGGTTTGGGAGAACCTGCCTGAATGTGTGTGCTGCCAGGACCTGGGGGGGCTTGGTCCTGGAAGCAGCTCCCAGAGTTGAGGTGTCCCAGAGTAAATTTGCTTTTGTCTGGAAATGGAGGGAACACGAGGAGGGGGACACAGGGAGGGGGCACTGGGAGCACTGGTGGGCAGCTGTGCCCCAGTCAGGGGACACAGGGGACATGGGGAGGGGGCCTTGGGGCACATGAGGAGGGAGGTTGTGGCTCTGGGGACACTCAGAGACACATGGGGGTGACCCTGAGGGGACAAGCAGACACAGGGGTGGCCATGGGGCCCTGTGGGGACACCAGGAGGTGGCCCTGAGGTGCACGAGGCTGTGGGTGGTGGCACTGGGAGGACATGGGGACGTGGGGAAGTGGCCCTGGGGATGAGTGTGGACACAGGGATGTGGCCCTGGGGATGAGTGTGGACACAGGGATGTGGCCCTGGGGGCACACTGGGCCGTGGGAGGTGGCTCTGCACTGCTGTGGAAATGGCTCAGGGGACACGTGGGGACATGGGGGGGTGTGGGGACCTGCTTATGCTGCTCATTAAATCCCAGCTTATTAAATCCCAGCTCTCCAGTGTAATAATGGTTTTAGTTACCAAGGACTTGCTTGTGGATAATTAGTTCTCATCTCAGAATCCCAAAGCTCTCGGTGTGCAGTGGGGGCTGGTTGGTGTCCTGTCAGACCCGGCTTTGGGAGGGAAATGGGTTTATTCCTGCCTTGGTAAAGCACCTGCAGCAGTGGAACAGCTCTGCAAGCTCCTGCCTGTAAAACACTGCTCTGCTGCTTCCAAAAGTGCAGGGTAAAACCACCAGAAGGGTTTGCTGCTTTGAGATGCTGGATGAGTGGGGGAAGGCACCGAGAGCGATGCTGACGTGTTCTATGGCTTTGGAGTGTGGTTTTGTACAAGTGCTCCCCAGGCCTCACCCACTGCTCCGTCCCATGTGCTGCAAAGTGGGATGAACAGCCAGGAGAGGTGGGAAATGTTCCTGGGGCGATGTCCTGAGTCAGAGGCTCGGATGGTTTTGGTGCTTTAGGCAGCTGAATGTTCTAAATTACTTACAGAACTGCATGTATAATGTGAGGGGTTTTTTTCAGCTCGTAAAAGTTTCCTAATCTGTCTCAGGTTATTTTTTTCTTTAAGAATTTTTTTTTTGGAGCACCATTTATTTTGTTTTTCTTTCCAAGAAATCACATTCATGACACTGAAGCTGAGCATTGTGCATGAAATGTAGAAATATTTCTGTAGAAAATAGAATAAAAGCCAGTAGTGGAACAGCTAGTAAATATTAATGTACCAGTTTCATTATTAATAAAATAGTGCTATTAGTAGTGTTTTAAATCATATCTGGAGATCCTGTTTTTGAAGTGAAGGAACAGCTGTAATTCCATAGGAAAAGCCATTGTCTGAAATGTGTTTCCTGTAGTTTCAATAAATTAGATTAAGAAAATGAAAGTATGCCAGAAATTGTGTAAGAAAACTAATACTCAGGAGTCAGATGTCTTCAATAACCTTTCCATCTTCTGCATAGCTTTTGATTTAAATCATATTTTTAAGCAATAAATACTGATCTCCAGTGTAAATGCTTCTGACATGGTTTGCAGGAATCCTTCCATAGTGTGTAACAGTACAAAACGTGGCTGACACCTTCAATATATTTAAGAAATAACCTTAAAAGTCCTTTTTTTTCTGGTGTGGATGCAATTTCCAGCTACACTCAGAGACTGCTGTCTGCTGAAATTCCCTTTCCTTCCAGGAAATACAAGAAAATCAGTCTTGCCCTTAGTGAGGGTGTTTGTTTTCTGGTTTTTACCAGTTTAGGTGAGTTCAGGTGGTCCTTAGACAGCAGCTGCCTGTGGTTTGGGAAAGGATTGTGTTTACACTGAACAGTAAATGCATTTGGAGGCTAAAATTCCAAGTGTGGACAAGGTAGCCACGGGGGTCCTGGAGAGCTGAGCTCTTAGGAGGGTGTTGGGGGCAAGGAAAAGCCCATTGTGATGGAGATAAGGCAGGAGAAATAGTGGAAAGAGTAAAGAACAAAGAAGGAAAGGGAAGATAACTTTTAGAATGATGTTCCCATTTAGTTTTTTTCAGATTTAGTGGAACAGTGGTTGGCTACAGGCAAACAAACCAGATGGCCCTTGTCCCTCAGTGCTCCAAAACAAATACAGAGATATTACTTTGTTCAGGTTCTTTATCTCAGTCTTACATCAGTCAGATTATACCTTGGATTTTGAGTTCACTGTTTCTGAGGGACTGCTCTTGGTCCTGGGTGGGTTTCCATGGCAGGAGTCATTCCTTGATAAATCCTGCAAGTCAAAAACCCCCACACACAACCAAAACCCAAAACACCAAAAACCAAACTAATGAAAAGAAATGCCATAACCGCCCCTCCAAAAAAACCCCCAAGCCAATAAAACCAAAGCAACCTGACAGAGGGCACTTGGACAACCCTTTCTGAGCCCATGGGGAGTTTGGTCTTTCAGGGAAGATTTGGTGTCTCTGAGATGAGCCACGGAGTGTTTGTGTGTGTGGATCACTCTGATCTGTGACTCTGATGTTGGAGCAGTGTGTGTGGAGGAAATGCTTCCACGGGCCAATTTGCTTGGCTCAACTTAAATATCCAATGAGTAGGGTTTTACAAATGTATGGACTTTACATCACTAATTCTGGGAGCAGGGGATGAAGTGCATCTGAAAAGGAGGAAGGAGTCCTGATGCAAAAAAACCCCCTTGTCTGTCCCCAGTTGCCTTGGAGACCACTTGTGAATTGATTTTCCTCCTAAGGAGAGACTCTAAAGGTGGAAGGAGCAGAGATTCAAGCCAAGGGAGTGGTGGTGGGGAGCAAAAGGAGAGTTGTCTGGTGCTTACAAAGAAACTGGTGGCACTTGTTCCTGTCCTCAGATGACGAGGAACAAGGCAGGCAATTAAAATCTTGGTTAATCCTGGGTGAGGGCAGGTCTTAAGCCCTTCCTGGTGTTACATAAAGCAGGAGAAAGGGATGTGATATGTAAACATGCACATAAATTAACAGACTGATGTATCAAATCCCAGGGAACAACCCCTTTGCTAAAGCAGAATAAGAGTGAATTTGTGGCACAGCTCTGCTCTGCCTGCGGGTTTTTACGGAGGCATTCCGAGGTGTGCAGTGGTTTTGTTATGAATTTACAGCAGAAGATGAAGTATTTCCTGCTGACTTTTCACGTAAGACATTCTGCACACAAATGGGGCTGCAGGTTTTGCCCAAAGTCCTCGCAGAGGTGGCCAGAGACCATTTGCTGGGCTTCTTTCCAGCACAGAGGAGCTCACAGGGTTTGAAAGGGCTGATTTAACTGTTTCAGATCTCATCACCTGACAGTCCTGGATGTGATATGGTATCTCCTACAAGGGGGAGGCTGCTCCCCTGAGGAATCCTTTGGAGGGTGCAGAGATGTGAGGCTGATAGTTCACTTTTTTTTTTAATGTGCTGTGGAGAGCCTTGAAACACCGATGGACTTGAAATTCATTTATCTTTAAAAACACTGTATCATCATAAAAGTGAGCTAGATGAGATATCTGTGCCTGCAGTTGCATTTTTGAGGCTGAAATACTTTATGCAAACACTGAGAGATGGTGGGAAAAACTTGTTGCTTGTTTTAATGTCGTTAATTGATAGCACGGTATAAACTTCACTTGCTTTCAGTCAAGCCCGTAAATGCCATGAGGCGAAAAGGGTTTAGTCTTCCACTTTAATACACAAATTAATCTGTGAAATACTGCATATCTTTTCTTTGGATGGAATTTTTCAAGCACTGCTGAGAGCTTGTGCAAATGAGATGTGGGATGGAATGATAGAAAAGTGGAATTAGGCCAAGCGTCTCCTCCTGCTTCGGAGCTGAAGTGTTCCTGAAGGATTTGATTTCCTTAGGCTTCTGAAAAACACAAATCCAAGATGGTATTGAAATATTTGAGGGCTCTTAGGGCTGATTTGCCCAAGCAGGTATGGACTTACACTGAGATTACTCCATAGATGTATCTGAGATAGTCCTTTTACAGCAGTTCCAACACGACAGGGGTTGTTAAAAGCAAGGCAAAGGAGTCCTTCCCAGTGAAACAGGGCTGGTGTGTCCCAGCAAGGAGGAGGAAAAGTGGCTTAGGTCTCCTTTTTGAGCCTCTAAAAATATGTTTTCAAAGCTGTCTGCTCTGCAGGGAGCCTGGTCTGTCAAATTGGCCAAATCCTGGCAAATGTTAATGTTCAAGCCGTGGATCTGAGAGTGCAGGGGCAGCACTGAGTGCCTGGGCAGAGCAGTGGGAAGGCAGAATCCTGCTTGGCAGAAGATAGCCACTGCAAAGGATCCTGCAGTGGCTTAAAACAAAAGGGAGCTCACACTTAAAATTAACTTCCTCATCCCTGGAAGTGTCCCAGGCCAGGCTGGATGGGGCTTGGAGCAACCTGGGCTAGTGGAAGGTGTCCCTGCCCATGGCAGGGGGTGAAACTGGACGAGTTTCGAGGTCCCTTCCAACCCAGAGCATCCTGTGATTCTGTGAACTGCAGACTAAGATGTTTAAAAAACATTATTTGGTTTTTGTAACATGTTTGTGATGGCAGGAGAGAGCACAGAGGTGAAAATGTGAAGGAATTTCTGATTAAGATCCATGGACAAAAAGCAGAAAAGCTAAACTAGAAAGCTTCGTGCCCTAAGTTTTGCTGGGTTCAGGAAAATTCCTTATTTATCCCTTATTGCCCACTCTGGGAACTTTCTGATACAGAATCTTCAAGCTGATTTACCCAAGATGTGCTGCCGGGCTCAGCTGCTGGGAACTGGGACTGTCCTCTGGGCCAGGGTCGAGCTGAAGTGAGCCCTGACTGAGCCCTATTTCTACTTTTTATTGACATTGATTCTATCATAACCTGCTGCCTCTTTTGGATTTTAAAACCTAAATACTCTGTGCATCACAGCACAACATTTTAAGCTCCATGAAGACAGTTTGTGCCTTGCTCTCAATTTTCCGGTGTTTTTGTCTGTGTAGGTTTTAACTATTTGGGTTCTTAGCATCCCACCAAAGGGCCCTGACTGCACAGTATGGCAGGTGCTTCAAATATGTGCAAAGAAATGCTTCTGCTCCCCTTCCTCCTCCTCCCCCCCTTAAAATGAATACTGTAACTGGGACAAAAAAAGCTTCTGATTTTGGTTTGCCTTTTGCTGCGTTTTTTTGGTTTGTTGCTGGTTTGTTTCATGAGTTTTTTTAATCAGAAAAAGCAACCAAACCCTGATGGCTGAGGCTGTGTTTGGTGTGACCTGGGTGGCAGAAGCATCTTTTTGCCAGATTCCCTGGAGAAGCTCAGTCCTGTGCCAGCAGCTCATCCCTGAGCATCCCTCCTCTGCCCTGCCACAACCCCCTGCTCCCTCCCAAAGTCCTGCTATGTCGTGAAAAGCACTTCAGTGACTTAAAACACAAAGCTTCGTGTCCTTTGAAGTAGTTTTTCTGTTTACTCTGTAGAATCATTTGGTTTACATTTGTTTTGCTGCTTTTGCTTTAAATTCGTATTTTATTTATTTGAGTGAAGAGCAAAGTGGAGGGGAAACAGGTAGCTCAGCTCACCTTGCAGAGTTCCTCCTGTGCACAGCACCGACCAGGAGCACCTTGGTCCCCGTGGCACAGTTCAGTTGACATTAAGCTTTGCAGGAGATTTGTCATTGACTTGGTGGAAAGTAAATGAGGCTCTTAAATTATGCATGAGCAGTCTGCTGCCTGCCTGAGCGGGAGGGATTTTTCACCCAGTGAGGCTGGAAGGGAAGTTGTAAAGGCTGTCAGTGCAGTTCGCAGCCAGGCACAAACCGCTCCTGCTCCGCTCTCCCGCTTCCCTCAGGGCATTACACTTGGATGTGCCCAATTAACGTGGGCTGTGCCCAATTAACGTGGGCTGTGCCCACTGACAGCAGACTCAGGCTGGGCAGGCAGTGGAGTGGATGCTCTTGGACAGGACCCTCATAAAGACCCCTGAGAAGTGGGAATGAAGCTGCAGCTTTACAGTTCCCTTGTCGTGTCTCCTCGTTCCTGGCAGTGCCCGAGGCTGTTACAGTGGGTGCACCTCTGGGAGGGGCAGAGCCTCAGGGTGGCATCACAGAATCCCAGAATATGCTGAGTTGGAAGGGACCCACAAGGATCATCCAGTCCAACTCCTGGCCCTGCACAGGCCCATCCCCAAGAGTCACCCCCTGTGCCCCAGAGGATCAGCCAAACCCTCCTGGAGCTCTGGCAGCCTTGGGGCTGTGCCCACTGCCCTGGGGAGCCTGGGCAGTGCCCAACCAGCCTCTGGGGGAAGAACCTTTGCCTGAGATCCAACCTGAGCCTGCCCTGACACAGCTCCAGCCATTCCCTGGCTGCTGTCCCTGGTCCCCCCAGAGCAGAGCTCAGTCCCTGCCCCTCCTCTGCCCCTGCCCAGGAATTGGAACTGCACTGAGGTCTCCCCTCAGTCTCCTCTGCTCCAGCTGAACACACCAAGTGCCCTCAGCCATTGGCATCACATCCCTTGGCATCACACTGCAGAACTCCAGCAGCCTTGTAGGGCTTGCATGTGAGGCAGAGCCATCCCAGAGGGTGTGAGCCAGCCTGCCCTGCAGCACTGGGAGCCCAGCCCTGCTGTCAGGGATGGAAGGGCAGGGCAGGACCTCTCCTCCATGCTGCTCTGTCCTTTGCAGCCAGAGCTCTCATGGGTGTTCTCCATCCTGCTCAGGGCTGTCTCACCTGTTTCTGCAGATGCCAAATCTCTCATTATAGGTCTTTGGGCATGTTTTTAATTTCCCTGGGATTTGCCCAGTGAGGATGGTGCTGGTTGCTGTGGTAGCCCCAAAGGCAGCATTCCCCAGGTGAAAGCCATGGGGGGGTGGCTGCAGGGCTGCAGCTGCAGGGCTGTGCAGTCCTGTGTTCTGACAGGACTGAGAGCTGGGAGTAGAGGTAACCAGTAACATGGATCATCTGCCATGTGGACTGTGCTAAACCCAGCCTCCTCCAGGCTGAAGTGACAGAAAAGCAGGATAGAGGTGCAGGAACTACAAGCTGGCAGGCAGTGCCCGTGGAAAGGTTTGGGTTGGAATGGGCATTAAAGTCCATCCAGTGCCACCCCCTGCCATGGGCAGGGACACCTTCCACTAGCCCAGGTTGCTCCAAGAACAGTCCAATCTGGCCCTGGACACTTCCAGGGATCCAGGGGCAGCCACAGCTTCTCTGGGCAACCTGTGCCAGTGTCTCCCCACCTGGTGAGTGTTGCATTCATGGCTGGGGATCCTGCAAGAGAACTGCTGAGAAACTTTGTATTTTTTTCAAACAGGCAGAATGAATTAAAAATTTGTCAACTATAGGAGGCTACAGAATTTCTGTAAAGAAACAGGAGCTGATTGCAGCAACTGTTGGGTTTGTACCCCCGGGGCTTGTAGCTCTGTTCCCTGCTCTGCTCAAAATGATGATTATAAAGTACAGCTCTGGAAATTACACCATTGTGTTCTGTTAGTCATCGTTTTTCACACTGAATGCCATTCAAATATTTGCTCTCTTCAGCTGATACTTTCCTCTGAGAAGTTCAATTGTCTAGAAAACAACCTAAGTACATATTTAAGGAAAACAGTCTGTATTTATGCCTTACCATTTCAGCTGCTGCAGCACTATTTCTTACATTTAGCCGTGTTAGAAGGGAAAATGGTCTGTATTTCTACAGCAGGAAGAAAAAAATTCCCCAGAAAATTAACTCAGTGATGTTGAATGGTGGCACCAGTGCAATTTTGTTTCTTAAATGAACCACTGCATCCTGAGATCTTTCCTGTCCAGCCCCTTGAAAAGCTGTGTCCAACACAGTCAGGGCTTCAGGCTGTTCCTGTTAGCACAGGTCTGAGTGGTGCTGGGGTGTTAACAAGTGACCTGCTGTGTATGAGGCACTGTGGGGACATTTCCGAGTGCTTATGGCATTAGAGTGAGGCTTGACCTTTATTACAATACAGAGTTTAATACTATAACATGGAAACTGTTCTAAGCTTCAAGTCATTCTTGGGAGAACATGCTCTCCCTCTCTGAGATGCAGCTTTAATGGGCTTCAGAACTCCAGCAAGAGCAAGACCTTGCAACCAAGTTATTTCCCGGTCTCACATCCAGCCACAGGGAAGGTGTGGAATTTGGCTGTGCAGAATAACCCAACAGCCCTGGAAGCTGCTGTTGTGCACTAAGAATGTAAAAGATATGACTGAAAAAAGCTGTTTGTAAAAGCAACTAAGGTGAAGGTTTTATTCTGGTGGTATTTACACGTGGACAGGGTGAAGCCATGTGGGGAGTTCAGCAGGACATGGCTTTTGTTGGTTCTCCTGTACAAAAAACATTTCATTTCTCAGTGGCTCAACCTTAATGCATAAAAATAACATTTCTATAACTACATAAAATTGGTAACACCTGGGACTGAATGCAGAAATTATGGAAAACCCTGTATTTCTCTCTCCTTGTTAAATTTAACTGTTCCCACTCCTAGAAGGTGCCATGTTGCTCCTCACAGAAGATGAACTCCAAAATTCACTATTGATCTTTTGCAATTGTGCAGTTCTCAACTGCCTGGATGGTTCTTAATTAAATATAGAAATTGTCTTTAATTCTCTTAAATTGTTCTGTGCTGCTGCTGTCAGGTGCTCAGCAGCTCCTAAATTTCTCTTATGGTGAATAAATGGGCTGATACTGAGGAGCTAAGTGTTATAAATCCCACTGTCATAAATCTTCCATCCTCCCAGAACACCCCTGCAGTGCTCAGCGCTGGTGAGTCGAGCTCAGGGGTTCTGAAGTAGAAGAATTTGAAGATTTTAAGTAGCTCTGGACTGGGAACGAGTTGTTTTAAGATTACACAGGGTTGGAGCTCTGGAGTCCTTTGGTGTTACTACTTTTCTTTAGTTCTGGGCACCATTGCCCAAACTTAATACATTGAAATATTAATTTTGAAGCTGAAAAAGGAGCAGACTAAACTCTGATGGCTTTAGATCACACTATACAAAAAACCCTCAATATCAAGTAGGGTGACTTTAGGATGAAGGAAAATATCTAGATACCAAACTCCTGCAAGGTAGGAGAAGCATTTTTCACTCTGTTTTTGGCTGCTGGCAAATATGTTAGAGATGCTTCATCTCTCCGAGGATTTTTCTGCAGGGCAACTGTAGCTCTTGTCCAGCAACACACAGCCTCATCTACCTGCTGCTTAGAACAGGGATTAGTTTTCCAGTAACCTGAAATGTTGTTGGGAGGAATCTCCCTCTCTCCCATCCCTCCCCAGAGGCAAAATAAAGGAAAAAAAAAATCAATATTTAATTTTTTCTTTTGCTGTTCTAAGGTATGGATTTAAAAAAGAAAACATTTTTTAAAAGTCAGTGAAATTTTCCCACAAATGTTTTTGTTACATATTCACACACACACTTAAAAGATGAGGTGAACTTCAAGTTTTGCTGGTGGGAAATGTTCCAGGTGTTGTTGAGAACAACTGTGTGTTTCTCATGTCCCTTTCATATCTGGTGTTTTCTCACAGCCACCTGAGCACTGTGAGCCTGGGTTTGGAGATAGTCTATCAGTGCACTGCAAAAACATTCCTCCCTCTGCATTCAGCATTCTGTAGTGCTGCAAAGTGTGAGCATTCCCATGGAGAAATGGTCCTGGAACAGGGCAGAGTATTTTCCTCAGTGAATGAGAGTCACTCCATTGAGTCCCTGTATTAAATTAGATGGTGTTCATTTGCAATTTTGCCCCTCCTGGTAGGGATCAGCTGTGTGCACTTGCACACATTGCCATTTATATCTAAACAGGTATGTGTTGGGCTTGAATGACTTTGCTGAATTCGACAGTTCTCCTGCTTCCATGGAAGCAATTCCTGAGCCCCAGGACCAGGATGTGGCCCCTGTGCTAAACACTGAGGGTTTATTCCAGCAGCTTGATGCTCCTCTGCCTGACTGGGATTTTGAGGTTGCTGCCAGCTCAGAGAGACTCACTCAGGTGTTCTGATCCTGTTGGGAGCCACGGCCTGGATGTGTCTAGGCCCTGCCTAAGTAGTATTAATAGCTACCATTAGTCATGGTCCAGGGAAAGCTGTGCCTCAGACCTTCTCCCAGCTTGTCCGTGTGCAGGGCTGGGTTTCCGAGGAACTTCTGTATTCCCAGGATGATCTGCAAGGAAAATGCATGTGATGTTGTGAAAATCAGAGCCTTGACTCCTTGAAGAGATTTAGTGACTGTGATAAGGGTTTATGTTGAAGGACAAGTGAGCCCTGCTGGTGCCTGAACTGTTTATGAAAAGCTGCTGAGAAAAACCTTGGAAGGGCCTGGAACAAATATTTGCAAGTCAGGGATACAAATGAACCACTGGTGGGAAAGCAGAAGAGATAAAGCAATCTTCTTTCAAAGGAATGTTTCCTCCCTGCTGGGCTGCCTCTCCCAGGCCAAAGGATGTAGGGAAGAGCATTCCTGGCATCCTGCTCCCTGACGGGAGGGTCACTGTGTGAAATTGGGATGAGGGATGCAGGGTTGCTGTAGGATGGAAAGGGAATTCCATCAGTGGTGTTCTGACAGGCTGAGTATCACCAGGACACGGCACCAGCAGCTCTGGGTAACTGGTGCTTTTTGGGCTTTTCCAGCTGTTTTCTTTCCTGTGTCAGGATGAGATGAGGTTGGATGTGGGCACGGGGGGAGTGTTGCTGGCACGGGATGGTTGAACCTTAAAAACTGCTGCCTCAGGTCAGGGAGGCTTTGAACTCTCCCCACTCCATTTTGCTGGAAGAGGAAGATGCAGCTCTTGCGTTTTGCCTGGACCAGACCCAAAAGCTGTGTCCCCTTTCCCAGGCTCCTCTTTCCTAAGTGTCTCATTGGCACTTTCCACTGGTGAATAAACGCTGGGAATGCACTGAAGTTTGAGTTGCTTTGCTGGCAGAGAACTGTCTGGTGACCACCCTTCCCACCTGGATCCTTCCATTCCCCCGGGAAGGCCCCATGCCACGAGCCCTCCAGTGCTGCTGCTCTCTGAGAAAAGCTCCTGACGGGAGTTGTCTCCTCCCAGCTTGGTTTTCCAGTGTCAGTCCTCTCCAAACAGGAACATCTTGGCTCCTGGGGGAGGGAGGCCAGCTGCTTCCTTAGTAAAGCCCATGAGGAATGTTTAGTCTTGCAGAGTGGGAACAGCCTGGGCTGGTTTCCCTGGGCTGTAGCTGTTCCCCTGTGGAGCAGCAATGCTTGGAGGAGCTGGGGGAGCCCTGTCCACCTCCCTCTTCTTCAAACCTTGAGTGTCTCTTCCCAAGCTGGGAATTTAGGGAACCCCCTTGGCAACACTTGCCCGATTCTCTAGTTCAGAAAATTCAAAATGTTGCACTTACAACTGGTTCAGTGTTTAAAAAAAATAGTCCCATATTTTAAAAACAAATCAAATCCATGTATGTAGCTGCATTAAAATCCATCTTACAGTTTATTTCATGCCATGGTTATTCCACTGTAGGTATTTAGGAGTTTTTTCTCCAAGCTCAGCCTTCTGTGGTGATATCCTCAAATGCTCACTAAATATAAGTCTCCAGTAAGAGATTTCAGAGTTGGATTTTTCATATTTAAGACCAAGTATTATTTTGGGGAGGTTAAAAAATAGTGATTTTTGTAAAGCTGCCTTCAGAGGGTTTTACAGAAATGTTAAGGAACCACTTGAAGAGATAAGAAATGTTCACTGAAATCCTTGGAGGAAGTTTTTTCCCTCTTTCCACCACAGGCAGAGACAAAGATGTGAGAGCAGGAAGAGAGGGAAAAAAGAGAATTGATCCTGTGATATGGTCTGATTTCAGCTGGTCCATTGCTAAACATTTCTACTTGGAAAGATTCAGGTGGGAGTTTCTCTGTTCTCACACTGGTACTGGATACACTTTTTTTCTGACAAAGTACCATTTCCATCAATGATTTTTTCCCTTCTTCTATAAGACATTTCTTGTTCTGTCTGTTCTTTGCTCTGAGTGCCAGGTGGGCCCCATGTTATTCAGCCAAAACATGGTTACAAGCTTAATGTGAACCATAAATATGGCTGTAGGATTCTTTGAGTTATTTTGGGGGTGGGGAGGGGAAATCCTAAATTTAGGGAGATGCCCCACCCTGGAAGTGTCCAAGGCCAGGTTGGACAGGGCTTGGAGCAACCTGGGCTAGTGGAAGGTGTCCCTGCCCATGGCAGGGGGTGGGACTGGATGATCTTTAAGGTCCCTTCCAACCCAAACCATTCAGTGATTCTGTGATTTGTAAATATATCAAATGCTTGTAAAGTTATTTCATCTTAAATAACCAAGCTCTGGGCATTTGGTAGATTATTTTACCCATTTTTGTCCCACAGTGATCTTTGAAATGGGATTATGACTTGGTTTGAAATTTTTTCCTGCATTTTCTTGATGGCTCTAAAATCCTGGCAAAGCTCACACTGCAAAGTTGTTTTTTTCATGGTGTGGAAATTTTCAACAGTTGAAGGTTTGGCGAAGTCCTGGCATTGATTTATTTAGAGAGCCAGGCAGTGGGAGGTGTTAAACCCCTGGAATCCTTCTGTGGGCCTGGGCAGGGCTGTCACTGCCCCTGCAGGAATGGGTTTGGGTTATGTTCTCACTGAATGCTGTGTGAAAACAAAATGTGGAATAACACAGTGAACTCCTCTGCATGGGACAGTAGGAAGAGTGAGTTGCATTTCCACGTGCTAACAGTCATTCCTCCTGGGAAGTGTCAGCACCAGCAGCCTGCTCATTATCAGGGTGAGAAAGGGTCAGGGAGAAGGGACACAACAGTCCCTTCAACCTGTATTTGCTGCTTTGAAAAGAGAAATTCATGGTATATGAATAAAAGATGAGTTGGTCTGATTTAGTGCCTGGAATTCCCTTTCTTGAAGAGCTTCCAGCACTTTTAGGCTGGATGAGTGTGGGTGGAGATGCTGCTTTAGGGAGTTTTTAAAAATGATGGGTGCCTACAAACTGCAGAACTTGCACTCAGTCTTCACAAATACCTAAGCTTTTTAAACTGTTTCCTTGCTCCTGATGGTTTAAGTCCCAAGAGGCTGGAGGAGCAGGTGGGTTCCAAGGGCAGTGAGCTGAGCTGTGCTGGAGGCACAGCCCCTCCTCACACTGTGCACCAGCAGGGCTGCTGGTTATTGATTTCTTATTTTTTCCCCTTCTCCCTGTTTGGCTTAAGGAAAAAAAAGACAGTTGAGGAAAATTAAATTATAGAATCATTGAATTTTGTGAGTTGGAAGGACACACAAGGATCATCCAGTCCAACCCTGGCCCTGCACAGGCCCATCCCCAAGAGTCACCCCCTGTGCTCCAGAGGATCAGCCAAACCCTCCTGGAGCTCTGGCAGCCTTGGGGCTGTGCCCACTGCCCTGGGGAGCCTGGGCAGTGCCCAACCAGCCTCTGGGGGAAGAACCTTTGGCTGAGATCCAACCTGACCCTGCCCTGACACAGCTCCAGCTGCTGTCCCTGGTCACAGAGCAGGGGTTGGTACCAACTCCTTGTGCAAATTGTGGTTGTGGAAACTTTTCTGCTGCGCTTTATGTGAAGGATCAATTAAATCACCCAGGCTTAAAGCTTCCTAAAATGTGTTGCAGAGGAATGGTATTCCATGATATTTGTAGTAGGAGGTCCCTGCAATGTCATTTCTTCCTGGTTGTCTGCTGTGTGTTCCCTGAGAAGTGTTGTCACCTTTTGGAGTGGCTTTAAAATGACTGAAGATAAAACAGGGTGCTGAATTCATGGTTGGGAAAAGCAGTTCCCCCCCAGACCAGCCTGTTCTTGTACAGAGGGGTGGGGGAATGTGGTCCAAACCCCGCAGGTGCCCAGGGGGAGCCCTGAAGCTGTGCAGGGAAAACATTCCTGCGTCGCTCGGGAAGTGCCTGTGCAGGGATTTGTGCCCTTCCTGCACAGCTCCTGCCCAGGGAACTGCAGGGTTTGGAAGGAGAACGTGTCAGTCTGGGCTGTTCCAGTGGTTTGTGTTAACTCTGCACAGGGCAGGTGGGAGGCACCAACAAGTTCCATTTGATGGTTGTCCCGGGAAGCTGCCAGTGGTCCCTGGGCTGGGCTGAGCTCCGAACACAGGGCACGTTGTACCAGTGGCAGAGGTTTCTGTTCATTAATTTCCAGCTTTAGTAATGAGAGACGAGATCAAGAAGAGTCATTAGACTCTAAGCACGTATTCACGGGAGGCTTAATGGATTAAGTGTGCACAGAAGGAAGAGCTCAGTGAGCTGAATCCAAAGGAGAGATGAGAGAGAGAATCCCCAAAAGGGAGCTGAGAACTGGCACTGTGGGACGTGGGCTTCGTGCAGCTCTTCACCACTGATGGTGAAGAGATATTCACAAATATCTATTTTATATATGTGTATATATTTGTATATGTGTATATATACATGTGTGTGTGTTTCTTTGCTAATATGATAAAATTTGACCTAGAGAGCTAAGAAACAGCCTAATTCATAGAAAAGTTCTACCTTTGCTTTGTTGGTGGTGTCACTGTCACCCTGTCTGTGTCCCTGCCTGCTGCTGGTCAGGTGTGACACAGCATTGGTTTCAGAGTTCAGGTCAACAAAATGAATTAAAAAGTCCAGGGGCTGAAGTGGAGGATTCTATGTAGGAATATTTGTTTCATTTCAGCCCTGTGATGCACATACTGATCACTACTAGCAGCAGATTTAACTCTTTTTATAATTTTTTCACATACAACTAATCTTCCCTTTGCAGTTTTGGGGAGGGCTTCTTACGAAGCAGATACCAAAAATCTGTAATGACCCTGGGGGTTCTCATTTGCCATTTTGCTTTTGATAGGTATCACAGAAGCCAGGTATTAATATTTTGTCTGTGCCCCTAAAAACACCTTCCTACTTGTGCAGTACTGAATGTGGCTGCAGAATCCTCCTTTGAGGTGAGTTGGGTGAGCAAAGAGGACAGAAAAGATGACAGAAAGGGTGAGGGGGTGGAGAGAGGTGTAGCAGTGTTTGTGTTGTGTGTGTTTGTAGTGACAGTCACTCAGCCTACAATGGATACAAACCAGCAGAAATTGGATCTTGGCTTCAAAGCAGTGGGACAGATCCACAAGGGAATTCTGTTCACAGTGTGGTGTTTTTGAAGCTCCTTCGCCCTGGAACCTCGTGGTTCTGCAAGGCCAATGACCTTGATGTGATCCAGGAGAAATGATCCATTGTTGGAGCTCCTGGGATTTCAGTGTCTGCCACTGCTCAGCAGGGAAGGAGAAGTGTGGCAGTGCCAGGGATGGGGCTGGCCTGAGGGATGTCACTGTGCAACAGGGGGCACTTGACCAGAGTTCAAAAAGAAAACCCAAGCAATGGGTAAAACAGAATTAATGATTCCCAGATTGTGGAGCCCAACCATTAACCCAGCACGGCCAAGGCCACCACTAACCCATGTCCCCAAGTGCCACATCCACAGGTTTTTGAACTTCCAAGGACAGAGATTTCACCACTTCCCTGGGCAGCCTGTTCCAACAGGGTGGTGGGAGTGTTGGGCTTGGTGATCCCTTTAAAACTGTTGGTGTAATCCCTGTGCTGCTGCACCCACGGCCACTCGTCACCCTGCCATCAGGGCTGGCTCCCACCCTGTGCTCCCTCCTCTTTGGGGATATTTTTTAATAGGGTCACTCTGTTTCTTTGCTGCAGGATATGTCTGCACATATTTCTGCCCCTTTGCCAAGCAGTTTTAGCTTTAAAGTTCTGAAAATGGGTCAGCTCACAGCTGTAACAAGAATCTAAAGCCTCTGGTATTATTTGCAATATGGTCACAGTATTTACTTTGCAGCAACACTGGCAAAATTAGGTGCATGAAATTTTCTGCAAAATTAGGTGCATGAAGATTTCATGCAAACACATAATTCCTCACTCTGGGTTGAGGTCCAAATGCTGGAGCTAATTCCAGAACTAGGAGGGATTTAGTACATGGGATAAGACATTCCCTGTCTGCATGGTCCACTGCTTAAACCAAGCCTTGGAGAGGGTTCAGCTGAGACCCAGATCCACTGGACTGAAGTTGTCTTGAGAGTTTCCATCCAGAGAACAGTGAATATTGGTAAAAATGCTTTCTTTAAGGTAATGAAATAGAATAATCCTGCCATGTCACTGTGCTGTCAAGTCCTTTGCTCACAGCACTGAGGGACCTCTCACTGCATCCATCGCTGGGTGGGTTTCCCTTCTCTTAGCAGGGAACAGGAATCTCTGGGAAATGCCTCTGGGATCCTTGTTTGGCACACAGGGAAGCAGAGACTGGTGTCAGTTCAGGATGCCCGAGTTCCAATCCAGGAAAAATGTGCTTGGCATTTTCTTCTTCTGGAAACCCTCTTGCTCCAGGACTCCTCCTGCCTGGTTTCCTTTGCTAAAACCATATTGGATCTCAAAATCACAGCAATCTGTATTTTTCCCCCCAAGACCTGTGCCAGTTTGACAGAACATCTCCTCCACATCCCAATCAGGAGTGCAGGTTACACCACCTATTGCAGCCTATACTATATATTGCAGTTTTGTCTTAAAAGCAGCATAAATTGAAATACTTCCCTCAATGTAGACTTTTAAAACTGTGGCCCAGCATTGTCTTCACTGCTTTTTACTTGCAAAAGTAAGTTTGGAAAGAAGGAGATTTTGGGCATTGCCGGATAAATTTTGTCTGAAACAGACTTCTCCAAATAAAGCTGTTGGCCCCTTCCAGAAGGATCAGATCTCTTTTGATAGGGACAAAAACATCGTCCCTGATTTATTTTCTTCCATCCCCCATGTGTTTGTTAACCCTGGTCACCTCCATCTCTCTCACGGCTGTTATTTCTCAGAAAAGACTTATGAGGGATTGGATTTTCTTCAGTTTACGAGAAGCTGCAAACAAGTTCAAAGAAAATGTCTTGCCTGGTGTTGGACAGGAAGGTTTTTATCCCATAAATAGCTCAATCAGAGAGAGGGGGTTGCAGTGGTGGCAGCTTGGAGAGGAAGCTTTGATTTCCACTTTCCTGAGACCTGCCTGGGTAACCTCCCTTAAGTGGAAAGTTTATGACAGCTCAGCATGCAGAGATTGAAATGCATATTAATTAGAGCATTTATCTATTTGCAGATGTTTCAATTTCGATTATACTTTTGAAACAAAGAGTGTTCTTTAAAGCCCTAAAGGCAATGTCCTCCTTATGCTGCTGGGAGAATGCAGCTTGTGTGAGTTTTTCCCAGGTACCTGCCTGGATAAAGAAGATAATCACATTTTTCTAGGTAGAATTCAGCAAATTTACATGTTTAAGCCTTGCAGATGATACATGAGAGGCAAAAGAAACGATGGTGGCTTTCAGCTGGCTGAGGAACAGAAGCATGTGAACATCAACCTAATGTTGAAAGGAGAAGAAAGCAACATGAATCTGAGCTTTGAAGTGGAAGTGATAGAGCAAAAATTTATGTATTGAATTTCTTTTAAAAAAAAGTAAACTGCAACTTTTTGTAGGTTCTAACAGGCCGAAAAGCCTTTCAGGAATATTTGTAGCAGTTGTGTCTGAGTATCAATGCTGGAAGTTAAATACCTTTCTTAAGCTGTTTCTGTTTATATATTCAGTAAGCAGCTTTGGTTTTAGAGGATATTCTTATAAATAGTCTTATATGTGCTTAAATCATGCTATGATAAGGAGGTATTACTTTTTTATATATCATTCCTTTTTATAAAATGGGTAATAATCTACAGGGGCAGGGTGAGTGAAATACAGACTCTGTAGGGATATTTCACTGCATTTAGGTAAATATTTCAGCAGGTTTTCTGTGGCAGTATTTAAAAAAAAAAGGTAAAATAATTTGAATTATGTGTTGGATATTTTGACCTCTGCTTTTGAACCTTGTGGTTGGTTTGTATTAAATACAAATACAATACTCTTCAGACCAGGTTTTCTTTAGAAGGTAAATGAAATAGTTTTCTATCAGAAAATCATAAGGTTTCTATGCACCTGTAAACACTTCTAGAGAGTTTCAGCCAAAAAACTTCAGCCAGATGAACTGAGAGCCTGTTGTAACCCCATGGCTGAGCCTCAGAGGGCTCCTCAGAGGGTTCTGCAGTGCCCACAGAAGCTTTTACCTTTTCAAATCTCCCCAGGACTCTGGGACCTGCACAGAGTAACACAGTGATGCTTTTTGGGAGCTGAAATGCTTTGCTGCTTTTCAGTTACCAAAATCTTGCTCATCTGACTGTTCCACTCCAAATGTGAACACAAACACTCCGATTTCCAGCGGAATCCAGTGTTTCCCAGTAATCCAGGATTAATTCTGTGAGTAATAACATTTCTCAAATATATTGCTCAGATATAAAATAATCTGTCCTGTGTAAAGTGGAAAGTGTGCCACTTTGGGAATATCCACCCTGAGTCCTGCTTGCGATGATATTCCTTGGCATTATATCTGTATGGACTTTTTGGTGAGTGATTTTTGTTCTGATGGTTTTGATGGTTGTAAAAGCAAAACCAAACCAAATCCCACTGCCCAGTAAAAGATTTACTGGCAATTTAGATTAATAGTAGAGCTATGGATAAAAAGGAGAATGGCAACAAACTGGTTAAAAATGAGTCATTATATTTCAATACACAGGGTGGAAGTGGATGAATGTGTTGTGCTTCAGTATATCAGTGTCTGTGTGCTGATTATAATACTAATAATTTAAAGCCTCAGAACCTGCTTTGCCCCATCCAACTTTTCTCTTTTACTGGGGAAAATAATTTGACTGGAAAGAATTTTCATTGCCTTTACTCCTTTTTCTGCAGCTCTTTTTCAGCTCTTCTGTTCTACAGGAGAATCAACTTCTAGTTTTAATGAGGAATGAAAACTTGCTTAGAAGCAGTTTATACTTTGCCCCAAATAGCTGAAACTGCAAAAAAGTCTATAATTTATTATTTTTTTTTTTTTAGTTTCTGTTATCCAGTGTGATCATTTCTTTGCCTGAATCAATACAAAAGGCAGTGGACACGATGTGCTGACAGTCTGGTTTCCGTGGCTGGTTCCTCGGTGTGTTTGGAAGGCTGAGCTGGGAGGGGGTTCCTCCCTTGGCTGGGAAGTTGTGAGTTCTCACTGGTTTTGTTTCTCCTTGAGAAGTAACTCCCCAGTCTGTGTTTCTGTGGCTGTGCCTGTTCCAGGAGCAGAGTTGATGGCTGGTTGGGCACTGATAGCCCCCTGTGTGGGGGTTGGAATGTGGGTGGTGGAACAAGGAACATCCCAGCTCTACATTTGGGGTTTGTTTGGACATTGAACTTAGTGGCAGCCACTGAATGTGTCAGGGTGGTGAGAACAGGCTGGTGCTGAACAGCAGTGCTGGGAGCCCTCTGCTAAATCCCTGGGCATTTGCTGTTGGACATGACAGCTCTCACTGCAGCCATGGGCTGCTCCTGCTTGCTGTGTTCCCAGGAATCCAAGGACTGGATAAGTTAATCTGATCCATAGCTACCAGTACCTGCAGGGAGGGGGCAGAGGATGGACCAGGGGGGCCAGCAATGGCACAAGAGCAATGGGCAGGAACTGATGCCCAGGAATTTCCACCTGGACATGAGGAAGAACAGGTGCAGAGAAGAGCAGCGATGCTGGGGAAGGGAGTGGAGCACAAGTGGTGTGAGGAGAGGCTGAGGGAGCTGGGGCTGTTGAGGCTGGAGAAGAGGAGGCTCAGGGGAGACCTCCTCACTCTCTGCAACTCCCTGACAGGAGGGGGGAGCCAGGGGGGGGTCGGGCTCTGCTCCCAGGAACCAGCAGTAGGACAAGAGGGCTGGGTCTTCAGCTGTGCCAGGGGAGGTTTAGGTTGGATATTGGGAAGAAATTCTTTCCAGAGAGAGTAATCAGGCCTTGGAATGGGCTGCCCAGGGAGGGGGTGGAGTCACCATCCTTGGAGGTGTTGAAGGTGGGACTGGATGTGGCATCAGTGCCATGGGCTGGGAACCACGGCGGGGTTGGATCCGGGGTTGGACTGGATGATCTCAGAGGTCTTTTCCAACCCGGCTGATTCTCTGATTCTCTGATTCTGTGATTCTTTGCTGGACAGTGACCCAGCACTGAACAGAGACCAGAGAGGGGGTGGAGTCTCTTCACAGAACCCTCTGGTCACAATCCTGTGCTGTCTGCTCTGGGCTGGCCCTGCTGGAGCAGGAGGTGGGACCAGATGAGCCACTGTGGTCCCTTCCAACCTGACCCACTCTGGGATCCTGTGAGGCTTGTCTTTGTGCAATTACTGTGTCCATGTGCACTGGTGAGCAGTAGGAACCTTCCAGCTCTCCAGGAAGACACTGGTGACTGCTCAGAGCTGTAACCAGATGTAGTGTGTGCACATTGCCCAATTCATGTGGCCTTTTCAGGACAGCACGGGGTAGGAAGCTGGACTACAGCATTTCCAGGCCAAATCCCTTATTGCAAACCCTGTACCAGTTATCAGCAGCATTTTTCACTCCTCTTCATTGTCACATGATGTGCTGATGTTTGGGGAGAAGAGACAAAATGGAGAAAGATTTTGGCCTGAGGTGTGAGCAGGCAAGTTGAACAGTGAGCTCTGGAATGTGCATCTCAAAAACAGAGGGTTTTGTAGCATCAGGTATTTTGGGCTTTCACTTACCACTGCAGATAGATGAGGCTGAACACTTAAAAAGTAGGCTGTTCTCTAAATATGATGCCTCTGAATGTTTGTCACTGGTTTGCAAGATCACACTGAGCTACAGAATATACACAGAGAGAATCCTCAGTGGGATTAACCAAAATTCTGTTTACAGTGTAGTGGCTGGTAGATTGGAAATGTGGGTAAGTGGGACAAGTATCATGCACTAAGTCTGTCTTAAGTGTTTAATACAATTATACTTTTACTGTGCTTTGTATTATTGATCAGGCTTCTCTGCTTCTAAAAGGCCAAAATACCATCCTTCCTCGTCACTGGAGAATTCCAGCTAAACCAGAGGAATAGTGGGAGGCTGGAACCCTCCTGAGGAGCAGGAACACCGAGCTGGGCAGCCTTGAGACCTGTTGAGCACAAATGCTTGCTGTTTTAAGCAGGCTGTGCTCCCTGCTCCCCCACTCAGACCCAGTTATTTATCATTTTGTATTTCAAATTAGTGCAGTTCTTCCCTGCTTGACTCCAGTTTGAATGTGCCTGAGGATATGGAACATGGCACAGTGCTGAAACCATGACAGCTTGGTGTGGCACCAGCTGTGACCATTTCCTCAGGAATAAACCCAAGTTTCGGGTAGGCACTGCCTTCCCTGAAAGCAGCAGGTAAGAGCTGCCACCACAGAAGCAGCACATAGTTTTGGATACGTAGATCTGTTACTTGAATTAAGTAAAATTCATATTTTTGGCAGCTCTTTGAAATACAATTAGATTATAAAATGCCTGAGGAATAGTTGGACAGCAGCCTGCAAACTAAGGAAACAATCTTGCTGTAGTTACTTATCTCTGAAAGGCTCTAAAGAAGAGAAAAGAAAGGGTGTTTATGTATTAGAATTAAAATTTTATCTTGGTATAAGACCCACATAAGGAGCAAGTAAAGGATTTTCAGCGAATGGGGGTTTGGTGTAGAATTGCCATTTGCAGTAGCTGCTTCCTTGGAAGAACTTCAGCAGGTTGGGATGACACACAGATCAGGTTCTTTCTGCTAAGGGCCATTTTCATACCAAATGGCATTGCTGTGCTGTTTTGCCTGCAGTTCCAGGAAGAAATTGCTGGTGGAATTGCCATCCCACAGCCTTTCCCTAACCCTAAAGCACACAGGTAGATATTTTCATCTGCCAGACTTACTGAGGTTACTGACATTTGGGGTGTAGGCACAGAAATGGTTTTAAAATGCCCAATCCTGTAATGCTGGAACATATCCCAGTTCTGGATTACAAAGCAACATGGATTTATTGGTGGTCAAGAAGAGGTGGAACTAAAATTAGAATTAATTAGCATGGCTGCAGTTCAATAGTGAGCTGTGGCGTCAGAGCTCTGGAGAAGTTACTGGGAGAGAAGGGCTGTGGGTGATCTCTGGGCACATTGCACCTCTCCAGGCTCCAAAACATGGGCAGGGGCCAGTCCTGTGCTGATTGCCAAGTGGAGAAAGTGCCCTGCCACGTTCACTTACAGAACCAATTCTATAAAAGTGAGGCAGGAAAAAAAGTAAGACAATAACATGTAAGAAAATGAAAAAAAGAAAAAGAAAATTAATCCCCTCTGTTCTGGTTATGTGATAGAGATTCCCCGAAAAAAATAAGCCATCCAAGAAGCTGGAATAAATTCAACCCATTCTAAACAGGCTTTCAAATCCAGTTCATTTCAGCCCATTTTCTTTCCTAGAAGCATTTCTCTAATGAAAACTGTTTTCCTGCCATTAGACTAATTTTCCCTCTCTGGTTAGCCTGTGCTTTATTCCATTCAGAGAATAATGGGCTCTATTATGTGAATTCCAGCTCTGAGGTTTAGACTTATCCAAGACAAATCTGGTTTGGGAACCTACTCACTGTTAGCAGTAGTGAGATGGACTCGAGGAGCAGGAGGTGTAAATGTGTCACATCCCTTGTTTCTAATGCAAACCCCATCCTTGGACAGGAGCACCAGGCTGGTCTGTGTGCCCAAAGCCAGCTGTGCCCTCAGAGCCTCCTCACGGAGAGCCCTGCCCTGGCTGGCACTGCCACAGCACACCCCGGGCGAGTGCCTGTGCTGTCTGTGCATCCCAGGAAAACACATTCCCAGGTTTAATTTTGTCACACATTTGCTAAAATACGTGTATTAGCATTGGAGAAGGTGTATTTATCACAGGCTGTCCAGCTTGAGTTCCCCTGAAGGGAGGAGGGATTGCAGCCTGCACGGACAGCAGTTGTGATACCCCACCATTCCCATTGGCTCTTCCAGGAATCTCAGTGCAGGGAACAGAGTCTGGCACTATAATATGAACCTCTGTAGAGCACATTTGAGTTTAGGTCTCTGTTCTTTGTTGTTACCTGTAGGAGTTGACAGCCCTGGAGTTGTTATCCCTTCAGTCTTTGAGCCCATATGCACATGGACCACTTGGAAGTGAGGAAGTGAGTGTTGCACTGATTGCATGCAAAGAAAATTAAACCAAGTATAAAAGCTGCTCAGATAGAGCAGTGCCAGTGGGCCTCAGTTTCCAGTCTTGACCAACAGAAATCTGGCAAATCCAGATCTGACCAGGTGGTGGGTCTGAACCACATCTCGGACCTGAGGCTTGGCCTTCCTGCTGGGATGTTTTGAGGGGCCACTCTCACTTCAGTCATGTTTCAAACCATTGGATTGAATTCTGCTCTTTTGTGCTGAACCACCACTGTTTCTGCTTCCTAATATCTCAGTCTGAGAATTGAGTCCTTCACCTTGAAAGATCATCCCTCTCTTTTTTGTCTCTTGTATGGACTGTTCCCCAGTCCGCTGCCTCTGGGGTGGTACCTGCATTGCTGCCTGACATCCAGGGATGCTTCCCAGAAGGCACATCAGATCTTGGCTCTACAGAACCACGTGATCAGAGCTATTTTGGTTTATTTTTCTTCAGGTTTTCAGTGTCTAACAAATAATTGTGACAGTATAATCTGATTTTCACACAGTGGCAGTGTTGGTGTTTAAAAGGCCAGGTGTTGCAAAGAGGGTGTGTGCTATTAAGAAACAAAACAAAACCAGGTGTCCTGGGGATTTGGAGAGTGTGATCCTTTGTAGCTGTGAAGGGTGAAAGATACCTTTCCATTTACCAGCAAAGCAAAGAGCAGCATGTGTGTGGCATGGTTTGCTCCTCACCTGCGCGGCACCAGGGACGTGTGCCCACACTGAGGCCCAAGGGTACATCACAGAGCTCCATCTTTTTAGGTGTTGGGATAGATAACTTCAGTATAGCATTGGGAACAGGCATCCCCAGGCCCTGTGGTCCCTCTGGGGAGGATTCTGCTCTGCAGGGCAGACACAGCCCTGGCTGTGGCCGAGGGCTGCCCGTGGTGTCCCTGCTGTGTCCCGGGGTCTGTGGCTCTGTGGGAGCTGTCCCTGTGTGGAGGGCGAGGGCTGTGCCGTGTTCCCCGGGGAGGATGGATGAGCTCTCACTGCCATCTCTTGGCAGCAGCTCCAGGATGAGCCACCCTGTGTGTTCAGCACTCGGGGATGGAGATATTGATGTCAGCACATCGCTGAGCCTTGGTCAGAACAGCTCTGCTGGTTGTGACCCAGATACACTCCTGCCTCTTCCAGCAGCTGGAGGTCTGGTCAGGCTGGATTTCTCAGGAGCATCACTTGCTGTGGAAGCTGACAGGCTGCCCTAAGAGGGGGGATTGTGTCAGCCTTTCATGAGGTCACTGAAGTTCGTGTACTCTGCTACTGATGCGTTCCTAGAAAGGCCTGAGTTTAAGGTAACCTGCTACAAAGCCACAGAAGACATTTCCTCTTGACACAAAATTACTTCCCTCTCATTCATAGAAGCTTGTTTTGCAGTGACTCTTTTCTATTGATCTTTTTTCTCTTCTTCAGGCTGCTGTAGTCAGTGATTTCATTCTAAAGCTTAGATTACTTCTGAGAGTATCTCAGTAACACGGTGTGATTCATCACATTAGAATATAGAAAGGCTGGAAGCCTCTCCTACTGTGCATAATGTGACAAGTACAAGATTTAGAAACAAAAAAGGCCTGGTAAACTGTGACTTTTGCTTTAGTGTTACCAATGCAATGATTGAAACAGGAGGGCTTTTGAGGGGTTTTACCTCCCTGTTGATGGCACGTGAATGTACAGCTGCCAAAGCCAAGGGTTTGTACCTGGAGAGAAGCAACACAAAATGCTGATCCCAGTCTGCATAACTGGTGGACAGTCTAACTGGGCAGACTGGTTTTAGTCTGTGCTGCTGGGGTCAGCCTGGAGGCTCTGTTTGTCACAACAGTGGCACGAGTGTCCCAAGTGACCTGACTTCCCTCTCAGCCCTGCTTTGCTTGCCCTGGATTTGGCAAAATGGATGAACCAGAGCTTCCAAATCAGCTGAGTGATTTTCCCTGTCTGGCACCAGGGAATGTATGGGTTGCATCCTGTGCCTGTAATTCAGTGTGACACAGCAGGGATGGCAGCTGGGACCCAGCCCCTGTGTCAGCTGGCCCAGGCAGATCCCTGCTTTCCCTGAGCACTGCCTTGCAGCCCTTCCTCAGAGCTGGGCTGCTTCCTGAAGGACACACAGGTCCTGACCACACCACCCTCCTAAAGATCCAAGGGCACAAGCTGGAAAGTAAACAGCCAGTTGTGGTGCTGGGTTTCAGATGGGGATGGTGAGAGAGGACAAACTTGGTAAGAACTGGTGTGATTTTGCCTCTCAGAAGCTTGAACAAATATGCTTGAACATAACAGCAAACTTCATTTTCCTGTAATACTCTAAAATACATTTGGTATGATTAAAAAATAGTATTTTTGGAAAACATCCTTCATAAAAAGGACAGATCAAAATCCATTCTTACCTGTACCATCTCTTTAAAATATTTCTAGATTTCTGAGGGTGTCTATTAGCCTCTGAAGCCTTCTGGGGGGTTCAGACTCCTCCTTTTTCCTTTTGTAATGCCTTACACTAAGATGATGTGCTTCCAGTTTCCTGTCTGCTGTTGTAACAAGCACCTCTGACTTTTTTCCTCTCCTTAGAAATAGGTGGTTCTGTTTTCCTCTCTCCAGTTCATGGACAGACACACACACAGGATTTTTATCTGGCTCAGTTGTTCTCACCATGGCTTTCCCTGTGCAGGACCTGCCTTTCTCTTTTATCTCCAGGCTGCATTCTTGTCCCTCCTGAAGGTGGTATAAACATCCACTTTGCTCTTTTCCTGCCCTTTTCCACCCCGACTGACATGTTACTGTTTCACTGACCCTGCATAAGGTTTAGGCAAAGATGACTTCAGTTAAACTTGCCCCTGGAGACCAGTGGGACCTTACAATGGGTATGTTTGAGTGCAAATCTATGAATAAATAATGTCAGGTCACTGTTATTCATATTTTTTTTCTGCTTTCCTCAAGAATGCAGCTTTTAGAGTTGTGTGGTTGATGCTTTAGATGAGGAGTTAATAAACAGCTTGTGCCAAATCAAGGCTGAAATCAGAAGTACCTAAAACTTGTCAGTGACTGTAAGATTGCCATTTTTTGAAAAGTTATCAACATTTAAAATTGCTCTAAACTGGAAATGGTGGGCACTGGGGGAGAGGGATGCTCAGATGCTTTTACCTTTAACTGCTCGAGGACTCTTTAGCAGTGGGACATGTTTTGGAAAACCCCACTTTGGTCTTGTTCACCTGCCTCCCCTTATCAGTATTGACAGGACACAGATAACAACAAATGATTGAACTTCCAATGACTGAACTTTCCATTGATTACCCCCCAACTCAGATTTTCCTGCTCCTGCCCTTCACTTGGTTTTCAGTGTAACCCCACCATAAACATCACAGTGGTTGTTTCACCTGCGCCTGTGACAATGGAAGGAATTATTGTACCATTTCCAGGATTTTCCAAGGCTGTTGAAAGATCAGTTTATGGAGAAAAAAAAAATTGACTGGAGGAAGATATAGATCCCCTTCATGGAGAGCTGATAGCACTGGTGACAAGCAGACAGTCTGGGTATTGTTGTTTCCTATATATAGGAAAGAGTTACAGTCTCTTTTCACAGAGGAGACGGGGCAGTGAGATTTATGTTCAGAAAAGTTACTTTGTACACTTCAGAGACAGTTTACTGAAGCTAAATTATTCAATTACAACAGAATTGATTGAATAAACTGATTTCTCAAGGGCAAACAGCACCTTTGTTTTACATGGAGTATAAAATCAACAGCATTAATATTTATAGGGACTCTTTTGGCCTGAATGAAACTGGTTTAAAGTACCACTGGTTGACTTTTTTTAAAATTAAAATGAATCAACCCACCAGCATCATTTGAGAAGGAGGAAAAGGAAATACAGTTATCTGTGCAAACAAAGGAACCTGTTTTAGGGCTGATGGGAGCAGTTCCAACCTGCCTTCTGCTGTGGGGTGTCTGTAGTGGGGGCTGGGGAATATTGTCCCTTAAACTACTAAAGGCTTGTTCAGTACTGAATGTTGTAGCTGAGCATAATAATCAGAATTCATTATAAATTACTAAAGTTGGGGCCATTTATTGTGAATACCTGATAATAATAGGGAACTCTTGATCACTATCCAACAAGTCACAACCAATGAGTGGGGTTATCTTGTTTGGATTACAAGTTGGATTACAATCTCCAATTACAATTTGGCAATTCAAGTTAGAAGTTGAGTAACCTTTGCTTGGTTTTCAGTTGATTTTGTATTTCTAACAGGACTTTTATATGCTACAGCTGCCCTTATCTGTAATAAATTAGTTGTAAAAGTTCTTTAAGTGTACAGTGCTTAAGGGGCTGACTCAGCAATGTCAGCTCTGACGTGTCAATAGTCACGGTGTGGAAAACCCCAGAGAGTTTGAAGTGTTTCAAGGTGTTGACCAAGGAATTGTTCCTGTCCCACCACAGAGGGAACTCCTCGTGCTGCTTTTCAGCTCCCACTCTTGTGGCTGCTTGAGGTTTTTTTTAAATTTGTTTTGTCTTTCAAAATAAGATATTGGATTTTGTGCAGCACCCAGGAGTTCTTGTCTGGCAGTTTTGTTTTCAGTTTTGACATGTAAATTTCCCGAGTATTCCCAGCCAAAGTGGAAAATAAGAGCCATTTTGGTTGGCTCTGGTCAAGGACAGAGTTAATATAATGTTATGAAGTTTGGAAAATCTGGTGGGTTTGGAGCAGTTGCAAAACAACTTGTTGCTGTTGTGATAGTAAAATCATAGAATGGTTTGGGTTGGAAGGGAACTTAAAGCCCACCCAGTGCCACCCCCTGCCATGGGCAGGGACACCTTCCACTAGCCCAGGTCCAACCTGCCCTTGGACACTCCCAGGGATGGAGCAGCCACAGCTGCTCTGGGCAACCTGTGCCAGGGCCTCCCCACCCTCCCAGGGAAGAATTCCTTCCCAATATCCCACCTCAGTTTCCCCTCTGGCAGTGTGAAGCCATTCCCCCTGTCCTGTCTCCCCAGGCCCTTGTAAATAGTCTCTCTCCCTCTTTCTTGTTGGCTCCTTCAGGTCCTGGAAGGCCACAATTAGGTCATCCTGATCAAGCTCACAAACCAAACCAGCCCCTTCCAGGGCCTCAGTCATTAGTGCAGAGGCATTAATGAACTCCTGGCTTTGCAGACCTCTTAATATTGACCACTGAAGGGAAGGTCCTTTCCAGGTCCATTTCCAAGGGTTGATCTCCAGTTCTGACAGCATAAGAATCCAAGAATTTCCTTCCAGCTCAGCTAATGGCTGCTCAAATTCACATCTGGTTTCCTGCAGAGCTCCCCATCCCCACCACTGCTGTGTCTTTCCCTGGACACTTCCCTCTGCTGTGTGTCAGGGTAGGATTAAGAGCTAAAGAAACCTGCTAATTACTTAGTGGGATCAGCATCTGCTAATGAGCTGGGGTACAACAGTCAAACACTGGTCTGTAACAAATCTGCCTTCAGATAATTTGCTCAGAGCAGATTTTTGTCTGGATGAACTAGATCCACGCTTCACTTGAAGCAGTCACCTAATTAAGAGCATTAACAGGGAGGGGCTTCACTGACAGCAGAGAAAACCCCTCAGACACCTGCTCCTTTCTGTGACACAGGACAGGGACTGGCCCCTGCCCTACACTGGGGTGGGGGGTTATCTGGAGAGAGAAGCAAATAATGTGAAGGTGGTCATGACAATAGTTTTGTTGGTGCCTTGTCCCACTGACTGCAGGTGGAGAGTGGATGAACAACTTCCAGTTCCAGCCCCTGATCATGCCAATGTTGGCCAAGGCATGGATCTGGAGAAATGTATGTCACGTGTTGATTTTGAAAGATGGCTTGTAACCTTGGAGCATTGCTGTCAGCTTCTCAAGGGTGTGACAAAAGATTGATGGCAGGTCATGTCTTCCACGCCTCCCAAAGAGTGCTGGATTCCCAGGATACTTGGATTAGGAAAACTGGGCTAAAAGGGAAGTAGGAGGCCCACATGCTGTCCAAGTGTTATGAGAGCTGTTATCCAACTAGCTCATTTCAGAGAGAAGGCACTAAAACCCCTATTTATAAGTAATATTCCTGTAGAAAAGTGTAATTTGTGGCACTCTGTGAGCTAATTACAGTCATTGAAAATCCCAACAATGCGGGAACACTTAGATTAAGAAAAGAAGCATTAAGAGCTTAACACTTTCAAGCTGTCAGAGTAGTGACCCAGAGAAAGCAGGGAAGACAACTGGAGCTTGGTCCACATGGGTAGTGAGGCACGGAGCATAAAATGGTGCTGCCTTAGCCGTCTGCAGGTGATGGGGATTCCTGTCCCATGAGGAAATGTCTGGATAATGAAGGAACACATCAGTAAACCCGTGACTCTTTAGTGATTCTGAAATTCCAGTTTCAATGCTTTCTTAAATACGTGGGGGGGGGGGATCACATTATAGCAGAATTATGGTCCTGGTGGCTGATAATGCCTTTTTGTTTCATGCTTAGGGGTGTCACCATGGCAGGGGACAGTGGAAGACTTGGATGAAACAGATGTGAGGGTTGTCATTGTTTTTGTGATCGCTTAGTAATTTTAGTATAAAAAACAATTGCACTGGAAGTTTCTTTCCCAAACACCTCCCTTTTGGGGACAACAGGTTGAGGGGGGGGATTCTGTCCCTTCACTCTGCTCAGGTGAGACCCCCCTGCAGAGCTGCTCCAGCCCTGGGGAACAGCACAGGGAGGACATGGAGCTGCTGGAGAGAGGCCAGAGGAGGCACCAACAGGATTAGAGGGATGGAGCAGCTCTGCTGGGAGGAAAGGCTGGGAGAGCTGGGATTGTTCAGCCTGGAGAAGAGATGCTTTGGGGTGACCTAACTGTGGCCTTGCAGGGCCTGAAGGGGCCAACAAGAAAGAGGGAGAGAGATTATTTCCAAGGGCCTGCAGTGACAGGACACAAGGAATCACTTCAAACTGCCAGAGGGCAGGGTTAGATGGGATATTGGGAAGGAATTCTTGGCTATGAGGGTGCTGAGACCCTGGCACAGGTTGCCTAGAGAAGCTGTGGCTGCTCCATCCCTGGAAGTGTCCAAGGGCAGGTTGGACCTGGTCTAGTGGAAGGTGTCCCTGCCCATGGCAGAGGTTTGGAACGAGATGGGCTTTAAGGTCCCAACCCCAACCAGTCTGTGATTCTGTGTGACTGTTTTTAAATCCATTGACACGTGAAAGCCTTAAACACTCGGAGCATGTGCTTTGCTTTTACAGCTCCCTTCCCCTCTCAGAGAGCTGGAGGGCTTTCAGTTTTGCAGATTGCTTTGTTCCTGGCTGCCAGATGATTTATTTTTGTGGCAGAGGTCAACATTCCCATCAAAGGAACGGGTAATGCTGGCTGGTTTAGGAAAACAGTGGTGTTTTCTCGTGGGGGTGTCCCCAGGAATGGCCATATCTTTGCAGCCTGTGGATAAGTCAGGAGAGTTCCAGCCCAGACAAAACAGTGGCTTGTCCTTTCCACCCAAGGACAGTGTGGGTGTGCAGGGAGCCAGATATACTGAGGGGAGGAACACAGACTGCTGGAGCTGGGACAGGAGGAGGGAGCAAAATGGGCAGAGAATGGGATTTAGCAACCAGAAGGTGTAGGGTTGGGAACGGAATATGAAGGCAGGTCAGCAAGGATTAAAGAACTCCAGTTTAATGAAGATTGAGGGGGAATTGCTGCCAAGAATGCAATTTTGGCTACACTCAGGAGGGAATGATAAACCTGAAAGGTGGTGCTTGACAGGTGCATTAAAGATGCTGCCTGGAAAGGAGAACAGTCATCCCACTGGAGAACAGCAGCTTCCATCAGGCACAGGGGAGAGACTAACAACATGTGGGCTGTTTATTTGCCGGATTTGGCCTTTTAATTAAAATAATGAAAAAATATTCTAAAAGTTTGATGGCTGAGAATGTGAAACTTGTTAGAAACATATTAGAGCAAAACTGCAGCTCCATGGTTGTGCTTTGAGGCTCTGCCCTTTGTTCTCAGCCACAGGGCACTGCTTTTGTAACGGGCAGGTCCAGGGTTTGATGCTTTGCTCTTCTAGTAACAATCTTCTAGTTATTGCTTTCCATATTCAAGGATGCAATAGATAGTCAGAATGTCAGAAAAATCGTAAACTGCTTGTATTTATCATTATAAAATAATTCTGGGGGATTTATGGGTCTGCTTGTGTGACTAAGATTGAGTCTGTTGATAAGAATTTAGTTCCCTACCTGCTAGACATGAAGAATGGTTCCTGGGTGATAGAAAATGAGAGGAGGTAGGAAAGGGAATTCAATTCATAAGCAATTCAGTTTGCCTTTTGTTTTTTCCCCATTTCCCTGCCCTGGCTCTGTTGGTAGCTTTGGTTATTTCCAAATGTAAAGTGTCAGTCTCATCAGGGATTTTTGCCTGAGCAAAGACGGTTGCCTGGGGAAAAGTCACTTTATTTCTGTTTCCCCATCTGTTTTCAGAGATGTTGGGTTACCCTGAGAATGGATAAAAATGACAGTATAGTTTGTGGGTGCTGCCTTAAGAGGTGGAAGCCCAGGGCTGCCCATTTTCCTCTGTGCCCTGGGTTTCCTCCCCAGAGAGTGGGTCTATGTGTCCGAGACCTTTCCTTTAACCATTAGACAGGGAATAGATGAAAAGAGCTGTCTTTTGAAAGTCAAAACCACTGCTTTGGCACTATCAGATTTGCTCTGATATTTCACAGACATGAAGTGCTCAAATTTCCAAAGATTTTTCTTTTCATAATAATCTTAAGAAGGAAAAAATGCCAATGTTTCCTCTTCCCTCTCTATATAATTTTTCTCCATTTCCTGCTGTAATTTTCTCCATTTTCAGTCTTTCCCCTCCCCAAGAGTTTTGCTCTTGGGGGGTTTATTCCAGTGTTCTTCATTTATCTGCTTTTAAATCATAAAGCCAGAAGGATTGGCCTGGATTCCTGATGCCCTGTCATGCTTCTTACACGTTGTCCCTTGGCAAACGTGACACTCGATGGCCCATTTTCCACATCTGTAACTTTTATGCCAGTTGGCTACATAAAAAAAGATGTCCTCCAGACTTCATAAAGATAAAAGTTAACTTGAAAAGATGTTTGGATCTTAAAGTTTCATTGCTATAACCACTCTTGAACCCACTGCAAATGCTTGTGAAGGTAGCAAAAATTAGCACACTTGAAAAGAAGATAATGTAAATAATTAAAACATAAAACGATGCTTTGTTAATTAAAACATAAAATGATGCTTTGTTATTTTGTGCCTCGTTTGGCTGAGCTTGTCATAACCTCCACGAAGGCTTTTGATTTCTAACGCTAAATAGAAATTCATATTTATACAGCCATTCTCTCTCATTCCACAGCATTTATATGTATTCATTGTTATACCAACCAGTCTGACAAACTGGCAGTACAAGAGATGAGTAATTAAAAGCTCAGGTACATTGTTTTTTACCCATGAAATTTTTGCTAGAGGCAGCATCAGTATTTCAAGTCAATCCCCCCTCCCAGCAGCACCTTTGGAGAGCTGAGAATGCACTAAGGGGAGCTTTTGTTTTTAGTGCAGGGAGGTGACCACACTCCAAAGGAATTGGCTGGAAAGAAGCAGAATAAAAGACCTTTTGCCTATTTTTGAATTCTTGCTTTTTCCCCCAGTGGGCCATAATGGGCATGGTTTGGGGAAAAAAATTGGAGAAAAACCTTGTGGTATCAGCCACACTTCCCCCAGTGACTGAGGAAGTGTGGGATGTAGAAACGTGAAGGTCAGGGATCCCACACCTCCCAAATCTTTTCCAAGCAATTTGTAATCCTGTGTATAAAACAGACCTATTTATAGGCAGAAACACATGTTATTGGAGGGTTCACTCTGCTTTTGAAAGGCTCTGTAGAAACAATGATTGTATCTCCTCTGGTGTTTGTTTTTTCCCTCGTGCCTCAGCCCCTAAGATGAAATTCTGAGTTACTAGAGAGGAGTAAAACCACTGCTCAGGGTGGACTGAGAGGGCTGGGAGTGGCTTCGAGGCACTGTTGGTAAAAAATGATATAAAGTCCATTTCTTTTTGATGGTAATTTGTCTTTTGGTGTCTCGTTATGATGGATGTGGAGCTGAGTCAGAACTCCAAACTTCCAACAACTGTACCCAGTGGAGTGATAACAATATCTATCAAATTAAATTCCTTGTTCTTTCCCTTGCCTTATTGCCCCTCTAAATGGCACTCCAGGAAGCTCTGCATATTTGAGGCATGTCAAAGCCACGTTGGATATTTTCTGTTACATGCACTGTAGGTCAGTTCTGGTTCAGTTTGCTCTCAGTCTTTTCTCTCCATGCACAGAAAACCTGCTAAGGAATATTCATATTGCCTAAACTGGCATTTCAGTAAACACTTTGGCTTCATGACTCTCCCTCAGTTGATTTAAATATTTGAAGTTACTGATAGATTCTAAATTACATTCAGTTGCACAGAAGCTTTACTGAGATTTTATAGAACTGGAGTTTAAGTTGATGGCACTGACTAAAGCAATTTATTGTTCAAGAAATGGTGTTTTATGCAAAACCTTAATGTAAAAAGGAACTGATATCTTTTAGATGATCCATCAGCTGGTTGCCCTGAGTTGCTGTGCATAGAGTAAAACAAAAATTATTTATATTTTTAGATGACAGTTTAGGTCTTGAGCATGAGCAGGGCAAGGGCAATGCAGGATTTTGTGTGCTGGGCAGAGATGCCTTCTGGGTTCCTTGTCAATCCATCAGTGTTTGGAGCCCCACACCCAGAGATAAAGCCATCTTGCAGTGGCTCAAGGCTTTGAGCAATGTCTGGTTTGGTGCCCTTTGTGCTGGATGTTGTGTCTTCTGGTAATCTCCAGGTGTGCAAATAGGAGCTGAAGTGAACTGAGAACTGGAGATATCCCAGAATTGTCTGGCCACAATCCTGCTCTGGGATGACCCTGCTGGAGCAGGGAGGTTGGACCAGATGACCCACTGTGGTCCCTTCCAACCCTACCCATTCCATGGTTCTGTGCTGCCTGCTTGCCTGCCTGCAGGGATGGTGGCACTTCATCCCGTGGTGTTTGTGGTCAGCAGTTCCTCTCCAAACTCCTCTGTGCCCCTCTGAGAGCCCCTTGGATGGACCTGCTGCTGGTGGGCAGCCTCTGGTCACCTTCACCTGCCTCACCTTGCCAAGTGCTGCCAAGGTTTGATTGAAAGGGCATTAGTTTGTGTCCATGACCTCGTTCTACGTGCAGAATTGTAGCTCCTCAGGTCCTGCTGGGTGTTGGTGTTTCCCCCTGGGATGTGCAATAATCCCACTGGAGCTCAGTATCCCAGGTCAATCAGGTGCACAGACCTGCACGAGTCAAATGGAAAAGAGCCAGTCCAAGCCCTGAATGTGAGGTGTGATCTTGAGAATCTCAATTTAGGTGGTAGGAAAGTGGCATCTTCAGAACTGTGGCCATAACTGACCGTACCAGAACAACCCTGGAAGTGTCCAAGGCCAAGTTGGACGGGCTTGGAACAACCTGGTCTAGTGGAAGGTGTCCCTGCCCAGGATGGTCTTCAGAGTCCCTTCCAACCCAAACCATTCCATGATTCTGTGAACCCAGTGCTCCCACATGGGCACTGCCAGCAGGGCTGTCTCAAGCACAGTCCCCAGCTGTGGTGTGTGGGACCTCCAGAGTGGGATTCGGACACAAATCCAGAGCTACCCGAGATAAAACACCTACACAGGCACAAGTGTGCACTCACATTCATAAATGACAAATCCAATTGTGATCTTTCTGTTCTATTTTTGTTTTAAGAACTTGTAAGGAGTTAAGAAAAGACTGACTTTGTGAAATTTCAGGTTATGTGAACTTACATAAAAGGAAAGTGATCCCCAGAGTGCTGCTGGTGTAGCTCTGATCCAGCACTGGATCCGTATATTAACTAAGAATTCACAGGCTGTGGAGAGCCTTGTGTGTGCTGGGTGGAAGAATGGGAGTGCCAGCTGCTGGCTGTCAGTCTGCCTTTATCTCCAAATCCTGTGCTGGAATCTTTACAGGTTAGTTGTACACACATTGTCGAAGCCAAAACTGGAGATGGGATCAGATTCCCCCTCACTCCCTGTCAGCACAGCAAGTACCAGGGGACATTTATGGAACAGGAGAGGCAGCACACAGGTTAACAGGGGCTTCCAGGATCCCAGAATGGTTTGGGTTGGAAGGGATCTTAAAGCTCATCACCTTCCACCCCCTGCCATGGGCAGGGACACCTTCCAGCAGCCCAGGTTGCTCAGATTTCCAACCCTGTGGGTTAAATGCAGGGGGCAGGAAAGCAGCCCTTTGTTTTCCTTGGCACGTGTAGAAATGCTGATCGAGCCCAATAAAATAACAGGAAACTGCTAAAACCTGAACTGTGATCTGCATATTCCCGTGGCAGAAACCTGGCAGGTCCTGCTGCCAGAACACCAGGGAATGCTCCTCACAAATGTCAGTGAGTGAGTTCTTTGTGCTGGCCTGTCAGGCTGCTGCTCCACCTGCACAGTGTCTGCAGGCAGTTTGGAGATGGATAATGGATTAAGGGTCCTTTTCCAAAGAAAGGAAGCAAGGTATGGCTCACTCAGATTGTTTCATATCCATTAACTCCACCTAAGGATTAAGTGGGAAGTCCATTCCCCTGTTCCACAAGCTTGGCTGGAGCTCACAGGGCGTGTTGCTTGTGCCAAGGCTGTCTTAGAACTTCAAACTGTCCCATTTCCAGCCAGTCCTTATTTACCTCTGCCAATTCATACCTATTTCTTCTAATGAAATGATGCTTTCCCACTGCAATAGCTTTTTCTCTGTCCTAGGAAAGAGCTTTTTTAAGAATAACACAGAAATCTTTTATGCCATTACAAAGAAATGAGTGAAGATGGATATTTCATGTATGTGCAGTTGACATATTTGAAACATGAAGTTTTGCTGCATTTTAGGACATTGTAGCTGCATGCAACAACTTATTACCTTGAGGAGTTGAAGTTCATCACTCTTTACAACACTTTTTTCAGGCTTTGAAATGCATCAAAGGCACCCCAGAGGTGGTTTATTGTGCTGTGAAAAGGGATCGATTTTTATAATGCAGTTATAGGAATTGGGATGTCTCAAGGCAGCTCTCAGCACTCTATTGCAGTCACACATTGGAGAATTTTGGTTTCTGATGCTTTTAAAAAACAAACCAACAAGAAACCCACCCCAACAGCCACCAAAAAACCTCTACAGAACAAAAACCCCCACCCCAAACCAAACAGGAACCCCAAACAAACCATCCTGGCTGACAAAATCAACATATGGACTGTTCTTCCCTAAGGAAAAGACAGCAAAAGGGTTGATTTTCGGAGCTTAATCATGACTTGGACCAACACTACAGCTATTGGCATCCAGCAGTAGTTGTGGGTCAAAACTGGGTCTGCTGCTCTTATTTGTTTTAATAAAAGTTTAGGCATTTCCCTTTGGATCTCCCACTGCTGGCTCTGGTCTAAAGGAGGAATTTTTTTCATTGCTTTTTGGTTTTCTTAATTTCAGTCTTAGGTTTACTGATGGAATTCTGTAGTTGTACGGGGTTTGATCTGTAAACCTCCAAAAAAGACTAAATTTCTAGTTGTTTTCATAAATACTCGAGTAGGTCTCTTTAATTTCCTCAGTGTTTTTTTTTCTCATGACATTTTCAAGTGCAAGTTTCCAAATGGTCTTAAAAGTTTCCCAACCATAGTTAATAAAAAAGCCTCAGTCGGATCTTACTGTTTCTTACACAAGTGTTTTCCTGTACCCACCTTTGCCATGCTGGACATTTTTCTGGGAGTGGGAGAAGGCCCCAACTGGTCCTGAAAAATGGTGAGAGATGAATGAACGTCCTTAATTCAACTGGTTCCTCTGTGTTGATATTCTGGGTCTGTTCTACCAGACCATGAGGAGTTTACAGAACTTATTGTTCTGCTTTAAAAATGTGAGTTTGAAAGCAGATACTGCTGATCATTCCCTCTTAGTCTCCGAGGAACAGGAAGAATGATTTCCTTGTGGTTTTCCGTGCCAGAAGAGCTCAATGAAATGCTGGGATAGTGACTTGGGATAACAGGACTTCCAGAATGTTTTGCATCGAGTTAACTAATACTTGGATTTAGAAACTCTTGGTAGATGATCTCTGGTCAGAAGAAATGATGAAGTACCTCCTTGCTGGGTGAATTTTTTCAGTTTATCTCATGTGTTAAAAGTTAAAATGTCATTATGCTGGATCCCTCCAGTGCTGGCTGGAAAGGAGCAAAATTAACTGAATCATGTTCTCCCAGATTCCCATCAGAGTATTGCTTGTGATTTTCCTGATACTGCTACTGTTTATTCCCTCTTGCACGGCTTCTGTGGCTCTGCACGAAGGGAATGGAGCAGGAAATCTTTTCCAAAGCCAGACATTGCCCTCTTCTGGATCCTGCACGAACGATGGAAAACCGTGATGCCCCGGCACGTGGGGAGTGTCAGCCTCAGGAAATTAAACCCGATCCCTTTGTCTGGCATGACTTTGTCACTCGGAAGCTTTGATGAAATACAAAAACTGAACGGAACGTGTCTGGTGAGAGAAAGACATTTTGGGGTGACAAAACTATTTCATTCAAGGTGTTCTTGTAGCAAAAGTTCTGCAAACAAGGGACCTGTCTGCTGACTCACCAAAAGGGTTATTTATAATGTGGTGGTGTTTCAAGCAACATTGTTTTTAGCAGAAAACAATCTGTTCATCTGCCTTCTTTCAGCAGATGCTTCGTGTGAGGGAATAGTCAACTTATAAAAAGTTTAATAAGATGGTGAAGCATATGTGCACTATAAATACCCTGCAGTTAAACAGGCTGGGGTATGAAACTTCCCATTTGGATGTTTTGCTGAATATCTTGCTTTCTTTTTTAGAATGACCTTTAACTAGTGGACTGAAATGCTTGATATAGACTGTGTTAAGATCTGTTTCTCTAGGGGGGAAAAAAACCCTGCTATACTTGAGTAGTGCTTAAAAGATGACAATAATTCTCTGAGATATCTATTATTGAAACCTGCCAGGTTGTTTAACTTCTGAAGAACATAGGTTTGGTGAATAGCCTTCAATCAGCAGCTGAAAGAAATAACTGCTTTAACAGCAGCTTTTTATACTGAAAAGGAAGAAAAAGGCACTTCAGTGGTTCCCAAACTCTCCTGAGGAGCTGCATCTGTTTTGTTCAGGATCTCAGGTACCAGTCACAGAAGTTTCCTCTGATAAGTGAAATTTCACCGGGTTGCTCCATTGTGATTTGAAAATATGTGACCTTTTCATACTCTCTAAAACAGTGAAAAATAAAAATCTCCAAAGGCACTTCAGTACGTGAATTGGATCTGTTAGAACAAAATGCTTCCACACTGATCCTGTTCCAAGCAGCAGGAGAAGGGAAGGTGGGAGCCAAGGGGAACAAAAAACCCCTTCAAAACCACATTCCTAACTTCAAGACCACCAAAAATAGCCACGTTGCTTCTGTTCTACTGGATTCAGGCAGCACTGAGGATATTGTGAGACAGTCTTTGTTCTGAGCATCTCTACGCTATTAAAAAAAAAACAAAACACAGAAAGCAACAAACCCGAAGCTGAACTCCAACACCTTTGCATCTTTTAGATACAATTCCTTTGCTGCAGATCTCTCTACTTTGACCGTGCAGGGACTGCACTTCCTAAAGGCAGTAGTTTTGGACCTGGCCAGTTGCAGTGTTCATCTCACTGAATTTCTCTAGATCTAGACATTTCATTCACCTCTTACTCTGTGTTGGTTCATAGTTTTATTTATAGCAATTCTTTCTCCAAGTAGAGTCACAGGTTTTCATTAACCTCTTGTAGCAAGGTCCATCATGAATCAATGCTCCTTCCTTACATAAGCTAAGTTATTGCCACTGGAAACTCTGAAACCTTGCCCTATATTCTGTGTTTAAGTTGTCTAATAAGTTAGGTGAACACCTAAGATTTAGACAGACAAGCATGTTATGCAATTAATTTTTATTTAGAAGCAATTTTTAAACTGCATTTTTGCAATTTACAGGTGCCATTTTGATCTAGAAAGTGATCCCAAACAAGTATGACAAGTTCCACTTTTTTTTGTTTGTTTATCAAAATGCTTTGTAACCCCATGCAGGGAAATACTGTGTTACAATCAGATTTTTAAATCAGTCTGGGCTGTGATATTTCAGAGTAGAAAGCAGGGAAGGAAGGATGAGTTCCTGTCTAACTTACTCTCATTCTTTTGTATCTGTTTATAAATTCCCATTTTGTTCATTTGGTTTTGTACCTTTCCTGCCTCCAAGAAATCAGGACAGAGGTTGGTCCTGCAGCAGGTCTGGTTTAATAGATTATGTTCCCCTAATAAAACTTCTAGGCAATAGCTGGGTCTCTGTGTGGGTGAAAATAGTGAAAATCTTAAGTTTTATCTGAAGTCATCTAAATACACATCAAAGGACATGGCCTTGGGGAAGGAAAGATCCATGTGATTAATAAGAAGTGCTGAATAAGTCGTCTGTGGTGGTGTGGGTTCTCTGTGATCAGTGAGATGCTCGTAGTGCCTCTGGTGTGTGTCTGGGCTGCAGTTCCATGCACAGCCTTCAGAACAAATGTTTCATTTCCAAAAGGCAGCTTTCATTAGGCAGTGACTCAGGGAGCTATAAATACCCCTCGGATCAGGCAGACTTGTGCCATATTGTATCAGTGTCTGAGTAAGGCAGCGAGTGAGAACTGAGTCACTGCGGTGACTCATGTCAGACCTGGCTACGCTCCACAGCACCAAACCTCCTTGGGACTGCGTTTGGGAGCAGCCTGGATGAGAGGCAGTGCAGGGAGGAGAGGAAAGGATGCTCTGGCGTGTTTCTATCAGCTGATGTTTGTATTCGGGGGGGAGTAGCCGGTGTTTCGTGGCCATCTGGCCCTCCCCGAGGCAGGAGGGCATTCCTTCACCTGCCAAGGGAAAAATTAACACTGAGATGGAGCCTCCCAAGAGGAGGAACCTGGGCTGTCCCTGGGCTGTGATACCCCTAATGTTGCCTGACACAGAGCATGGCAAGAACCAGTTCAAGAGGAGCCACCAGGGGTTGAGTTTTCCCTCTGAGGCAATTTGGGTTGTTATAGCAACGAGGTGATTCAGGTGTGCACAGAATCCCAGAGTGTGCTGAGCTGGAAGGGACCCACAAGGATCATCCAGTCCAACCCTCAGCCCTGCACAGGCCCATCCCCAGGAGTCACCCCCTGTGCCCCAGAGGATCATCCAAACCCTCCTGGAGCTCTGGCAGCCTTGGGGCTGTGCCCACTTTCACTTTGACTCATTTTGCATTTTTTGTGCAGATCTGCTCACTCAGCACCTGTTGAATGCACCTTAGAATATATGTTATTGCAACATGACCATTACTGGAACACACATTGCCCTGGATTAAAAGGCAGCCCTCTGGTTTTTCCACTTCTTTGGAATGGAATAGCAACAGCACTTTAGGGAGTTCCAAGGTTTATTACTTAACACACACTAACCCTCAGTTTAAATTAAAGACTAAAGTCTGAACCAGCTACATTAATAACTTGCCATCTTTCTTGTTTTATTTTTAAAAACCTCTCTTATATCCCTGTTTCTAATTATACCATCTAGAGAAGCCATACAGACTGGTAACAAAGAGTTCCCCATACATTGAGAAAGTAGAGCTCAGCTCAGAGCTGCTGGCGAGTCTGTCGTGTTCTGCTTACGAGGGATGACTCACTCTTGGCATTTAAAGTTCCTTCATTTGCCAAAAGCGTTTTCGCCCAAACTCCAGCAGGCAGGAGGCTCACAGCTGCCTCAGGTTTGGTGGCACTGCCTCTCTTCCTCCTCTTGCCTTTCTTCCCCAAACTGACCAGGTTGCCCCTTCTTCCCGTGCTTCACACAGCATTCAGCTCACCTGCTGGATCTCTCAGATCCCACCCTGCCTGGTGGGACTTAGGCAGGATGGATGGACTGGGGGAGAGCGTGTTGGAAATTTAGTCCCAGCCCCAGAAAGACTTTTCCCATGAAATACGGTACTAAAGTAGTCTGGCTGGAGCACGAAAAATCAGAGTCATTAAGGCTGGAAAAGACCTCTAAGATCAAGTCCTACCATTAACCCCAAATACTAAGCCAGGATTTGAGCAGTGAGACATTGGACTGTACAGCAAACATTCAAGAAAGCTTTTCTTGCCTGCAACAAAAGGGTACTGGTGTGGTGTTGAGTCCAGATATCCAGCTGTTTGCTCAAAAAATAAAATACCCTGGTTGCCCATGTCCATTAAACTTCAAACTGAGCTGAGCAGTTTTTCACATTTAAAGGTATTTATCATTCCTAAGCTGACCCCGTTAGCCTTGGCTGGTGAAACTTTCTTGCCACGTTTACTTTGTGTTTGAAGTTTGTGTCCTGGTTCATGCAGACCCCTCAGAGGAAGGGCAAGCAGTGCTGAGGTAAAAGAAAAACCTCTCTCATTTTTTGCCATTCCCTCTGAAGGCATGACCCTCATGCCACTGCCCCTCTGCTCAAACACTAAACAGGGCTTTTTGTAGGACTTCTCCCCTTGCTGAGCTGCCTCAGGAGCTGCTGGCCTTGTTCTGCCCATGGATTTCTCTCAGCAGCCTCAGGAAGTGCTGGTTTTGTCCTATATAAGCAATCCACTGTATCTTTGTGATCTTCTTCAGCACTGACAAATTTAGACTATCTTGAAGACATTAAGAGTTCTTGGAGTTGAACATTCCCACACTGAACTGTGTCAGCTCTCAGTCTGGGCCCACCCAGAGGCAGAGGAATGTGCCACTTTATTATCTGAAATAGAATCCTAAATACGAGCAATTCAATTTTTTTTGTTTTCCCTGTCAGTTTTTAGGGGGCATCAGATGGAGCATAAATAAGAAATATCATTATAAAGTAGCTCTTTGGTGAGGCTGAGGGGTCAGATGTCTAGGAAATAGCTGGATAATCCATCAGATTAATATTAGCACTGTCAGAAAACTAGTGCTGTTCTGACATATGTGCAGTTAGTTCTAGATTTTAATTTTTGATTGCATTTTAAGTTAGGCTAAAATTAGTATTTTTCTGGAGCAAATGCCACAGGAAATGCCTAATTTATTATTTAGTTAAATGGAAGCCAATTAACATTTTTTTCCTAACAATAAAACTATTCTTTGAAACGTCTTTGAATATATTTTTAAAAGAACAAAACCCCCCTGCACTAGTAGGGTATTAATAGGCATGTTTTTCTGGAATTCAGCTGAAATCCCACAGCCTCCACAATTCAGCAAACAGAACAGATTCACCTACTGCAACTTTGGTTCTGTACCTTTTCTAGTGACAGTGGCATCTTGCCCTGGTCCTCACTGGTGTTCTGTGTGGCCAGGGGAGCACTGAGAACCCACCAAGACAATTATGTCTGGAAGTTGCAACCCAATAATCTGCTTGGTAAAGTTCCTTCCATTATGTTTATTAATAGTCCTTCAATGATCCTACTCCTGTAAGGAAGGAAAATTTGAACTTACCATGAAAAACTGGTTAAGAAAATAGAAATATTGATAAATACTTTGCAATGTTGTGGCACAGAATGTGGTTGATAGTGAGCTCATCCAGATTTAAAAGGCACAGTCATGGAGGAAAAATTTACCTGGGCTTATTAACTTCTAAGATGCTCCTGTGGTTGGAGACTCAGTGAACTGTAAGTTCTTGGAAACTGGAGATAGATGGGGTGTGATTGAATTGCAGAAGTGTTCAATGAGTGACCTTGGAGATCATCTGCTCCAGCCTCGTGCTCAGAGTAGGATCAACCCTGCAACTGGACTGGTCTGCTCAGGGTCTGTCCGGTCAGATCTCGAACACCTCCGAGGCTGAACATTCCATGACTGCTCCAGGGCTCTGTCCAAGTGCTTAGCTGTCCTCAGAGGGAAAAAGTGCCTTTTGGTCAGGCATGAATTCCCTGTCCCAGCTGGACAGTTGTCTCACTGCAGTGAGGAGCTTCCTCATCCTCAGGAATCTCCCCCAGCCACTGGAAAGCTGCTCCTGCCTCCAGGTTGGACACATCCAGTTCCTTCTGGTGCCCCTCTCTGTTGGTGTCTGTGCCAGTGTGTGTTGGTGTCTGTGTCAGTGTGTGTTGGTGTCTGTGGCAGTGTGTGTTGGTGTCTGTGTCAGTGTGTCTTGGTGTCTGTGTCAGTGTGTGTTGGTGTCTGTGTCAGTGTGTGTTGGTGTCTGTGTCAGTGTGTGTTGGTGTCTGTAGCACTGTGTTGGTGTCTGTGGCAGTGTGTGTTGGTGTCTGTGCCAGTGTGTGTTGGTGTCTGTGTCAGTGTGTGTTGGTGTCTGTAGCACTGTGTTGGTGTCTGTGGCACTGTGTGTTGGTGTCTGTGCCAGTGTGTGTTGGTGTCTGTGCCAGTGTGTGTTGGTGTCTGTGTCAGTGTGTCTTGGTGTCTGTGCCAGTGTGTGTTGGTGTCTGTGTCAGTGTGTCTTGGTGTCTGTGCCAGTGTGTGTTGGTGTCTGTGTCAGTGTGTGTTGGTGTCTGTGCCAGTGTGTCTTGGTGTCTGTGTCAGTGTGTGTTGGTGTCTGTGTCAGTGTGTGTTGGTGTCTGTGTCAGTGTGTGTTGGTGTCTGTGGCACTGTGTGTTGGTGTCTGTGGCAGTGTGTGTTGGTGTCTGTGTCAGTGTGTCTTGGTGTCTGTGCCAGTGTGTGTTGGTGTCTGTGGCACTGTGTGTTGGTGTCTGTAGCACTGTGTGTTGGTGTCTGTGCCAGTGTGTGTTGGTGTCTGTGTCAGTGTGTGTTGGTGTCTGTGCCAGTGTGTGTTGGTGTCTGTAGCACTGTGTGTTGGTGTCTGTGGCACTGTGTGTTGGTGTCTGTGTCAGTGTGTGTTGGTGTCTGTGGCACTGTGTGTTGGTGTCTGTGGCAGTGTGTGTTGGTGTCTGTGGCAGTGTTTTGGTGTCTGTGCCAGTGTGTGTTGGTGTCTGTGGCACTGTGTGTTGGTGTCTGTGGCACTGTGTGTTGGTGTCTGTGGCAGTGTGTGTTGGTGTCTGTGTCAGTGTGTGTTGGTGTCTGTGGCAGTGTTTTGGTGTCTGTGCCAGTGTGTGTTGGTGTCTGTGGCACTGTGTGTTGGTGTCTGTGCCAGTGTGTGTTGGTGTCTGTAGCACTGTGTGTTGGTGTCTGTGTCAGTGTGTGTTGGTGTCTGTGGCACTGTGTGTTGGTGTCTGTGCCAGTGTGTGTTGGTGTCTGTGCCAGTGTGTGTTGGTGTCTGTGCCAGTGTGTGTTGGGACCACACAGACCTTGCCAAGTGTGCTGGTGGAGCACCCCTGGGAGCTCCTCAGGAGCCACTGTTCTGTCGTCACCTCTATTCCGAAAGCAGAAACGAAGTTGAAGAATGTTGTGTTTTCATGACTGTTGGGTTGGGTTTTTTTAAAGTCCTTGGGGGTTTTTGTTTTGTTGTGGATTTTTTTTTTCCTTAAATAACGTTGGACGCCGATATTTTGTGTGAGACTTTTCAAAACCTCAGCCTGCAGTGTGTGCCCATGGGGTGGTTTCTCTCAGGGGTGTTCTGTAGTTGCACAAATAGACAATAAATGATTTCATAATCTGCTGTTCCATTTTCAGCTATTTTCATGGGAAAGAGACTAATTGCTTTAGACAAACTTCTCTTCAAGAAGCGTGTGGTTAGAATTCATTATAATATTTCTATGGGTTCTACTCCTGTAGAATTGCATATTATATCCAAAAAGTGCTTTGAAAGTGTTCTTGTTTTGAATTTCATGATGAGCTGAATAAACATCACAGTAATATAGTCTAATTGTGTTATTAATTATGCCCTATTAATCATGCCTGTGTAGTCATAACTCCCAGTATCTTTGAAAACTGAAGAACCATTTGGTTGCAGGGTTTTGGGTTGGTGTTTATCGTTCTTGCTGCAGTGAACACAGGCAGCACTGAAGAGAAACCTGCTCTCTGGTTCCTGTAGTTGTGTCTGTGCCAAGAAAACTGTATTGCAGTGCTGCTTCCCTCTCTGCCAGACTGCTCTGGGAGCCACATCGAAGTGTGAATTCATCTAGTCACCTTAATCCCCAGGCTAAAACACCAGCATAAACACTTCCCTTTAACATGTCTGCCAGAAATATCCTCAGCAAGTGAAAATCACTGGAGAGGATTCCATCACATCACCTACCTGGAGACTCACTAAAGCTTTGCTTTGGAAATGTTAAACTAGTGCTGTAAATGCACCTTTCTTTGAAATACAGTGAAATACAGAGGGGAACATATGGCTTCACTGCTGTAGCTTAGTGTGACTGACATTTTACCTGTCATGAAAATAAAACAGGGAGAAAAAAAACAATTTTTTGGACATTCTTTTGGTATCTGGAAGTGTTGGACAGGGCCTTAAGCAAGCTGATTTAGTGGATGGCATCCCTGGGAGTTTGAACTAAGTGATCTTTAATGTCCTTTCCAACCCAATCCATTCTGTGATTTTATGACTCTTTAATCTGGTCTAGCTAAGCAGCAACTACAAGGAGTGCAGCATCTTGCTCTTATGTTACTTGTACTGATAAAAACAAGCTGGTGGCTGCTGTTTGTGGAAGAGAATTGCAATGGGATAAACATCCAGGGTTGCTTCTGAGTGGTAGTATCAGAATTTCTGCAATTGTTTCAAGCCATTTCTTGCATATAAAATAGTGATAACAAAATGTTCCACAGCTTGACCCTGTACCTGCAAACTTTCAAAGATGTTGCCCTTGGTTGAACTGCTCAGTCTATCAGATTTCAACTTGAAACATGGAAGTCTGCTGAAACTGTTCCATTTCTGTGGATTTAACAACTGCCACTTGCTAGGACATGTCTGATTTGTTTGTGTTGGTCTGAAAGGTCATTTAAATTGCTTAAATACCTGCTTTTAATATCTATAACCAAAGAGAGCTGTGAATAAGAAAGAGGTGCAATAGATTAGGTCTTAAAAAAACCAACGCGTTGAGGTTTTTAAGATTCTTCTGGCAGAGCCCAGCTCCAATGCCATGTATTCCCAAGGTCATGAGTCCCCAGTGTGGCTGCTCTCCGTGCTCAGAAGGTGGCTGGGTTCCAAAGGCTGCTGTTCACTGCCACGAGCAGCTGTTTCCCCGGCCCCACACCACTGCTGCATTGAGGAACCTGGCCAAGGCCCCGGCGCTGCTGCCAGCAAAAAGAGCTGGCAAGTGGTACTCGAGGGTTTTTTTGTGTCTACAAGTGCATATTCTGTAGCCCTTGTGAGCAAAGACTCTTGTGTGTGCAAACTGGAGTCAGTTGTTCTCCGTGCTCTGAGCTGCGTGCGCTCCAGGGTTCGGTTTGTTCAGGCTTTTGCAGAAGGATCTTGACAGGACGGAGACCTGATTTTTTATTTACTCTCAATTCATTAAACTAAATACTCTGCCTGTCGAGTCAGGCAGATTCTGGGATTGTTTAATCTGGAGAAAAGGAGATTTACTGCTCTCTACAGCTCCCTGAAAGGAGGTTGTGGCCAGATGGGGGTCGATCTCTTGTGCCAGGGAACAAGTGACAGGACAAGAGGAAACGGCCTCGAGTTGCACCGGTGGGAGTTAAGGTTGGATATTTGGAAACATCTCTTCACTGAAGGAGTGGTTAAGCACTGGACAGGCTGCCCAGGGCAGGGGTGCAGTCACCATCCCTGGAATGTTCAAAATGAGTCCATGTGGCACTTTGTGATATGGTTTAGTGGCCATGGGGGTACTTGAGGAAAAGTTGGACTTGATCTTGGAGGTCTTCCTACATAATGATTCGATATTAGAAGCTCCAGAGAACCAGCACACTCATGTACATGTTTGTTTTAGAACTAAGCTTATTATAAGCTGAAGAGTTGTGGTGGAAAAATGAGTCGTGTTTCAGGCAGTGCTGGTGGCTTTGTCCAGATCATAACTTGCATTATGAAAATGAATAAAAGCTGTGGAAAAGCGAGAAAGGTGGCAAAAGGAATCCTCCTCCAAGTGGGAAAAATCAGAATACTGAAGCAGTTACCACTGTTCGCAGTTCTGTGTAATGTGACCCAATCTGGGGCCAAAAGGGTGTTAGTGAATTTAAATAAATAAATAAAAAGTATATTAGTGTGCACTAGTGAAATGCTTGTGGAAAGAAACTTCTGGGACCTGATGGCCTTTCAGCTTGAGCTCCTGCATTAAGCACTGGCTTTTGTTGTCTCCCCACTGCCTTTAGAAGCACTGAATGGGTTCTCTGCTGTGCAAAGTGCAGGTACCTATGGAACAGAAAAGCGATTGCTGAGTGGGGAGGGAGAGGAGGACGTGCTGCTTGTTGGGTGTTGTGGGATGTGGGGCTGCCTGTTGGAGGAAGGTGTTTTGATTGATGTTTCAAACCAGGCCTGTGGGTTTGTTTTGAAGCTCCTGAGCAGCACGTGCTGAGGCACATGTTGTTTGGATTCTTGTGGTACTGTTGACTCATCTCAAGGCACTCTGGCTGCAGGAGAACACAGGGAGCAAGAACATACACTGAATATTGGTGCTTTTGAGTGTTTTGGGCTGTACATGTGGGTTGTTTTAAACTTCCAGCTGTCACAAAGTTCCTGTCTTAAATTTGCCGTAATCCTGCAGATTCAGCTGTGAAGCTTCTGAAATGTCTGTCCCCCCTTGCTTTTTCTGCAGATAACACAGGAAGACAATATTGTGGGTGCTTCTCAGGTGCAGTTGCTGTACAGGTTTTATTGCCCATGCCACAGGTTCCATGTGCCAGCTGTGTATGGATTGACAGGGCTTTTCTCCCCAGAAATCCCCTTTGGATATCCCACTGCTCTCCTTCTGGAAGTTATAATTTCACGTACAGGCTTGCTGTGAACTGTTCTCTTCCTCCGTTTCTTCACCATCGACCATGACTGCCCAGAGCAGCTGTGGCTGCCCCAGCCCTGGAAGTGTCCAAGGCCAGGCTGGACCTGGGCTGGTGGAAGGTGTCCCTGCCCATGGCAGGGGGTGGCACTGGCTGAGCTTTAAGGTCCCTTCCCACCCAAACCACCCTGGGATTCTGTGATCATTTCACTGAAATGTTCTTATTGGAAATTCCTGAGTTGCTGACCCAGCATCAGCAAACAGCATCAAACTGGTGCCACTTCCACGTTCTCAAAACTGCTGAATGTTTAAAAACATCCCTTTGCTGACCTTCCTCCGAGTTCTAAATACGATTTAAAAACAAAAATATGCAATGCATGACTTGGCCATGCCATGGACAGTGTGTCCTTGGGGCACAGGAGCCAGGTGTCAGAGCCTGGCCCGGATCACTCCCGAGCACCAGGAGCTCATCCCACCCCTGACCCAGGAGCTCAGCTGGGATTTCCTTATCAGCTCCTCGGGTTCTCCTCTAAGCTTGTAGGGCATTTAAATTCTGTGCTTGCTGTTGTAACTGTGATAACTCTGCTCCAGCCAGCAGTGCATCCATGGAATATCCAACAAGGGTTTGTTTATGGTTACCCTGGGGAGAGACGTGGCATTGGTGTCTGTATTAACATATTGACGTATTTATTGACTTCAGTTGTCTTCAGTCTTGCCTGTTTAATTAATATAATTGATCTGCTGAACATCTAGCTAGTAATTCTGGGGCAAATAGTCTAACTGGTCTTGTTACTAAAATTGAGTTTGAGACCCTTATTGTGGAATCTGCCATGGGTCCTGTTGCCAAAATAATTAAATGACCTCCGTTAAAATACTTAAGCTGTTTTTTTATTAAAACAATTAAGGACAATATATTGAAAATTCCTTCACAGTTAAAGAATGCTAAGAAATAGTAATGAAATCCCAGCTTCTTTTTATGTAGAGAAATGGAAATAAATAATGTTAATGTCAGTGTGTTATATAAGATCCATTGAACAGCAGCTGCAGTCAGAGTTTAAAGCTAGGAATAAAATGCATGATTAATATGCACAAAGGATGTAGGAAACACTTCAGAACTTTATTTATTTGTATCCCAGTTGAATACTTTTCTGCAAAGATGCCCTGGATGAGTTAATTGTTGGGTAAATGACTTTGTAATTCTGGGTTAGATCAGAAATACATGTTAAAGAATAAAACCATCTGAAGTATCTGTGGTATCCTGAGCTGTAGACAGGCACTTCTCCCTCTTATCTCTTCTCAAATGATTAATGATTACTCTGCCCATTAGTTTGCTAATGTTTGTAAAACAACTTCTGGGGGCAGATATGGCTTTACTTCGAGACCAGAAGATAACAGAAATTAATTACATTCTGCTTAGATTTTATGGGTCTGAAATAGTTCAGTCCTGGATTTTTCCTCACTGTTTTGTTGCTCAGTCATGCTCAAACCTGCAGCTTTATAGACTTTCTTCTATATTTGTTCTTCATTCTTGTCATATTCATAGAAGCACAGACTAGTCTGGACCTTAAAGCTCATCTCATTCCAACCCCCTGCCATAGGCAGGGAATCAAATATATTGGACAAACCAAATATATTTTGTAATATACTGTATATTTTTTAAGTATAGTTGTAAACTGTTTAGAACAGTTAAGTCCAGTGAAGGGTCTGGGTATTTCCATGGTTATAGAGAATTATTCCAGCATTTTGCAGGCTCTGATGTTTTCTTAATGATGAAGACAGAAGACAAAATCAGAAATTTAATTCCAAGTAAAATCTTGACGTTGGCAGTTCTACAGCAATTGCCCGAGAAATGCTTTGCTTCAGTTTTAAAGCAATAATTTTAGCTGGGACACAGCTGTGGAAGGACTGGGAATGTCTGTTGTGTCTCCAAGTTGCTTCTCGCCCTGAGAATTCTCACTTGGGGTAATAATTCTCATTATGGGCAATCAAGTTGAGTCTTAAGTCTGATTTTTAGAAGAGAATTTGTTCCTGCTGAAAAATCAGTTAAACCCTGAGTTGGTGCAGTTCCTGCCATGTGTTTCAAAAATACATACATAACACAAAAAGGTGGATGGGGAAGCAGAAGAGAACTAGTGCCATGTGGCTGAAATTGTGGGATTATATAATCTGAATTAAAAAAAATGTCACCAAGCCATTCTAATTCTTCCCTGAATTTCTTCAGCACTGAAATTCTCAGCCAGCTCCTGTGCTCTCTGAGTTCTGTTCTGTGGCCCAAAGGCTCGGGAGTAGTTCTGGGCTGTTCAAATAATTTTGCATATAAAACTGAGTAAACCCAACATTAACCTCACATTCTGTGTACTGAGAGTAATCAAATCTGCAGGATGGTACAAAATGCTCCTTAATGGCCTTTTAGTGGTTTAATTTTGCAGGATAATTTTTCATCACTGATTTGTCACATAAATACTTACCATGGGGTATTCCCTGGCTGTTAAAAATCAGTAAAGTTTTGATGTTTCTGTCAGAGCCCATGGAGCTCCTGGTAATTAAATGGGTAATGATGTTCAAAGATGTGTTAAAGTTTAGACACCAAAACCAGCTGAAGAACCCAAACCACAGTGCTACTTAGTGGCTGAAATGGGCATCACTGGGAGGGCTGTGCTGCAGTGGGAGGTCCTGGGGGTGAATTTGTGTTTCATGGTACGTATTTGAAAACACTTCAGCTGATAGAAGAGGATAATTCATATTTAAAATAGGGATGGTACCTGAATTAGCTGACTTAGGATATCTCATCTGAAGACTCAGGAGAGTTGTACCTTGTGCTCACAGTACATACATCTCTAATTTGGGTAGAAAAGCAATCCTGGTCACAGATTTGAGCCCAACACATCCATGTCTGAATCCCTTCAGCACCAATTTGTGCCAACACAGGGTTTTATAAAAACCTGGAAACCAATTCTCAAATGGATTGGATCTGTTGCAAACAGCACCGTAATGGCATTTCTATAGATTCCACTTCTAAAGTGAAATGTTCTGGTGACAAACAGGTAGACACAGAGTTATTTCAGTGGCACAGGTCGTCATCGAGGTGTTTTAGGCTTCTGTAGTTTTTAATACGTCTTCTGCTTTGTAGTTCCAGCATGGTTATGTCTGTTAGGAGTGGGCAGAAGCAGCCCAGAGGCTGCTGACTGCTCCTTTTCAGAATGTTTTCTGGCTAATTAGTATTTTGGAGTTCCTGTGACTCCTCTTGCTCTTCAGCAGATACTTTTCTGTGTCACCTTGAGCTGGAATTCCAGGTGCCAGACTGGAGCTTATGCAATGAGTAAGTTAAGCCTTCTCACCTTGGTAAGTTCTGTGCCTTGGGTGTTTCTGCTCTGCCAGGGTCAGATCTGAGGGGACAACATTCCCGACTCCCCTCCCGCCGTGGGACACCAGTTCTCCCACACTTCAGAGGAGCCCAGAGTGCTTTGGGTTGGAAAGGACCTTAAAGCTCATCCATTGCCCCCCTGCCATGGGCAGGGACACCTTCCACTATTCCAGGGTGCTCCAAGCCCCGTCCAGCCTGGCCTGGGACATTGACCTGCGTTATCCACAGTGAAGGGATGGAATCCCACAACTGCAGAGCAAATGGGCCAAAGGTGTGTCTGCACACCGGGAAAATCAGGGGGCTGAGCACATTCACAGACTTCTGCTTTGCTTTATGAGCAAACAAACAAAATCCTTGGATAAACTAAGCAGGGAAAAACAGTGCATGGAGTGACAGATAAAATGTTTGTAATCCCTTGTGGGCGTACTGAGGGCCTAAAGAACTTGAGGTTTTAATACTTAAAATGCACCAATTTATTAACTGAGAATTTGGGTTACTTCAAAGACATGATCCTTTTTCCAGAGTCAGATGTGGTGCAAGAAACTTTTATAGCTTGGGTGAAAAAGGAACAGGATAAAAGTGGCCCAAACCAGAGATTCCAAAAAGAGGCCAGAGAATAAAGGTCTTGAGAGCTGCTAACGTGTCTGCAGTCACATGAAGTCTTAAAAGAGAATTTTGTTAAGGTGATCAATTTAATACAAAGCATTTTAACATTTTCAGTTGAAGTCTGTGTTAGGGCTGACTGAAGGCTGCAAAATTATTTTAATTTGGGTGGGACAGATTTTATTTTTGAAGGCTTCCTTTTAAAAGCAGTTGTTTTGCATAGTGGGAGGAGATAAAAATAGTTATTTAGAGCCTTGTTTTAGTAGAGCTCTTAAGTACAGCTTAAAAGGAAGCAGTTTATTACTTGGGCCATAAATTGTTTAGTGGAAAACAAAAGATAATTTCAATAGTAAAATCAGGGTACAAGTAGAAAAAAGATTTATCGTGAGTGATAACATGCAGATTTTCCACAACTCTACTCTGCTGCCAGTATTGCTTAATACTTGAGGGTTTTTTATGATGAGATATAGTAAAATTTATTCAGCAGCTACTGAAATGATGTTTAACTGAGGCTTCCTTTTGGTGAAGAAGTAGATTTAATAACTACTTCTAATTATATTAAGGGTAAATGGAAAGTAAGACACAATAGATAAATGCATTCAGCATCTATATAAAGCTCAGAATATATGGGGATAAAATTAGTATTGCAAAGGGAATTCAAATGTGCATCAACTCATCAGTAACAACCAAGCTGAAAATTAGAAGCATCTTCCAGTGAAAGCTTTGGGGCATCTTGCTAAAATAAATAGTAGGAAAAATTATTCAGAGGCTTCAAACAGAGCTACTACATTCATGAAAAGGATTTTAGAATGTGATTGAAAATGAAAATACTCTGACCCAAGATGGTTTTGGCAGTTCTTTTACAACTGTTTATTTTTGTTTTGAGCTTTAATATTTTAGCCCTGCAGCATCAGTCAGTTGATGTTTCCTGGAGGGGCACACGTGCCTGCAGGAAGGAGAACATGGAGCTGTGTCCTTCCCTTCGTGTCCCAAGCACAGCATCTCTGTGGCAGCCGAGGGGTTTCCCACTGTCACTTTGAGCACACATTTGGGGTGTTAAAAGTACAAGTGCCCAGTGAAATAAGCACTCCAGAGCTCCATGGCTGTGGTGGCCCAGCCTCCCCCAGGGGCTGAGGGGCTGTGCCAAGGAGGGGCTGCCCGGGATCCCCTCCCAGAGCCCCGTGCCTGGGTAAGTGTTGGATGGGGGTGCTGGAAGGGGCTGGGGGCTGACACCCCCCGTCCTTCACTCCCCCTCCTCCTCCATCACTGATCCATGGTGTGGTCCCTCAGCCTCCATGCCCAGGGCTGGGTTTGGCTGTGGGGCTGTTCCCATGGGTGCCTGTCTCATCCATGGCATCCTCACATGTGGGTTGGATCCCGGTCCCAGCAATGCCCCTCTGGAGCTGAATGGAAGCTCCACAGACACAGGCTTTCACACATGGGGTCATGGAATGGTTTAGGTTGGAAGGTTCCTTAAAGCTCATCCAGTTCCAAGCCCCTGCCATGGGCAGGGACACCTTCACTAGGCATAGTTCAGTCTCGGGTGGGAGAGTGAATATGGGGGGGATTTTAGGCAGCAGTGGATACTTTTCCTATAAAAATAATGTGTCTGATCCCTCAGGTGACAAGTTGCTGATACAAACAGCAAGGTGGGCAGCTTTGTGTCATGTGTGTGTCCCCAGCACTACAAAGTCAACTCAGCAAGACACTTGATGCCACTTTGTGAAAAGACCCGGACATAAAATGCCCAAATTATTATTCTGCAGAACGTTTGATCCCACAGAAGCTCTGCTACACCAGAGTGTTTGATATCCCCGAGGTGATGTGTTTATTCCTTGCAGTAATACACAGAATGGGAATCTGAGCAGAGAAGAGTGGGTGTTGGGAACTGACAGTCCTCTGGCTGTGCAGGTCATTGATGTGGCAGGTTATTAATGTTGGGAGGACTTGGTACAACTGGACATTTATTGTGACAGCCTGTCCCTGTTGAAGCCCTTGGGAGTTCTTCCCAGGTGCTGCAGTGGGATCAGAGTCTTTGTATTTAATACTTTCAGGTTGCAGATTTGTCAGGATAATGACTTGGGCATTTTCTGTCTGGATCTTTTCACACAGTGCCATCAAGTCACACACTGTACAAGTGTCTTGCTGGGATGACTTTGTAGTGCTGGGAGGACTCAGCCCCGTGCCCCCAGCTCTGCCCTACTTACTGCATTTGTCTGGGAAAGGAAAGCCTTTCTCTAAGTTAAAAGCAAAGGCTAAATAGCCTGTGCAGTCACTAACTTTTCCCTTTGTAGTATTCAATCAATTGTAAAACATTTGAATTCATTCTGCTGAGATACAAACGTGGGCAGACTTCATCCCACACTTACTCATCAGCCCAACTCCTTTTGTTTCAGGGGAGAGCTGAGGGAGATGAGGAACTAAAGTTACATTGGCTGAACCAGTGTTTAACAGAAATTATGCAAGTTACTCTGTTATCTTGACTAAAAGTGTGAGAGCTCAGATGAGTTTAGAGCCAACTAGTTGTTTTCTCAGTTATCTGGACACATCAAAACAAGAACTAGAACCAAACTGAAAGCTTGTACCAAACACAGGAACAGTGCCATGCACTGTAAAAACTTCACGACTGTCATCCTCTCCTCCTGGATCTGGACTGATTATCAGCCAGAGCACCTTCCTGAATACCTGTGTAACTCATTCCTCACTTTCCATTCAACCTGTGCCCTGCACTGCCAGACACCTGCAGAAACCGGAATTAAAACCAAAAGAATGGGACCAAGCTGACAAGCCTGTATATTCTCCTCCTCATACACCAGTGGTGATTGAGCTACTTGACCTTGCAGTAGGTTGGAAAGCTGTTTTATGGGACTTTTTATGGAATGGTGTAATTCTCTTAGTAGGAATTTGTAATTTGTGTGATGTATTGATGGTTGTGGAAGGGCTTGGGCTGTGATGTGCAAGTTCAGAACACAAAAGCAGCTTTGAAAATTGTACTTTTTCAGTGCTCTGTGTTTGGTATCTGCTAAAAATGAGGCAGAATTTACATCACAATAAAGCTTCTCTGGAAGGCAAGATACCTTTAGGCTGTTCAATAGAAAACCCACTTGTCTAAATCTGTATTTCTCTGAATTTTCTTAATTTGGGGAAAAGATAAATCAACTTACAAAGTTAACAGATACCGTGTAATCATGTCAATGCCTCACAGTGCTGCATATCTGTGTTTTAAGGTGTGGATGCTTCAAATCAGCCTTCATTGTGGCATGGGGACATTTTGCTCAGGTGCCTGATCCCTGCCATGAGCCCACGTGAGTTGGAGTCACAGCTCCCAGTGAAGGTTTTGTGACCTATAGCAACCAAGATACTTGGGAATTGCCACATCAGGCCAGATTCTGTGGGGCTCCTCTGCTGTGTGGGGCAGCACCACGTCAAGTGTACATTGAGATGTGGTTTTCTGAAATGAATCCTGCTGAAGTACCTGTCGATGCCACATCCAAGCACTGCAGGCCAATTATGTGGGGGAACAGAGAATAGTGGGGCCTTTGCCTCCTTCCCAGTTGTGGTTTCCTACTGCACTGCCATAGCACCGACACATGGCAGAGGAGGTGATGAACATGTGACTCTGGGCTGTGGCTGCTGTGACAATTCTACAAATTCTCATCAATTTGACTTTTGTGGGGATGGTTAAGCTGAATGGGTAACCCAAAGTGCACCTCTGCTAGATGGAATGGTTTGGGTGGGAAGGGACATTAAAGCCCATCCAGTGCCACCCCCTGCCATGGGCAGGGACACCTTCCACCAGCCCAGGTTGCTCCAAGCCCCGTCCAACCTGGCCTGGGACACTTCCAGGGATGGGGCAGCCACAGCTTCTCTGGGCAACCTTCAGGTCCTGGAAGGCCACAATTAGGTCACCCTAATTCATTTGCAAATCAGTTTGGACCAAAGACCATCATCACAACTCCTTCCTCACCCATTTTTTGTTGCTGTTTTGCAGCATCTTGGACAGTTCCTGCTTCCCTTTGCCGGGGGAGCTGCAGAGGTGCTGCTGTGTGAGGAGCACGTGGCTGCCCACCTGCTCTCCCCCAGCCTGGAAATGTTACAACTGGCCATGGAACAGCTCTGAACTGATCACTTGACCATGGCAAATGAGCTGCCCTCATCAGTGTGTTCTGGTATATATTTAACTTAATAATGTGAGCAGATGGTCATTATATTGATTCATGAAGGAAGGGAGGAAGCTTGGCTGGCTGGGAACGGCCGGAGCGCGGAGCATCGGAGCGGGGCAGGATGCAGGGAAGGGGAGGAAAACAGCACATTCTCGTACTGTGTGGGGTTTGGTTGTTTGTTTTTCTCGATTTTTTTTGTTTGTTTTCTTTTTTACAAAGAACTGCTGTGGACAGGGATAAAATCAAAGCATTTTTAGGTGACTCATCTGGCCTGTCTGTGTGGTCATCTCCCAGGAGACTGGGGCTGTCAGTGCACAAGCAGGATGATGCTGAAGCATTTGCACCACTGATGGTGCTAAAAAGGGGAGAAATGGGGAGGCAGTAGCTTGTGGAGTTGTGAAACTCCTCACTCTGCTGTTGCTATTCAAGATGACAGCTCTTTTGCAGGGAAAATGTAATATTTAAGTAATTGTTCTTCAGTAAATTTTTTGCAAAGAGCAATTTTGTTCAAATCTCTCCTCATTTAATAGGATATAACTGGAGATTTAAACTAGAAGCTAATTCCATAAAATTTTCAGCCACTCTTTGTTAGCTAAACTGGGAAGTTCACAAATCCCCAGCCTGGATCAGCTCACAGGAACAGCTTGGTTTGGTTATTAATTTTGCAATTTTCACATGAGAAATGCTGTGTACACAACAAGCAGGAGCCTAATCTCGTGCTTGGGTCCCTGCTTCTCCTAGCTGCTGATTAGCTTTGCTGTCTTATCAGTTTATGTCATAGTATGTGACTATAAATTGACTTTGCAGGGAAGAGGGAATACGTTCGTCTTCACAGATGCTGCTGTTTCCATGGAGATAAAAGGACCAATGGCCTTTTCTTGGTTTGGACTGTACTACAGTGAGCAGGCAGAGATGGTGCATTCGAAAATGCAACATTTGGTGCTTTGATATTTCAGGCTAAATATCAAATGAGAAAGCATATTGTTTTTTCTCGGTGATGAAGTTGAATAATAAATACAGCTTTGGGACTTTTTCGGGAAGCAGAAAGCAAGCCCACCAGGAATGTGAGAACAGCGTGGCTGGTTTGTGCTTGCTAAACCTCCTCTCTGGGAAAAACCTTTTGGCTTTGCAAAATATAACCCTGTAGAGCCTTTGGGTTTATCTGATGCAGTGTTTGATGCTGGTTACATCACCAGTTACTTCTCCGTGATGTTCCGCCGTGGCTGATCCTCAATGAACCTGCAAAAGCTGTCAATGTGATTCTTTTTTTTTTCCTTTTTTTTTTTGTCCCTTAAGAAAGAGCTTTTCTACCTCAGGTTGCGTGAAAGAAAATATAAATCTCAAATCCACCCCCCATCCAAGGATGGCTTGCAGAAGGTGTTATTTGTGAGTACCTTTTCCTTCTTCATCTGTCGTCACGTCTCTGATATCTGTGTTGAGGATTCCAGAAGTGGGAGTAGTGATCAGTTTATTGTTTGGTAGGTTTCTTTCCACGAACCATTTTTAGGGTGTTACCTTTTTTGGCAGATGAATGATCTGTATATTAGAAATGTTTAGATGATGGTTGTGCATATGGGTAGTTAAAAATATAACGTAATAAAGTGAGTGAACTGTGTTTAGCAGTGAAAAAAAATGAGAAAACCCCCCACTTTGCATCCAAGAAGCAATGCAGGATGCCAGGAATTCTGTCTACGATGAGTCAAGGGTCTCTCTTCCATTTTGTTTGAATGCTTTGTCATATTAAAGTGTAAGCTGTCCTTTAAATACAGAAGTACTAATAGTAGGATATGCAATGCAGTTTTAAGCAATATGGTATTGATGAGGCTAAATACTGCTGCGTTTTTGTTGGTTTATATATGCTTGATCAAAACCTGAAGGTACAATAATTGCTTATTATTATTATTTATTTGAGCAGTTTCTCAAGGATTCCAGTCGGCAGGAGTTAATATTCCCTGGGTCTGATGCTGTGCAGCAGCTCCTGCCTGAGCTGTCACGTTTGCACAGGGCTCAGAGCTCAGCCACGTCCTGTTTGTGGTGGCAGTGCCGGGGTTTGGATGGAACCCACACAGGTGGTTCACTCAAAAAATGGGAACAAACCGAGCAGGACGTGCCGTGGACTTGTCCTCTCCCAGCTCCCTCCCAGTCCAGGAGCTTGGAATGGCTGTACCTGCTGTTTGCATTCCTGAGCCCCCGTGAAAGATCTGCTTCAATTAAATTAAAGCAGCTGCAATTGGCATCTGTAGCTTTTGCAGTTATTTTAATAGTGTGTCTGAGGGTCCTGATTTGAGCGAATCTGCTCCATGTTCAGCAGCACCATCCACACACAGGCTGAGTAAATTCAACCATTCAACTAAAACTCAAATAGAATAAAGAAAGAATATTGAAACCTGCCCTCAAGTTTTCTTAACCTTTTGTGTTGTGCTGAAGGGATGAGTGGTTAAGTGGAAATGCTTTAAAATCAAAATGAATGTGGGACTGTCCATGGGAAGTTGAAATAGGGAAAGTAAACTTGGCAAACAGGTTGCAGCCTTGCAGGTATACATGGATCAGCTGTAAATAGCTGTTATCACCTGGGAGAATAGTTCTGTTTGTGTGAGACTCCATTTTAATTTGGGTTCTGGGATTTGGGGATTCTGTAACTCTCAGCAGGGGATGGAATTTCATATAGTGCTTATCATGTGGTGTGAAGGGATATTTAATCCCTGGGTATTGCTTTCTTTAACAAGGAGGTTGAAATTTTATTTATAGAACCATCTTGTGCAGTATTTTCCTCTTTTACTGCTTACACATGTGGTATCTTGTACCTACCTCAGCACATTGCTGTGGAAAACAAGATGTGGGCTCTGACTTCTATATTCTGTATTTTAACTCCTGTTTAAGAGAGTTGATGCTGATCATTGAAAAGAGGAAAATGTAAGCGAGGAGGTTTTTTACAAACTAACTCTTAAGGACACACATATGTAGAAAATCTTCATGTTCTCTAAAACTAATGTGTGCTGAGCACTGAAAATGTATGTTAAACAGTTAAATACACCAGTTCTTCCTGCACGAGTGTGTTTTGAGATGAAAACTTAAATATATCTGCCAATGCTCTTGTGATATATATGCTAAAGCCTTTTGCAAAGAGTCTCTTTTTTAAGATAAAAATCTCTTTTTACATCTTAAAACATAAAAAGCTGGATTGTTGCTGTTCTAAAAAAAGCTGAAGAACAATGTCACCCCAGTGGGATCAGTGAAAGGGTTTTTTCAGCTGCTGCCCTGAATGGAACATATGTCCCTGAACCTTTGTTTTGAGTCCCAGGGTTTGCCTTGTTGTAAATCCCTCACGCTGGCTCTGGGCAGTTCAGTCTTTGTGCTTTGCTACTTTTCCTCTTTCATCAGCTGCAAACCCAACCTGTACCACTGACACTCCTCAGCTCTGGGGTCACTCTGGGTGCTGCTGGGGGAGATTATAAATGTGTTCTGGTTTGTAATGGGAGTTGTAGTGCCTTGAGAAATTCTGGGACCTAATTCAGTGGCGTGGGGAATACAGAAAAGATGGTTCTGATTTAATCTCAAAGATCTTTTCCTTCTATCACAAGCAGCTTCATATCTCTTTGCTCTTCATTTCTGCTTTTGGACTGTCTGTGGGTTTTTTCTACAGATTTTGAAAGTGCCCAGTGAGCACAACTGATACAAGTGCATCTTGTGTCCTGTTAATTATTGTACATCACCCTTCATCAGAGAGGGGTTTGTAATAAGCTTAATCAAAAGGGAAAGAAATGTTTTTAATTATAAGCATCTACATATGAACAGTCTTAATTAAATTCACCCTTGTTACAGCTAAGCCAGGATGAGGATCTCTGCAAAGTGTGCAAGGATGCAAAAGGATCCCCTCTTGCCTGTTTGTGTAGGCTATTACTGCGTTCTGATGAAACCAAAAAAACTTCATAATAATTATTTCTAATTATCTCTAATGTTAATGAGCATTGTGTTCCAGGATGGGACAAAATAACAGCTGTTCCTTGGTTAGTATTCTGTGACTGCACTGGTTTCATTCTCCCAAGAGATGATAATTATTTTCAGGCCCTTTTGATGGTGGAGAGGTCAGTGAGAGTGTGTCTAATGATTCTATTGAAAAATCCAGCTGTGGGCACTCGAGTTGGGATTACACAAAGGGGAGTATTATTCAAAACAAGAACTCCCAGTTTGCCTTTATACTGCAACATGTACAAATGATGATATATAATCATTTTGATGACAAGCAAATTTTGTGTATTCTGGGGCAAAATTCAGTGGTCTGTGCTCCAGCCTGTGTGTGCTGATCATTTAGAACTGCGGGTTTTATTGAGCATCCTTGGTATCTAATGAAAATATCTTTCATTTCTATTTAGAAAAAATTGTGTTCTGTAATGCTTTAAACTAGATTATAACCATTGCATGGAAGGGGAGACAGAAATGGAGGGAGGGAGCTGCCACCACAGCAGGTCTCCAACACATGGTTGTGCTGTTTTATGATCTCTGGGGGATTGTCTTGACTCTCAGACTGCAGTGCAAGGGAATGACGTTGGTGTTTACTTGCCCCGAGTTGCTTCATTGCCTTCCTGTCATTTGATGTCCAAGCAGCTTTGTACAAAGAACCATCTTGTGTGAAGGAAACGAGAGGAATAAAGGTGGGAGTTGGAGTCTCCCACGGTGTGTGTTACAGGAACTGTAAGGTTTTTGCATGTGCAACCATAAAAGCAAGAAGGGCATTTATTTTATACAGTTGCTGTTCAAAAAAGCACGTCGGGAAATTCCTGTAACTAATAAGAACCCTGTGAAAAACATGGTATTTGCTCTGTGCCACCACGGCCTTTCTTTGCCACATTTGGCTGCGGGACGTGAAGGGGAATGAACAGGAGAAAAGGGAAGGGTTTTCAGTGCTCCTTCAAAAGCCCAAATCATCCTGCCCTGTGTGTTTGGGGTGAAGGCCTGAGGAGTCAAAGATCTTTGGTGTCAGAACAGTAGGAATTTGTCCTTGCAAATGTGAATGGGCCCTGTGCTAAATCCCCTAGTGGTGGACGTGTCCAAGGGCAGCCACAGTCCCTCCTGGGCTGGGAGGGAGACACAGGAGTTGCCAGTCAGAACTTTCAGCTGTTTTCTCTTCCTTCCAAAAAGCAAGTTGTCCTGTGGGCTCAGTGTGTTGATTCTGAAAGGCCTTCTAGCATGTTAATGACCATGTTAATTAGCAAGCATTTAGCTGGAGTCAATGTGTCTGTATTATTAGGAGTTTTACTGTTCAGCACCTTTTTGGAGGTCTGTTTGATTATAATTCAAATTTTGTTCCTCATTAAAGAAATGGTTAGATTTATTAAACAAGAACAAGATAGACTTTACTGGCTTTTAACTATAACTTTTTCTAATCTCAGCTGTAGCCATAACTCTGGATTGACATGAGAAAGAAACTCTCAACTTGTAAAATAATGTTATTCTTCATGAGGATAAAACACTGAGAAATTGAAGTATTCCTTTGATTAGCTTGTAGGCATGAATCCAATCAAATAAGCATTCTTAGCTACCTCAGGTGACATTGCAGTGAATGGGTTTATGCAGGGGATGAACTTCTCTGCCCCTTCTTCTCTTTCCAAGCTAATTTTGGAAAGGATAGGGACAGGCATCCAGGGGCCTGAGGCTGTGCTGGTACTCCTTTTTCCATATACTCCTTGGAACATGCACCTCATGGAAAAATGTACCAGAAGAAAGGGAAGAATCCTGGCAGATGGAGGTGAACAGATTGTTATTCCAGACGAAGAGGAGGAATAATGTATGAAGTGATGTGGATGTAGGGAAGGGCAGCAGTGGAGATGAACAAACTGAGCAGGCTCCTGTCATCAGCCCCAGCAGAAACTTTATAAGGACAACATTTCTTCCAGCTGTGCTCCTGGAGCCATGTCACCAAGGCTCTGTGAGACAACAGCCTCAGTCCCTTCTGTTTGGGAGCTGATCATCGTGCAGGAAAAAGTTCCATAATAATTCTGCCAACCTACTCACAGGTTTACATGTGCTTAAAATTCAACAGTAGCAAATTAAACAAGGGGTGGGTGCCCTGTCCTGTGCTAAACAGGGTGTGCTGTCCAGAGGGAAGGGGACAAGCTGCCTCCAGGCTCCCAGCACTGCTCTGGGGTGCTCTCTGTGGCCAGTGGCCCAGCACCATCCTGCCAGGAGCAGGTGCCAGCTGAGAGGACATTGGGAAAGCAGAGGGTCACTGTTAAAGCCAAAGCAACTCCAGGTTAATAGCCTCGTGTTCTCTTCTCCCAGGTTGTTTAAAAACCAATATTGAGAAAATTGCCTGCCGAGTTTGGGAGCTGTGTTGGGGATTGTAAGAGGAAATAAAAAAACAACAACACAAACATTTGTGGCTTTATGTGATGACCAATAATGAATTTCCTTCTATCTGTACATCTGAGCAAGACTCTAGAAATGAAAGATTAAAAAGAATGGTCATTTCTGTTCACTGATGGATAGGGAAGTGTTGTTAAAATGAGTGGTTTCTAATGCAAACATGATGGCATTCATACAGAAGTGAGAGGAACAGTCACACCTGCTCTGGGTCTGGGAGCTTCCTTAGGAGCTGCATTTTTCCAGTTACATTGGCATCCTGAGGGGGATGTGAGTCAAGGGTTTGGGTTAGATTGGGTTCAGGTTTTCCTGTTCTAGTCTGTTCTCACAAGAACTTTCTTTAAGAATGGACAAATGGTTGCCTGTCTGTGAGTACCTGGGGAGAGCTGGAAGGATCTGGGCCTGGAAGTGGGAAGTCCCTTCCATGTGCACTGGGATGTTGCAGTAATGGTTCAGAAACTGATATTGCCAGAAGAACCATTCATCTCTTCAGTCATTTGTCTTGTGATGGTGCTGAAGTACCTGTGCTGTATTTATAATCCTAAATCTTTTGAAGAACATCCACTAGAGATGCAGAAACTGAACTTAATAGGGCCGAATTATCTATGAGACTGTGAGCAGGAGTGATTAATTCTCCTCCAAAATACTGAAATATATTTCTTCTGATGTCTTTAGGTGTTAAAAATTAGGAAATCAATTCTAGTTTGAATGCAAACTTGTGTAGAAGGCTGATTGCAAAATCTAGCTATAAAGTTTAAAAAAGAATTAAAAAATAAACCCAAGCAACCAAAACAAGCAAACAAAAACTCATTGGAATATTGAACTTTTTCTGGTAGGTTCCAGAGCTGTAAATGAATGCAAGGACTGTGTCAGCAGGTGATTGAAGGCACAAAATGCCACATTTGAGCCTTAAGCTGCACCAGCAGATTTACCCAAATGCTTTGATGAAATTAGCATTAGTCAGAGGCTGTAAAGTCTGGGCCTTGTTGTTTGTCAGGCTGACAGGACATCAGTCAGTGAGATTTAGAGGAACCCAGACACTGAGTCAAGATATCCCTTGAATTTTAAAATTCAGAGCAGAGTCCAGCCCTCGTGTTTGCTTCTCTAACTGGTTGGACCAAGAGCCTGCCTTTGAACAGCCTAAGAACCACCTGAAACCCAGGCTGATGTGTTGAACGCACGCCTTTGGCACCCGAGATGCTCTTGGTGGAGCACAGCAGTGACACGTGGTACCTTGATCCCAGCCTGCAGCTGCACCTTGCCGTCTGTTCCACCTCCCCCACCCCTGCCCTGGCACTTGGCACTACCAGGGGCAGTGTGTTTGCCACCTGACAAACCTCTGGCACTTCTCATTTGCTGTCAAGTTGACGGGACTGTTGCGTTTCTGCTGCACCTTCGAACAGAAACTCAGAGCAGTTGAGCTCCTAATCCCAGTCCTGTGCAATGGGTGAGTACAAATCTTGCCTGAGACTACAGGGAGAGCTTCCCTCTTTATTGTTCAGGGTTTTTGGGAACCTAGGAAAGTGAGAGTAGGACAGATTTATGGAGCCTTGTGGGCAGATTCTTTTTGGAAGAGCCGGGAGCGAGCTCTGTTCAAAAAGCTTTGTTGAGCAGAACTGAATCCAGAGAGATTTTTTCATACGTTCACTGGTTTATTCTCTGAAGAAAGAGAGAGATTTGTATGGAAAAAAAAGAGTGGTGGGAAGGAAATCTGGGACACTCTCCTACTAATTTCCTACTTTTGCTTCTACTGGAAAAATGAGGAGCCACAAAGCAGCGACTTTGCCCGTGTGAACAGTTTCCCTGCCCAGTGTGAGACTCGTGCTCTGCCCATTCCCAGTGTTCTCCCTCGGCTCTGTGGATTCCATGGAGCAGCTTCTGTGGATACTGTGATTTTTTTTTTCCTGTCAGAAAATCCAGCTTTTGCATGTTCTGGCTGCTTTTCTCATCGTCCATCAATGCTTTCAGTAACATTCTCCATCTTTCTTTTGAGTTGTTCTGGTCATTTTTCCCACTGGTTTGAAGGTGCCACCATTGGTAGCTGTATGTCCCATAATGGGAAGGTGCCTCGTGACTGAATTGTGTTGCCATTTCCAAAAGCTACTTTACAGGAGTACACTTCCAAGGTACTTTACAGGAGTTACCAGCAGTTGCTGTCTTTAAACAGAAAATCCAACTCATCCTGGCCGTGCGGTTGCTGACACACTGTTGGCAACAGAAATCAGAACGGGCTGACCTTGTCTTTTTTTCCAAAGGATTAGTAACTGACTCCTTCCTGAACAAAGCCTGGCTTCTTTTTGCTTAACCACTCTGTTTGATCTTATAAGAAAGTGACCTCACAGGGTTCACTTTAAGCCTCAAGGATGCAGAAGAATCAAAATCAATCTTCTGGAGCCTCTGTCAAGACACCAAGCAAAAGATGAGGGGGGGGGAAAGTGCATTTCTGTGCACATACACACATCCTCTGTTAACAGTCAGGTTGGATGCTTACAAGTTGTTAAATGAGGATTTTCAGTTTAATGGCTACTTCTTCTGTAGGTCCCCACTCAAAGAGCAAGGAGATATTGATTCTTTTTTTATGATTTCCTAGAAGAATGCTGTGTCTTAAGAAATTTGATTAGGTGGATTTGTCATGGAGGCCTATCTGTGCTAAACCCTTGTTTAAAGTTTCCTGGCACAAACACCAGAAATGCAGAGATATGTGCTGTGTGTTGCTTAAAGATTTTCTGAGCTTTCCTTCAGATGCAATACCTTGTCCTGTTTTGCAACTCTTCTTTGTTTTCAATTAAACAATACAAACCTAAACGATCTGGGGGGGGCAGAATATCTTTGTGTTGTAAAGCTTCTTTTTTATTTTTTTTCCATGCTTTGAACAAATGACAGCAATTAAACTTGTATTGCACAGTTCAGAATATTGTTTAAAAGGGGGTGAAACTTGGATTCTTTCCCATTTTCCAGTGGTGTATTGCAATATGTTTGTAATTGCTGGGCTTGAAGAAAGCTTGTGTCCATGTCCATTGCATTCTCCCTCCTCATGTCAGAGCACTGTGTCTGTAATTCCATTGACAGAGGAACAGCTTGACTGGTGCAGAGTAAGGAAGTCTGAAGCTTCATTTCCATGGGAATTCCAACCCTCAGTGTTGGGTTTGATCCCTGTATGGGCCTTTCACTGAAGAGTTGGACATGATGATCCTTGTGGGTCCCTTCCAGCCCAGACTATCCCATGTTTCTGGGTTTTTTGCCTTCATTCCACGTGGCGAGGCAAAACCAAAGTCTTCAATTGGCATTTGATCTTAGTCTTGCAACCAAACCCGGGCTCCTCATTGCGACAGCTCATCCCCGTCCCTTCAGTGTGTGCATTTCCAACCTGGCAAACACTCCCCTGGATTTCCTGGCATTCACAATTGACAGCTGTACATCAAATTTCATTCAACCTCACCATGAGTTTCCAATACACCTCTTAGCACCCGCCTTTTCCTCACAAGCCCCTTTCTAAACACTTGGTGGTTTGACTTTGTGTTTTTCCTTGTGTCGTAGGTCTTTAAATACTCTGCACCAGTTTTGCTGTCCAGCTCCATTGTACCATTCCCAGCTAGCTGTCCCTGCCACACACTCAGAGTACAGGTAAGAGTAGACATGGACCGCCCACTTCTGATTTTTGGAGAGAGATCTGATGTTACCATTTGACATGAGACAGGCAATAGTGGTGGAAGTTTTAAAGAGAGAAAAAAAAAAGGCATATTGGAAAAAATCCCCAATACTTTTAACATCTTGTAGGGTAGTTCTGAATTGAACTATCACTCTAGTGACTCCTTCTCCCAGGCACTCTGGAATTATACAGTAAAAGGAGTGTCATGTACCTAAAGAGGCACATCCCCCTAGATTCAGAAAGGTAGGGAGAAGCTACTGTAGGTTTAGTTCTCACATAACAAATATATTGAAATATTTATATGTAACTTGTGTAGGATATTGGTGTTGTTCTGAGCAACACTTTTTTTTAAGCCCTGAATACCTCCTGCCAGAATCCATGTGTTGTGGCACTGGGAAGGTTAAAGGCATGGACCTGCACAGGGCTCAGCACTGCCCTTTCATTTGAGGGAATTAAGGGCTTTTAAAACACATACAGGCCCTTGATGCCAAGCAGAGTCTGCCCTGAATATATCAAAAATATGTTTTCCAGCTCATAATGCTTTAACACCGATGCCTTTCCTCTGTGTTCTCTTTGATCAAGTGTGGAGAGCAGCAATTACACCTCGTAGTACAATTCCTTGGCAGTGCCAGTGTTTATTTTAACATCTTACAGAAGCATCAAAGGGCAGCTAATCTAAGTAACTGGAAATGTGAAAACTGTTAAGAAATTGTGCATGCCATGAAAAACATTGTCTTTTAATTTTTACTTTTGCTATTAGTGATTAACTTACTGATAATTGCCAGCTCATGAATAATATTAATATCAAAACATTGAAAGCCTGGTGCTGAAAAATCAAATCGTTTTGCACTGGTGACAAGGAAAGACAAAAACAAGCAATGAATCCTAAATCTGTAAATGCATAAACATATTTCTGGTTTGAATATTTCATCCCTTAGTTTTCTGTAACCATGCATGCTTGGATTCATCCTGGTGTTTTATGTTGCAGCATCTCTTTATGTGTGTCTGTTTTTTCCCTCCCATCAGAGCTCTTGGTTTATTTGGTGATAGTGAATCCATAGTTGAGTTGTGAGCCAACTGAATATTCCTTTGGTGAGGAGCAGGGCCTGAACACTGTTAGATTCCCTGCTTGCTTTTTAATGAGGTTTTTCGTTTTCCTCTGTCCTTAGTTTATAGTGCTTTAATTTTAAGGATCTTCCTACAAGGATGTTGATGGGAAAACCACCTGGTTTTTTCTGGAAAGTCTCAATGTCTTGCTCCACGTAGGTTATTATTTTTATCAGTAGTATTTCTTCTGGAATTAAAGCTTATAAAGCAGCATAACTTTGTGCTTAAAAAATCCTTCACTTCTCTAGCTTTTTTTGCCTTTCTCTCCTTGTGCAGTGAACACAGAAGTGCCCGGAGTGTGTCTGGGTGTGTAAAGCACGTGCCGTTTTTAGAGCGCCCAAAAAGGTGCCATAAGATCTTCAGCTCTTGTTTCAGGATTGAGGGGTGGGAAGGAACTCATCATTGGCCTTGTTTGCTCTCCAGGAAGTTTAGGTTCAAGGGGACCTTTTCACTCTCTACAGCTCCCTGACAGGAGGGTGGACCAGGTGGGGGTCGGGCTCTGCTCCCAGGTAACAAGTGATGGGACAAGATGAACCGGGGGAGGTTTAGGTTGGATATTAGGGAACATTTCTTCAAGGAAAGGGCTGTCCAGCCCTGGCAGAGCTGCCCAGGGCAGTGGTGGAGTCCCCAACCCTGCAGGGATTTAAAAGCTGTGGCACTTGGGGACATGGGTTAGTGGTGGCCTTGGCAGTGCTGCGGGAATGGTTGGACTTGATCTCAGAGGGCTTTTCCAACCCTGATGAATCTGTGATTCTGTGATTGCCTCCTTCTGTCACCACTTGTGAAACCTCCTGTGGAGCAACTGGCTTTTTGAAGGACATCAGGATACTGGAGCAAGCCCAGCAAAGGCTCACCAAGGTGTCTGTGGGCAGAGTACCTACAAGGGAGGAGAGCTGAGGGAACAGGGGCTTTTCCCTGGAGAAGTCTCAGGGCTGATGCTGTAGTCAACTCCTAAATTGGGGTTGTCCTGTTGACAAGGGGGAATGGATTCAAATGGAAGGAGAGCAGGTTTAGATGGAATATTGGGAAGAAATTGTTCCCTGTGAGGGTGGGGAGGCCCTGGCACAGGTTGCCCAGAGAAGCTGTGGCTGCCCCATCCCTGGAAGTGTCCAAGGCCAGGTTGGAGGGGCTTGGAGCAACCTGGGCTGGTGGGAGGTGTCCCTGCCCATGGCAGGGGGTGGGACTGGATGATCTTGAAGGTCCCTTCCAACCCGAACCATTCCATGATCCCGTGAATAGGAAAATATGGAAAAGGTGTAGCCAGTCTCTTCTAGGAGAGGATGAGGCAAGAGGCAACCAAAACAGACTGCAGTAAGGAAAATTCCAGTTAGATACAAGGCAGGGAGAGAGGGGAATTTGACCCTGATCGTGGTCAAACACCAGATCAGAGGCCAGGAGAGGAAGAGCTATCTGTGTCTTCAGTGATGCTCAGTTCAACTGGGCCCAGCAGGAGCAGCTGGCTGTGGTTAGCCCTGCTCTGAGCAGGGACTGCACCACTCATACCTCCAGAAGTCCCTTCCAACACAAATTATCCACCATCCTGAAGCACTCTGTTCTTGGGAAGACAAAAAAAAGAGCTGTAAGTTTATTTTCTAGGCTTTACTTTCAAATTCTGCAGTGATGTCAGTGCCATCCCAGGGAGTGTCCTGCTCCCAGGTGTGGTGGTGTATTAAAGCTGGGCTGTCACATGGCAGGAATTGCTTTAGTTTACCACTAATTAAAATTTCTGAAACTGTTCTGTCCAAACTGACATCCCCACAACTGGAATCTCTGAGGCAAGTGCAAATCATGCACCTGGTTTTGTACAGGACCTGTATGTGGGGATCCTGTTGCTGTGAATGAAAATGAGCTCCTAGAGCGCTAACAAGATTGGGCTTTGCATTTCCACATACACTTAATAGCATTAAATTTAGCTTTTATTCTTCCCATTTATCAATTTATAAATAGAAATCATTAGAAACAAAACCAACAGACGTGGATGCTTTGGTCGAGCTTCAGTTTTGAGGTTTTATTTAGAAAATACGCAGAGGGATAATTTTGTAGCCCAGAATTAAAAATTAAATTTGCTCTGAAAGAAGCAATTAATGAATGCACTACAGTGAAATCTGGAGCATCTCTGATTTGCTGTTAGCTAATTGCTGGATATTTTAGTCACTCCAGCAGTTTTATTTCTAGTCGAGACGATCTTTGGCATCTGTTTTGAATTGTTAACAGGGAAATAATGCATTTTTAATAACTGTAGCTATCGCAGTAATCCCTGGCCCGCTCATTTTACAATGCTCAAAATAGAAATAATACAAGTTATCTTGCATTCTCCTATTACAAGAAAATTCTAGGGAAGCCTGAGCATACTTCCAGCTAGATATTTGTCTGGGTTCCAGTTAGCCCATATGCCTCCTCTGCTTGCTCTTTTTGGGTTATTTTTGTTTGGAAATTAAAAAATATACCAGTAAAGGCTGGAACTTGGCTTCTCTGACTCCCTTTCCCTTCCTGCCTCCCAAAGCAGAGGTTTAAAAACAACGTCCTCTAGTTTGAGGCTGCAAATTCCACAAGCTGCTCTGGATTTGTTGGGATCATTTGAATACAGGTTTTGCATCTGGTAAGGAAATGGTGGCACACCCTGGAGAGGCTTCCAGAAGTAGAAATCCATGTAGTCCTGTACTTCAGTTGCTTGATCCAGACTTCATTATCATCTCAGTGGCCTCACAGCTGGAATCTGAGCAAAGTAAAGCCCAGAGATATAACGGCATCCAGAGAACAGGAATTTAATCACCTCTGCTTCTTGTTTGAAGGATGGTCTGTTCCCAGCATTTTCTAAACAAATCTTCTATGGCTTCAGACTGAGAGTAGGTTTAGATTGGATATTAGGAAGAAATTCTCCCCTGTGAGGGTGGGCAGGCCCTGGCACAGGTTGCCCAGAGAAGCTGTGGCTGCCCCATCCCTGGAAGTGTCCAAGGCCAGGCTGGAGCAACCTGGGCTAGTGGAAGGTGTCCCTGCCCCTAGCAGGGGTAACACTGGATGGGCTTTAAGGTCCCTTACAACCCAAACCAGTCTGTGGTTCAAGACACATCTTTAAACAACCTTCAGGCAGAACTTCAGCCCGTCTGGGCAGGTGGGAGGTTCCTCATCCCAGTCACACCCCCCGTGCACTGAGAGCTGCAGTGTCACCTCAGCCTTCCAGTTCCTCAGCTGGTCACACCCTCCTGGGGGTGCAGGGCTCATTCCCAGTCTCAGGACAGGTCAGCCCACCCTTGGAGATGGTCCCCACTCTGCTGAAATTGGGGGTTGGGGTTTTTGGTTGGTTTGGTTTTTTATGCCCTGCAGCCCTACTGTGCTGTAGCTGTGGGATGTTGAGGTGTGGCTGTTCCACAGGAACCCACCCAGCAGGATTGCAGGAGGAAAGTGCTCGTGCTTGGGGATGTACAGTCATTCCTGTCTGTATTCTGTGGATGGACATGGAATAGGTGATAAATGCAACTCCAACCATGGACAGATTTGCTCACCACTGCTGTCTGAGCATCTTTTCATCTCGTGTTTATTTGTAACTATGATTTCCTTGTTCTCATTTGCATGACATGTTGGCTGTCACTCATTCCTTTCTCCATCTGCTTTACCTTCCATCCTTCTAATCTGAAATTAGACGCCCTTATCATGTCCAAAGACCATTTTTAAAATCGCGAAGCTAGAGATTTTTCTTTTCTTTTTTTTTTTTCCCCAGTGAAACCTGTGAAAACAAAAAGATAATGCAAAGGATGTTATAGTACCAAAGAAATCCCATCATTTTCTTGCAGTCTCTGCCTGCTTAATGTTTAATCAGCACCTCTGGGAGGTAAAACCATCGTTCTGAAAATACTGTACTTGTGCGAAATTTTAATGTGGAATCTTTGTTTCACCAGGTAATGTTGGTTTACATGCAACAAACCACTGTATGGACAATGATAGAAGGATTGATTGTGCTATTTCTTTTTAGTCTGAGCCCCTGGTAGGCATTGGAGTTGTTTTGCCACCATAACTGGTTAACAGAGAGGCTTATCCTCCAATGATCCCAAGCTGACAGATGCTTCTACCTTGTATTAGAGTAACTTGGTTTTTTAAGTCTTCCCAAGAGCACAGTGGGAATTCTTGCACACCAGACATAGCCAGAGAAAACTGAGAGAACTTTTTGCTTAGATTCCTGAAATGAAAAATACCTCCTTACAGATAAATGTGGTACTTTGAAACCCTCGCTTTATTTTTTTTCCCACTGATGAGCACTGGACCCTTCCCCAGGCTTAGACACAAAGGAAGTACTTCACATGTCCTTCATGGAAGCATCTGTAGAGACATCCCACACCACTCCCTGGTCCTGTGGGAGCTTCCCAATGATTAGTCACAGGTGAAGCTGTAGCTGCACTTCAGAATCCTTTGTACTATTGATATAAATATTTATTGATATTCTGTGCCAAAAAAAGTTGAATAGGAATCTAATTTCTAAGTGAATAGCAATTGCCCTGCTGTGTAACTCAGCACATTTAAGCCCTCGAGCCTCTCTTCAGAATATACAGAGATTTAAAAGCTTGACAAGATTTTTTTTCAAACTGAGCAAAGGAGTGAGAGCAACATCACTCAGACCAGCAACACAGAGAGGCAAAATACAGATGGACAGAGCAAAGCAGAGCCAAACTGTGCCCAAATCCCACCCTAAGTCAGTGTGAGGTTCAGCTGATTATATAAGGCATCTGTGCTCACGCCCTATGGCAAAGGAAAGCTGGCATAATTATAGGAATACTTGTAATTTTCCACTTGATGCCTACGTGATGTAGGGATGTACAAACAGGGAATTGTGTCCCTGCACAACAAGCGGTTGGAGCACAATCAGGAGCTGCCAGAATAGCATGAAACTTACTCTTTGTTTTTTTGGATTCTCTTGTTTTTCCTCCTTCACTGTGTTCCTTTCCATCCTCCTCCTTTAGCTTGTTCTTTAGTTTAAAGGAAATGGCCCCTCGTGGTTGTTCTGGTTCAGAAGTGGCCTCGCTGCAGCCTCCTGCCAAGCCAGCATCCCTCCCTCCACCTGCCATAAAGCACTGTATAGCATTACAGATGTAGGTATTCCAAACTGCTCCTGCTTTGTAGCACCATTCATGATGCTGGCAACCCCTCATGGAGACAGAGCTCTTCCTTCTACCCGAGGAGAGGGCGGGGGGAGGTGGGAAGTTCAGCCAGTAACCAATATTTCTGTGTGTAAATCACCCACAGAAGGGGAATGTTCTGCATTTTCAGTGGAATGTGGGCAGTGAAAATACCTGTGGAAAGTTTTAAGCATGTTAAAAATAAAGGAGCCATGGCCACCGCAGGCTGGGTGTGCACAATGGGAGTCTTCTTAAGGGAAAAGCAGAGATTGCCCTTTCAAACCAGCTTTTGCCCCAGAGTTAACTCTTCAGAGTTGACCAAGCTCGTTGGGCTGTTCTTCCCTGTGCTGGAAGTCCTGCCTCAGATGGAAATGGTTAATTGGGTGGTACTTACAAACAAGTGACAGTATTTGTGGATTTAAAAACAAACCCAGGAAAATCTCAAGCTTAACTTTCCTAATGCTGTTCCCTGTGATTCTGTTCCTCTGTCTCTCTTCTTTCTTGCCCCCTCCCTTCCTTGGCAGGGAAGATAATGTTCTGCACCAGTTCTGCTGTCCACCTTCGGGGTCTAGTAGCCCATCCTCAAGATAACAGCGAAGCTGCTGAGTGTGCAGGCAGTGCTCCACCTGTATAGCCCAGCTCTCCTCTCCTCTCTTACTGGTGTGTATGGACTGGCACTTGCATGGATGCCATAGGATTCTGTCCTGTCACTCTGGGTAATGCAGAAGGCACAGTTTGTGCCCTCACTGATCTCCTGTCCATGCCTTTCTACAGCTCTTCCTCCTGTCCAGTGCTGAGAACACACTCCAGCTGTAAACAAATACCTGAAATGCACAGTTTATTTTGAACTAAAATAAACAGTTCCATAAGTCTTGGAGTGCACTGTGAGTTTTGTTCCTGTCTGTAAGTGACTGTGTGGTGTGAAGGGCACAGACTAAGGGGATTCCTTCCCCCCAAAGGCTGGGGATGTGGGGTGGGAGGGCAGCTGTTCCCCAGGAGCTGTGTTAGGCTGTGTTAACAGTTCATTTCAAGGTTGGGCAAACACCACCACGTGACATTTTATGGCTGTTACCATACAGAGATTAACCCTTCTTTCTTTGCCTTGTGATTGTTCTGAGGAACCAGCACACCTGTGTTGCAGCAGATCCTCTCACCAGGACTGGTCACACCCTGAGCTCTGTGTTCTCATTTCTTTGGCCTTGTTTGTGCAAGGCTTGTGTGCAGCAGCAGCAAAGCCCCAGATCATTGCTCATGAACTTCTGTTGCGTAATCAATGACAATACTTTTCCCAAAGCTCTGCACAAGGTTGTCATTGAAGGAATGAACTTGGAATTGTGCAGACTGACTGGGTAAATGAGAGCATGGCCACGGGTGGCCAAGCTCCCACTGCCCAAAAGGCACTTTGTTGATTACAGTCTTTCCAGACACATCCTCTAAAACAACTGGAGAATTTCTGCTGGTTGGATCTTCCAAACTGAAACAGTCCAAGTACATACACAGAGAACAGTTCCTGTGCAGTGGCATTGCCTACCCTGAGGATTGCAAGAAAGAAAGGCTGGGAGGGGGAAAAAAGGCTCTGACGTCTTTGTGGCTGTCATGAGTTAAAATACTGCTCCACACTGTCTGGAGCTCGTGGAAAGGCAGAGTGGCTTGATGTAGGGTGAAAAGCAGGTATGTATTTGTAGGTGTCTGTGGCTTTGAGGATTGGATAAAAGGAGAATCATCAGGATCAAGGGGGGAAGAACTGTGAAGGCAGCTTGAGGCTCACTCCCATTCTGTACAATGTGCTTTCGTCCCCCCAAAGGAATCCATATAAAAACAGAATACAGGTTATTTGCTTTTGTGTTAGATTTGATCTACTGTCTCTGTCCTTCCTGTGAAATGTTTTCTTGTGCTTGCCTTGGCTTTGACTGTGCAGTGTCCCAGGCCTGGGAAGGATTTGCTTGCGGAAGGATAATCTGCCTTCATGATTCTGCAGGTTTCTCTACATCCTTTGTGCTCACTGCAGACCACAAACACTATATGGCTGCTGCTGTTCTTTGCTATTGAATATTCTGGAGTTTCACGTGTTTCTTCATCACTTTTTATTACAATGTACCTGAAGAACTTTCACTCCCGCTGTAAAATTTTAGAACAATTTATGCAAAAAATTGTGTAGTGAATTAGTGGAGTTAACTGTATCCCTGGAAGGGAGCTGATGTTTACTAAGCAGGGTAACCACTGAAATGTCTGACTGTTTCTCACAATTTGGGCCTTTATAATTAGGAGTTTCTCTGAGTTGCTTCCCAAAGATAGAAACAGTAGGAATTTCTGATATTTTGACTTGCTTATCTCCTCCCAGATGTAAACAGTGATTAACTCTCTCTCCTCAGTGTACTGAACTCTGGAGCACTATAATTATTCCCTTCCAGAGGGGAAGATTTGTCCAATCTTTCAATAACTATGTATTATCTGTGTGTGTAAAGGGAAACAAAGAAGCAGGACTGCTGTTTAACCAGGCAGATTAACCCCCCAACTCCGGGTGCCAGCCCTTTTTCCTCTAAGAGGCAGCACTTGATTATCCTAAATGTGGCTGTGGTTAATGATGTGTCTCAGGAGAAAATGAAGTCAAAGCCTGACCAGTGTTATTGGCTCTTCCAGGACACTACCAGGGGGTGTTTTCTATCCAGTAGTTTTCCAATTAAGGGTAAATGGTGTCATTAGGAGTTGCTGGCATTTGAAACACTTTGAGTTTGTAGCCATAGTATCATTAAATTGTGGCATTTACTCTTGGTGGAGCACAGAGAGCAGCTGACCTTCTCTGAGGCTCTGGAAGTCAGAAATGCAGAAGTAAACATTTTCCTGTTTAAATAAATGATGTCTGGCTAAATAAAACATGCTGTGAATCTCAGGGTTTAGCAGTAGAGCCTGGTAGGGGCTGTCTTAGTTAACCAGAGTTAGAAGTAATGACCTAAATGCTGCATGTTTTTATAAAACAGAGAAAGGTACCAGCAGAAAAATTCCCTTTTTCTTCTGATTCCTCAATGAATATGCACTGTTTCTGTGAAAAGTGAAGACTATCTTATTGTGCTTCCTGGTATGGAAGGTGAAGTAGAAATGCCATTTTATTATTTTTATGGACCCATTTTCTTCTTCCATGAACTCACAGGACTGAAGAAAAGCTGCCGCTTTGGGGAAATTCAGTTGGGGAATTTCTCCTTTGGCACCTTTTGGCACTTGCACCGCTTAGGATCAGGCTGTTCTGGTTTTCTTCTGCAATGTGGAGTTCCCCTTTGCAAACACATTCAGCTCTTAGGGGGATTTGCCTAAAATGGGTAGGTGAGACTTCAGTTTTGCTGTTATTTTCTGCACATGTATTATTTCCTCTCTGTAACTCATTGTGGGAGCTCATTAAAACAGCTCAGAGCAGCGTGTGTGGACACTTTGGGCTGGATTTTTATGCACCACTAGATGAAGCAAAAAAAAAAAAACAACCACCACCAACAAACCAATTCAACTATGATAAATTAAGAGATTCATCTCCCAAAGTAGATCTTTAGTAGCTGAAACAAAGTATTATGTAATGTGAGGAGAAGCAATAACTCCCTGAAAAATGTAGAAGGGTGTAGATCTCAAACATGAATGCAGTCAAGGTTTTGAGATGTTTCCTTAGCCAAGCCTCCAGCTGTGCCGTGGAATATGGATTGCCACCATTCCAAGCAACTCCAGATTCATCATGAGTTTGAATTATATAATAATTTGTGGCTGAGGAAGCTCCTCCCATGAGCAGGTGCCATCGGGATGGAGCAGCACTGACACTGCATTTGAGGTCATTGGCAAGAGGAGGGGACCTGGCTGCTCACAAGTCACTGCCTGAAAAGGCTGAGACCCCTCTAACCCCCCACCCACAGCTTTGCTGAGGGGCCACTCCCCCGGTGGGATATTCATTTGCCAAACTGACCATTTTAAAGTGCAGCACGAAGTCTTTTTTCACCTCAAGTACTGAAACGGAGCAGGGACTTTCAGGAAATATAACTCCAAAAATATATCTACCAGCGTCGGGGGCAGTTCTGGCTTTGTTCGCGTTGTCCCGGGATTGAGTGTGGTGGGTTGCTGGGGTTCCCGGGAATTGGCTGTGTCCCGGCATGGCTGCTAGAGGGAGCTCCAATGCTGCCTGAGCCAGGGCTTTCCCGGGAAATCACTCCCGACATCCATGGGTCGGTCCATGAAGCTGCAGATGAAAACGAGGGAGGAAACCAGCTGGATGTGCTTTTGCACTCTGTGACACTGGAGATGGGATACATGGATATATATGCCAGCATCCCCTGCAGTCACTGGTGTCTCTGTGTTTTATAATTATTATCCTAAATGTTGTTTAGAAATGTTATAATTATTCCCTGTTTGCCTGTGCAGTTTGCTCTGCCTCCACCTTTCTCGAGCACAAGATGTCCCAGGGAAGGTGTGTGTTTGACAATCCATGGAAACCACGTGGGGTGTTTCACATCCCACTGTCTGATGGGTGTCTAGGAAGGAGTATGAGAACAAGACAAACATAACAGCAACACCTCTCCCAGGCTCCAGCAGGTTTTGACAAGAAGCTGATCCATCAGTGATGTGTAGTAGGTTTTCAAATAAAGAAATTGATAATTACTATTTTTGAAAGGCACAAAACTATGATTATATGAATTTCAATACTGCTGGATAGGTGTTTCTGCTGTCAAAGCAGCAGAAATTCTAGTTTTACTATTCTACCTCTACTGAAGTCATTTGTAATAGTTAAGTGTATCACACCTGTGTCTACAAGGTGTTTGGTTTCTGAACCTTTTCTCTCATTTTTCATGATATGGTTTAGTGGGCGTGGGGGGATTCAGGCAAAGGTTGGACTTGGTGATCTGGGAGGTCTTTTCCTACTGTAAAGATTCTGTGCTTCAGGTGGGTTTCCCATTTTCTGTGGACTCCACAAACTGCAGCAGCTGCTCAGGGCAGGGCTGGACCTGTCCGGGGCTGATCACACTCAGAGCCTGGAGTGACTCGGCTGAACAGCAGTGGGGGATTATCCCCCTTCCCCCCTGCTGCTCTGGGAAGGACACTCTGCCCTCCTGGCAAAGGCAGAGGGGCTCTGGTGAGGGCAGAGTCCCCCCAGTGTGCTCGTAGGGTCCAGCTCCTCGCTGGGCTCAGGGATCACTCGCTCTGGTGGGCTGACAAAAACTGAGAGAGAAAGAGAGACAGAACTTCACTGAGCCCATCCACGAGGAGAAAAAATGTCATTAATGAGTTCAGGGAGAGTTTTTCTGGCTATGTCTGGATCCAGCCCAGCCTCCTGCTCTCAGCTACTGGCTGACCTTTGGTGACTCAGCCCTGCTGCCATCCCACTCCCTCCCTGTGACCCGGGGACAGCCGGTCACTGACCCTCCGAGGAGACCTTGGGGACCTTCGTGGGGTTGGGAGGGACTCAGAGCAAGTTATGTTTGTTTTTAGCAACAGAATGCTACAGGGTCAGGAGGAAAGGGGAGCTGTGCAGATATCAGAACAAAATACAGAACCACTGAATGGTTTGTGGTTGAAGGGACCTTAAAAATCATCCAGTTCCACCCCCTAGTTCCAACCTCAGTTCCATCCTCCACTAGAACCAGGTTGCTCCAATCCCAATCCAACATGTTTTGGGTTCCACAGTAAGTGCATAGCAAACATGGGGTACTCGTTAAAGCTTCTCTGAAACAAAGATGCTAATCCAGGGGGGAGTTTCAAAGCCCCTGATGAGTATGGCCCCTCCTTTGTGCTCAGCCAACACCTTTATTTGCCCTTCATGGGTCCCCTGGGTCAGTTCTGTAAAACACAGGTGTTGCTGTTTTCCCTTTAGAGTTGGGGGGTGAGATTTGAGAAAATTTGAAAATATTTATCTATATTTGCTAAACAAGCTGAGAAGCTGGAAGTTCAAATAACCAAAGGCCATTTCTTTGATTTATGTTTACTTTCCATATTCAAGTGAAAATTTGTACACAATATAATGCAAAATATGTCCCTTTCTAATTTCCAGTGTTTCAAGCAAGTCTTTTTTGTTCCCTACCCATTCAGATATTTTGCTTTTTTTTTTTTTCTATGTTATTTGTATGCTCTTTGGCCTTTGGTGATCTTTGGCTGATGCATTCATAGAACAAATGCCTAAAATCAACCCAGTTTATGACCCATTAATATAAGCATTTTTTCCCTAAAGAAATTATGTCACGTTTCATTCAGCTCCGAATTTTTTTTCCCCCAAGCCAATCACTGGAGCATTGCACACCTGAAAATGAGATAGTCTTGAAATCCATCTTGCTCTCTTCAATTAAATTCATCTTTATGGAGAATTCAATTAGTTGTAATTGCTATTTTGTGACAAGATTTTGCCAGGGGCCGGTGTAGTAAGATAATTAATCTCCATCAGGAAATGTTACTTAAATAGTTTTCCTTTGTCACCCTACGAGCAGAGTTATTAATCAGGTGCCGTGTCTGACACGGGGCAGCACGGGCAGCTCCCCCACTCCTGGGTGGAGCAGATGTTTCTGACAAACAAGTTTGTTTGCTGTGGGTCACGGGGTGTCTGATTAAAGCCATTTTGCTTTGTTCTTTGTTAGTGGGGGAGCTCTCAGCTCTCAGCTGCCCCTGGAAGCCACCAGAGTGCTGCTGGTGCCTCCAGCATGGAACTGAGGAGCTCTCCACGCTGAGCATTTCAGAAGCACATGAGGACGTCTTCTGCTTTATAACCAGACTTTATTAGTGAAAGATCTTCTAAAATTGTCTTCCTTGTTGATTTTGGGCAGCTCAATGAAAATATATCCATACTGGATTCCAAGGGAGACATGGACAGTCCTTGGTTAGGTTAGTTCAGTGCTTCAAGGCTAGAAAATGCTCCGTGCTAAGGCAAGGGAAGAGCCATTGCTTTTAAAACAGAAAACAACTGAGTAATAGGCATTGTCAGCTCATTTGATGTTTTTCATCAGAGACTTATGGATGATCAAAGAGCCAAGAGGGGAGGCAAAGGTTTAGGTGTGTAGTGGAGCAGCAGGAAGCCCGTCACCTCATTCCAGATGAGGCCAAATGAACGCTGAGCTTGGCTTTCATGTTCCATGAGACACTTGTCTCAGCCACAGCACTCAGTCCACCTGCAGAAAGCTTAGCCAGGAGTAGAAAAATTTGGGAGGCAGTTTTTGTTAATCTCCGTGCAAGATCTCCATGCTTTATCTGTCAAAACTGGAGTGGTAAAATTTGGAGCTTGTGGAGGCTCAAAGTGGGAATGAAGTGGTGCCTCCTCCAGCCAGATGGGCAAGTTCCTGCTGGTGTTTGTTCAGTCTGATTCTCTGGTATGGAAGAGTTAAATGGTGAAATGGTCTTTGGGTAGAATTGAAGAAGGGGAAGACTAATTTAAAGCTTACTTTGACATTTTCCTTTCATATTCTTTTTGTTTTGAGGGCTTTTCCAAACAATTTCAGCATTGTGTATATATATATACATGTATGCACACGCATACAGCAATTTCCAGGTAGGATTGGTCTCTAAACACCTCCAGCTGCATCCAGAGGGCAGCCAGGACCTTTGGCCCTCTCAAATGCTTCTGGGACTGCCTATTCTGATTTCGGGGGTTTCATTGGAGCTGCACTAGTTCCCCTGTGTACAAAGGCCCTCTGAACTGTTCTGCTGTAAATACTGTTTGGAGCTGAGGGTGAATATGGGAAGCACTTGTGAACTCTGAAGTCATGTAAAGTGTGTGGTCATCTTCTCGTGGTTTCAACTCCTTTTAGTATGAAAAGGCAGGGGAGTGGAAATTATTGTTAGAGTAAATAGATAAAAGTAAACTGCCAGTTAGCTGAAAAATCCTGCTTCCTTTCTGTTGAGGAAGTCCTGTGTAGTTCCCCATCCTGCTCTCAGCACACACACCACTAACCCCACTTTTTGTTGTTTTGTCAGACCTGCTGATGTAGCTCCAGTTGGGTTTGTTTTTGGATTCTCTGCTAGTTTGCTAATAGCATGTTATTTAACTCAGGTTTGTAAGCCTTTGCTCCCAGAAAACAATGATGCTTTTAAAAAATCTAACCCTGTTTTCAGTTGGTAGGTTTGAGCCTACAGAGGAGTAGGATCACTGAAATATTGACTGTGCATGTGTGGTGATAAAAGGGTGATTTTCTGTGTTTAAAAGAAGCATCGTAACCTCTGACAGACTGATACAGTGCACTAGAATTTAAATCATTAAATCTGCTTATCTGAAATATCTCTGTCAATTTTTCTTTTCAGAAATGATGGAATTAAGGTAATAGATGCAGCTTTACTGAATAATAGGGTAACAGCATATGGATTGTAGGTCTTTGAATCCACTTAACAGCATATGTAATTCTGTACATTTCCTGGGAAACAAAAGGGTGATGCTCATTGATCCAGAGTATCCTGTAATCTGCTGCTTCTGTGAAATGCTGGGTGATGACAGAAAAACACCCCCAGCACGCAGGGAAATAGTCATTGATTGCAAGGGGATGTGTTGAAACAGGCTGAGAGTCAGATGGATTCTGAAATTGTAATGCTGATGGTTCTGGAGAGCTACAGGAACGAATGGCTTTGTCATGGTACGTGATAAATGGGCTCCTGGCAGTGCAGCCTGGGGCTCCTGCTGCCCCTGGAGCTGTGCAGGGCAGTCAGGCTCCTGTTCCAGCCCCTGGAGCTGTGCAGGGCAGTCAGGCTCCTGCTCCAGCCCCTGGAGCTGTGCAGGGCAGTCAGGCTCCTGCTCCAGCCCCTGGAGCTGTGCAGGGCAGTCAGGCTCCTGTTCCAGCCCCTGGAGCTGTGCAGGGGAGTGAGGCTCCCCTTCCAGCCCCTGTTTTCCCTGTCCGTGTGCACTCCCAGGATGCAGATTGCAGCATGTGGAAATGCATGGGCTGTCTCAGCACTCACTGGGGATGTAAGGGCTGCTGATGGGAAGGTGAGAACCAAACCTCGACCCTGTTAACCAACAGGAAGAGTGAAGTGAAGCCTGTCCCCGAGCCACTCCTGAGGTGCACTCCTGTGCCAGCAGGTCTGTCGGGCTGGGAGCTGTCAGAATGTTCTTACATACACGTGCAGCAGGTACACCCAACAGAAATAGTCCCTGTTTTAAACTATGAAGTCATAAGTCTCTGTTTTTAGGGTGTAAGGTTTTGTGTGTGCTCCTTTTCGTATCCAGCCTGATGAGGATTTTATTCTCCACTGCATCACTTGCACAGAGCTGCTCCCAGCTGGTCCAGGAGGACAGTGGTAACACTGGAGCCTGCAAAAGGACACATGATATTCAAACATGTTTTAAATTACACATCTGGTTTAGGTTTACTCAACAGCCCTTGTTTGCTGTTATTTTTCAGTCAGGTGATCTCGAATGCCATGCAAGAATCCTTGGAGAACTGGGGTCTGTGTGGTTCCTGGGTGGATACTGGTATGGGGGCTTGTTCAGAGTGTTCTTTGTCTGTCCTGAGGCTGCTGGGCTGTGATGGAAGTGATTCGTTTTGCTCCCACTGTGGGGAGCGGTCACTCCTAAGACAGCAGTTGGCCTAACTGGGTTACAGTAAGTGCTTAATTCACAGTAATCAAGGAACCTTACCCATATTGTGAACGTGTTTTCAGATGTATGGCTTTCATAAACATCACTTTCTTTGCACATGATACACAAACAAAAGAGGGAAAGGCCAGGGACACAAATGAGAACTTTTAGGGGAGAGTAAGTTTGTCCAACCATGTTGTTGAACAAGACATTTTCAAACACTTCTGTTCTGAGATTACATTAGCAGGCTGGACCTTGGCCTCACAGGGGATTAAACATGGATCTGGAAGCTTTAATGTCTCCAAACTCAGTTATATACAATTGGCTGCTGCTCTCACATCAGGTTTTTTCTTCCTTCTTTGGAAAACCTCAATTCCCACGTCGGATGTACGGCTTGGTTTTGTTTTCATGGTTCTAAACTTGAGCTGCAAATAGGAGTGAAGCTTGTTAATAAACATCTGATCTTTGTGTAACTCTGGGAATAAGTGTAATTTAAATGATGGGCTTTACTTCTAACAAAGCCAAAACCATATCACTGCAATATTTGAACATGAAATCAGTTCCTCTGGCAAGACAGCACCTTAAAAAACAATGCTGATGAGATGGTCAGCAGATAATAAATTCTAAACTGCTTGTTGTCATCCCCTGATAAAGCTAATTTTTCTCAGGGTTCAGGGCTGGGGGACTTCCAGCTCCTTTGGAAAACCCAGCAGAAGGCTGGACAAGGCAGACACGGGGGGTGAGAGTCTGTGACACAGCAGTGAACTCTTGGACAGCAGGGCCATGAATCTTTAGCTGTTACTGCTGGAGATAATCGAGTTGGTGGCAGTTTTTTAAAATTATTTTTTCTAGTAACATTTTCACAGAAATTAGATCATTTCTTGAAAAAGAAACTTCTCCAAGTCCCCCTGTTGTTACTCCTGCAGGCCTCTAGGAATTCCTCTAGGAATGCAGGCCCCAACTTTGCAAGCACAAACTGGGTTTTATTTAATATAATTCTGCTGTCTCTGCACAGAAATTCAATTTTATTTTTGCACAGTTCTGAAACTAATGAAGCCAGCTGAGCTTGCTAGCCTGGCTTTTAGGATCATGTTGGGCTGGCTTTGTTTCCTAGACGCTGCTTTTCTTATAGATTTAAAATCTCTTTGAGATACTGGGATTATGTTTTGATTTAGAAAGTATGTTGTAAAAATGAGTGTTTGGGCACCCTTCTGTGTTAGGAACCTGGGAACAGGAGCTGTGTTCTGAGGACAGGCAACATGAGCTTCCAACTTGGAGCTGGTTTCCATTCCCAATGTTGGGAGTGCTCTAGACCCAACAAGGGATCTAGAGCATTCCCAGCATTAGGAATGGAAATCATTCAAGCCCCAGGCAAGGAAAGCTTTTTATTTCCAAGAGCAGCATTAAACATGTGTTTAGGTACTTTCTTGTCTAAATGGTTCATTAAAATATTTGGAACAAAATGTGCGAGAAGAGGAAATTAGAAGCAGGAATTTCCTTGGTATTCTTTAAGATCCTTCCCTGTGAAGCTGCCTTTCCATAGGTGAGCAGTGCCAGTGCTGTCAGCAGAGCTATTAAATTGTCTGTCCAAAAGAAAGGCTGAACCTGAACTGTGTTTTCAGGGTTTCTCCCAAAGACTAGTATCAAGTGAGGGATGTTTCACCGTGTCCTGCTTCCCCCACAATTCTGCGGAACCCTCTGGAGTTGGGCTGTTCTACTTTTAGATCTACAGCCAGACAGGTTTTCTGAACTGGATGTGTGTGAGTGCAGCTGCCAGAGGTGCTGCAGCTTCCCTGGGAGCTCCTGCCTCTGCATCAGACCTGGTTTCGGATGGCAGTGCATGCCCAGAGAGCAGAGCTGTGACACGGCAGTGACTCGCTGGAGACAGTGGGTCAGAATTCGGCACGTTCCGGGCCAGCTCCTGGTCTGGCAGTGTCCCCTGGCAGTGCCAAGGCTGTGGGAGTAGGAGAAAGGAATGATGAGCTGCTGCCCTGCCTCTGGGGCCTGACAATGCCTTGACTGCACTAATTAAGGCAGGACACGGGTGCACGGCTGATAAACGATGCTGCAGACGTTACAGCAGAGCTTCCAGCCATAGCTCCATCAGATTCCTCCTGCTTGCTGGGAGGAGACCAGGCTCTTCATTAGTTCCTGGTCCATGATATTGAAATTGGAATTTCCCACAGCTTGTTTCCTTAGGGCCATTTGTTTGGGAGATCAGGACTGTGTGACAGAACGAATGCTGAACTGACCGTCACTGGGTTCCTTCTGGGGTCTTTTGGGAATGATGTGGCCTCCCTGATGGCTTGGCAGATCTCTGCCAAGGGATATGAAGGGATAATTTTCTTTGATAGCCAGTGTAATGGCTGGAATATTATTTCCAGTTTTGTTTCTGAGGGAGGGGGTTGTCCTGGTTGAGTATGACCCTTCTGTCACCTTCTTTTTGCCTGTTGGGATTAGAAGCTTTGGGCTTACCCACCAAATGGAGCACTGAGACTGGCATCCAAAGTCAGACCATCCTCAAGCAAGGGTAAATATTTCCATTTGGTGAACCTGCACTTTGGAATATAAGGAAATAATTTGGTCCTCTTTTGTATGTGGGCATGTGGAGTATCACAGCATCAACCCGCACTGAACAGGTTTCCCTTTCTTCCGTGTGCTGCCAGTTCATGGGAAGAAACTGTGCCAAGCAGCAATTATTCACTGAGCAATACCCAGCACAGAGCTATAAATATTTAATATATTATTCTGCATTCCTTCCCTCAGTCTGAGAAAGATGCAATGCCATGCTGCTGCTCTCACCAAAGGTCTGACAGAGCTCAGAACTGCCTTTTCCCTTCACACACACTCTGAGTTGCTGTTTGCAGACAGAATATTTTTATACTTTGATGCTCCAAGTGACTTTTACTTCTTAGCCAAAAGACGATATATTTAAGCAGTCTTTATTTGGGATCAAGCTGGGGGTTTGCTTCAACTGCAATTATTTCATCTGTCACCACTGTGCATTTTCATGCCAGAAGAATATCTTGGCTTTTCTCAATGTGGATATTTTTCTGGCTGCTTGCACGATGTCTGCATGTGCTGTGTGGTTATTTGTAGCCTCTGCCAGCAGTAGATAGGTAGTGCTGGGCTCTCCTCTATCCTCTGCTTAACAGCTAATGAAGCAGTTGCAGCCATCTGCCCTGATGGGAATGGACTGTTCCTGCCCCAGCTTAGCATTAGTCACTCAAATTGAGCCTGGAGGGCTGGAAGCTGCCCAGGGGACCCTGAGGAGGGGAGGCAGCTGTACTGAGTCATCACAGTGGGGGGACTCTCACTCGGCCCAGTAAGAACCTCCATATAACTTTGCCCTCCTTCAAGAGTTAACAAAGGTTTATAGCGTGGACACGGCGCTGGACTAGAAAATTACTTCTCCTGTTTATTCTTCTCAGCAAGAACATAGTTCTGTGTGGTTCTGTTACACTGGGGCTTGCTGCAGTCACATTGACAGCTTCCAAATGTCTCAATGATTCCCACTGTCACTGCTCCACACTGAGACAGAGTAGTTTCAGGTCTCTCTGTCTCCCAGATCAATAACACTCCTCGGGTGTTATCACAGCTAAGCAAAGGCCCATTTGAGACTGTCAGTTCACAGGATTCATTCCCTACCCCTTCTATGCCCATACAATGTAGGGAACTGCATCTTAGACTGTTCCCAAAATAATCTTCAGTTATACTGATTTTTGTATTTGTGAAAAATCATTTCTTTCATCACAAAAAAGCAAAATAAACCAGAACTTTGTATCATTGCTCAAGGTAACGAGAGCAAATTGTGCCTTTCACTTGAATCTGCTCAAACATTGTGGAATCAGATTTTTTAGATACCCTGTTGCTGGGAATCCTGTACCCTTGGGTTTGCCCACCACATAGTGCCAATAACAGGAGTTAGAGCCCGTGGCCTTGTTTTGTGCTTCAGGGCAGAACTCTTGACTACAATTGTGGTTATTCTTTTTGTTTGTGGATGCCTAAAGCCTACTGAATAAGCCAGCAACTGTGTCTGAATTTTAGACCAATGATCTCTTGGTAATACTGGTATTTTGTCCTGCAGAAGTGGGCTGGTTATGATTCCTGTGAGACTGATGGACATAGATGGCAGCTCTAGGCAAGCTTATCCAGGACTTGTGTGCATCCCTACTCTGTATACTCCTTTTAGCCTTGAAAGCAGTTGTTATTACCAACAATTACACACATTCTCCAAGTTTCATGCTGCCCACGTTAGCAGTAAATAATCCCACTGGGTGTAGCCCTGTGTGCCCAGTTTAGTCACAGTTCATGCCACGGTTCCTCTAAAACGTCAGGAATTCATGTGACCAAGAGATGTCATTCAATGACTCATCACTCAAACTGGGGCAGATTTCCTCAACTCCTCACCTAGAAGGACCTTGCAAACTCCATGGAAACAAACTGGAGGTACAAAAGAGCTCCCAGGGTGGTTTAGAGCACTCCCTGATAATACAGAACAGTTCTGCAGTGTGTGTGCTCTGTCTTAGCTCATTTGCACTCAAAGCCTTGGGCATAGTTCCACAGTTCATAGTACTTCGAGGTTTTCTTAATATCTTTATTAATATCAATGGAAATTGTACATATATAGACAAGTCTATTTCATTTTAATAGTATCTTTTTAATAGCTTTATCATTAGCTAGTGTATGTACTTTTTTCTGGGCTACAAATGTCCTGAGTCAGTGCCCATTATGAATAAACAGGATTGTCAGATCTTCCTCCTTGTCTTCTTTAGAAAACTTTCTTTAATGCAGTATTTTATTTTCCTGTCCAGCTAATTTGTTAAAAAGCAAAGCAAAACAAACAAAGCTTGTTTTGAAGTAACTTAAAAGAGATATATTTTCATTTTTCCTGACATTCGTGAAGTGACTCTGTGTACAATGAGATATTTTGTTTGCTGTAGCTTAATGGCATTGTGTTCAGAATATGGGTTATTTTTATGTTTTAAATTAACTTTCCATCTTTCAGCAGTTTGGAAAGAAACCAAAAGATTTAAATGGGACTTGAGCTGGAAAGAAAGAAGGGGAGTGATTATGTGATTACACTAAAATTATTCTGTAAATTCAATAAGAGCAAACTGATTTTCTGTACCCCAAATCCAGATCTTTCAGTAGATTTTAAACTTGATTTCTTCTGGGTGTTTTTCCTGGCCAGTAAACTTTGATTTGCATGTTGTCAGACCACTCCTGAGGTTTCCCACAGCGACAGGTTGAGTCTGTGGGTGGGTTGCCAGGTAAAAAGGCTGGGCTAGAGCATTTCTGGGTGTCTTGCCCTCCTTAGTGTAGGTCTTGTTTTCCATCTTTCTCCCTCATCCAGGGGTTTCTGCAGTTCAGCTCCTGTGGCTTTTCCTGTCTTTGGCACTGTTTCTGTGTCTGACCTGCATGTAAGAAAACCAGTTCTAAGCCTTTCTCCGGGGGGCTGCTTTGATTCAATCCCTGTATGGGCCATTCAGGAGGAGTTGGACTCCATGATCCTCACAGGTCCCTTCCAGCTCAGAAAATTCCATGAAATCCGTTTTTCATTCCTGTATTTGATGGAAGAAATCGTGCAAGGATGGGAAGTTTCTAACACAGACACTTATTGTAAGATGCTCCATCATCTGCCTCTGTCCTGCTAGAGGGACTCCCTGGCCCCTGGTGACACAGCCAAAGCTGCAGTGGGGTCTCTCCATCCCTCAGCCACCCATGGGTGCCCACCATGGATAGCAGATGAATCTTTGGAGCCCTTCCATGCCCCTGGTGCCCGTGGGACTCTGGGCACGCTGGCAGCTGTGGTGGCTCTGTGCTGCCAGCCCCCAAATCGATTCGATCTGTGGCTTCCTGTGCTTTGGGCTCTTTAGCTGCAGTTACCAAGGACACAAACAATCACGCTTTGAACTGCTTGCAGCTGCAGCAGGGAAGTTTCTAGAGAACTGTCTTGGTAGAAATAACCTTTCAGCCGTGTCTCAGCGTGGACAGCCCCAAGTTGCACCAGCAGAGGTTTAGATTGGATATTAGGAAAAAGTTTCTTCACTGAAAGGGTTGGCAAGCCCTGGAAAAGGCTGCTCAGGGAAGTGGTGGACTCAGCATCCGTGGAAATATTCAGAAAACGTGTGGATGTGGTGCTGAGTGCCATGGGTTAGTGCTGGACCTGGCAGTGGCAGGTGGATGGTTGGACTTGATGATCTTGGAGGTCTTTCCCAACCTTAAGGATTCGGTGATTTATGATGGGTATTTTTGCTGTGGGAGCTGTGCTTTTCCCTGTGTTTTTAAACAGATTTATGCCTCTCCTGACTGCAGGGTTTGGGGACACCCTGGGTGTCTGCATTCAGAAGGAAAACTAAGGATTTTTAATGAAGCTGTAATCCTGCTCCTTGGGCCTGTGTAAGAAGTCCCCGAGGTCACCACGTGCTCAGTGTCAGTCACAACACAATCAAGGTTGTGCCGGGGTGGAGGCTAATTACTGCTCATTAGCATCTCTAATTTATGCACAGCCCATCATCCCTGCACAGACACTGCGTCTGAGAAATATTTATTTATAGTAGGAAGGGCCAAACTGTGAAGATTTTTTTAAATCCGTGTTAAAAGCAAGGCAAAAAGTCTCACAGAGTGAGCCAGGCTGGCACTTCCACAGCACACTGTGTTATGCAGGAAACTTAATTATAAGTAAATTAAGTTCCCCTTTTCAGTTGTTAAACCAACAAGCACCGACAAAGCCGACATATGTGAGCCACCCCCTCAAAATTCAGCACTATTCACAAATCTTGAACTGTGCAAGCAAACAAATTACAGGGTGGAATAAGCTCCCAAAAGCTATTTTGAAGCTTTAGTGCTTTAGTTAAAAGCTATTTGGACAATATGGTTTGTTTCCATTCCTGTACAGCCGATTCTTGCTGTGTTTGTGGCCTCCTCCCTTCACACCACCCTGTTTATTTTTGTAAACATATTAGTAATCTTGGGACTACAGTAAAGATTTGCCACTGATTTATGAATAGCCACTGTAAATATAATTAGTGCAATTCTAAGGTGAATGTTATGAACCTCCACAGCCCATACATGTTTCTGGCTGTGTGAGCAAAGGTTGATCTATGGCCGTTGGTGTAAGGGCTGTTCATTATAAATGAATAAGTGCAAGTAACCATTTAAAAAAAATTTCTAACATGATGATGGAGTTTTCATGATGAGGCTTTGGCTAATGTTTTATTACAGCTTGAGGAAAAACTGGCTTTACCCTAAAAATGTAACTCTGTATTATATGTCTAATAAACCCGAAGTCATGCTCAAGGAGAGCAGGTCTAATTAGGAACAGCAGGCACATTAAAGCATTGCTGCTCAAACATCAGCTTGCTTGGAGCACTTACTCAGGACTTACAGTATCTTAACTGAACTTTCTGGTGCAATAATTCTTCAGGACAACTCTGTCCTTGCCTTTGTGGATAGAGAACACAAAGCCACAGAATGTGAGGATGGCTGTTCTGTTGGTAGATAAATGAGGAGATGTGATGCCCAGCGTGAGCAAGAGAGGAGGGTTGAACTGCAGGAGGCTCTGGCAGAAGAATTTTGCCCGGTTTTCCCCTTTCCATGCTATTTTTGCTTAGTGGATAAATTGAGGCTGAAAGCAGTGTGGCCAGGAATGTGTCCTTGGAAGCTGCACAGAACTGCTCTCCCGTGCCCATGGTTTGGGTCACGTGCACTGTCCTGTCCTGGTGCTGCTCTGCCAGTTCCCTTTTGGCACCAATATATTCTGAGGTTCTGCACCCACACAGGTGAATGGAGCTGGGATTTCCCTACCAAGAACACACAGAAAGGAGGAGACAGGTTCTGGAAAAGCTCAGTATAATGGTGCTCACAGCAGGACTCGTGTCAGCCATTCACAGAACAAAGCATTGTCACTCCTGTAACAGATACAGAAGGGTAGAGTGCTTTAGAATATTGAAAATTAATCATGCTGTGACTTTTTCAGGGAAATGTTTCTCTAATTTGCCTCTCTCTAGTCTAGGAAAGGGCTGTTGGGTTTTTTGTTTGTGTATTTTGGTTTTACACTCAGGTTTAATGGCATGCTAAGTGTTCTGAAAAAAGAAGGAAGAAAATGTAAAGTCATTGAGCACTTGATGTTTAAGGTATTTTTGAATAGTTTGTACTTTTAATTTAGTTTATGCGTTAATACTTTATAATTTTATTCTTTTGCTGTCATCTCAGGACTTCGTTGGAAACAGGAAGCAGCGTCTCAACTGATCCTCTCAGGTACTGTAGTAATAATAGAAGTTAGTTTTAGGTTTAAAGTAACAGAAATTACCTTTATTCTGTATCAGGGGTACATCACATGACTTTATCTTGCAATGCACAGCCAACGAAGGCATTGGGTTTTTCTAAGAGTGGATAATTTGCTCTTTTCCGGGATTTCCAACTTGAAATTCAGTTCTGTCTTCAAAGACTGTGTTTGCTCTGAGAGCAGCATGAAGGGGAGGGAGGGAAGGTGTGTTTGTGCAGATTTTTATAACCTTTATGCTGAGAACCTCTGCCCTGTCCTGGCAGCTCTGTGCTGCTCTGCATGAACAGTCCTGGCTGGGAGATGTCACTGCTGGTTTTTGTTGCTCAGCATTTTGATAAAAGCACGTGTATAAACTTCAGAGAGCACTGTCACAGGAGTCACTGCAGTAACTGGGATTTCACTTTGATCGCTCAATTTAGAAAGAAATGCTTAGCCCTGTTAACACTGCATATCAAATGGGTTCTTGCATCCTTTATTCTCCTCCTTGCACATTGAGCAAGTGTATCAAAGGCACAGACTTCCTTTGATTAAGCTGGGGCAGAGTCCTTCCCTCTCAAATTGACAGTTGTTTTGGTACCAGTCTTCCTCTGGAGATGTTATGGGTTGAGAATGTGACTTTTTCCCACATTATGTCATTTTAACCTTGCTTGAACGAAACAGTGGGAACTGTTCTGTTTAACCTTATTCAAATTAAAGGCTGCCTATAATTAATCTTCCATTATTTTCCAGTGTAAAGTCTTCTGAAAGTAAAGCATATGCCCTATTACCATTTCCTAAGCACCCACCCCCTATGTTGTGATATTCTCTTTGTCCTCAGCACAGCAACACTGCACAACATTCTGTGTTTTGGGCAGTAGTTTTGTTCCCATCTCCCAGTGTGACCAGAACACTGTGTCTTTGTCTGGGAGGACAATGCAGGAAACAATCCCAACTTGCCCCTGCCCTGCTTTTGTGCAAAATTGTTTTAGGAAGACCATCAGTATCTGGTGTGTGATGTACCAGGTATTGCTGCCACCTTTATTCCAGGCTGGCTAAATCTTTGTGGAAAAAGATTTCCTTACAACATTTTTTCTTCCAGTGGATTTCTTCCCAAGGGAGAGTATCAGAGAGGAAGATGGGGAAGAATTTTATAGATGCTGGAAGTGGCTGAATTTTAACATTTGCTGGGAAAAGGAATAGTTTAAGTTGCCCTGACTGTAAAAATAGATTTCAGACTCATTAACTACAAATTGAACAATTTTCTGAAGTTTAAAAAGTCCAGAGTAAAACAGTCATAAAGGAGACAATAAAGAAATTCTCATATTATGTCAGCTAAACACGTGGGTTTTTCTTAGTGTTAAGTAGTTATTGAGGAAAATGTGACATGTAGTCGACTTCAGTAGGTCAAACAAGCCTGTTCTGGAGCTGTAATTATACAGAGTTCAGACTATTATTTTTAAGTAAAATGAGAGATAATAGAATTCTTCTTGTTAGTGAATGTTCTCGTGAACCTGTTGAACAAATTGGCCTTTGAATGATCCGTAAAATGGGATGTACCAATTCATATGGACCCACCCAGTGTCCTGTCAAGCTATTAGTATTTCCTAGTCAGGCTACTCTTCTTCATTTTGCTCACAAAGTTCCTGTCTCCATCAACAAGGTAAGTTTGCCCTCAAAGAACCACTCTTCTAGTTCTCAGTGCTGGAAAGAGCAAGGGTTAATGTGAAAAATTTGCTTATGTCCATTCTAAAGAGGGAAGTATGTAAAAATTGGCATATTTTACATATGTATATTTTGGTTGTCACAATTTCTTCCATAGCCTGCACAGTATTTACTCTGGATATTTTGAGTTGGCCTCTGTCAGCTTTCAGCTGGCATCTGAAAATATTTTGTTTCCTAATATCTAAATCTTAATGTTGGCCTTCTGGAGTGCTGGATTACCAGACCTGTTTCAAATTATGTGGATATTTAAGTGTTTGAGCTTTGCAGATATTTGTGGCAGGTTTGTCATCTTCTGTAACAAATTGATCAACCAGCGGTTGAGTAAGTTCAGAGAACAGATGTGCAGAAAGGACAGTCAGCATTAAGAGAACAGCAAACTTCTTATTATTCTACTCCACGGATACTTTGGCACCTTAAAGGCTTAATAACCAAAACTAAAGGATAGTATTGAATGATGATTAATATTATCTGTGGGGGAGTGCATAAATCTGAGAGATGTTTGAAGCCAAATAACTTTGTTTTGAGTTATGGAGTGTTTCTAGGCAGCAGAGCTTCCCTTCAGTAAACATGGAGGGGAGAGGGCTTGGTTTGCTGTCCCTGCCTGTCTGGATGTCACCACCACCCCTGGGTGTCCCCGTGGTGCAGCAGAGCCCGAGGGCTCCGTATGAACACGGCTCTTCCCTCTTCCCTGATGGGGAAGGATGTTTGCTGGGGGGTACCCAGGAGTGCCTGAGAGGGACAGGAGGGGAGATCAGTTTGCCAGAGCCTTTTGCATCAGAGTTTGCCTTATTCTTTGAGCAACTGAAGATGCTGGAAAGCAGTGCTGGGAAAGGGCCCTGGGGGTCCTGGTGGTGCCAGCTGGCCCTGAGTCAGCAGTGCCCTGGCAGCCAGGAGGGACATCCCTGTCCTGGGGCATCAGGGAGGGGATTGTCCCGCTCTGCTCTGCCCTGGGGCGGCCTCACCTCAACATTGGGGCAGTTTGGGGGGACACAATGGAAGGAAGGGATTGAGCCATCAGAGAGTGTCCAAAGGAGGCAACGGAGATGGGGAAGGGCCTTGATTTGAAGCCGTGTGAGGACACTGAGGGCACTTGGTGTGTTCAGCTGGAGGAGACTGAGGGGAGACCTCAGTGCAGTTCCAATGCCTGGGCAGGGGCAGAGGAGGGGCAGGGACTGAGCTCTGCTCTGGGGGGACCAGGGACAGCACCCAGGGAATGGCTGGAGCTGTGTCAGGGCAGGATCAGGTTGGATCTCAGCCAAAGGTTCTTCCCCCAGAGGCTGGTTGGGCACTGCCCAGGCTCCCCAGGGCAGTGGGCACAGCCCCAAGGCTGCCAGAGCTCCAGGAGGGTTTGGCTGATCCTCTGGGGCACAGGGGGTGACTCTTGGGGATGGGCCTGTGCAGGGCCAGGGTTGGACTGGATGGTCCTTGTGGGTCCCTTCCAGCTCAGCATATTCTGGGATTCTGTAATTTTCCCACCAACTTTCATGTGGAGATGGCTTGGTTTCCAGGATCAGGACAGGGACTGGTCTCCAGGAGCTTTGGGTGCTGTTCCATCCTGTGAGCAGTGAGGCCTTTAACCCTCCCAGGAACTAATTTAGCATCAAAACCTTGTTTTGTGCACCTGATCTGTAATCCTCGTGCGATCCCCACTTTTACATGTGGTGTGCACAGGGAATCCTGGAATGAGTACAGCCACTGTCTTGGCACCATGAAATTCCGGAGCTCCACAATGCAGGAATGGCTACCATGAAGTTTTTGTGTGTAGCCACTGAAATATTTCACCCTGAAGCCATGAAAGACTCATTGAAAACAGTTTTCTTACTGCAAAGTTACAATTCCTGTGTTCCACCTAAGTAGGTGGATACGCTGTTTTTCTAGGCAAGTGAAATATTTTCAGGAATGTTCCTGGCATATCACCATGAGGGTTTCAGTAAGTAAATAAATAACAGTACTTCAATATATGTATTTAAGATATGTACTTTTAATATCTATTTTAAATATGTATTATGTATGTCATATATTTATAAATTTATAGTGTATTATTATGTCATTACTATATCATTTTATTTATATATTTATAAATATTTGTTTAAATTTATGTATATGTTTTACACATTAATGTTTACTAATTAATTTTTTATTTATTTTTATTTATAATTATTTATATTATATGTATATATAAAATATATATTTAATATAAGTAGTTCTATATATGTGAAGGGTAAAGATTTATATAGGTAGACAAGTCAATTTACCTGCTGTCCCCAACTTTTGAAATCAGTCCACCAGTAACTCCAGCACTGGCTTCCTGCTGGGGTTATTTCATACAAAGTTCTCCCTCCTCAGTGGATTGTTTTCCTTCAGCCTCAGTTCTTCAGGATTTGGCAAGAAAACCAGCCCTAAAAAAGGGGGTGGTGGACTGGAGTGTTTTCACTTTGCCCTTTTTTTTAGTGGCTGGTTTTGAAAGCCTTGTCAGAGGCTTCACATGCTGTGCCAGAGCTGAACTCTGATTATAGAAATTCTCTGAAAAGCCCTCACAGCTCCAGTGCTGAAGCTGCAGCACATCCAAAAATCCCTACTCCTGTCAGGCCTGGGAATTCTGAGTCAAAGGTTTTGGAAAATGCCTTTCTGAAAGAACTAGTTCTATATCCTGGGTGAGCGTGAGATGAAGCTTAATTTTCTTTGTTGTTTTCCTCTGGAAGACAAGGGAAATGAAGAACGTATGGAGAGCGTGGGGCTTTTCATTTGCAAAAGTCCTAATTAGCATTTTGTCTGCGTGCAGGGTGGGATAATCGGGGTTGGATGCTGTCAGGAAATCCATGGGTACATGGCTTCTGGGCACTGAAAGCCCACTGTTTAGAAAGAAATAATTAAGGTGATAAATAGTTGGGGTTTTTTTCTGGAAAGGATATGATGGTGAGAAAGAAATTGCTTTGTAATGTGAGCAGACAAAGGATAAGTTTTCTGAAAAGTCTCATTTCAGGATCAAGTGTCCCTTGAGCTTAGTTGTCTCTGGCTGACTTTCCCCTTCTTCCTTGATCCTGGGAATAGCTGGGAATAGCTGTTCTTGGTTATAACCTTTTTCTCTTTCTTTTTTTCCTGCCTTTTTTAAAGGAATATCAAAACGTTGAGACATAAGAATGTTCTGATAGGGAAAACTCTTTTTTTTTTTTTTTTTTGATGCAGTTTGTTCTTGGAAACAAAGGGAAAAGGATTTCATCTTGGCACCACCACAAATGGCCAAACACAGGGCAGAGGCAGTGCCAGGAGGTTTGGGCTCACCAGGAGTCAGTGGGTCTCGAGGGCCTTTCCTCAGTTCCTCTTTAGATAAAACACTCTGGAGAACAGGAGATGAAAAGCTGGGGTGGGAGATTTTGATAAGAAAATCTAAATACCCTTCCCACGATGGCATCACTTGAAGATTGCCAAGCTAATGTAGCCCGAGGGAATGTGAGTTCCAGAAGAAAAATAGGCTTGAACTTGGGCAGTATTTAATATTGTTGGGGGATGATCTTCCTTCTCACCAGTCATGTTTGCTCAGGAATCCCCAGCTCTGGTGCTGGTCGGAAAGAAATCCCAGGAGTAAGTGCAGGCAGCACAGGGAATTGGGTACTTGAAAGAGAAGCTTCACAAGAAATTATCTTTTAAAAGGCCAAAGGCAATTTTTCAAAGGCAATTTTTTGATGCAAGTTGCTTTTCCCATGATCTGTTAGTTCCCTGTCCTGGACAATGTGTTTTTAGGGAAATACCACACAAAGCATGATGGGAACATTGTTGAATGTTGTCTGGGCACAACTTACTGACTTCTTCCCTTCAGGAAAGAAACTGCCAATTCTTACTCCAATGTATTTATAATTTCATTTCAATTAAACTTACACAAACCAGTTTTCAAAGAAGATGCAAGACACTTTTGTAACTGAACAGTGACAATGAGTAAAACCAGAAACCCCCTAAATATAGCTTATATAGATCCCTAAATATAGCTTATTATCCAGGCACTTGGGGAACTAGATATGTGTACGTGGAAAAGAGCCTCAGGTTAAGGTTTAGGGGTTCGGTTTTCCTTTCATATTTTTTAAACAGTGTTAAAATGCTTGTGGATTTTTTGGGGGGAGGGGATTGGAGGAGGTTTATGGCTTTTTGTTTGAATTTTTTGTTTTAGGTTTTGGTTGGTTGGTTGGTTGTTTTTTTTGGTTTATTGTTTGTTGGGTTTGTTTTAAACGCCCATCTAAGTGCCAGAATCTTTGGGTTTTAATTATTTCTTCAGATTCTGCTTTTGGTATTGTTGTTGTAACTGTTGAACTCAAGTTCCTCTCTACTCTTTGACACTACTGCAAGCTGTAGCCTAAATATTTACTATTAGTGATTTTCAGAAACTAAACAGAATAAGAAATAACCAGATTGTAGTTTGTGGAAAAACAAACTTACCAGCAAACTGGACACAAGCATTGGTCAGTCCCCACTAGGCCATTTCTTATTTAACACCAGGAAAAAAACTTTTTTAAAAATGATAAATTGCTACTGAAGTTCTCTTGTGCCAGTGATGTTTCCTGCAACACATCAGTTCTGTGCCATTCACTGTGGGACTGGAGAAGAGGAGGGATGGGCTCCAACCTCTTCTGTGTGACCAGGGACAGCAGCCAGGGAATGGCTGGAGCTGTGTCAGGGCAGGCTCAGGTTGGATCTCAGCCAAAGGTTCTTCCCCCAGAGGCTGGTTGGGCACTGCCCAGGCTCCCCAGGGCAGTGGGCACAGCCCCAAGGCTGCCAGAGCTCCAGGAGGGTTTGGACAACACTCTGAGGGACAGGTTGGGATTGTTGGGGTGTCTGTGCAGGGCCAGGGTTGGACTGGATGATCTTTGTGGGTCCCTCCCAGCTCAGGGGATTCATATAATCATGGGGTGGTTTGGGTTGGGAAGGGACCTTAAAGCTCATCTCATTCCACCCCCTGCCATGGGCAGGGACACCTTCCACTAGCCCAGGTTGCTCCAAGCCCCTCCAAACTGGCCTTGGACACTCCCAGGGATGGGGCAGCCACAGCTTCTCTGGGCAACCTGTGCCAGGGCCTCCCCACCCTCACAGGGAAGGATTTCTTCCTAATCTCTACTCTAAACGTGCCCTTTGTGATTCTGTTCTCTGATTCTCACTCCTGAACAGGACATGTGCACGTTGGGATGGAGAGGAAAGAATAAAGGGGGGGTGGGGGGAGAGGTGGTAGAATTGGGCCATGATAAAAGACAGACATTTTTAAAAATTTGGGCTCGTGTCTTCTCAGAACAAAAGCATCCCCCTTTTATCGTGCCTAGCAGAGGTTTAAATAGCAGATGCTGCTCATTTTGACAGTTCCCCCCTCCAGCAGCTCCCAGCCCGCAGCACGGGGATGGCTCCGGCGGCGGGGGGGCTGTGCCTGCCCGGGATCCCCCGGGATGCTCCACCGGGATCTCCCGGAAGGGCTGTCCGTTGCCGCCGGCTGGCTGGCTGTCCGTCCGTCTGTCCCTCTGTCCTCGCTGTCTGTCTGTTTGTCCGTCCATCCGTCCATCTGTCCCCGGTGGTCCCCCCTGCGCCCGCGACTCGGGGGTTGGTTTATCCTTCCCCCTCAGCTCCCTGGAAAAGCGCGTTGGGAACAAGATAAGCACAATCTGGTGTGCGAGCGGGAGGGTCTGAGCTCCTGCCCGTCTTCCTTTTTTTTTTTTTTCCTTTTTTTTCTGTTTTTTTCCCCTCCTCGTTACAAGAAACCCCCAGTTCCCGAGGTGCCGCAGACAATGGAGCCGATGCGCTGGTACAGGAGGAGCTGATTAACAGGGGAAAAAAAGGAAAAGGGCAAAGGCTTGCAGCCCCATGTGCTGGGAGCACAGCTCTGCTGTGGGTACCGGGCAGCGGTGTCAGAGCCCAGCGAGCTGATCGCCTGCGTTTGCCGAACTTCTGGGAGCTCTAAGGATGCTTTCCAAAGCTCCGTCAAAGCCCGGAGCTGGAATATATCCACGTTGTTTGTCCAGAGGGCTCTTAGAATGGCCTAAAATAGCCAAAAGGAGAAGTGGGATTTCTGTGTAAGAGCAGTTATCCCGGTAGGATTGGGGACTCGAGGGCAGATAAACCGCGAGCAGGATCAAAGAGCGCCCATGAATTTGTCTCCTTTGTGCGGCTGCCTCTTTGTATGAGCGGGGGGCACTGGGAGCTGCAGGTGCTGAGCCATGTGCGGGGCTGCCTGGTGGCACCGGCGGCGATTCCACACACACACACTTCAGCAATAAGGAGAGGAGTGTGTTGGACTCGATTTGAGTCATTCAAATCGTAACAAAAAAGTCTTGTGTTGCTAAAACCTCGCTGCAGAGCACGGGTGCTGCAGCAGAAGGGTTTGAAAATGCTGAAGTTGAAGGCCTTCTGCTTGGATTACTGGCAGTTTTTATGTCTCCAGCCTCTTCATGGTTTCTATAAAAGGTAAGAAAACATTAACTCTGAAATGCTTCTCGGCACATGGTGCCACCAGTGCTTTCCCTTGCTGTTCTGCTCCCTTGCTGAAAGGCAGGGGAGAAGGGAGTGGTAGGGAATTAACGAGAACTTGTGACAAAGATTGTAAAGCTGCTTTTTTATTGCATTAATTATCAGCCACTCTTGTCTCTGTGCATGCAGATGTGAAGGTGCCGTTTGGCTTTAACATCTACTTTAGATCATCTCAGCTAAGACTCAGTACTTTCTCTGCCCTGATATTTTATCCTTAGGCACAGCAATGTGTAGTGTACAGACTGTAAACAGCACTGGGAGATTAATTGAAATGTCATGGAAATTTATGTAATGCAGAGAGGATCCTTTTTTTCCTCGAGATATTTAGTAATATAATAGTTCATCGTTCATCTCCCTCCCGGCACAAAGTGCACATCAGAGTCACTCAGAGCAATGGGCACTTCACTTAGGCAGGTCTGACACACAGCTCAGATGATTGATGGTGAATGGTGATCGGAAAGAATAGGTCTGGGTGTCAGATGCATTGAGCTTTGCCTATTTAATGGAACAGCAAAATAAGCAATTCCATTTAACATGTCCCTGAACTTACTCTGATGCTTTTTAATCTAAACTTTGGGTTTCTTGCTCTTGATTTCCACTACTAAGCAGAGGGAATTAGATGGGTTTGAATTTTCTGGGGGGAAAGTGGGGGATCCCTTCATTGTTAACAAAACCCGTGCGATTCTTTAAAATAGGATTCCGTTCTTGTTCTGTACACTGTCTGCTCTGGCTACCTATTGTCAGCCTACAGAAAGTGCTTTGTACTAAATGCTAATTGCAGTTGAATTTTTCATGCAGTGACTGAAGGCTGGAAAAGGGAACTGTTCCAATCTTTTTCAAGGTTTCAGGGGTACCCTGCACTTTCTGGCATTGAGTAATATAGGACCCTCATCTGTGACCATTGGCTTGTGAAGTTTCAAAAGATAGCTTTATTCTCCTCTTCTTGAAGCTTTTCACAGATTCCATTTCCAAGCCAAAAAATTTCCAACCTAGTCCCAGCCCATTGTGATGTTTTCCTTGCTGGGAAACCATCTAAAATAATAGAAATGTGGCCAGACTGTTTTGACACAAATAAATACAACTAAACCCGAGCTTTATGTCTTGGATTCCTGGCAAAATCCCAGCTTTGTGGCAAATGAATTACTCTAGAGTTATTCTACATCTCCTAATGGAAGCCTCTGCAATAGCTCAGCACTGTCCATTTATTTTCTTCCAGATAGTTAATTTATTTGCCATCAAAACCTGGACGTACTTGAGCCCCGCTCCTGCAGTGTGTTTGCATGAACAGAAGCAAAAACAGGCCTTAAGCACTTAAATATCAGATATTGAAGCACTTTGCTGTCATCTTTTTGTGAAAAAGGAAAATTGAAGGAAAGTTGCAACTTTCTCATGTGTGAGACAAAATAATTAAAGCACAGTGACAAACAAGCATGAAAAGCAGGTGCTCCAGAATAACAAAACTTAAATGCAAGGAAGTTCATATGAAAAAGAAAGAACAAAACTTACTCTCAATTACTTTTTATTAGTAATTGTAGATTGTTTAAAACAGTCTTGGAAAAGAGCCCAGGGGCTGTGCGGAGGTTTTGTGTGTGCCCTGTGTATATATTTCATATTTTTGTGTATGAAATGAGATAACCAAAACAGGACTTGAGGAACATTTCCATTAGGTCAGTCTTGCCACATGAATTTTTAGTGTTATCATGAGAGTTACTACTCTGTTACAGCTCCATGGGGTGGGGGAAGATGTGTCAGAGAACGTGGGCAGGAGCAAACTTCAGACAGCTCTGTGTGACATTCCCTGGTGACCAACCGTGGCTGCAGGTGAAGAGGGGCAATAAGGAGTTGTGGGGTACCAACACTGACCCTCTGAGCCCCCCCCCGTGTTCAGGTGGTGCTGTGACTGCAGGAGACCCCAGAGCAGACCCAGGGACAGACAGACCCTGTGGAATAGCTGCCCAGCTCCCACTGAAGCCACATGGGGTGACTCAGACACTCCTTGTTGGCCACGAGTGCTCTGCTCATCACCCCTCGTGCCCTCAATGTCCTGGCAGGGCTTGGCAAGCCCTGTGTGACATGAAATGGGACTGTTCTCTGTCCTTTTGTGGACTGTCTGACTTTTAGTTTCAGTTGCAGTCAGTGCTCAGAACTGTGGTGAGTGTTTCTTGTTGCTTCAGCAGCTCCGTGACATTCTGCTCCTTGTTGGGACATCCAGCTGTGTTTGTCAGCTTTTGTTACTCAGGGAATTCTTGTGGGTTCATGTCCAGAGAAGGGAATGGAGCTGGGGAGGGGGCTGGAGCAGCAGGAGGGGCTGAGGGAGCTGGGGGGGCTCAGCCTGGAGAAAAGGAGGCTCAGGGGGGACCTTCTGGCTCTGCAACCCCCTGACAGGAGGGGGGAGCCGGGGGGGGTCGGGCTCTGCTCCCAGGGAACGAGGGACAGGAGGAGAGGGAACAGCCTCAAGTGTTCAAAAACCACATAGATGTGGCACTTGGGGACATAGTTTAGTGGTGGCCTTGGCAGTGCTGGGTTAATGGTTGGACTCAGTAATCTCAGAAGACTCTTCCAGCCTGAGTGATTCTATGTCTGTTGCTTGACCTGGACGGCTCTGATTTATATATAATTTTATTTTGCACTGGGATATCTATAGACTTGTGTGGATATGTCTGTATTTGTATAATTTTTATGTTGCACTGGGAGCCACTTCCATGGAATTGTGTGTCTATACTGAAATCCATGGACTTCAAGAGAAGTGTGTGCAGGGTGCGCTGGGTGTTGCAACTTCTCTTGCATGTCACATCCACCCTGAACACAGGGAGTGGTGGGATAGGGCTGGCACAGTTAGAAAAGGGGCCTCTTCCTCAAACCCTTGAGAACAAGACTACACTGCGAGGCTCAGGTGGGCTGTGGTGGTGGGCTGGCCCTGCTCCCAGAGCTGTGGAGCTGGGAGCAGGATGGAGGGCAAGGAAAATGAGCCAGTCCCTCTCCCTGGCTGTAACTGCAGTGCCAGAAAACAGGGAGTCTGCATGATGGGACAAAGTAAAACCAGGACAGTTTTTCAAATGCGTTTATGTATACAAGGTAAAAATCCAACCCCAAAGTGACAAGCTGGGCATATGGCATTCCTCAGGAGAAGCCCAGGTGAGGGCAGACACCCAGCCTAGAGAGAGAGATTCTCTAGAGTTTGTTCTCTCAGCACAGCAAGGGAGAGGGGGAAATAGGACAAAATACACCAACTGCACTTTTAGTCCATTCTTTGAATTTGGCAGCATCTTCAGTAGCCAGGACTTTGCCCGTCCCCTGTATATTCATAAAACAAAGTCACTGCAAGGTGATGCTGCTCATGCCTCCAGGAGTGTGCACAGAAACCAACAGCCTGATTTATCCAAGTTGCAGCAAATTGCATAAAGCAAACCGGAGGAACTGGGGTAGAAACCTGCTCTGAAAAATGTTTGGTAATGCAGTGCTTTATGAAGATGAGGTTTCAGAGCTCTGTTGTCATTAACCCCGAGGGCATTTTGGTCAGTTCTGTAGAACCCTCACTTAAGGGCTGGTTTTGGTATCCTCTGAATGCAGGCACTGAAAGTGCTGGGATGTGCTTCTGTGACAGATTAAAGTGTGATATGAGCAAATCACTGTCGGCTTTCTGTGGGGTTGGGAGGATGAATGTCTCGTGCTTTACTTCAAGGATTATTATAAAACCATGTGGCTTCAGGTTTAGCATGTGAAAGTGAGGATTTTCCTTAGCCAGGGGGTAAAGCTTCGTGCTGTGCTGCTGCCAGCTGGTGTGTAATAGCCCAAGCAAGAAATTGTTACCATTAGCATTGCATTAAAGACCAAGCAGAAGGTGAGGAAATGTGTGACTGGCACTGAGGGCCGCTGGCATCTGGAGATTTTTCCTCCCCGAATGTCTTCTCTCATCTTGTTAAAGTAAAAGTATTTTAAAAAACACAAAGAAAATGCCAGGTTCACAAAGGCCACCTTATTGCTGGAATCCTTTGCTTGACAAGCACAGCAGTTTTCAAATTATTTCTTCTCACTCGCAGTTTTCCTTTTGGCCTGTATAAATGAGGCACGAGTCCCTTGCAGAACAATTAGGGCCATTTCTAATGAGCATCTGATTGCAGCCACCCCGATGGAACAGGCAGAGTGAGAGATGACTGGTTTTTTGAAGCGGGGATTAGTTGAAATTGTTTCTGCCACCCTTCAGCTGGGACTCACAGTTCCAACACTGTGATTCAGGATAGGTTGAATCATGTGCTTAAGCCCATCTCTGGGCAGAATAGGTCTATCTTTTGGTACGTGATTCATTCCCATGAGGATGTTTCAGTGCTGATTATAAATGAAGATGCTTTGATGAATTGGCTTGGTAGGAGCAGCTTATTGCTGCCATACTGGAATGTCACAGGGTATCTGAGTGTCAGAAGCCACTTAAAGCCACTCTGATATTGCACTCTGCAGGGCAGCTGCAGCTCATCCTCTTTCCCACTCTTATCCTAGAAAAATTTGTAGCATTTGAAGCCATTAAAGGAATTGCCTGCCTTAATTTAGATGCTGTTTCAAAGACAGCACATGGGCTTTAGATGATCTATGTCAGGGTTGTCCTCTAGGTTAACTCTTTGTTAAAAAGAATGTGCTTTGAAAGTCTTTGTTCCTCATTTCTGGTGTTAACAGCGTGGCCTCTGCTGTGGGGTTATGTGAGGTGGGTTCAGATGAGGTGGATAACAGGCAGTGCTGCATTTTAAGGGAAATGCAGCATTAAAAAAGCTGCAAAGAACTCAACGGTCGCTCGTTCCTACATTACTAATTCCTTATTTAAGAACAGATTTAATAAGGGGGGCAAAGTTCTATACATTACTATAATCCTATATTCCTGGAGACAGTAGCTGTATACTGGTTACAAACCTCAGTAACAGCAAGTGGTGGGGGGGAAAATCCTTTAAGTTCACATTCATGAGAACAGGGAGCTTCTTGTGCCACTTATGGACAGTGATGTCAGTGGGTTTGTGTTTCTTGCTGTCAGTTAAGGATGAGCTCCTTTGCAGTATCTTAAGAGCAAAGTGGGTGGGAGAAATTACTGGAGCTTTGCCTTGAACTTGCATTGAGAGTTCACCATATATGTTGTTAGAAACAAATAGTTTGCTTTCACTTGACAGTGACTTCATCCAGAGCAGGGCTGAGTCATGGCCTGGAGGACAGATCTCTCTCCAGAGGATCCTCTTGGCAACGCTTATGCAACTGCAGAGCAGCTGAGAGCTTCCCCCACCTCCCAAATCCCCCACCCTCTGGAAGCACAGCCTGCAAACAGCACAGATTGCAGTATTCCCACAGTCAGCAGAAAAATGACTAAGAGGAAACCCTCAAATAAATACACAAAGTAGAAAAATGCCTTAAAAGCCATCAGAGGATTTGTCTGCACTGAGGAACTGATTCCAAGTTGAGAAATTTAAATGAAAATACATGAAATACCTGCTAATCTGGTGGAAGCCTTCCTTGGAACGTCATTAGTTTTCTCTGAATCTAAAAGAGTCTTGGTGCAGGTGTTCAAAGTGCATTGTGCAAAATGCCTTGAATTCACAGTTCTGGTTTGTCTCAACTTCCCAGGCTGTTCTTCCTCCCAGCCTGGGATCCCTTCCTCCCATCTGATGGGATCTCTTGACTTTCCATGCCCTGGTTAACTGAGCTGTGCTGTGGGATGGGGCATGGCTGAGCCCAAACCCTGCACAGATCTATGGGGCTGCCTGATGCCTCTCCCCTTACCAGTGCTGGAACTGGGTTAAACTGGGTTCCACACCAGAGACAGTTCTTTGTGTGTATGCCTGCCTCTCCCTGCCTCTCCCCTGCAGGCTCCAGTACATCCATTCTCCAGGCTTCCTGAAACTTTCCTTTTCTCCCCCCCTTCCCTCTCACCCAGGAACCATCTGTGAGCCCTCAGGTTCTCCCTTCTCTGCACTGGTACAGATTTTAACCTTCCACAAACAGCTCTGAAGTCTGATGGGTTTGTGAGGATCTGGGAACCTGTGCTGGGGCTGTGGCTGGGGGTTCCTGCCCTTTAGCTGCCTCCCTGGAGCACAGAGGGTTTGCCAGGCTCTTCTTTCCCCCTCCAGTGTCTCCTGTATTTAGATGCAGCGGATGGGCAGCCCCTGGAGCAGTCCCAGTTTAATTGTGCCTCTGGCTCAGTGCCCTGCAGAGGGGAATTGGAAGCTTTCTGAGTTTCCTTTGATAGTTGTCCAAGACTGAGTCACAGAAAAGGGAGTCTGGGAGCACAGTGGTGGCCTGGAGACATCCAAGGAGAAGCTGCAGCTGGAAGGGTCCTGGAGGGGCCTCTGTGAAGGATCCTAAACTCTCCAGCATGCTGGGGATGAGGGGGATGCCCTTTATCAAAATGCCAGGTTCAGGCTGGGTTTGTTGAGCAGAAGGAGTGGTGTGTGCTTGTCACTGCTGTCAACTCCCAGGAAACAGCGTGGTTTGCATATTCTGGTCATGAAAAATCAGAAAAGGAAGTTAAAAGGGAAGGAAAGAGAATACAGTGAAGGCTGAGGAAAAAATACGTGGTGAAGATATTTTATTTAAACCCCTTCTCTAAGTCAAAATATTGGCGTGTTGCAAGTTGAAGGTTTAAAGGTGCCGTAAGTTGTCCAAAGAGCCAGAATGCTTTTCAAGCTAAAAATTTAAACTCCATCTATTTGTCAGACTCTTTTCAATCCTTAATTGGTAATAGCTGTTGTATAAGGGGAATACTACCTAAGTTAAAAATAGGTCTGGGACTGCAGTGACAACCTAAAGCAGGCAAGCTCCAACAGTTACATTTTCCTTTTGTCAAATGACTATAAAAATAATGTACATCAGAACAAAAATTATGTTAAAATCTGGTTTGTGACCATTTCATCCCGGTAAAAACTTCAGCAAAATAGGCAAATTTTATTCTTTACCCTTGAAGGCTGCAGCAGGCCCTTTTCCCTATGGCAGGAATGTTACACTGACCTGATTTAGGCTGAGCCTAAGGCACAGTTAGAGCACTCAGGCTATCTTAGCTGCAGACATGCCACTGTGAAGCGATGCACCATTCAGAGCAGGGGCTTTATCCAAAACCAAATCAGATAAGGTGTCCTGGGTGCTGCTTTTCTCTGAGCCACCTCATCCTACCTCTGGTGACACTCTGGGCTCCTCTCCTCTCTGAACCCTCTGCTTATCATCCTGCAGGCTCTGCTGCCAAATAGGAATGAATCTCCAGAGGGGGGAGAGTAATAGAGTGTGAGGCTCCAAATTAAGCGCTGCCATTCTATTAATATCATTTAAAAGTAACACACCACCTACAGCTCGTAAAGGAACCTCAGCTGTAGCATTTTTAAATACTCAGAGTGATTTATGTCCCTCATAATATCTTTGCCTGCAGCAGCTTTGTTTCCAGTGTAAAAAATAGAAAATAGATTAAAAGCCTCCAGTTCCTCTAGAAATGGCCTCAAGTTGTGCCAGGAGAGGTTTAGGTTGGATATTAGGAAAAATTCCTTCACTGAAAGGGTTGTCCAGCCCTGGCACAGCTGCCCAGGGCAGTGGTGGGGTCACCAGCCCTGGAGGGATTTAAAAGCCGTGTGGATGTGGGATAACCTTGGGGGCATGGGTTAGTGGTGGCCTTGGCAGTGCTGGACTTGGTGATATCAGAGGGCTTTTCCAACCTCAGTGTGATTCTATGATTCTTTTCTGCCATTACCTCCCTGCCTTCCCTCCAACATTTTTTTTAAGGATTCCTAAGTGCTCTCCATCAGTGTAGTTGCTCTGGGTTCTCTTAGCAATCCAAAACATTGGGAGAATCCTATTGTTACTCAAATGGGTGGTATGTGCTTGGCAGTGGCCAAGTTGAGGGCTCTGACAAACTTCTGCTGAATTTTTCCCAGGGTTTGTGTGCTATTGATTCTTCCAATGGTTTTTCCTGCCCTGCAGCTGCTCCCTGCTCCTGTGCACAGCCAGCAGAACAAAACCTGTGTGTGTGTGTGTGTCAGGCATTTCAGGCTGCCTTGGTGCAGCCTCACAAACTCACCTGCATCAGCAGTTGCAGCCAAAGCTCTCCTGCAGCTGAGCAGGCTCTGAATCCCTTCTGCTGACTGAACTTCAGGCAGGGCACCCACCTTCAGCTGCCTCCACTGTGTGCTCAGCTCCCAGGAGCAATTGGAGCCTGCCCGTGTAACAACCACCTTGGATTAGGGATTGTGCCTGTTTGGATTAAAGATTGCCTCCTAAAAGAGGTGCAGAATGTTTTGCAGAGTTGAGAATCACTTCCCCTGTTTTACAGGCAGTAAAATGCAAGAGCAAAAGATCTGGTGTGTCCACTTGATGTAGAAATGTGGAAATAAACGGGGGAAACTTCAGGAAAAAGTGACCTTCTGATGCAGGGGCAGCACCTCATGACTGAGCCTATTAATGCATCCAACGAAAATAAAAATCCACTCAGTGTCACAGAATCTCAGAATGGTTTGGGCTGGAAGGGACCTTAAAGCCCATCCAGTGCCACCCCCTGCCATGGGCAGGGACACCTTCCACTAGCCCAGGTTGCTCCAAGCCCCGTCCAACCTGGCCTTGGACACTTCCAGGGCTGGGGCAGCCACAGCTTCTCTGGGCAACCTGTGCCAGGGCCTCCCCACCCTCAGTGTCACCTTCCTGGTGTCCTGGGGAGACACACTGATGCTGAACTGGGAAAAACCAGTGTGCTGAAGTGGGAAGCAAGTTTGGAAAGAGGCAGAACTTCTCCTTGCACCTTGGCAGGACTAAGAGTTTGTGGTACATGACCCACGAGCAGGGCACTGTCCTGGCTCCAGACACATGTGGCTATAGGTGCTTGCAAACAGGGAGTAGCTGATGAAGGTTTCCAGGGAGTACAATGGGAGAAAAAAATCAGCAAATAAGTATTTGTGTGGGGGGAGTTGAGCACAGGCCCATGCACAGTGGGGCTGGGTGGGGGCAGTGATGTCCTGGGAATGGAATCTGTTGTTTTATTGCGAGGGGAAGAGATAACTGAAGTTTTCATCACCACACCCAGAGAGGAGGAATAACCCAGGCAGGCAGCAATGGCTCCACACAGCCCTGTACCAACCCACAGGCTCAGCATTGCCTGGGATTTGTGGGCCACACCTGAGTGTGGGAGAAGATTGTCGCTGGAATCATGACAGTAGGTTATGGTGGAGGTACAAAATGGAAAATCCATGTTGAAGACAGACAGGGCTCCAAATGGCCCCTGCAGTGCTGGGACTCCACTTGTCCCACAGGGAAAGCAAACAGGGCTTCAAAACAGTGAAATCATTTGATATGCTAATGTGTGACACAGTGATGTCACTGGGAACAAAGGGGAGCAAAGTAAACAGCCGAGACAAAAGAGATTTACTGTCTTATTGCTCCTCTAGTCCTGAATAAGGTTTTTCTGAATAGTAAGAAATAGCTGATCTGTCCATTTTCTCTTTGATATCCATTCTGTTGCCTCCTTGGTAATCTTATTCTGGAGGAGCTGTTTTCAGAGAAGGCAGCCCAGCATGGGAGACAATTAGCAGCAGGTTTGATGAATCACCAGCTCTTCACATCTGGGTGTGTGCAGGAATCAGCAGCACCCGCGCCCCGGCACATTTCCCCCTGCCCTCCTGAGGCTCTGCAGGATCCTGGGGGTTCAACATTGCCCTCAAATATCATCTCAAGGAGCATTTCACAGCAATCCCTTCTTCAGATTTGCACCAGAATAAGCAGCATTTATTTACAGCTGAGATTTGATCATAAAACTGAAATACGAGTCATATTAACTCATTATGTGATTTGCATAGTGTGCAGCATTTTCTGGATGGATATTAAATAATATATATTCCCTGCAGAATAATAATAATAATAATATAATATAATATTCCCTGCTTGCTTAGAGGAGTGATACCTTCATTTGGCCAGGTCTCTTTTGGAATCAGGGGACAAACTCAGCTCAAGGGCTGAAACAGTCTCTACAGTATTTCATAAATCTTCTCATTTTCATGGGAAATGCTGCAGCAATGATTTAAAAAACCCAAACAACACAAACCCCACAAAACACACCACCCTCTAAACCACCCTGCAGCATCTCACCTCTGCCCTACTATGCTTTCATGTTATTTTCATCCATTTGGGCACTGGCTGTGCACAGGTTTGAGAAATGTGGATGAAGACGGTGATTAAAAGATTCTCTTGCACATCTCATCCCCTGAATCTATCTTTAGAGACAGATAAAAATACAATTCCTGCAGATGTTGGTACTGTCAAAATATTGCGACTGCAGGGGAATCAAGGAGTGTATAATCTCAATATATCAATTCCCCTGGAGCCTCAGGTATGAGCTCAAAGAGATGGAGTTGACACAACTGAGTGTGCTGTTTGATACCTTCGTACTGCACCCAAAAGAAACAACGAGTTCTAAACCCTTTACATAATGGGTTTATTTATGCCAAATGAAATAGTTCGAGTGCACTCAGTACACACCCCAGGAAGTCTCTCTCGTAGGCACTTCATCTCTCCAGTTGGTGGGTGAAGGTACTGGACAGGGATCAGCTGCTCTGCCTCAACTGACGTAGCTTTTTCCAGCATTGAAATGTATTCCAGTGGTTAAGAACAGATGTATAAGTTTCTAATGTAATTTTCCTTCATTAAGCCTATTGATTTAAAATGTAAAATCCGCTGTGGAGCTTGGTCTGACTTTTTTTTATGAGCCGTCAAGAGCTTGCTCCAGGAACCATTATCAGAAACTCCCAAAGCAGAATATATTTCAGAATGGTGGGAGCAGTCATGAGGTCCTGGATAAAATGGTCTTATAGAAAACGGAGTTATGCAACAGAAAACAGTTAATCATAAAATCATTCCGTTCTGTGAAGAAACAGCGTGAACTTCGTTTCTTGCTTAATTAAGTTTTATAATATAAACATGTATCTGATGTCTTTGATCCAGAAGAGCCCCTGCTAATGGTGCTGTTGACCTCTTTGCAGAGAAGAGAGTGGGCTGAGCAAGGGCTTAGGGAGCTTTAATCTGTCAGAGCTGCAACTCTGACTTTCAGGGTGGTCTTGGAGGCACGAGGGCAGGATTTAAAACGCTCGTCCTACAGCAACAATAACAAGACTTCCCTAAGGTTGATGCCATGTGAGTGTGTGCTGGGGCTTAAAGTCGAGTGAAACTTTTGGCAATAAATGCTGTGTGTTTAAACTTATCCAGCACAGCAAAAGGATTCCATATGCATAATCAATAAGTTGTTGGGTTTTTTGGTTTGTTTGGGGGTTTTATTTTTAATCAGCTGTTGCCATTTTAATATTGCTGTGATTTCCAGGCTGAGTGTCTTAGCTGATATTCGCTATTGAAAGCCATGACTTCGTCTGCGCTCAAATCCAGCTTTGGAAAATGACTCATTACTTTTTTTGGCACTGAAAAGTTTATTACAGTACACAAAAAATTTTGCAAACAGCTGAGAGTTTCTCCAGCCTAAGCCATTTGATGTAGTGTGTATTTGGTGAGCATTCACAGTGCTCATAAGGGATTTTCTAGGGCAGTGTTATTGGGCTGGGGTTTTTTTTGAAGTGAAATAAATTAGAATAACTTGGTGCAGGTGCTGCATAGGTAGGGTTTTCTTGCTTGACCACGTGGAGCAGTGCTAGACAGAGCTTTCTGAACAGCCTCTAGTAATCTCTTCTGGCTTGCAAATAATGTAAACAACGAATCTTATAAATCATGAAGAAAGGAGTAACCCGAGAGTTCAGATGGGAAAGCTGCCTTCTCCCGGAGTTCATTTGAGTGGAGGTCGGAGGAATCACTTGGAAGTCTGGAATCAGTGCTTGGCTGCTGCCTGAGCTTGGACTAACTCTGCCGTGTGCTGCTGAGCTGACTCGGTCCCTGGGCTGTTTGGAACCTCTTTCACTTCGCAAACACGTCGGGGGAGGTCATGAAGGGGGATGGCAGCGCCGTGTGGAACCTGATGTGGAAATACTGCATTTCTGTCAGGACCATCAGGTACGGGGAGAAGATCTAAAACTTGGTTTCGGGGCTAAGTCTGAAAACTGCATGTGTTAGAGCTTGCCTGTCCTGCACCCTGCAGAGTTAACTCTCAGGAGGCTGAGAGGATTATTAGGGTGGATTCTTGCTTGTCATTATACTGAAGCTGTGACAAGAAAAATACAGGGTTATTGCAAAAAAATCTTCAAGCAAAGCGGAGTTTTCATGATTTCAGAGTTTTGGAAATACTTCTGGCTCATTTGCTCTTGGAAATACCTCTGTCTCATTTACAAGCAGGAAAAAGTAGGAATATGAAAGAAACCTTATTTTAGTGAATGAAAATTCAAGAATTCTTATTTTCCTTTAAATGCTTGCCTGTCATAACTTTCTGTTTATTATATCTCCCAAATCCATTTGTTCTTAGCACATGGCGAGCATCACTTGCTTCAGACAAAGGAGGAGGGGGGAGAAAAGAAGGTGGCTTTTAGGGCAGGATTAAACTCTGAGTTGAGTCTCCAGTGTCTCTAAGCTGGTGCGGTGCTATGACCTTACCTGTGAGAACACAGGAGGCTTAAATCCAAGGAGGGGGGCTGTGGGTGCTGTGCATGGCACGTTCTGGAGGTGGGTCATGTTTGACACGCTGCCTGCTCCCTGCCAAGAGCAGTTGCTGTGGATTCCAGCCGAGCTCATTCCAGGAATGGAGCTATTAAAGAGGATGTTTGGTGATGGTGTGTTCTCATGGCGATTTTATACATTTAAAAACAGTTGGCTGTTTCCAGGCGGTGGGTTCTTTGTGGGACATGGTTACGGGGGTTAAATGGTACCTTTGGTCACACCAGGTCCCTGGAGAAATCATGTAATCTCAGTAATTACTGCATTTCACACTGGGTAATTATTCTGTGCTGAGGACATAGTTTATAGAGCCTGAATTCCTGCGTGAACTTTCATTGCAACCAGAACGAGACTGTGGAAAGCTGGTTATCATCAGGGTACCGAAATAAAGCCAAGAAGTCCCTTAGTTCCCAGCAGATGGTGAGTCAATATAATAGAAACTGGAAAGAATCCCCAAGAGAGGATTTGATTAAAATAAAAGTCATTTGATTTAAGATCTGTGTTTAGAACCAGGAGCAGAGGGAAAGCCCGAAACCAACCACATCAGTGCAGTCCTTACAGCCCAGATGCTCATCCCGACCTTGGTGCTGCTGGAACTGGCTGAGAAAAGTCCTCTGCAAACCCCTCAGCCTCGAGGGTGGATGTTCCTGCTAAGACTAAGCTTTAAAGGGTCCTCAGAGGCCGGAGGTGTGGTGATTTTCTGACGTTTAACATGCAAATTGTGATCTCCTGCAAACAGCCACTTCTTTATTTCGTGGGTGACCTTACTGCTGTGGAGGTTGAAAATTAGCTGAATTCCTTACAGCAGGGCTTATTTATAGAGCTGTTGGTGGTTCTCACAGCCAGCATAATGCAAAGTAATGTGCCCCTGTGTTACAGCACTGAGGGGATTTTCAATTAATGTTTTTGGTTGTTTTGACAGATCCTATTTTCTTTGGCAGCGATACCAATAAGTTTAAGAGTATAAAAAAAGAATTTTTCCTTTGTGGAAAAAGATTTCTACCACCTTAGGTTGCTTTTCTGACTTACTTCAGAGACCCTGAGGCTCTCCCTGTGTTTTGGGAGACTTCAGAAACAATCTGGCTCATTTTTTATCCGTCAAGTGTGAGGCTTGTCCCAGTCCTTCTCCCTCCTTGCATCATCTCTCCTTTCTGGAAGACTGTGAAGCCCATGGAGCCCTTGCTGGAGGTTTCAATGAGCCTCAGTGTGCTCTGTACCAGCAGAGTGAGTCTGTTTTTCCCTGCCCTGGTGAAAGCAGCAGTGAGTGCACCGAATACACTGGGCCAGTTGTCCCCCAGCCCCTTCCATACACACAGGCTGAATGGGGGGGTTTATGCCTTGCTGGGAAAACAGCCCCACTCCAAAAGGAAAATTATTATGAACTAGGTTTTAAGGTTGGTCTTGTTTCCACTGGACTCCAACAGCTTTAAAAAAACATATTTGAGGGTCTTTGTTGTCTGTTTTAATTGGCTTCTGGGCAGAGATCATCTACATCCGTGTGTGTGTGTGTAAGTTGACGTGGCTAGACCCTAAACCTGTAGGGTCATGGCTGTTTGCAAAGGGAAATATGTGTGTAGAATAAAAGGCACCAGTTTGCTTTTAGCATAGGAGAGTTTTGGAATAAAGCTGGAAGCTCAGGAGAGAGCAGGATGGTGTGGTGTGGAAAAACACTGCACTGCCTAAATAATGGGGGTTTTCTGCTGTGGGCCTACTTCTAGAGCACAACTGCAAAAGTTATAAAGATGAAGGGGTTTCTTCACTATTGTGCCAAAGCTGATTTTGTTGCACTTAATGTGAAACTTGTGTCCTTCCAAAGCTTGTTTCTCTGAGCCAGATGAAGCCTCACTATTGCCAGGCTGTATCCCAAGGCACAGCAGGAGAGAATCCCAGACTGGTTTAGGTTGGAAGGGACCTTAAAGCCCATCTCATTCCACCCCCTGCCATGGGCAGGGACACCTTCCACCAGCCCAGGTTGCTCCAAGCCCCATCCAACCTGGCCTTGGACACTTCCAGGGCTGGGGCAGCCACAGCTTCTCTGGGCAAGAGAGGCAGGGTCTGGCTACACCCCCCCGGCACGGAACAAGCAGTGGGATGATCCCACATCCCAGGACAGCGCCCACCCAGAGCTGGCGTTCCCAGGTATCCAGGGAGGGAGAGTTGTCATTCCTATCCTATCTGCACTGTGTTTCCACCTTATGGGATACAGGATGATGATGCTCTTCCCCTGGTGAGCAGTGGCTCATGCCACAGCGCGGTGGTTTTGGCTCTCCTTGGTGGCTGCAGCCCCTGCCTGCACGGGAGGTGTTAATGCTCCTTCCCAGAGTGCTGTGCAATGTCTCTGATGTTTCTGGAAATGGCAGTAATGGTGTTTGTCACCAGCCCTGTTCCTGAGCAAGGGGCACAGTGTCACTGGCTGTGCTGTCACCACAGCTCTGCTCGAGTCACTCACCCTTCACACTGAGCCCATCGCTGTCCCAGTCTGGGTGTGGAGGGGGAACAGTGTCCTTCCCACTCCTCTGAAGGTCACTGTGAGGGAATATTGCAGTAAATAGCACTGCTTTCCTCTGATGGGGAATCTCCACTTGTGATGGTATTTGCAGGTGGAAAACTTTCCCAGGATCAGAGAGTTGGCAAAGCCTGAAAGCGGAACCGGGGGGAGAGCATCAGCAGTCATTTATTTCTGTTAAAGTTACATTTTAATAATCCATCGTGAGTGGGGGAGAGGCAAATATACAAGGAGGAAATTATTTATCAATATATTCAGGTTTGCCATGGTATTTGTAGGAACCTGGTAGTGTTGAAGCAGAGGAGAACATGTTAGAGAAGGACAGGGAGCAGATGAGCTGCATGGGGAAGGACTCGTCCCTCGGTGGTGTCCTGTGTGCCAGCCAGCACAGGGATGGGGTTAGTGGTTGGAGACTGGAGCCATCTGAATCAGCAGATCCCCAGCCCACAGAGAATAAATTACAGGGTTTATAGTAATGTAACACATAGTTTTCAGCTTGCATCTTAAAATTCCACTTGCAAGTAATGGAGGAAAGCAGTCAATAGTTAGTTCTTAGTGCTCTCCACATCTGGAAAAAAGTAAGAATTAGTCCTCAGTCTGAGCTGTCAGGGAGTTTCTTCCCTTATTTTCCTTCTGCTACAAACATTTTCCATTTGGGTTCAGTCATACTTTATTTTTAGTTGTCTGCATTGGCTTTTTTTTTCCCCTGAAGACTGACAGAACAGTGCTGTGAGTTCATCAAGCAAAACCCACACCCTGAGCAGTGAAAGGTTCCCATCTGGGCTTCAGTGGCACTGGGGGCAGCACGAGCTACTGGAACTGGGGAGGGGAGGGACAGCTGTGGAAGCTTGGAGCACATAAAGGCAGTGTGGTGTATCTCGGGTAGGTGTTGATAAATGTTCTCAGCATCCCCACCTCATCATGAAAGCTCTGACTACCCTAAATGTGACCTAAATGTGATCAATTCAATAGTATGGGCTGAAGAGCCAGGGCTGGGAATAGTTTGCTCTGTAGTTCCTGGGCAAATATCAGCAGAGTTCCCTTCCTGTGGCTATTTAACACATGACCAAAGATAATGGGGTGTAGAATCAGATATTTAATTTATGCAAGGCAGTTTTCACCAGAAATGGCAACTAGAACACCCACCTCAGCTGTTCCTCCTGGCACCCACAGGGTTAATGTTTGTGACAACCACCTGGACAAGGAGAATATCTGTTCTGTGTTGTTTCAATGGTAAGCAATAGAGTTGGCACCTTTTCTTAAGAGCAGACATTAACAATGTGATTTTCCCATAGCTATTTCATGGCTTAAAACACTAATGAGAACCACTCAAAATTCACTTCTAAAATTTAGGGGAAAAAAAAAAAAAAAAAAAAAAAAAAAAACAACAAAAAACCCCAAACACAGAGACTTCCATATTTATCTCCAACATGTGTATATTTTTATATTCAGTTTCTATGTGGGTTCCTTTGTCATCTGCACAGTGGTGCACTTGAGAGGCTACGAGACAAAGCCGAATGCAAGTCATCGTTAGTCATCCCGATGCTTTAATCTCCACACAGTGCAGGGCTTTCTGGAGGCATTAGGCTTGTGTTTAATCCAGTGCAGCTGTAATTATCCTCGTGCAAGTCTTCCTTTGGGGTGGAAGATCTGCCCAGCATGACAGTGCCAATAGCCACACAGTGCTTAATTAGCGCTTAATAAGCTCTCAGTGCCAGTGTAACAAATCATGGTGAGGCTGGGATGGAGTTGGTGTCCTTAGAATCCTGTGTGAGCGTGTCCTGTGCATTTTGCACATTAAAATATATGATTTGGGTGAGTGTTCCGTGTTTCCTCCACTGTGGTGGGTGCGTCCTGGAGGGAGAATCACCGTGGCATTAATTGCTCTGAGCTCAGGCTCTCTGCCCGAAGCAGCTTGTTCAAGGGGTGAATTACACGTGCCTTTGGTTCTGCTTTGAATTGTTATTTTTAAAAACTCATTTAACTGTCTTTAAATGTTGCTTGTGTTCAACTAGGGCGTCTGGGTGTTTACACGGCTGGATTATTCCACTCTGATTGTTCATGTAAATGAGTGGTTTGTGGTTTAAGTTCAGCGAGCTCAAATTGGTTACAGCTTACAGACCTCCTGGAGCAGAGGGCCAGAACCTCACCAGCTCCTTTTGCTTTTCTCTGTTACAAGCACTCATTAAAATGCTCCTGCTTAGTCCTTTCGTGTGCTCTTTTTGTCTTGTACTCTGTATTACTGATAAAAGCTCAAAATGTGTAAGTAGGGGCTGTTAGAGACAGCAAGTGATTGCAGTTTAATCCTTGCTCGAGTGTTACTTTGCAATATTTGCACATCATTAAGCCTTTCTTCAGCAGAAAACCCTCAGGTGAGGGTCAGCTGCCGTGGAGTGCACAGACACTGCCACCTGTGCACAAAGTCCAGGTACCTCATGAACTTCAGTGTGTGTTTCGTAAGAAAGGTCAAATAATTGCAGAAGATATTCTTGAGCAGGGAGGTTGGACTAGATGACCTGCAGGGTCCCTGCTAACCATCCCCACTCTGGGATGCTGGGAGGATGTGGTGCAGCAGCCTGAGGTCTGCAGGCTGCCTTTAGTCACTGCTCACACCAGGTTTATATTCAAAGGGTTTTTTGTTTTATTTAAAGGCTGAGTCTGCTGAGCTGTTCTGATATGAAAAGACCTTTTCTAGCTAAAAATTGATTCAACTTCTAGCCCACTTTCGAGTTTTAATGTCTTTGCTTTAAAACAGTCGCAGCGATGTTTAGCTCAAACGTTGAGCTCGGGCTGAGAGCAGCCCTGGGTTTAGGCTCTGCCCAGGCTCTGTCCTTGCAGGGTGCAGGTTCTAATGAGATGCATTGAAACCCTAGAAGTCAGAAACCTAATCCCAGACAGTCTAGAGGAGTTAACAGCCTGTTTTATTATTTATTTACACAGACCTTTCAAAAGAGCTTGTTGAAGCAGAACCACAGGTTACTGAGCTGGGAGAATTGTTTGTCTAGTGGTGGAGGAGTTCCATTATATTTAAGGGAGCTTTTTGTACTTTAATGCTTGCTGGGGGTGAGGCATATGGTAAAAATGTATGTGGCAGCATTTAGAACAGAACTGTTGTTTGAGGTTTTACTGCTTCCACTGCTGCTCGATGTCTTCTCAGACATACCTAGAAATGGGCAGTTAGGCTTTGCTCTGAAAGGATACCACTTCTGCTGTTAAATTACTCAATTGTTTGTACTTTTTATATTTTCCAAACTCCTAAAGCAGCCTTTCAGCTTGGGTCTTTCTGCTCTGAACATACAGACAAAGAAACAAATTATATGGAAGCGTTACCTGCTCTTCGGTTTGAACAGAATTATCTTCTAGTGGACTGTAAAGCAAATTAGGTAGAAAGAACATAAAGCTCTGAGCTTATCTGGTTTTAACAAGATCATGCATTTTCCAGGAGGAGTCAGATGACATTTTAGGAATTGGTGAGTATTTTTCAATGCAGTGCTTATGAATCATGTCATTAACATCTGTGCTGTGGATTGATCATAGTATGAAAACGTGGTACGTGAAATGATTTGAAGGAAAAATGTGTCTGCTTAAATGCCTGGGAAAGGCTTTATTCCTTTTCTAGTAGGAATTCATTTTGCCATACAAGTGTAAAATCTAATTCTTGCTATGTTTTTGCCGTTCTCGATGCAGTATCTGCCTATTAATCATTTTCTTTGACAATAATCATAAAACCAGCAAGAATTCATGCAGTAAGCAAAGTGTCCTGAGTTCAGTCATCTTGTAGCAGGAGGCAATAATTCACTGGTATAATTAACTGCCTGACAGGTATCAAGTGACTGAGGCATCTGAAGTGTTCTGAGGTGGTTGGGGGGGTTTCCTGTACTCCCCACTGCTGGGGGGGGATGGCAGAGCTGCTTAATTAGAGTCTCGTGACAACTGCAGGATCAGACAAATAAATTAGAATAAAATCAAAGCCCACCACTTTTGTATTTACTGGTTGATGAAATTTCAGCAGAACTGGAGGTAGGTGAGTTGCCATGGCCTGAGCTGCTGCACTGGTGGAGCGTTTCCATGCTGAGTGCACTGGGGTGGGAAGCTGCAGGCTGATCAATTAACAATTAAATGTGCTCTGCAGATTGTCCCACCTGCCTTGGGCTTCTGGAAAAGTCTCAGCAACATGCATGCCATTTTGCATTTAATGACTTCTCATTAGTTGGTGATATCAGAGCAATGAATAATATTCTTTGGTAGCATCAGGGGGCCAGTTTCATGGTCTGATGGGGCTTGTTCTGCACAGGGAGAACACCAGGGCTGGGAGTTCCACAGGGAAATTACACCCTGACATGAAGCATTCTGGTTCAGCTCTCCTGAAAGCTATTTATTTTCACATAAATTGGTTTTCTAATATGGGAGTCCTCTTGGACACAGTGGTTTACCACATCTCCTTGAGGACTGGGCTATGTCCACAGGCACAGTTGTGTCACTACTCACTTTCTGAGTATCACTTGGCGTTATTCAGGTGTCAAGAAATGCAGTCTTTCAGAGGGGAACCTGGAAATTCGGGTTTCCTAGGATTTAAGGTTTAAGAAATTAGTATTTAAGAAAGCATCCAAACACTCAAGAGTGCCAAATTGAGGTAGCATGAGGTGCTGTGCCCCTGCAGTGCCTGTGGTACCTCCTGTGTGCTGTCCCACCGAGCAGAGCTGGAGAATCCCGTGACAAGGAGTGGCTGGCCATGACCTTTGGCAGAGAGCTGGTCATGCTACTCCACCTGCAGCCTGAATGCTTTTTTCTGTTAAAGCAAGAGGGATTTCCAAGACCCTGGGCAGGCTGTGGTAGCTCTGTCAGACAGGCAGGACACAGAACCAGTGTGGGTTGCTGCCAAGGGAAATGTGACCTTTCTGTTTTCGGGAGCCTTTGGAATGCGTTCCAATAACTCTGTTCCTGCTGAAAGGACAGTGGGGTCACAACCTCACCCGTTTGTTACCCAAAGCCTCGGAGGAGAATCCCTTTGGCTCATGTTTCCTGAACGTTTGTTCCACCTCTGACCACTAAATGACTCCTTGGCAGGAGCAGCCTGGACCCGTGGGAGGTGTCCCTGCCCAGGGCATGGGGGGCAAGGTGAAGAGCTTTAAGGTCCCTTCCAAGCCAGGCCATTCTGTGATGCTGTGAAATCATTCCAGGATTATCTCCAAGTCCAGCTGGGAGGCACATCCAGCCCCAGGGCCACACTGGGTAAAGCATCCAGGCAATTTCAGAGGAAGCTGTGGGAAGGGCATGCTGAGCTTCTGATGCCTCTAGGAAGATAAAAGGCACGTTTGTACTTTGCCTTGGATCCTCTTATCTGAGAGCAAGCCCTGCTTGCCTTTGGGAAGAAGGGAACAGAAGCAATAGCCATGGGCAGATAAGGTTATAAAAAAGCCTTTATAAAAGCCATCAAAACAGCCTCACTGCTGCTATTGTTGGGGTTTATTATGTTCCCAAGGAAATGGAAGCTGATTTAACACAAGTTTGAGAACCAAATTAGCAGTTACATTTCTTACATTGCATATTTTTAGTCTTGTGTGCTCAGCTAAGAGTTAAAGCTCAGTTCCAATTTACTTAGAACTCTTGGGTGTCCACAAAAGGCCTGCAGGTCTGTAACAGCTGCACAGGAATTCTGCACAGGTAGATGCATTTTTATCAGCAGATGTTTGTATGGCTTAATTCCCTGTCATGTTCAAATCCAGAAGAATGAACTATTGCACCAAATCAATGAAATTGGGGCAGATTAATCCATTCAGTAGTTTATCTGTTTGAAATTATCTTTTGATATTTCAAAATGAGTGAAAACTAGGCACACTTTTTATTGTGACTGTTTAGGAGAGCTTAATCCTGCTGCTCTAGGCACACAGCACTTTTCCACACACAGTAACCCTCCAGCCTTGTGTCCTCAGTGTGCCCAGCTGTGGGGTTTTCTGGCCATGTATACAAAGACCTGATGATAGAATTTCTCTGTCTGTATATTTTCAAGTTAATGGAACAAACACTTGTGGAGGAAAGGGGCCACTGAGATGGAGATAAATACTTGACTTCTTTCCAGTGTTAATTCTTTGAAAACAAACACATGGAAAAGAACCTGAACCTTAAAGGCAACCTCTTGAAAAGCTTGTCCCAGGTTGTTTATCCTGTTTCAGGCTCTGGAAACACTGTGTTTTACTGGTTATTCCACCTGCACATTCTGAGCACTCGAGCAGATTTGTTACTCAGGTGATTTGGTCTTGCACAGTAGCTCATGACCATCCCTTGGGAGACTAATCCATTTAATGCCCATCTCGCGGGGACAGCCATAGTGTTGGTGTTCCTTGGAAGAAGAATGGGGTGGAGAGTGAGAAATTATGCTGGAAAGGGTGTAAATGACAGTTCCTAAGTGCCTTTTGTGCTCTGCTTCCTCTCATCCCGTTGTCCCCACACGTTGGTTTTGTCCTATAACAATCCATTGTGTAATGTGGGGAGAGAGAGGGAAAAGAGTCCAGGGCAAAAACAGTCTGGAAAAGTGATTTCCTCCAAAACAGGGGACCAGTGGGGCTTCTAAAGAAACTGGGAGCAGACTCCCTTAAAGTGTGTGAGCCCTTTCAAAGCAATGATGGATATGGGTGTTCATGCAAAGATATCCAGAATTAAAATCAGACAGTTGCAGTGTCCAAGGCCAGGCTGGACAAGACTTGGAGCAACCTGGTCTAGTGGAAGGTGTCCCTGCCCATGGCACTGGATGATCTTTAGATCCCTTCCACCCCAGACCAGTCCGATTCTAATTAATACAAGTCCCAGGACTGTTAAGAGAGGACTCAAACACTGAACAGCACTAGTAGCAGCCATGTGACTATTCAGCTGCTTCTTTAAAGCAAAAAACAAACCCAACCATGCACATACACAAAAGAACCTTTTGCAAGTTATTTCTGTATCTGATACTCTATATTTCATAGCATGTATTCAACTGTTAAATAGGCTTTACTGGTTTGTAGTGTTTTGTATCAATATTTCATCACTTCCTCTGCCTTTAAAGACAAGACAGTATATTTGAGGCACTTAAGAGCCTTGAGGGAAAGCTCTGAGCACCCTGGGAAAGCTCCATGAATGGTCAATATTGTGAAGCTGTTTTGAGGAGGAGAAAGACAGTTGGTTTGTATCTGTAAGTACATTGAAGGGTTTGGTGGTGGGGTTTGTTACTGCAGTAGTTCAGGTAGGTCATGTTGGGAAACCCTGGAGATGAGGACTAAGAAAGCTCCCAAGACAGGGAGTCTTGAAGCCTTAACACAATAATTCTGTAGAGATTTTCTCCTGATTGTTGTTGACTGTCTATGATCTGAAATCAGGGGCTGAAGGTGTGGAGTACCCTGGACTCTGTAGTTTTCTGCAGTAGTAATTCTGGGGCAGCATACAGCTGAGTTTTCTAAAGTGAAAATAAAGTTCAGAAGAGGAGAAGAAAACCTCTCATGACTTTGTTGTACTTTAAGGGAATGACAAAGCACTGCTAACTTCTTCCCCCCTGTCTAACCTTCCAAGGGACATTTCTGGGCGAGGTGGTGACCTGCTCTCTGCCAGTGTCTGCTCACAGCCATTAGCTCAGGGGGCTCTCCTGGCTCTCATGTGCTGAGTGCTGAGGTCAGGTACGTGCTCTTTGCCTCCTCCAAGCCAGTGGCTAATGATGTTATTAACAAGAGGAGCTGTGCACCTCATTTTTCATCGAAGACACAGAAAAAAGCCCTCGTTGTCCTTGGGGTGCTGACATCCATATGTGTCCAAAACAGATGCACTGGTAAAAACAAGAGGCCTCAGAAGGAAGTCTCGGCCTTTTCCCTCACTGTCTCTAATTTTTCATGTCTATCAGAGCACAAAAGATGAATTTCACTATGTCTAACTCTGCTCAGAGGGAAGGGAGGGAAATATTTTGTCCAAGCAGTCGGTGATTGTTAAAAAGGGAGATGAATTTTGCACAGTGCTTTAAGAAACTGCCTTAAAATCTGGCCCAAGTGTGTGCTCTTCATTCATTCTTCATAACTTTCCTTTCAAAAAGCTTTTAAAACTCCTCAGCACAGGGCTGGGATGCACTCTGGGCTGTGAAATTATCTTTGCAGACCTTGGAATTTTTTTCCAATGGTAATTTCAGAGCTCATATGTCAACAAAGCAGTGCACGGTATTATCATTTCCCTCTGGACTTCTAAAATCTGTATCTCCAGGGGAAATCTAGGGACCATATGACATCAGCTCTGAATTCATTAATAAGAATGAAATGTAGCACTTATTAAAATCCTTTTGTCGGAGAAACATCCCGTTTTTTTGATAAGAGCTGTGTCAGTGTTACATCACACTGAGTAGATGTTTCTGGGTATCAGACTGACAAATTCTAACCAGCTATAAAAATACCTGCAGTCCTCCTCTTGGCACTAAAATACACAAACATTTGCTAAAGTAATTACTTTTGCTGAATGAATTGGTGGCGTGTCTGGGGAATTTGCTGCTGCTGGAGCTTTTTTTCCCCCTTCGACCTACGTGTCACAAAGTAATTCCATGCAAAGGCTGCAAAAGGCTTAATATAATTAATTCACATGCAAATAAATATAACTGTGTTAGTTCTTGAAAAGAAGATAGGCACTGGAAAAAGCTCAAACGAAGGTATATTGTTCTTTGGCAAATATTTTTTGAGTGTTTCCTCCTCTTCAAGCTGGAGATCCTTCTAATTAACCAGCTATGGCAACAAATGCTGTCCAGCTGAGGGTCAGTCCAGAGTTCAAATCCCAGCTGGTTGATCTCGGGACATGACTTATCTACCAGATAGGTTCAAATGTTCCCCTGGAATTTTTATTCTTTTCCCTGACCCTTCCAGTATTAAGGCAATTTGTTATATTCCTATCAAATATTTATATGGTTTCTCTATTGACTTTTACTAAGAATTCCTGAGCTAGGAGGGAAGTTTCCCCAGAGCATGTGTTCTGCTGCTTGTGAGGTACTTTGTGCTGCAGCCCCTTCCTACTCCAACTACAGCTGAGTTTCCAAGGGTGCCCTAAAAAAGGACAGGAATAAAAGGCACGAGGAAAAAGAGGGGTAATGTTATATTTACTTTTACTGTTTCTGTGGATAGTTAAAGCCTGCATGGTTTTACAGGATAATCAATAAAAATTTCAGGCAGTTTTGATGTTTACCACTGGTGTAGCACAGCCTGGCTGTAAAGTTTATCATCACTGGTAGATATATAAAAATATAGCAATGCAGTCACTGTCTTTGGGTTGGTTTTTTATTATATGCTACTTTTAAACAGCCTGGAAGTGTCCAAGGCCAGGTAGGACGGGGCTTGGAGCAGCCTGGGCTAGTGGGAGGTGTCCCTGCCAGGGGGTGGGACTGGATGGGCTTTAAGGTGTCTCCAACCCAAACCATTCTGGGATTCTCTGACTCTATAATAATACATTTGGTGATGCGTTCATTTAATTGTGTAGCTTTTAAATAGGTCTTCAGTATTGTAGAGCAAGTTTTCTCATGGAGATGAGGACTTAGGTTTCTAATTCCTGGTCTTTGGAGCCTTTTTGAGTTTTGGAAGACTGAATGGTGGGAGGTTACAGTTTCTCTTGGTTCAAATTCCCTGGATTTCCCCGTGTGGTTCAGGAATTTACATATAAGGAGTAAGAAAGACAGAAACAGATTCTAAACTCTAGAAAGTGTGGCAAGAAGGTCTGAACAGAACAGAAGCTGGGTATTGCATGATTGCTCTTCTATAATCTTATTTTCCACTGCATGAAGTACAGAGGTCAAACTGATGATATTCCCAATCTCTGGTTAGTGTTCAAAATACCTTCAAAACTTCAGATTCAAAATCAAAGTTAGATTAAAAACCTAATTAAATGTTTTTAGAGAAATGCTGATTTAGATCTTTTGTGGGTTCGGGTTGGAAAAGTACAGTATTCTGCTTTTGTCACTGAAAAAACCTGTCAAAAAAGAGAAGAAAGGGAAAAAAACAACAAAAAACAAGCAGCCTCACTCCTACTTTTAAAGTTTAAGCTTCCATAAACCTGGAAGACAGATCTGCCTAAATTTACTTGGCTTGAATATTTATCCCAAGGTTGGAGGGTTCTGCCAGGACATTTGTAGATGCTCTGTGACAGCCTGTCCATGACATTTGTGTGCTGCATATGGAATTAAGGGCAAGGAGGAATTTTCATCCTGCCAGGCGCTGTGATCACTCTTCTGTTGAATCCATCTCCAAATAAATCTGTTATTTAAATGTGGTTCTTAGGAATGAAAATGCAATATATAAGGGACTGCTTTGGTGCCATTGAAAGTCAGTGGGGAAACTCCCACTAACTCAACAAGGGTTTCACTTTTGCCCTCAGGAGGGAACCAATGAACTTGGAAAAGTATATAAAGTGTGCCTGCTCTTAGTACCTCAAACTGATGGCTTTTGGAATAATTCTGCTGTCTTAGAGTTTTCAGTTATCTGTATCCTCCTTTGTTTTTCAAAATAAAGCAGACTTTGGAAGTCACTCCACTGGCAGTGAAATATTTTAGCTTGTGAGCTGGCCTGTTCTGACTGCACAGACATGCAAAGGCACCACCAGAAACAAACTGCTTTCCAAAACTGAAGCAATTGGCTCAACAGGATGTGTAGAAAATCTCTATTGTCTACAGGTAACAATTTCTACTCATTTGGCCAACATTGTGGTGTCTCTTTTCTGTTGATCTTGCCATGCCTTTTTTAGCTTTAGACATTCTAAGTATAGATTCAGTTAAATGTGTACAACAGCCAACCCAGACAAACATCCTCTGGGTGATGGTTACAAGGAAAGGCCTTTCCCTCTCTCCTCCTGTGCCCTCTGGCTGTGTCTGTGGCTCAGGGGCAGGAGCAGTGACTGCAGCAGGCCTGTTCCCACAGAAAGCTCCTTAAGCAATAGGATTTGGGATGTGCCAAATGCCCAGCAAACCTCAAAGCTGAACACTTGAATGGAGAGACAGACCTCATTCTGTGCAATATTGCTTAGTTTTTCTAAGCAGGTTTAGGCCCTTGAAGCAGATTGTCAGTCACTGAACCTGTCCTGCTCTAGAGATCTCAGCAAACCATCATTTCGTAGAAAACACCTCCATATGTCATAAAACCAGCGTGTTTTAATACCCAGTAAATCCAAAGTTGGGGTAAAAAATTACTGTACTAGGCAGGCTACAAAAATGAAATGTTCTGTTATATCTTGGAGTTGTTTTTCCATGGAGAGGTGTTCAGCAGTGAGCCCAAGGAATTGTGTGTGTCGGTGAGGAGCACTGTGCTTCATTCCTCCTCCCAGTATATTCACAAAGGCTGTGCTTTGTAAAATCAGCCCCCCTGTGCATTTCCAAATGCTGCCAGTTGAGTTCCCTCTTCATCCACAGCATCCTATGGATGTGGGCTCGCTCCATATCTGCTGTAATGGGACTGGTGCCCTGGCCAAGCACCTTGCTAAAGCCCAGAGCACAGGTGGCTGATAATCTGTTTTAATTATAGTTAACGTGCTTAATTTCACAAGTGAGGTGTAAAGCTGACAGGCAGTTCCAAGGAGCTTTCCATCCTGGTGTCTGAGCCTGTCTGCAGTCACACAGCCTCCAGCTCACAGCCTTTTCCATTATTTACCCAAAACTGCTTTTGAAGGAAGAATTTAAAAAAAAAAAAAGTTTAAGTGTGAATGTATTAAGACTCGATAGAAGAATGGAAATAAGAGCTCTCACAGGAACACTTTGGCTTCTGCTGACCTACAGGGAATAACGGGTGAGTTTTGGAAGTCTTGTTGGTTTTTACTCCCCCCACCACTTCTCCCTGTCCCCCATCCCTCTTTTCCCTTTTGAAAGCTGAGCAGCTCCATTTATTTCCCCTTTTCAGTTGCTTTTACAGTGATCAGCCCTGTTACCAGGTGAACAGATCCATGTGCTTTGGTAATACCCTTCCCAAATGTTGTCCCGCTGAATGGGATCAGCTGCCTGCTCTGCAGATGATGCCTCCTGGTTTGGGGGGGTTGTTTGTTGGGTTTCTTTAACGTGGCTGTAAAAACAAAAGCCGTGCATGTGTTTAACTCTCTGATTGCCTGCAGGACCAGGGGGGCCTGACGAGCTGCCTGGGCAGCTGCTGAGTCCACTCCATCATTTTAATATAAGCTAAACCCTGCTCCCCCTCAGTGCTCAGCACACAGCAATCTGTCTTCCAGGCTCAATTAAAACCAGTTTTAGCATCTGATTAGCTGTGTAATAAGACAGTGCAAGGGGTGTGGAGAACAAAGAGGGCAGGAAGGCAGGGGGGATGTACGTGCATCCCATCATTTGGTGTTCTGCAATTCAGGGAGGAACAAACATTTTCTGAAGATTACTCCTGTTCAATGGAAAGTGTTCTCAATCTAGATCAATTTTTAACAGCAAGAGATGCTAAAACTTTGCCTCTCAGCTGTGGTGTTATAAAGAATCGAAGCTCCCTCTGTGGCTCCTTCATGCAGCGCTCCCATGGCTGCACTGACTGGCACAGGGTGTCTTGAGATAACGCTGCAAGAGCATTTCTTTCTTGCCTTTAATTCTTCTGCTGTTTAATATCGTTACTTTTTAACCCACACAGTGCCTAAATCTGCTTTCCTGCTCAAAAAATGACTCCTGGTCCTTTGGAACTGAGACACTGAGATAATTACTGTTCCCAGCCCTTGCCATGAGCTCGCATCGCTTTTATATCTGTTTCCCTCTTCAAAGTGTCCCTCCTTCCTCCTTCAGTATTCCCAAGCACAGCTGGAGTGTGCAAATAATTGTTTGGAAAGTCTATCAAGGCAATATTTAAATGTCAGGCACTGTAACCACGTGGTACAGCAGCTCCTTAGTCCCACAGCTACAGATGTTACAAGGATATGGTGTGTGTTCAAAATGATCATCTCATTGCACAGAATTCAGCTAGAGACTGGAGAATCTATAAAGTCATGTTTATACCTCAACAATAAAGCAGTAATTGTATATCTTATGTGATTTCTGTGGCTATTAAATTCTTTATATTGTGGTGAGCAAGCTTTCAAAAACCTTCGTGTAATGAAGCTGCAGATGTTTTGAACTAAATGGAAACTTGGGATTCTGCTTCTACCACATCAACTGCTGGTGTCTGTTGGGTTTGGGGTGGTTTGTAACAGCTGAAATAAAGCAAAGAGTAGATCTGATAGAGCAATACATGAGAGAAGTTGCATGGTGGGGCAGGGAAGGAAAGCTCTGCTGATGAACAGGGAGTTTAGACCTGTGGTTTCTCCAAGCCTTTAGGAACAGCTGCAGGTGCTGTCAGCCCTCATGGGAGGAGGTGCAGGGAACTCGGGGTTGTTGTGCCAGGTTTCATGGGGGATGTTTGTGGTATCAAAGGGCATAAAATCCTGTGTATTATGGTCTGGTTGTGATTCTGCCAAACCCTTCCCCCACAGCAGGCGTGTTCCTGAGGGGAACTCAGGGTAGGGAGCGTTGGGTGCATCTTGCACGTGTTGGAGAGCACAGGAAATACACCTATTTCTTCACTCCAATTTCTTCTTTAAACAGGTTTTCTAAAACACTGTCTAAAAATGTTCCACAACATTTTCAGGTAACCAGATGAAGGGGCTGATTGTAAATTTGGGGGTCAGATTGTTTTCAGCCATGTGATTCAGGCCATTATTCCTCCCCTGTGATTTAATACTGAATTGAAAGGCTGAAAAAAAAAGAAAAGGAAACCAAGTAGTGGCATCTGGGAGAGGCAGTGCAAGCTTGGAAGAAGGCTCTGGAAAGAACAGGGAAAGCTGGAATGGAGGCGGTGTTTGAGGGGATCTCCAATCTCTTGAGGAAATGAAGGGAATATAATATGTAAGTCCCCAGTCTTTGTTATTGAGCCAATTATACTGCTTTTCAAAAGGTCATCTTTTCTCTGTGCTACATTGCAGTGACACATAAAACAGATATTTTGGTGGTTTGGAGTTCAATCATGTTTTCGGATGGCAGAGAGTTGCATCTCTGCAACAGGAGCCACAAGCAATTGTATTGCTTTGCAGAGGTAAAAATTACCAATTTATAGGTATTTAGGCAGTTACAGATCTGTCCAATGGAATTTATTCTGGACATACAAAAAAGGTATGAGTATCTGAAAGGTGTTTGCAGTTTAAATATTGCACGCAAACTGTAGTGCAACAATTTACCTGCCCCAGGTAAGGGAGAACAGTGCCCGTGTGTCTCTGTGTTATATGTACATGTTAATATGTATGTGTGTATTTACATATAAAATAATGTATACAAGACTCCAAAGGGAAGTTTTACTATTTCAAGGTGAGATCAAAGTTATTCAGTTCAATACTTGAGTTCCCTCCCCAGCTGATGAAGTGCAAAGCCTGTCTCATGCCTGATCTCAGGGCTGGATATTTGACATTTACCCTCAGATAAGACTTAGGCTGAAATTCTGGAGATAAAGCAGGATCTTTGAAAAATTTTAAGGACCAAAACTGATGCCCAGGTGTGGACTTTGGTTGGTTTAAGGAGGGCTGAGTGCTGGTTTAAGGCTGTTCCTAGTTAAAAATGCAGTGAGTGGGTCAGCTGTGACATTAAAGGAAGATGCTGTAGCATCTGAAAGGAAATTCTTTATTTAGCAGGAATATTAAGTGTGAACTGCCACAGCTCAACAGATAATTGAAGGAGACAGTCAGCACTGCTCCAGACAGCACCGTACCCCCAGTGTCCCTGGCTGGGGGAATTACTCAGGCTTTTAAACTCCCATTAAAGTGCTCTGTTAGGCTGATGTAAAACCCTCTGTTCTGTGCTCACTCCCACTCAGGAGACCTTGAGAACCTGAAGATTTAGTACTACAAAATAGGCTTAATTCTTGAACTAGGTTCTCTTTAGCATTGATATATATCTAAAATCAGAACAATTAAAATTGCACTGCCGCATTCAGGATGTGCAAGACAAATACATTATTTTTAGCACGTGTGCAAAAACTGTGAAGCTAATTTGAACAGTAAAACATCTGTCATATCTGAACAGTGCAGACGTTCCTATTTGCTAGTGAAAGGTGACTGAAAGAGCAGAGATGTTTCTGGGAACAGAAACGGTTGTCAGTCTAAAGCCCAGCATCCAGCCCGGGCAGAGGGACTGAAGGTGGTGCCACTGACCCAGCAAAGCCTCGGCATTCCAGGGCTCCCAGCAGCTGCCCTGCTCCTGAGCAGGGATGGAGGTCAGCACGAACTCCAGGGAGAACAGACTTTGCCCGTTTATTGTCTATATTTGCTTCAAATGTAACACCCGATTCTTTTTTTCGTTTGATGTAAATGTGTCTTGGTTTCTCGGTGTTTCATTTCCTCTGACAAAAGTCACTCCCGGAGCCTGAGAAGTGCCACGTTCGGGTGTTTGAGGTTACAGTCGGGCGGTTTCTGAGCTGTGTTGCTTTGGTTGGGATGGAACCCGGGCTAGGGACTGGTCATGATTCGTTTCTGAGCAGCAGAGGCTCCGTTCTGGTCAAGGGAAAGCCTGTGCTGTCCGTGGGGCTGGTTTGTTATCTAACTTCAGTGGCTCAGGGTGATGCAAGTGCCTACACAAATCTGAGTGCAAACACGTGGAGAAGAGGCAGGTGACTCTGCCGAATATATTATCCAAAAACTGTTCTGAATGATAAGCAAAGAAATGCAAATTTATGCCACCACAGTTAGGGGGCAATATTTTAATTATTAAAACAAGAAGAATTTGAATGCTACTAATTACAGCTGGAAGATTTGTCAGTAAAGCCAGAATAAAAAGGGAATTCAGGTTATTTATTTTGGTTTGGAAGCCAAAGGAGGAAATGTTTTCTACATCTTACTAATATTTTCTAACCTGTGTTGCCACAAGATAAAGAGCAGCACATCTGGATAAACTGAATCCAAATGCTTTTAGGAGTGTTGGCCAACTGATTCTCTCCAGTATGTTTTATGGAGATGAGGAAAGTAGAAGCCAGAGCAGTGCAAGTTCATGTAATATCCGTGTTTGAGAAGAAAGGGATGATTTAGACAATTGATAGTGTGTGGGAGCCTGCTCCTGATTTTTGATAGAATTGTAGAACAACCAATATGCAACTAATTCTGCTGTCCTTGTCTTTAACAGGGGTGGTATTTATTGACTTAAATTGAAACAGGCTTCAATTCTGTCTCTACCAGACCTTGTTAGTGCCTGCAAGGCAGCAGTGGTACCTGGAGGCCAAGGCAGTGGCCTCCAAACTTTTTGATTGAGAACCTCTATCAGTGAAAAATGTATCTGTATATTTGGAAATTATATCCATGTACTATTGAAGTTCTAAGACCATCTTCCCACACTCCACTGGATCACGATGCAAACCCCTTTGGAGACTACTGATCTAAGCAAGGAGAACACCAAATCCTCTCAGCAGATACAATTCTGATAGTTCTCCAAACATGACTGTAAACTGGAATTCTTGCAGAGCAGCTGAGTTTAAGTGGAATCATAAGGATATCAAACTACGTAAATTTTAATATCCTGGTATGAAAATAATTGCTAAATCTGTAGATGACACAAATGGAGGGCCAAAGACAGCTTTGGGATAGTTTGGCCAGTAGAGCCCAAGCAAACAATGTGTATATTTTATTACATGTGAATGTAAAGCTGAGTGTCTGTAAACCTGGTTGGAGCCCACACTGGGAAGAGTAGGAGCTCTGTCCCAAGGAATTGGTTCTGTAAAGCTCCAGGGAGTCACACTGAGCAGTCAGCAAACTGGTAAGAGGCAAAGAGAGCTTTGGAGGACACAAAGTGAACTGATCTGCTCAGAGTGTTTCCAGCATTTAGAAAAACTGAAATGATTTTGGGAGCCTCTAACTTCAGAAACTGCTGGGTCTAGGATGTGTTTTCAGGTATCAGGACAAATTGCTGACAAGATTCCTATTTTCTCTTCTCTCTGGACAGTTTCATTAATAACTCCCTGCACAAAGGGGGTCATTTTTTAGAGGCAATTACAGATTTGACAGGCTGTACACATGGTTTGAGAGCTCCATGCCACCAACTGCTGCTTGAAACAAATGACTCCGTGGCCTGGTGGTACCCTTGGAACTGAAACCTTGAACTGCACAAGGAGCCCTGGATGAGGCTTTGAGGGAGATTTTTCTGTTTTCTAATGTTTTCCTCCAGGGACAAATCAAACTATCCCTTGTTGCTGCCTAAGACCAGGGTTAAGCAAATTAAAGAAATAGGTCAGGGCGTGGTGCTGATGATACCAAGGTTGTGGGTTTGATCCCTACTTGGGCCATTCACTTAAGAGTTGGACTTGATGATCCTTGTGGGTCCTTTCCAACTCAGAATATTCTGTGATATTCTGTGCTAAATAAAGCATTTCTGGCTGTAATGAAGATGTGCAAATGCCTGAAGAATTCTCCCTTGACTCTCGGTGAAGGACCTCCCCATCCAGTGCAATGGCATTTGTACCTTCCAGCAGGACTGTGTTGCTTTAGGCCAGACCTGCACATCACCCTGTGCTTCGGGAGGAGGATGTGCAGGGCAGGCCCTGCCAGGATTTGACCTCTGTGTGTTCTGGATATTTGTGTAAATTCATGTTGTGCTCCATCATAACACAACGTGCACAGCTGGGATTTGTGCAGAGCGTGCACCTGCCTTGCAGAAGTACAAACTAATCCCATTTTGGGATAAAGAAAGAACAGTCTGAGGGCAGAGTGCTGGTTTAGAGCCTCCCATTCCCTTGCCATGGTCCCCAGTGGGCTCCCTCCATCCTGACTTTCAGTGCCATAGGGCTCCATCACTAAAAGGGGGGAATATCTTTATCATACCTTATAATTCATTCTGAATACTTTCACCCAAATTGTTTTGCTTTAACACTGAGCTTAAGCATTGCTAAGTTTATTGTTTACATCAGGCAATTGAGAAAAAGAGGACAGAACAACCCCCCTTGGAGGGCCTGAGAAGTTTGGTGTCTGCACAAGGTGACACTGAGTGCTGAGCACCAGATATGGAAAATGCACAACATGTGATGTGTCCTTGGTCGGGAATTCAGTTTGCTCCTCACATCACAGAAGTTAAAGCTCTATACATACCACAGAAAAGGGCCCTTCCTGGGGGAACATTGGCAAGTTGCTGGTTTTGCCGATTCATTCACCAGTGAAAAAGCTTTTTGAAGAGCACGAAGGGAAGATAAATGTTATTCATTTGCTAGAGGTAGGGACAGGCTGCACATTTTGCCAACTCATCACAGAACCATGTTCAATAATAGTTTTTAATGCAGCCATTTCCCTTTTCTCTGCACATCTTGCAGTGATGCTCTTGTTCTGTTTTCTCCTGACACGCTTCGTATCTTCTGTAAGAAATGAAGTTACAGGTCAGGAGAGTTAATTGGGAGCTGAGTGATTTCCATAGGCCACAGAAAGAAGCACCATTTGGAAACAAAAATAGAAAAGCTGCCCTAGTGCTCATTCAGTCCTGGCCTTTTGGAATAGCTTTGACTTCTGTCCTTCAGAGGCTGCACGAGGCTGGGTGAGGGGATCCCTCTGGGGTTTTGGATGTGTGTCTGGGGCAAAGTGCAGTGAGCTGACATCAGGAGGTGACACCAGACCAATCTTACCTTTAGCTCGACATAAATACCCTTCAAAAAATACATATGTCTTTAGGAACTGGGAATTAGCACCATTCTTTCTGTATTTCTGTCCTTCAACTGACTGTTTGGCATTTTATTAGGAGGGGTTTTTAAAGCAAAGAATAAATTCCTGCTTGCTGTGTATCCCAAGTGTTTGTCATGATCCAGCTCTTTGACTTGATTCATCAGAGCTCTGAGCAGTCACACAACCAATCCACACAATGAGTAGTACAGAGAAAGCAGAGTTAGCTGCTCTCTTTAGTAGCTACTAAACTACAACTATTTTTAGTTAGCTACTCTCTTTACTGAATTTACATGTAACACTGGGTTTCTTAAAAGCCACTTTAGGAAGAAAGGGCTGCTAAAACAATAAAACATGTTTTCTAGCAGATAAATCTAAAGAATTGATCTTTTTAACCAGTATAACAACTGGGAAGAGCTGTATATATGCTGGATTGAGGGATTATAAAGCACACTCATCAAGAGGGAAATGGAAAAATGTTGTTCTTCCTGTCTCATTTATCATACTGGTATTTATTTCTAAAGAGCAGCTCCTCCTTTGGAAAGAGTGGAGCAGCTTGAAAGTCATCAGTGTCTGTTTTCATTTCAAAATATATTTAATTTTTTTAGCAACAGCTCTGTCTCTGTCCTCTGTCAGAGTTGATGCTGGGTCTTTCCTGGGGCACAGATACACCTGGTGAAGTCCCTTGGGGTGGGCAAAGTGTGATGCTGTGACACAGCATTTATGGGAAAGCAGAGGCCCAATATCCAGGGGTGTGCAAAACTCATGGAGACCCCGAGCCTGCTGTCCAGCCTTTCCACCCATTGATAGGAGACTGAAGGATGAGGTTTGCAGAGGCCAAACCTCTTCCTGACACCAGTAAGAAGTAAATTATAGTTACAGGTACTGCTGGGTGATTAATGAATGTTGGAAGCAGCAGCAATTACAGGGAGGTAAGGCTGAAATGGGAGTTTCTGGGCTATCAGTGCTGATCCCTTCCACTACAGACAAGCATGTTGGATGGGGTTTTCTCATAATTCAGTCATTTTTGATCGTTTTGCTGTTTACAAAACTAGAAGTATTTTTATTTCTGCCTTAACTCACTCCTAACTCACCCACTCTTCTTGTGCCAGTAGTCATTTTTCATTTCTAGCCCGTGTGCTCACCCCAGCAGCTGGCATTGAAAAGGCAATTCTTACCCTTTTGGGGGGCTCTGTTGGGCTCAGTGAGCCCATCTTTGGTGGTCCACAGGTGCCAGAGAAGCTTCCACTTCTCCAGTCAGCCAGAGAGGCCCTTGTTACACCCAGGGAAAAGTGGGATGTATTTTTCCTTGAATTTGGAAGGCCAGTGCAGTGGTTCTTGCTGAGGTCTCAGCCCTGTTTCACAAGCCTATCACTGCAGAGCAGGCACAGTGATTAAGTTTAAATCAGCAGCAAGAGCAGCCAACATTCCCAGAGGGAACCAACTTGGTGCAAGGATCTTGCTGGAGAACAGGAGGCAGCTGACAGATGAGATGAGTGCCTGCAGTCCCTTCTGTGATTCCAGTGCAATGGTTCCTTGCCAGGCTGCCCTCTGGCACTCTGACATTAATATATGTAGGTTTTTAATGCCTAACTTGCAGGCTTTTCCTTACATCCCTGCATCTTGGACTGACAGTTAAACTGAATAAAGAAACAAATCCTTCCCCTCGGCACATAATTTTTACAACTCCTGGTTTGCTGCTGCCAGTAAAGGAGCCAAGTGATACACCTGAAAATCCCCACGGTGATATTATCCTGCCTTCTGTGTTTCTCTCAGATTTGCAGTGCTGTGGGATGTCTGCCAGGGAGCTCCAATAAGCTGCTGATGAACTGCAGGAGTTGCAGGACCTGTGTGGATGTACCTGTACATACACAGTTAGGAATGAGCTGATTCTGCTTTTTCACTTTAGAGACATTTTCAGAAGTGAAGTTTTGAAGAAATATGGAAATAAATTTGATCTTTTGCCAGGGCAGGTTGGACGGGCTTGGGGCAAACTGGGATAGTGGGGGTGGAATGAGATGGGCTGTAATGTCCCTTCCCACCCAAACCAGTCTGGGATCCTGGGATCATTAACAAGCAACTGAAAGGGAAAACTATGACTGGAAAATAGAGGCTGCTGCAGAACTTTTCTACAGCACACAGAGCTGGAATAATTCTACAGCTGGTTTTGGTGACTTCTAATACCAAAAAGTCAAACTCCAGCTGCAGTTGAATGACCACCCAGTCACAGCTGTGAAATAAGCCCTGCTAATGTGCTTTCTTACACTGTAAATAGATTAAAACCAAATGGCAAGTGGTCTGTAGTCAATTTGCCACTACTTAATTTGTCTGACAACCCCACCAAAGTCAGTGGCTTTTTGGTTGCTCTTCCCTGCCAGGTCCAGCTGAGCTGGTTTCAGAACTGGCTCTTTTTGTCCACCACTGTGGTCTCTGTACCCAGACTCTGTTTCCAGACCCATGTGATTGCATTTGCTGTGTGATCTCTGATTTCACAGATCGAGTCCTTTAACACATTCCCATGAGTTGTATGGAATGTAACTACTGAAAAATTTATCAACTTGTTGTCTTCGGCTTTTGGGAGGGAGGGGGAAGAGGAGCCTGCATTAACAACCCATCAGCCAGAAAACACAGAGGTTTTAAGGAGCACTTTAACTACCTGGTTAATCTCTCCTGAGGCAATTTTGGTATTGATGGAAATGGTTTTTTGGGGGGATTTTTCTAATAATTTTTAATTATAAGACACTGAAACTCATGGGTTTCTGAAAATAACTTACACATCATAACTGGTGCATGTTATTGGACATGGGAAGGTCTGTCCCTGAAAGGAGGGGGAACACAGCTGTGGGCAAGTCTGGAGATAGAAAGTAGAATTCTAAATATTTTTCCAATATTGATACTTTCTATGGATTTCTTTAGCTCTATTTTCACAGCTTTTCCTTTTTTTCTAAAGATGGAAAGAGACCATTTCTTCTTTACTGAGGAGGAGGAGGAGAAAAAGGGATATTTAAAGTGAATAAAAAATAATTATTACATCCAGGATTGAAAGTCAAGGGTTCTATTTCCAGCTCTGGGGCTGGCTCATAATTGCTCTTTGGCAGCTGATGGCACCATGTGATGCCCATTTCAATGGGCTCTGCCTCCTCAAACAGGCAGCTCTTGGTCCTTGCTGAGCTGCACAAGCTTTGTGTGGGGCAGGGCCAAGGACCAGATGGAGGAACTGATCCAGCTGGAAACCCAGCCCCCCAAAAAACCCAACCAAAAACCTAAAAAAAACCCCTAAAAACCAGAAAGATGTGGTGATGGATGAGTTTTGGGGTTTTTTTTCCAGCCAGAACAGCTGCCTGATCCATGTCATTGTGCAGCAGCTCAGAGACAGGTCACAGTGTTACCCTAACCCCCCATCTCATGTACCTTATCTGGAAAAAGGGGAGAAAATATTTGAAAATATTTTCTTCAAAATATTTATCTTGTAGATAATATGGTTTCCTTGAACTATCCAGGACTCTGCTCAAGTCAAACAATCCAAATAATTGTCCAGCTGCCTACAAAGTTTTGAGCTTGAGTAGACATTAGGCCTGCACTTCTTCATGGATCACTTGGTGGGATTAAAACTATCCTCTAGTAAACGAAAATGTCCTTCTTGTACTATGCACATAATAAAAAAGCCACCCAAGATAAAGGTATTCTCAGACAACATGTAATTCATCCTCCATGGCTGGACTTCTGTCTCCAAATCATAATGAGGTTTGACTAATTTGGCTGTAATCAAACTTTGTCAGTCTTCAGACTGCTGGGCCTTCTCTCATAAAATCATGGAATGGTTTGGGTTGGAAGGGACCTTAAATCCCGTCCAGTCCCACCCCCTGCCTTGGGCAGGGACACCTTCCACCAGCCCAGGTTGCTCCAACCTGGCCTTGGACACTTCCAGGGATGGGGCAGCCACAGCTGCTCTGGGCAACCTGTGCCAGGGCCTCCCCACCCTCACAGCCAACAATTCCTTCCCAACATCCCATCTCTCCCTGCCCTCTGGCAGTGGGAAGCCATTCCCTGTGTCCTGTCCCTCCATCCCTTGTCCCCAGTCCCTCTCCAGCTCTCCTGGAGCCCCTTTAGGCCCTGTCAGGGGCTCTCAGCTCTCCCTGGATCCTTCTCTTCTCCAGGTGAACCCCCCAGCTCTCCCAGCCTGGCTCCAGAGGGGCTCCAGCCCTGGGACCATTTTCGTGTCCCTCCTCTGGATTTGCTCCAGCAGCTCCACATCCTTGTGCTGTTGGAGCCCAGAGCTGGGGGCAGCTCTGCAGGGGGGGCTCAGCAGAGCAGAGTCCAGCCCCAAGTCCAGTTCCAGTTGTTTCTGGAGGTGATGCTGTTTGTAAGAACATTTAAAAATTCACATTGAGCTTTATTTATTTTTTTTTAATCTTAAGGCATTATTTTCCTTGCACATTTTTTCTTTGGGCTATTCTTCATCTGAGCCTCCTTTTCCTGAACAAATTAGTTAAAAACAGAGAAGACTGAAAATCTGAACAACGAAGAAAGGAAATCTGAATGATTGAGAATCAAACCCTTTTTTTCATGTCCAAGTGCTCTTCTCTGTGTGAAAGAAATGAGCTGCCTTTTGCAAAAGGGACCTTGGAAAATGAATTTTATTATGAACCTTCTTCTTTGTAATATGCTTATCTCATTTAGTCACAGTCAAGTATTAAAATTTCATATCAGTCATGACTGTATATTCATGAGTTGCAGGTTCTACAGATGGTTTTCTGTGACTTGGATTTTGGACCAGTTCTGAGGAGACACAAATGAACAGGCTGTGCTGGGAATCCTTAACAAGCTGTAGTTATATATGCAGATATCTTAAAAATTAAATCTAGATTTTGCTGTTTTGTTGCCATAAGTGTAGAAGAAAAAAAAAAATAACAAAGAAACCCAGATGACATAGCTGGAAACTGGGGAAAAGGATCAAATTCACCTTGTTTTCCTGAGTAATATGGAAGTGGAGTGTTTCTCTAAGCAAGACAAGACATTACCTTGTGTTGGAGCACCTCATGCTACAGCTAAAACAGAGCCCCTCCTCCAGTTAAAAAATAAAGCAGAACCATGATCAGTGTGTTCCAGGCGTGGTTGCCAAGATGGTTTGTTTGAGTGAAAAGAAAAATCAAAGCAAATCAAGAGCAGCAGGAGCAACTTTAATTTTGGAGAGCACTTAAGGTGCAATACCTGTAAGGAAGGTTGATGAGAGCCTTCCAAAAGCCCTGGGGAGAAGAGACGAGGAGCTGGGAGCCAATGCAGTGTGGCAGGGAGGGGTCCTGAGAGGGGACAGGAGCAGCAGGAATGGGAAAGGCACCGTGTGAAGTGACAGTGGAAAATCCCCAGGGGGTTCAGTGTAAATGAGCTCTGTAGCACAGGCAGGTGAGGAATGAGGAGCTGGGATCTGCAAAAGGGAAGCATCACATCAGGGACTGTAAAATATATGACACTCTCAGAGGTGGAAAGAGAGTTCCTGGAACTACCCTTCTTCAGGGGGATACTGGAGCATGGATAGTGAGGAGGGAGGAATGGTTTAGTGAGACTAATCAGTCTCAGTAAGAAAGAACTAAGTAGAAATCAACCAAAGGTTAAACCCTTGCATATTGGATATTTAGAAACAAGGCCTGCTTGCACTAAGCCAGACATAAGTACCTAATTCATAGAATGCCAGAACGGTTTGGGATGGAAGGGACATTAAAGCCCATCCAGTGCCACCCCCTGCCATGGGCAGGGACACCTTCCACCAGCCCAGGTTGCTCCAAGCCCTGTCCAACGTGGCCTTGGACACTTCCAGGGATGGGACAGCTACAGCTGCTCTGGGCAACCTGTGCCAGTGTTTTACCACCCTCGTTGTAAACAACTTTTCTTACATTAGATCCCAACTTACACTGCATTGAGAGTAAGTGTATCAGCTCACTCTTTGATGGATTTCTTTAAATATTTTTTTAAATATAAAAATTTCTTTAAATATAATTGTGCCAAGATCTGAATCTACTTTAGCTTTCAAAGTATATTATTTTCCACCACTATGCCAGTGTTGTGTTACTCCCAGGGCTGGTTTGGTTGTGATTACTCTGATCCTTGTGTGCAATGACTGCAGTCAGGCTTGTCCTCATTGTCTCTATCCTCCCCTCAATGTGTGCCCTGCCAGCAATTAAACTTCCAATTGGGAAATAAGGAGAATGGGGTTGAGGCTGCATCACTAAAGGAATGAACATACATCAAATAAACTACAGCAAAATGACAAAAAGTGTCTCTGCAAAGCCAGTGATGATGATGTTACAAGAGCCTGTGACAGCCTCTGAGTAAAGGGAACCCAATGGCTTTACCCATAAACAGACAAATTGGTCTCTTCTGGAGACAGACATCATTCCAAACAATGGGGGTAGGAATCATTGTCCTCCCTGGGAAATGCCCCACATCACCCATATGCTGCAGGGAAGAAGGTGTCTCTACAAATGTAGTTATTGACAGCAGGGTACAAACTCCACCCAGCCTCAGGATTATCCTGTCGCTGTTAAGGCTGTTCAGCATTTGAACACATGCTGCTTGTTTGGGGTTTATTTTTAATGAACGAATGGGATGTGCAGTGATACTCCATTTTTAACCCAAATTCTTGCCTCTGACTTTTTTTGCCTCGGTGTCCCCACCTGTGAAACACAGCCGGTGCTAAAGGCTGCTGCCTCCTCCCTCAGTGGGTGCTGGGGTGGTTGGCAGCTTGTTCTCTGCACTGTGGAATGTCTGAGACCATTTCAGGTGCCACAGCAGCACCAGAGTCCTTGTCTGCAGAGCAGGTTTTACTGAAGCACAGCACCAAACCCCAGGAGGGGAAAGCAAGGTACAAAGGTACCCTCAGCAGCACAGCAGCCTCTGCATGGAGCTGCACCCCCACAGCACATGTCACCTGCTGTTGCTTCAAAAAATGCAGCTAAACTGGCCAATAGGGAAAGTAAAATATACAGAAGGAACAGCACACATATCTCTCTATTTCCCAAAAATACTGGGTTTCACATCACCCAGCACTGTTTGAGTTTTGTTTCAGTTCCCAGCAGTTTCTCCTCTTTGCAGACGAGCTGGAAGGTGTCAATGTACAGGATTCATTCCTGTTTCCACAGAAAGCAGCAGTGAAATTATCTGGCTTGCAGTTCTTGCATATCTTCATTGCTGGGGCTAAATTATTGCCAAGAATATAGCTAAAACCGCTCTGTCTCTCCTCTAATTTCCAGCCTTCTATATAATAATTTCTTCCCACTTGCCTGGGCATTATTCTAAAGGTAATTGAAATCACACTGTGTGTGACAGCACATACAGGTTCCCTTCAGCTCTGTTTTGGCAGCCATTAATCCTGAAGAGAAAAAAAAAATTGGTTTGAATTTATCTTAAAAGTTAAATCACGTGAGATTCTGGTGAAAAAATGATAGTGAAAATAATTTACTCTTTGAGAGTGAATTTGTTTTCCCCCTATAACTCTTAGAGGTCATAATTGTTGCACCCATCAGGTAACATTTACTTAGAGTTTATCTGTTTCTATTAATACACTTATGGAATATATAGGGAAGATTTTTCTGAATTCAGGAGGGTGCCAAGACCTTTTACAGTTGTATTTATGAGCTAGAGAAACATCCTTGCCAGTCACTGGAGCCAGGACACCTCACCCTTCACGTCCAAGCTGTTAAATCCATCCCAATCCGGGTAACTTCAGTGCAGGCACCGCAGTGCTGAATTTGACAGGGTAAGCTGGAGGATTCTGGCTCTGGAATGCAACAGTTGTACTGGAGAAGCAAGGCAATGTCTGGCCTTGACCCAGCACTCAAGCCCAAGTTCTCCCAAGCAAACACGTGGGTGTTGGAATGGTTTGGTCTCTTGCTTTGTGCAGAGGCAGCAGTGGTCACTGAGAGCACAGCAGGTGCCTTGGCTTGCCAGGCCGCTTGGAGACAAGGCAGTGCTGTTCCAGGACATGTTCTCCTTGGGGAAAAGCTCGGAATTGTTTCCTTAGGGTGTGTTAAAATCCAAACTAACACGGGCCGTGCACTCTGTCTGTGCTCACGTCCTGAGCTGGTGTCAGGAGGGCTCCTCTGGGGATCTTGTTCCGTGGTGCTAAACAGACCCAAAATGGTCCCTCTGGCACCTTTGCCAGCCCTGGATGTGGCAGCACACGGAGTGGGAGCTGTGCAGGTGAGTTGGACGAGCCTGAGTGCAGAAGGGAAGCACATTTCAGGTTGATGCCCTTTTGGCTGCAGTTTTCAACCTGCAGCCAGTCAAGGAGGAACTTCCTGGCTCTTTCTCTCATCTACAGGTCTGCTGTAGGACAAGGATAATTCTGATAAATGCTTATTAGTATTTCCCTGAGTTTACAGAGGTAAATAAAAGTGAGATCATAGCAGCATGTTGAGCTTTGTCTGCTTTGACTCTCAGGGAGACTCCCCTGAGAAGGTGCTGGACTTTTAGCTGGTGTCAGAGGTGCAGATGATACTGTGTAAGAGCAAACCAGCCACTTCAGTGTCATTCCCTCACCACTTATCAGTATTCCTGCAAACACGCCTTTTCCTGGGACTACAGAGCCCTTTTGGACTCCTCATGCTCCAGCTGCTTTTCTTATGTGTCTGTACCTAATCCCAGGTGTCTGAAATGCACAGTGTGAGGTTTTCTGTCTCTGAAGGTCAAAATCCTCACAGTGACATCACTGATTTGCTTTCAAACAGGCTGAGGCCATGGAACTATTGGGAGGTTTGAAGTGGAACACATAAGGAAAAGTAAATCAGTAAATCCATCTCCCCAAACAACTTCAGCAGTGCAGTAAAAATAACACAAAGAAACTAAGGCAGAGTGTAAAATGAACCAGCCCTGCAGCTCATGGGGTCTAAGGGAGCAGGAGGATGGATACCTTCCTCCAGTCAGCCCCAGCCAGCTCATTCCACAACCTCACAGCAGCTCCAGCTGGTCTGGAACTGTGCAACCTTGATGGTCTTCTTTTTGTTTTAAATATTGTGACAGTGATATAAATTGTTCTTACCAATATGTATTTCAGTAATGTTTTGCACTTATCTGGTATCTTTGCATTGAAGAATCTCAGAAGTGTTTAACAGAAGGGAGTGAAATCATCTCCATTATTTCCACAGGGAAAGCTGAAGCAAGTTTGTAAGGACCTCTGGTGGGGCTTATATTAGAGGTCTTTTCCAACCTTAACAATTCTCTGATTTTGGAGAGGCAGCACACTCAGATTTTTCAGTTTAGGGTTATTTTTCCTGTTCTTTTATCTCTCTCTACTGGAATGCCATTCCAGAGGCCGTGGCACAAGGCCTTGGGTGCAGGAGGCCCCTTAGCCTGCATGATCCCCCAGCCACTGGAAAACTCTGCCTAGGATTTTGGTTTGTGTGTGTTTTGACCTTGAACCCTGGAAAAGAGAGAGCTTTCTGTTGTTTGGTGACAAATTACATGGCAAAGATGAAGAGGGGAGCCTGTCACAGATCACTTCCAGGCCAGAACGGGCTGGGAAGTGTCTGTCTGGACACACTGTCATCCAACAGAGGGATCTCACGTAGGGAGGCAGTGAAGAGATCCTGGTTGCACTGGAGAGCCTGGACTTATGCCAAAGGAATAGCTGAGAATGATGAGGAAAGTGAGACAGGAGCCAAACACACAGGCCTGCTCATGTATCCTTTTAGTCCTTCTGGATTTCCTGTCCCAGTAGAATTATTTTCCTCCTGGTTTTGTGGGCTCATGTTTACATGTTGAACCACACTGAACCATCTCCCTGCAGGGAGCTCCCTTGGCTGCACAAGGGCTTTATCCCAAAATGTACATCAGCTCTCTGGCCCTCACGAAGTGCTGTTTCTGTCTCCTAAAAAAGCATCTGCTCCCTCCATCCCTGCAGAGAACTGAGAGGTTGGAGTGATATTGGAAGGAACACATCCTGTAACAGCAAACCAGAAAGATTCCCCATCTGTGAGGAGGTACCGGGGGAGAGTGAGCACAAAAGATAGGGAAGGAGGGGGAACAGCCTACAGATGCTGTGGGGTTTGGTGCAGGGGTTTGAGGTTGACAGCCTGGGGTGACAGCCTGGCTTTCGGGTGACTTACTCTGTGGTTTGTCACAAGGGGGAACACCTTGTCTGTCACTCCTGAATTACACTTCTGCAGTGCTTCCCAGTTCTTGGAAGAGCTCCCAGTCCTCCTCAGTCAACAGACTTCAGAAGTAACCATGAGTAGTGTCATCCCAGAAAACTAATGGAGCTGAATGAAATACGGTGGGTTTATGATCTGAGGGGTCTGGGGAGTAAGAAGTGAAGCAGTAAACAGAAACTCCTCAGTTTTGGGAAAAGGATTAGGGCACTTCCTTACCCCTGGCTAAATGCAGTCAGTAGGATGATGCAGTGGGATCCCATGGGAACACGTGCTGCACAGATGTGACAGGCAGGAAGAGCTGCATGGAGTACTCGAGATACTGTTTGTGGGTGTTATACTCCCAGTATAAAGCTCCTGATGTGCCTCCACATCCGTCTGCAAAACTCCAGAAAAGTAGCGGAGAAATTTTTGTTCAAAATTTTTCCTTTTCAAGGGGTATCAAATGCCCTGGAAAAACAGTGGAAAAGATCTGTTAGTTGGTTGGCCAGATCCTGGTTTACTTGTTTTCATTCCATGTCTGTGATTTGCTGCTGTTTGACCCATGGCAGTGTGTGAGCATCACTGGGGCTGGCTTGGCAGAGCCTGTGCTGAGCCTGCTCTAAAGAGCACTTGGAGTTAAGTGAAAGCTTAGCTCAAGGTTCACCAGTAAACAGTGTTGCTTTTTTATGTAATCTCTGATTTTAAAACCTAAACTACCTTGGGCTGCCCTACACCAAGAAGCATCAGCGATCCAAGCTGTGCTTTGGGGTTTATTTCCACATGTATTGAACTGCCCCAGTACCAGCAAACCCCATGCAGTTCAGTGTCACAGAGATTGTTCTGCAGAAGGGAAGAGGTGAGGGGAGGTTGTTTCCTCTGAAGGCTGGAGAAGCCTGACCCATAAATTTTTGACTCAGAGGTGCTGAGCTGTTCCCAGAGTGTAAAATGGCTCAGTTTGCAGCTCGTGGGGTCTAACAGAGAGGAGGATGGATGCCCTCAACCAGTCAGCCCCAGCCAACTCGTTACACAACCTCAGCCCATCCAGTGCCTTGCAAAAGTCTGACAGGGGAATGGGCAGGGCTCGAGGAATACTGTGGCAGCTTGGAAAGGCTGATACATATTTAGGAGGATAATCCAGAGAAAACACAACCATGAATAAAATTCCAATTAGAAGATGAAATACTTTCTGCTTGGGCATGAAAGTTACGGTTCAGCATTTTGATGCTTCTCCATCATTTTGTTCCAGATTTGGAGTTGCAAGTTGCTAATCTGCTCCATTTTGGGCTGAACGAATATTACCTGAGAATTAGTCTCGAATTTAGGAAGTGATTCAGTTCTGGGAAGGCACACGTAGCATCATCATCTCTGCGAGCCTCACGTGTGCTGCCGGAGCTGCTGCTCCGTGTGGCAGGGCTGGGGAGGGCCCTGACCTTGCAGTGCGGTTGCTTTGCTCGCCACAACTGCACAGGGATGGCTCGGGGAGCTCTGGAGCTGCTGAGCAGGAGCTCCAAGGTCCGGCCCATCTCGGCGGGGTGAGGTAAATGTGCTGAGCAGCACAGAATCTCCGTCACTCCTGCGCTTCCCGGCGAGGACTGACCCAGCTCCAGCCCCGGCACGACCGGCTGGAGCTCTGCTGGTGCTGCACCTCCTCCGCAAAGGGACTGTCACAGCTCCACCTGGGTGTTTGATTTTATTTATCCACGGCCCGCGGAACAATGAAGTCAGAGGTAGGTGAATGATGCAGTGCAGAAGTTGCTGCAGCAGGAGCTTCGCTACGGAGATGATTTAATGTATCATGATTTAATGTATCGGGCTGACGGCGGAGGGAATATTAATAAATTCTGTTTGTGCACGTATTGGGCTGGGGGGGGGGCAAAACAAGGCGTTGTGGGTGCAGCAGATGACATTTTCTAATTAAACAGCTTTCTGTTCTGCCTGAAGTAGTCATGTACAAAGGTTTTGCTTCCCTGCTGATGATAGAAACCCAGGCTTTTCAAGGCAGAGCTATCCATTTAACTTGCTGGAAATAAGGGAATGTCGTGTTTCATCCTTAGAAATGCATATCAAGTTCTCAGCAGAAAAATAAGGATGTTAATCATCGCAGCTGATGTGCTGTGTTATGTAGATTGCTCGCATTGATTCCGGGCTGTGGGTTCAGGTTTCTTATTTGCATTTCGTCAGTCAAGCCCGTGCCCACCCTGAATCCCTTCGGGTGAATTTCTGGTGATTTTGTTGCTGGATGTATTTATTCCTCTTTGTGTATCTGCTTTTAAATAAATCACCAGAACAATAAACAATGCTACAGCAGAGGGAGCAGAATGTTTGGGGAGGCGAAACCCTTCTGTTCCATCGCTGCAATCGATGCAGTTGGGAAAGGAGGGGTTTATGCAAACCATGAGTGTGTTCCAGGGTTATAAAAAATCAATCTCCTGGCTGTGTTGTCCATAGGAAGGTGTGGATTCATGGGACACACATGTGAATAGATTCTCAGCAGAGTTCCCCAAGCACAGCCCATGCACTGGCCTGGGTCTGGAGGTGTTCTGTGCTTATATAAGGGCTGGCTGGCAGTTAGGGGGTTGAGTTTGGTTTTTTATATCTTAGTATTTGTAAGGCATTTCTTGGGCTTAATGTATTTTTTACAACAACTTTGTTAATACCTGTCAGGGTCGTTGGGTTTAAAAGATATTCGATTAATGACAGTAGATTGATATATTTTTATTTTAATGTGGTATTAATTGGTGCTGGTTTTCCCAAGTACCAGTTATTCAAAACCGCTTTGGGTTTGGTTTGACCGTGTTCCCTCAAAGCTACGGAGTGGTTGGAACAAGGGAAGCAGAAATCGGAGCTGCCACCAGCACCAGGGCAGGAAGTTGCAAGATTCCCATGTAAAAACCAAAGGTCTCAGATGAGCTGCTTCTCAAAAAGTCGTAGAAGCACAGTTGATGCTTTTAGGCTTTGCACAGCTGTTTGGTTTGGAGACAGTGGGCTTATGGAGCTTTTAATTTCTACAAACAGCTGGAAGTAAAGGGCTGAAAAATACACTGAAGTCATAAGCTGAGTTAAAATTCACAGCCAGAGTGCTGTTTTATGGGAATTCTTATAAACAGAATGAGAAGTACCTTGACTTGTCATATGCTCATTGATATGAATGTCAGCAGTGTTTCTGTGCTGTGGAATAGGGATGGGATGAAAACAGTGAATTTGGACCTACATTTTGTACACTGTGAAGGTCCCCTGGTCAACAGATTTGGGGGGTGAAATGAGATCAGCATCGAAATCCAGAGTGTCTTTAAGCAGACTGAGAGGTGCCAGTGGTGTGGCAGCGGTGCAGCACAGGGTGTTTGGGGGTGAGACACTGTCACTTTGAGAAGGTCACAGGCACGGACACTCAGCCTGGCTTCTTCAACTCCAGACTCTTCTGTTCTCCCATGTTCTGCCAGGCCTTGTGTGTGGCCCAGCACAGCTGAGGAGGAATGTGGGGCTCTCTCCTTTTCCCCAGCCCAGTCCGTGCTGGGCTCCTGAGGAATGGGCCACCCATCTCACCCACGTGCAACACCCATGGGTCCAGCCACCAAGGGAGAAACTCTGCTTCCTGCTTTTGTAAGTGCTTGAGGAAGAGAAAAATACTACTGTATATATCATTAAAATGACTTTTTCTGTCACTAAATTATCATTTAGGTTTAAACATGATACCGTTGGAAAGTAGTAATCTACGAGGGTTTTTTCCTAATTCTTTTTGTTTCTGAAATAAATAAGTTCACACAGGTTTCTACCTCAGTTAAATGGAATAGGAAATACTGGTTTGCAGCTGAAGAAAAACTATAGGTTTTGAATTTATATTTGCATATAATTAGAATTGCAGTACTTGTGCTTGTAGTTATATCTGTGGTCAGATGCCTGAAGATTCAGAGCCTTTCCAGGCATGGTTTTGGCTTCCCTGTAGCCTGGACATTAGGGATTGTGCACATTGGGCGTGAAAGGTTGGCATTCTGTACACAAATTGAGGGGGGATTTGGGGGACTTAAGTCCTTCTGGGTGAAGTCCTTATTTTGTGGAGAGCAGAGAGACAAGGCACGTCTCATTCCCGGTGCAGTCGTGCTCCGTGTGCCGGAGGGACTCCAGTAAGAGGGAATGTCCCCGTGCTGAGCAGCAGCACAGCCATAAACCCTCATTTGCACAGACACAGCTGCCAGTGGGAGACAGTCTGGGTGAAGGGCAAACGGTGCATCAGCAGCTGCCTGAGGCTGGGGCACCTTTGCATTGCTCTACCAACAAATTCAGCTTGTTTTTAATGTGTTTAACACTAGTGGTGAGCAGGCAGGGCTCTGAGGAGGATGCTCAGCATCTCTGATGCTCCTGTGCTGCTGGAACAAAAGAAGCTCACGCTGGGGAACACTGGGGGTGAGGCTGGGACTGTGCAGGGGATTTCTGGTGGGCAGCAGGGGTTATCTAGGGGGTATTCCATGGACAGCCCTCATTTTTTAAGACTCTTCCCAGTGAACAGCAACACTGTCACAGTAAGAAATGCATCCTCAGCAAGGACAGCCAGAAGTTTTGGTGACATGGAGGCAGCAGGAGTTTAAACAGGTGCATTATGCAGATGTAGTGTTGGTCTCCCAATGCTGTGACATTACTTCTTCCCCAGCCTTCAGTGAACTGAAAAGCTTCAGAAGGAAGCTCACATTTTCCAGGAGAGAATTTTTATTCAGGAGGAAAAAATTGCAGGCAAGTTGGATCTTCTTTTGAGACTTCTCCCAGGCAGAAGCCACTGCATTTGTTAGAGGGGACTCCTTCAGGAGCAGAAACTTCAGATTTGCCGAAGCATGGAAGGTTACCAGGCTGCTGTGATGTGCCCATTGGAAAACTAAGTCACTTCCTGAAGCATGAGAATGGAGATGAAAGGAAAAACCTCAACTTTTTTAAAAAACTTGCTTTTCAGCAAGGCAAAACTGTATGTCTGTACCTCTTACAAAAAACTGCTTCCTCCTACAGCTACAGTCACCAAAGTGAAAAATCCTCCTGAAATTCAGTTTAACCCAGGCTCCTCATTCCTTTAGGTCTCTGGAAAAAAAATCACAGGCCTTGTACATGTGAAGACTGGGCAGATGGAGTTTAGGAAGAGTTTTAGCCACTTTGTTAGAAGTTTCCTAATTTGAGGAGTGGGAACATGAACCAAGCTGATGCTGTCCAAGGGGTGTAGTGGCCTTTTGTACTGGGAAGTGCTAATTTGGGTGCTGACAGTCACTACTCAGTGTAGTAGCATTCTGAGGTACTGGGTAGCATTCTGAGGATGTGGTTTGGCGGGGGAGGAGAGCTGAGCCTGCTGCTGTTGTTATCATATTTTCTGTTGTGATAGCTGGTAGATGTTCATCTGGAGCTGCAATGAGAACTCCTTCATATTTAATATCAGGCCTGAGGTGCCTGGGCCATAAACTTAAGGAAAATTAATTTCATGGACTCTGGATCAGATCCTTGATGAATTATCCTGGGTTTGTGGGGTTTGTTGTTTTTTGTTTTGTTCCATGAACATAAAAATAAACACATTAAATCAGAAATACTTAACTTTTTCTCCTCAAATCAGTTTTATAAACATTTGGTGATTTATATGCACAGCACAGGCACCCACAGTACAGATGCAAATGTCTTCATTTTTCCAGATGGAAAGACTGAGGGAGAGGAAGGCAGAGAGCGGTTTGTTCAGCTGCAGGGGAAAGTTGATCTTAGAGCAGAGTCAAATTCTAGAAACCCTCCTTGCAGTGCTGAGCTCTCCCAGCAGCCTGGGAGCATCAGGCAGTATCACTTCCATGTGCTTGATCAGTGAGACAGAGAAAGCAATGTTTCCAAGTGTGATTTGGTGTGTTTGGAGGTGCTGTGTACGTGACATCTGCAGAACATGGTGGCTGGCAAACATTTTTAGCTCCTTCGGGTGAAACCAGATCTCCAAGTGAGTTCCACTCAGAGTCTTGCAGGCAATGCTGAATCGACAGTGCAACTGAAATGGGTGTAATCACACATTATACACTACAGAGTATCTTGTAAAGCATCCTGCTTTTTACTTCTGTGTGTTATTCAAATACAGGGAAGCACAGCTGGGCTGCCTTGAACTCGCCATGATGAGCACAGCAATCAAAACAGCGGAAACAACTAATATTTACAGACACACAGGAAAATGATACTCATGAAAAGGCTTTTTCCCAGTCTTTTCCAGTTTTCCCAAGCGCTAGGCACTGCTGAAATCCACCCTGCAGAGGCAGAAAGCATCAGCAGCACAACTGTGATGCAGTTGGAGGGCAAAGGGGAGAAACCCAAACGTCTTGTGGGGTGAGGGGTTGGTTGTGATGACCTCTTTGGGCTGGATCTTGTGGGGTGAGGGGTTGGTTGTGATGACCTCTTCGGGCTGGAGGCAGATAGTTCCATACTGATGTTGTGCACTCCAACAGTATTTTGCTAAGATTCAAGCCAAGAATTGAATCAATTGAAGGAGTTTTGAAGGCAGCAATCAGCGGAGGAGAACACAGGGATCAAAGAATGTGCTGCAGAAAGTGGCCTGTTGTGCAGCCACATCTATTATGTTACTCAGAGTGAGCAATAAAGGGTGTTGGTTCAGCTGTGTGCCCCTTCCACAGGGCTCCATCCAGAGGATATTCTTGGATTCAGTTCCAAAAGAAGAAAAAAAAGTGTATAGCCTTTTAGACACTGCTCTCTTTTTCCTTGTTTGATTACTGCTGCCAAAGAGGGCTGGCCTCAGATGTGTTTCTTTCCAGCAAAGGGCCATAGGAAAATATTTACTGGTAACAAGACCTTACTATTGGATACTATCTGTAGGACACATTAGTATAACCATGATGTTTTGTATCTCTTGATTAAGATGATGAATGGACTGATGGAGAAATAAAACACCATTGTGTAATCAGCAACAGAAGTGGTGAGATGGGAAATGGGGAGGGGAGAGCGACACCCAGTTTGAAGTGTCTGAGCATAAGGCATTTGTAACCCAGGGAAGAGCTTATCTGGGCCATTATGCTCTTAAATCAGTGGCACACATGAATTTCAAAAGCATTGCTGGGGATCGGAGTGATGGGAACATGAGCCTGCTGATGGAAGGGTGGAAAGCTGGGTGGAAAGGAAACAAGCCAAAGAAAATAACTGCAGGGTTAAATTTCACTCTGCTCTCCTTCCCTCCTTTTCCCTTCCTGTTTGTGTGTTACTGTGAGTCCTGTTGTCATGGGACTCCTCTGTAATGCCATTTGTTTTGTCACTTCATCCCACCCTGAACTTTATACTCGCCACTGCTGCTTGCTTGGCTGCTCTGTTAATCTGCTCTCCTGCACCACGCTTCAGGAACTGGGATTCTGCTCGCCCAGCACAACCTCCCGCTGCCATCCAGCCCCCCTGCCCCTGCCCGAGCAGCACAGCATTCCCAGCCAGCTCCACACAACCTTTGCACCGGCGGGCAGGGGGATGAGGGGCCCAGGAACGTGCCCCGAGCGTGGCTTACCTGCCCAGGGAGGATGAGGAGGCTTTGTGTGCCAGGGAGAGGAGCCCTGGAGCAGAGGAATGCTGCAGGCTCCCAGTCTGGAGCCAGCTCTTCCCGTGGGATCAGCTGCTGTGGAGTGTGCAGCTCCCCGGGGTGGCTGTGCAGGACTGGCCGTGTCCCACTGCCAGCACAGCAGGCCCCGGAGCACAGACTCACCCTCCAGGCAGTGCTGAAGGGACCAGGGAACCCGTCCTGCCCGGCCCCTGCCCCCTGCTGCAGCCTCCGCAGCTCCGACAGCTCCGGTTTTGTCCTGTCCCCATTCCTGCAGGAGACCCAGCAAAAGCCCAGCCCCAGCTTTCCGTTCAGCCCTCACACCCGCTTCTTGGGATCAGATAAGGAAACCCACCGAGATTTATGAGCAACTTCTGTTTGGCTCCGGAGCTCAGCCATCAGTGGGAGTGAAAGGAGGAGCTGTCAGCTGGAGGAGAATACAAAGTATTAGTATGCAAAAGGAGCAAAACCCCAGCAATTCACATTGCTGCTGAGCTTTCTGCATCCTGCTACAAGCTGTTTGCTACAGCAGTGTCAGGTCTGGGAAGGCTGAAATAAAGCAAATGCCTGGTGTGCATGTTTGCATATCAATACCACAAGTGTTTGCTGGCTCCATCTGAGCAGAACAGAACCGGTGCTTGAGGTCGGGAGCACTATCAGGGCTTGAAACCCTTGTGCCTGCACTTAGTGTTCTGTTTGCTGTGCAAGCTTTTTGCTCTGGCAGGCTCCAGTTTTTTGTCTGAATGCTACAGCTTCCATACAGCATTCTGGGTACTGTTACATCATCCCTTTGCATATCCTTCTGCTCACAATAGCTGATCTGAACTGCTGTGCCCACTGAAAAAAGGTTTCAGCGCCCAGCAAAACATCCCAGCTGCTTCTGCCTCGATAAACTGGTTCCTGGAAGCCAAACAGGACATCTTGAAGAAATCCAGTTTGTGCACCAAACCAGCAGATGAGTGGAATTTTTTGTTTGTGTAGCTTTAGATTTTAATCAGATTGTGAACAACCAAGTTTGCCCCTTTATCCAGCCTTCCCAGTGCACTGGTGTCCATGTTCCCAAAACTGGCATTATTAACTGTTTTAGAAGCTCTCATGACTCCCGAAAGTATAAACTGCAGGTTACAGTGGAAGTGTGACAGTGGAGATATGTAAGAAGTTGCCTTTTATTAGTTTATTTGTTTCTGTTAGAAAACTATTTGTCTATAAAAGGGAAAGCAGCATTCAAACCCAAGATGAACACAATATTGAGATATATAGATGTAGATAGATAGATAGATATATTTCTGAAGGATGTCCTTGAGTGAATGTCCTAAGATCCAGTTTGGATCTTAGACTTTGGTATTAGAGTAGGACAAACTGTGGTGAGAAGACTTTCATTCTCTGAATGAAAGCTGGAGAACTGTGTTCCTTGATTTATCATTATGGTGCTGCTTTGTCTCCCTTATCAATTGCTCAGAATTCAGTGGATAAAACTGTATATAATGTTTGCTGCCTGGATTGACTAATACCTTGGCTGAACCAAAGCTGGGCTTTCTGATTCAAAGGGAGCTAAATCCCACTTTTGGGCTGATGTTTTGGAGAGCACAAAGCAGGTGCTGCACATGCCATGGTAAGAACATGGTCACAGGAACAGAAACCCAGTGCTGATGAAAGGGAACCACATCTGCTGGGAGCCAAATGGGACCTGACCAAACCTCATCTTAGACTCATCTTCCCCTTGCTTGTGAGCACAGTGCAACTGTGCTATTGAATAGATTTTATTTCCAGTTGCTTTTCCTATGGGAAAAACAAAACCACCAAAAAATGTGTGGGTATTTGAACATACAAGTGAGCCACCCTCTCAGGGTGTTTACCCAATCTTTTAAAATTTCACTTCCTCTGACATTTTTATTTATCTTGGCACGTAAATACTAAGCCAAGCTGTTTTCCCTTTCCTGAGCTCAGTGTTTTTAAAGGAAGCTGATGTTCAGCCTTGCTAAAGAATTTCAGAGCCCTTGAGAGGAGGACCGTGGATAAGAAGAACGATGCACATCTTGCAGGAATGTCCTCCCAAATTTTCTGCTGCTCACAACAAACTGAAAAAATCTCAACTCAGAAGGACCATGTGATGCCAATGCTGCAGGTCTTGTATGATTCAGGATAATATGATTACAGAAAGTTTAAAGGTTAGCCTATGTTCTGTAAATATATGATCTTATTATATGAATTTTCTTATCCTAAGCCTGTCTAGAATGGATGAAACAGCATTTCCAAGTGCTTCACAAGGCCTGTCATTATAGTGGAGGTTTCTTAGCAGCCTTGAAAGCATCTGAATTACTGTATAATGATATTCTGTCATCTCTTAGCAAGGCTCACACTCTAAACACTTTTACACACAATAGAAATTAAAATGGAATTGAGTAAATTCTGTCTCAAATTCACGGACTATGTAGTGATTGTCTGGGTGCTTTGGATTAAATATAGGCTCGTGTCTATTAGAGCTGGGTTACCTGGAGTAACAAATTGTAACATGTAAAATGGTAAAGTGTAAAATAGGTCAGATGTGGAGAATCAAATATTAACGCTTACTGTACACTTTTTTTTAAAGTCTGTGCTTCAGTCTATTCTTCAGAATATTGAAAAAGGAAGCTTTTTTACTGTAAATATATAATTTATTGAGTGAAAAAAATATTTGGCGTGCAATGAATTTTTCCTAAAAATTTACAAATATAGGAGGTTTGATGATGTTGGAGCCCTCTGCACATGAGCCATTTTCATGGTCCCATGATTCTTTGTTGATCTCAGTTTTCCAGCAGCCCATGAACTTTCTCAGGAGCTGTGGGATCTGTGGGATCACCTGAGGAAAATTCATTGGGATCATATAAGAAAACACAAGCAAAAGCAAGCATGTGCAGTTACCCTTTTCAGGGGGAAACAATGAGGTCACTGAGGGACATCAGAGAAAATATATCTTTGAATATGCAGCTCATCTATAGAAGCAGTTTCCTCTGTAGTTGCCTCCATGGACACCCCAGTGAGACATAAACCCAGTTTTATGTCCATCAGCCCCTGGGCTGAAAGATGCTTTGTCCTCCCCGGGTTTGTGCTGTCACTTCACACCTCGTCATGACTTCTCTCACTGTAGACTTTCAGAATCGAGTTCCCTGTGCCTGATCCTTCCCCTGAGGATGTTGCCTGTGTGGTTTTGGTATCAAGGACAGGCTCAAGCAACCACAGATGTGAGTGTGAGGGAGCCAAGTGAGAAGTGATGGATGCTGGCACTGCTTGGAACGTCATCCCTCCTTCTGTGGGGAGGTACCTGCAGAGAGGAGCTGGTTGTTCATCCTCCCATATCTCAGCAAAGCATCACTGCTCCCTGGGTGTGCCCAGAGGCAGCTACAGCACCCTCATGGTGGGTAAATGTCTCTGCTGACCTCTGTTTAGAACAATACCCAAGTGTACATTTGTTTCTCACACAACCAGATGGAATTTGAGGTGTGGGAGATGAAATATGAAGCTGGTGATTGAACTTTACAGCTCACAGCAGAACAGAAAACAGGGACATGTATCAAAGTGAAGAAATGCTCATGCTTTTCAAGCATATGAAGATATAACAGGATTTTTCTTGATGATCTTTGATAGCCAGCCAGCCAGCCACCTTAATTCATGGCTCACACAAACTGCTGAGCAGCAAACTTCAGCCTGCCTGGGGTGGTGGGTACTGGAACTTGCTGTACAGAGGTTTCTGTCTGCTCACTCTGTGCAGAGAATCCCCCCTCCTGAGGCACATTTCTGGTACCTTGGTGGCAAAAGTGGGCTGTTAGAAAGAGGAGGAGGAACTGTGCGTGGGTTTGGTCTGAGGAAGTAGGTCCCTCTGCAGAGGTCAGTTGGTCAAATGATGAGCTAGTCTAAGTCCTAAAGCCATCAGATACGATCTGTCAGGAGATGCAAAACTTATCATTCCTGCAGCAAGGGGAATTTAGACTGGCTGTGTGACATTTTGTGCTTTGTACCTCTGAATCTATTTTGTGACCAGTCTAAATACTAACAAAGTTAGTGAAATTCTGAGGTAATGCTGTGACCACCTCCCACAGTTAGCTAGAGCTCTTAAATGTGCATATGTGATCTTTCACAACTTAAAATTGGTGTGTTTTCATTCCTTCAGTTCTTAGAGGGAAAAATGCCTGACTGTTTTCATGCACCTGAACAGTTAATGAGAGCCTGCCTTGCCTGATTGTACCTGTCACAGCACTATTTCCCTAAGGATAGAGACACCAATTTGTGACTCTGTCCTGACAGCACAGAGCAGAGACTGCCTTGTATTGGTAATGTAAAAGAAATAAAGGCTTGTGGGCATGAAGTGAAATGGAAATACTTGAGACTTACTGTTGAACTACTAAGCCCTTCCTGAGCATTTTGCCAGCTTTGGTCTGATTCTGACAGGTGCTCTGTCTGCAAGTGTTCTAGAGAATCAGAACTAATGGAAATTAATATTTTAATTGATCTTTTCAGTTGTGCAGAAATAACTAGATGGTCTCTGTTCCCTAAATAAGAATAGAAAAATGTGTGACCAAAGCTGGTCGCACAGCAGTCCTGTTCCAAATGATTGGATCACTGCAAAGAGCCTTCTTTCTTTAAATAACCACCCTATTAGCTGAAGAATGGTGGCACGGCTCTGGAAGGCATTTCTGTGACACTAAATTATGCCTGTGCAGTATCTAACTCCCTCCTCTGAACCTGACCTTCATCTGCCGGATTCTGACGGCCCCAACTTGAGAAACCCTCGCCGAACCCTGGGTGAGGTCAAGCCTGGCCAGCTGAGGTACTTTATATAATGCCTTCTGTGACCAGGCCTCTCTGATCCCGAAATAGCAGGTTTGCTGTCCCCAGACAGCTGGTGGGACGTTGGTGAGCACACTGTGAGGCAGCACAGCCACGGCAACCCTTGCGTAAGGGCACGTTTTTTTGGCTGTGCTTGTGTGAAGAAACCACAGAGGCTGTTGGCTGTTGAATAGGTGCTTTATTTGTAGGAAGGCGTTTGTGTTGCACACTGAAATCCTTTGGTGGTGTCCTGGCAAAGGACAGCAGCTCTGGTGCTCCCCCAGCCCTGGGACAGCCTGGCAGAGCACAGAGAGCTGCCCCGGCCTCACCGGGGAGGTGGAGCTGCCCCTGGTCAGCAGAGGCTTCACAGGGTTCTGCCCGAGGGTCGTCTTCTCCCTTCATCTGCAGGGCTGACTCCTACACTAGACAATTTTAATCCACCCTTCCCCCCCCAGTGACACAGTTCCCTTGTCAGGGTGGAGGAGCCAGCGGGCAGTTCCCCCTCAGTGCAGTGTCCATTTTAGCTCCTGACATGTGCTTTGCTTGCCAAGACTCTTTCTGTACCAATCAAGAAGGGTTTCTTTGTGGGAAAATATCCGTTTTGTTTGGCTGCCAGAGTGCTGCACATTTATGGACCTTTAAATTAAGAGGAAGGAACTTTGGGTTGGAATAACCTGTTTATTTCTTATTATACAGTTCTGAAACAGGACTAGAAGTTGGACTTGATGATCCTCGTGGGTCCCTTCCAGCTTAACATATTCTGTGATTCTGTGACTTTACAAAAGCTGGTTTGGTCCTTCTCTACAAGGTTCCATAAACTTCCTTAGAGGACTGGAAATGCATTTTTCTAATAACTGAATCTCTTTTTCTATTCATTTTTATCACCAAAAAAAAAAAAAAAAGAAGAGAGAGAAATGGTTAGCCAGAATATGAGGAAATATATTTTCAGTATTCACAAAATGCTCCAAACAGCTGCTTATTTTTATTTGCCAAAACAGGGTGGAGTAGTGAGTTCTGTGGTTGAGATCACCACCACCAAGAGAGATGAGGTGTTGGCTCAGTGGTGATGTAATCCCAATTTAATGGTCACCATTTTCTAATTCTATAAATACAGAACAGAATTCTCAGACTGTTTTTTCCTTGCAGTCTCAGCACAGAGATTCCTTGTTACCTTGTGCAAAACATCTGCAATTAAAATTCCCTCGCGAGTAGGAACAGTTTTGTCCTGGCCTGGCTGCATCTCTAAGCTCTGAACCTCTCCCAGCCATCCTGATGATGAATACAAATCATTTCATGCTTTCGTTTGTCAGCACATTAAAGGGCAGAAACAAGAGAGGGAGTTTAATTTGGAACATAATCGGTTCTTCTGTGGATCTGCAATAATTAAATGTGTGTCTACGGAGGGGCAGCCAAGACAACACCGTTCTTACTCACTCAGAGCTTAACTGTTGCTTTACTTCAGAGAAAACTGGGAGTAAAATTTGCAGCAGAGCCCTTTTTAGTGCCAGCACTGCAAGATTCTCCTCCATAAGTTCCCCTCAGCTGTGCCCTGCTGCTGACCCTGAACTGTCATTTGCAATAGGACTAAAATGCCACCTCCCATGTTTTTCCTAGAGCAAGCTGGCATTTCATGACAACTGAATGTGAAGTTGCCTGATGTAATTACTATGAGGAGTAATAGAGAATAGACATTTTGAGTGTCTAAGGAAATGTTGTGTTCTGAAAGCTTACATATTTGGTTGGCTTCTGGCAGCAGATCCCTCCTGTCAGCAAATCCGAGGAATGCCTTTGCCACACTCTGTTGCTTGGCGAGGATTAAGCTCCAGTGTCCAGCTGAACCAGACTAATCCTCAGGCCTGTGCTCAATGAACTATTTGTGAGCCTGTTGCATAACGAGTCGGGGGAGCCCTCCTGGCTCTCCCGAGAGCCCTGGGAAGCTGCTCCCACAGCCCCGTGTCGGGGCAGCACGTTGGGGGCAGCCCGGGCTCAGCTGGGAGCGTGGCTTTGGGGTGGGGTTGGGTGGCTTCGGGCACCCAGAGCTCTGCACCTTCCAGCTGGTGAGTCTGAGTGGGTCATGACACCAAGGCCGAGAGGGTTCAAGTTGTTCCTGATTCCTGAAGTTGCTCCAGGCTCTGCTGGGTGGGGATGAGCCTCTGCAGCTGCTTCCCCCGTGGAGGAGCCTGAATTCCTGCCTCTCTCCAAGCACCCTGCCAGGCACTGTCCCTGCTGTGCTGAAAAGCTTCTCCCAGGCTGAACCCTCAGCTCCTGATGGATGGCTGAGCTCTCCCTCTTCCCCCTTTTAGGCAGGGTGAAATACAGAGCTGGTGTAGAGTGGAGAGGAGGTCCACGAAAGGCTGTTGAAGCAGAGACGTGACCTTTCTTCCCCTACATCATGAATTGGCTCCCACAGAGTTTCTCTCATAGAGGAAAGAGGGAGGGTCAGGGCAAAGAATAAAAGATAGTTGTTTTACTCAAATTGGCTCTTTTCTGGACAGGTTGACATGTGGCAATGCCCATGTCCAAAACCATCTGGTCCTTACTGTGCTGGGCCGTAAAACCAGGAGTACCTCCTATACACAGAGTATCATAAAGAAAACTTTATATCACACTGGGGACTGGGCAGTTTTATTGTTCCTTCCAGAAGGAAGATGAGAACTTGCCCGGTTTTTATTCCAGTATATATCCACACTGTGTAAATAAATTTGAGGTGAGCGCTTTTAAATGCATTTTTACAGCTTGTTTTGAAGGTAATGGAAGCAGATTAGCAATATAAAACTGCTACAGAAGTCCTACTTATTACCGTAGGAGACTTGACCTGAAGATAAACATGACCTGGAGTAATGACAGTCGTGGAGGCTGAATTGATGCAGGTGAAGAGCTGTTGAGAGCTGGGAGATACTTGTGTCTCTACACATGGGGTAAAGTAGGATATGTTAGCATAAGAACATTGCTAAAAATAGCCAAACAGCCCCCTGCAGTGTGTGGCTTGAAACAGGAAGATACACAACACAAACTGTGGAGCTTGGTTATCTCACAAATTATTTCTGTCTCTCTATTATCATTCAGAGGACATACATGACTGCAATGTGCACAGAAGTAAATGTTTTTCCTTTGGAATTCATTTAAGAAGACCTTTCTGCTGTCGTAAGGACACAGTTTCAGATGCTGCTCTCAAGTCAGTTGTAGGCTAATTTAAAAATGCTCTTGCATCCTACCCTGCACTGCTGTCTCATTTGCCTCACCCCTGGGGTTTGAGAGCAAGTACGTTCTGTAGAGATAAAAAAAAAGCATATTGTGTCTGCCTGCAAAATTACATATACACATGTAAAATCAAGGGACTAAAATACTGGTTTTAAAAGCAGTTTAATCAATAAAGGGTTATTTACTCTTTAAAGATTCAAGCATAACACCATGGACAGTTCAGGGCCAAGAGGACTCTGTGTGCCTCCAGCAGTTTCTACACCCCAGGGTAACTACTATGGCATTTTGTGTTGTAGTGAAATGACTGGAGCAAAAGGGCCAACTGGATTCTGGGCATGAATAATCCAGCACCTCATAAGTACAGTCTTAGTAGTCTACAATGAATATAATAAATATATTTATATGAAAATATTTATAATTTAAATATAAACACATTTCCCCTTATTACATCAATTATATAAATATATGATTTTATATTATAAAATATTATGTATAATGATTATCTATAATTAAATTATATTGTAATATTTTATATTATAAAATATATAATATTATATACATATTATAAATATAAATACCCTTTCCCCTTATTTCAATTCTTCTGTTTGTGAAATAAGTTTTAAGATGCCTTTTGGAGCTGGAAAAGGACTGCAAGGCCTCTCAGATGGTATTTTGTAATTACGATGGTGCACCAACATTTAATGAGAGACAGAAGACACGAGGTTTTCCCTTCCTGGAACTCTTGGCCTGCAGCAAAGAAAAGCACCAGAACTCCACACGTCTACTGAGCTGCCCCTGTTGGATGTACAGCTGGAGACGCTCCTCAGCCTCCCATCCCAGTCTGAGCAGGCAATTAAACCTTGGGGAAGCTGGAGCTGGTTGGGGAGGGATGGGGGGTTTTCCGCTGAGAAAGGCAATTAGCTGTAAATTGTACCTAAAGAGTTTAATAGCAGCTCATCTTCCCTTGCCTGCCTGTTTATACCTGAGAATTAGGTTGCGCTGTTGTTTATTTACTGGTTTGGAAAATACCTTCATCAGCACATTCCCTTCGGTGGTGCCGGCGATGATCTGCCCATGATCTCAGCAGGTCCTGGCTGCTGCCGGGGCAGGGGCTGGCCTGGGCAGGACGGCAGCTTGGTTACCTGGAAGGCTTTTCTTCAGTCCCATTTCAGATGGAAGGCTTTGCTCTCTGTGCCGCTTGCTTTGTGGCACAGCCCTGGGGCCCCTCTCTGTCCTGCAGTGTTCTTTTTGCCGTGCTGTTCTGCACTCCCATGGGCAGTGACAGATACGAGGGAATAAAACCATCCCCACACCTCACGCCAGCCCAGAGGGAAGAAATAAATAGTCCTTTTCAGGTGATTGCAAAGTCCTTCAGTTATCCCTCTGCAGTGTTGCAAGTGTTCTTCCTAAGGAGTTTAGGGTTTTGGTACTTTATGGCAGCCTTTTTGTATATATCTTTTAAAATGTTGACTTGGAGTGACCTCCTGACAACCTGCCTCATCTGCCCCTGTCCATCACCAAAGGGATGTTTCTCCCAAGCCATCATTGGGATGTTGACACCGCTGTGCATCCTCCTATGGCAGGATAGTGCAGAATTCTGGTTTGCATGATGCACAGACAGGGAAGTTCATAACTGACAGACTCTTTATTCCTGTTACGATTCATTTTTCCCATTAATATCTTGGGTTGAATCTTAGAAGTGAAAGCAACAAAAGCATTATGGTTCATTCTGAATGTTTGTGACCCTCTTTGTGTATTAATCTGCTTGTATATCTGTGAAATTTGGGAACTCTCGTGCTGCATATGTAAATAAAATCAAATAGGATGTCTGCATTCCTCAGTGTGGGGGCAGTGACTGTGGGCAGGAGGAAGAGCTATCCAGGTTGTGAGCTGTGTAGAAATCTGATCCTTGGGAGCGTTCTCATTTTCTGCTCATTCTTTTTCCAAACGTTTTGGTGATCCTAGAAGTGAGAAATTAATCTAGTCAGGTTATTTCCTGATCACCCTCCCCAAAAGAGAGTTTGCCCTTCATTGGCCTTGAAGGAACAGGAGAGCTCGAGTTCCTGGTTCAGGGATGGGAAAATGCAAGTGCCACTGCAATGCTTTAGTTTCATCCCCTACTCCAGCCAGGGGGTCTCTGGAGGGAAGAGTTTGTAAATATGATAATTTTTGTTTTGGCAATTGCAAAAGTTCAGCTATTGTGACTATTCACTTTTTAAAAAAATCATCTAAACGGAGACACCAGGGCTGAGACTTCCCAAAGCAAAGCCCTGTGTGCTGTCAGCAACAGGCACATATTTTCAGGAGTACAAACAGAGATCGGTTTTCCAGTGCCCTGTGGTGTCCCATGAGAACCAGACTCTTCCAATGTGCCCTTGAAATTCCCACCCTCAATCCTGGATCCAGATTTTGTTTTTTTTCCAGAAGCTCTGAACTTGGTTGCTAAGGTGACTGTGCCATTTTATTTAATTTTTTAAAGGCAAAAGCCTATTTTGTGGCTTTAAACTAATTTTTGAAGGTGTTGGTCCATTGCTCGTGTGATGAGTATTGTGGTGATGAGTATTGTGACCCTTCATCCAGTGGGTTATTGGGGGAGGACCTTGGCAGACTTTCATTGTCTATTTAGGAAAAGGGTTTTATAAATATAAAACCCAGCTCTTGGTATTGGCAGTAATACTGATTACCCAGGGAAGAGTATGTTGGATTAATAAAACTGAGATTATCATCTGGGCTTCCATTTTCCAGATTCCTACCAATACCAAGTAGATATTTTAGACCTTAAAGTCATATATTGAACTAAGACTGGAAAGGGTAACAGAAAAGACTCTGAATCACCTCTGATCAGAACTGGTTTGTCCTGCTATTTGAACACTTTGTTTACAAGTATTCTTTTAATATAGCTCATGACTTGCATGAAGATGAAAATGTTATTCCCGTTCCCTCAGAATTAAACATTTACAGCTGTAAATGGTGTCTTTTGTGCTTGCAAATTTTATCTTGTTAATATTTATAAATTCCGCTACAAAACATACTTGCACATAAGGCATTAATGTAGATTTTATATTTTCTTACAGGGTGCCATAATATAAAGAGTATAAAATCTGAGTTGGAATATGCAGTAAAAAATATATGAGCTTTTACTACGCAGAGAGGGAACAAAGTAATTACAGTGTGATGTGTTTACTAACCTTCTGCAATGCACTCTTTCTGTGGCTTAGAAAAAACCTGAACAAAATAACATGGTGGCTCTGTGTCTCCTCAGCTGGGATTCCCAGAGGGTGGTTGATAGCAGCCAGTGCAGTTTCAATGGGACTATAAAGTTTTTTGGAAGTGTTGGACGTCGCTGAATACGTTTACTGTGGTTTTGTCTCATTTTCCAGTGTTTTTCCCTTCATTTCATATGTTTTTGCTCCAATAAGATCACACTTGTTTCATTATCCATCTGTAAATCAAGAGCAACTCTGAAACAAGCCATATTGGGAAAACACAGATGAATAGTCCTGCTAATAATAATCTTCTTGGTGTCTCCTGCCCTGAAAATCACTGTCTTGTTTATCTGTGTGTATATTTGTACAGCCAGAATACTCTCTTCATCTTAGGATGAGGCAAAGTCCCTAAAGATGCTTAAACCTTTTGTTCAGGGAAGGCTTTTCCCAAAGCTGTGTGTGTTTCCCCACACTGCAGGAGGATGATTTCAATGCAGATTTGTCTGTGAACGAGAAGGAGCCTCATTTTATCATTCTGAGAGTGATTGTACTGCGTTCTCTTGCCAGCAGGAGTAAGTTCTAGCAAGATGCATCTGAAAGATTTAGTGAAAACGTAAATATTGATAGACTTTTACTTTCGTAAAACAGCACAGCTTAAGTAAAATGCATATTATGTCACCTGACCTTAAATCCTGTCCCGTGGGGAAATGACAGCTTCATCCGAGAGCAGCAGGACACTGCTCAGAGCTGGCACCAGGGAAGATCTGGCTCTTTGTGCTGACTGACCCAAATGCTCTTTAGCAGTGTCAGGTGAAATAATAACTAGTCTACTTCACTGCAGCATTTTAATATGAAATGCCACATTTACATGAACAGAAGAGCCAGACATGCCTCTCGAAGCTAAATTGTTTCTGCTTTCTTCAAGCAAAGGTAGTTGAGTTTTATCTCTTAGAGTATTTTTTGTATAAGAATACTCTGGGTATAAATACTGAGTATAAATACAAAGCTATTTCAGTAGAGTCTTTGTTCCAGCACCTGTCTCAAGCCTCTCAGGTTATTCTGATTACTGTCAGCTACGTCCTGGTTTTATCCTACCAGAGGAATTATGACACTATGTCACTTAGTTCAATCTGTCACTTGGATTATTTATACAGCAGCCTTTCCATACTGCAAACCAAAAATGTACATCTATATTGAACCTTGTATTGAAAATCATAAGCATTATCTATTTTAATATAATTAATTGAAAAATCCATATTATTTGCACAATTTAAGTAGAATCATAAGACTAAGGGAAGAGGTTGTTTACCCCAGCAAACTTTCTCTCATTTTTGAGATTGCTCTGCTTACAGAGCTTTAGATTTACAGCTTTTAAGGACCAGTTGCTAAGAGCTGCATACAGATTTGGGGGTTTATACCTGATGTATGTTATGCTTTAGCTGTAAATAAAGCAATAATGGTAAAGATCTGCATCCTCACTCCCCCACACTGGAGCCAGGCAGTGTGATCTGTAGCAGCTGATTCCCTAGGGCTGATGTGCCTGTTGTTTGAGCCCATGGAATATTAGCATTATTTCAAAACTGTCTGCAGTAGCTGGGTTTTGAGCACAACAAATACAATGAGGAAGGTTTATGTAACTGTTGTATTGACAGCACGGCAGAGAGAGTCTGGGTGGCTCAGTTCTAATAAACCCACCGAGCTCCAAAAAGAGAGAGTGGGGCAGAGAAAACTTTCCAAACATAGCTAATGCACCAACCACCAGTGTATACTTAAAATACAAAATTACATCTTCAACTCTCTTACTGGAGCCATCAGGGAAACCTCATTTGAAATGAGCACCTTGCCCATTTTGGTCTGGCCTCCTGGCTGGAGTGTGTCTGGCCACACTTCACAGAAACAAGACAAGAGGAGGTGCTTTTTTGTGCCTTTGTCTTTGCCCCAGAGGGAAACGTTCTAATGGCTTTGGTAAATTGATTAAATTATGTTTTGATTGATACAGACTTCGAACATTCAGTGTGTTTCCGGATGCTTCCTCTCACACAGCCTGACTTGCTCCAGGCGTTTGTTCCCCGTTTTGGGAATTTGCCAAGCTCTTCCTCACTAGCAGAGCTGCTCAGAGCACAGGCTGTGGTTACCAGACCCCCAGAAGGCCTGGTTAGCTGCAGTTACATCCAAATTCTGCCACTTCTGCTTTCACATGAAGTCAGATCTTCTCTGCTTCCTTCAGGGACAGGGAGGGAGTTGCCTCCCCTCAGGGAGATGCTGTTCTGTCACCTGCAGCTGTAGGTGTGAGTCAGCATGTTCTGAGAGCAGCAGGGCACAAATAGTTCTCCCAAATAAAACTCCCTGATTTTCTTTTCCCCCAAAGCTTATTGCATCCCTCTCTGTGTTGATATCACATGCTCGGAGTTGTATATGTAGAATCTGCTTTATGTAGAATTAAAGTGTGAGGAGTGAGCCCTCTCACTGCACAGGAAAATTCTATTCTGGACAGAGAAAATCTGGCAGGCAGTTGGAATTAGTCTGAGTAAGGGATGAATCCCTGAGATTTTTACATGGTGATTTTGGTATAATAAAATTCAGCACAGACGAGAAGTTATTTTGTATGGAAAACTTTATAGAAATGTCTAGACTTTAGCAGGTTTAAAATAATTAATCTTTCATCTTTAGAAGTGAATTAATTGGAGAGTGTATGTGCCGTTACAATTCCCTGCAGGACCACCATGGAATTATGTAAAGCCATGTACAGCATATGTAGGAATTTTCACCAGATGTCTTTTCAAGAGTGTATCTTTGACTTAAAGGAGGCAGTAATTTGTGACAGACTGTTCAACTTGTGTTTGGGTGGAGGAGGAACAGGAGGAGAGAAGGAACTGGGGTGGTGTATTTTACTGCACGGTAAAATAATGGTTGAAAATTTGGGAGAAACAATGGCCGATGTTTCTCCTATTAGCATGTGAGTTCTGTGGCCAGTCTGTGAGCAGGGTTGGAAGTTGTACCATCATTATTACCTGAAAGAGAAATCTTATTTCTGAACACCCAGACAGAAGCAACATTTGCACTGAATTCCAGTTTCTGCATGGAATTCTGTTGTGCTAGGGAGGTTTGAATTCAGAGCTTTTTATTTAAACATGTGTGGTTTTTTTTTGGTTTTTTTTTTGCTTTACATATCTTTGTTTGCATTGTGAGGAGGGTAAATCTAGGTCTGTGGGCAGGTTTTTATCAGAGCTCCTTTGATTATGTTTTAGGTGAGTTGTCATTGAAGGCCAGCCTTGATCATTCTGTCACAGTGTGGAAGGCTTCACCTTTCTTCAGTGTTCATGCTGCTTCTTCCTTGCAGCTGTCCTAAAACACAACTTGCTCTCCACAATCCCAGTGCTACCAAGTACAGAGCGAGAACTTTCTTCAGACTTAACCAACCAAAAAATCCCACCCTCCCAGCTCTCTGTCACGGAAGGATAATGGCACAAACTTTAACTGTCTTGGGAAAGGCTTGCAGGTGCCATTGGCACTCACACAGTCTCCATTTGAGGGAATAAATCAGAGTTTTGTAGTGCCTGTCAGGTGATCTTTCCACATTGTTCCAAATGTATTTGTTTCCTGTGAATTTCCAGAAGAATCCGTTTGAAATAACTCCGGCTTGGACTGTTGGACTGTTTCATTCCTTCTGGTTTATGGGGGAGGTTTTGGGACAGCAGAAAAAGGGATGCTTTGAGTATTTTGCTATTGGTGAAAGCTGATTTGATGAATAAAAAACCCAAACTCACAACACCTTCCTGCTATCAAAACTTTTGTCCTTAATAGCTGGAGTATGCTCTAAGTAGATATTTAATATAAAATAAATGTAAGGAAACATCACCAACTGAAGAGTATGAGGACAGGCTCTACTGCTTTATAAGAGGGTCAAAGCAAAAGAAATGATTTCATTGATGTTTAGCCCAGGTAAATTCTTTGTGGAAAGAGAACCATGTAAGTATAGGTGCTTCATTGCTGCTAGTTTTAAGTTACTTGTTAGAAATTCCTTGTGGTGGGTAACAAAAGACTGCTGAGTGATGTGGGAGAAAAACCTCTGGAATGACTGCAGAGCAAGCTGCTGATACCGTTTGGACAGACTCAACTGCTTGGGCAATTATTTTTGTACATTTTGTAAAACATCATTTACCTGTAAAAACTAGAGGACTGAGTTGTCAGAGTATCAGATGCAGAGTCGCAAGATTAAAAAGTCTTAATTTCTTTGATTTAGGGGTTTATTTTGGTAGGAAGAAAAATAACATTAAATCAAGTATGACTGGATTTCTTGAAGTTCAATTTTAAACTGATTGAGCAATACTTCACATTTCAATCACTTTGCAGTTCATAATTTAAACGAAAGATGGCATAATATCCAAGCTGGTGATCCAGTCAAGGAAATGGAGAAGGTTTCTAATGCTTCTTATTGAGCTACAGTTACCTTTATTTTTCTTCTGTCTCTAGGACGTCAGAATTCTCTTCCTAGACTTCCTAAACCAGGGGTTTAGTTGATAATTAAACATGTAAGTGCTTGTTCCACCCTATTTTCTTCTTTGCAGTAGGGTTGCAAACCTCAAGTTTGTGTTATAGGCTTTGGGCCCAAAGCAATAGTCTGCTCATGGTCAAGGTGATGGGGAGGTTTGATACTATATGTATAATATCTCAGTATTCTCTGTGCCTTTCCAGGACTGTCGGATGGATTGCAGAGGCCTCCTCCCTGTACCTCACATTTAGGGGATGTTCTCAGACACTGCTGGACAATCAGGAGGAGTCGGGCTATTTTGCACATAGGCCACATCTCACTCTCAGGTTTCCACTAAGAGTAGGATTTTTCCTTGGGGTTGTTCAGGAACAAAATGTCTGCAGTATCTGAGAAGAGCTTTGGTGACCAAGTGTTGGGTTGTGCCACCTCTTTGGTGTCACCCGCTGTGGTTTCCGTAGCGAGTTCTGCTCCTTAAGCTTGGCTTTAACTTCGATTTAGGAGTTCAGATCTGCAGTCCATAAAATATTGTTCATCCTAGAAACCTTCTGAGGATTCTAGATGGCTCCCCCTCTATGAAATAGCCTACTCCATCTTCAGCTCCACTGTCAGTACCTGTCAGGCTCATCAGACCCAGAGCTTTCCGGTGTGGTTTCCACGGAATAACAGTGCCTGGAACTGCATCCCTCTTCCCCACCACCCACTCGGTGGGAGCTGATACCAGGAACTGGCCATGCTCTGCCCTCAGCCACCCCTGGGCAAGCCCATCAACAAAATAAAGTGTTTCTTGTAATTTAGTTTTCTGGCTTCCCGACAAGCAGAGCTCTGAGCACACGAGGATAAATTCTACCCTAGAGAAGGAGGAAACCTCTCTGGTCAGATAACATAAAGAATACAAATCGATTAAATTGCCAGTGCTCTTGCAGTCCTGTGTGTGTTGGGCTGAGGAGGAGAAGAGACTGGATTCCCTTTGAGTCCAGAGTATGTTTCCTGCATGTGGATGAAGATAAGTAACACTGATATAAACTGATTCACTGAGGAATGTTATGGTGGGGGCCAAAGATCACCCATTTACAGTGCATTCTTTTATCACCTCAAGGTAATTTTATTTGCCAAGATACTGCAGTTTGTAGCATGGGCTCCTAGACAGGAGGTGGAAAAGAACATATTATGGTGGTAAAGCAAATGAATTCACATTTCAAATTCCCTCCCATTCTTAATATCCAACTGGTTAGCAGCTTGTCCTAAGATACCTGGGGTGGTTCTAGTTGCAAATTAACTGTTTGCATTTGAAAGGGTACCTACCCTTAACTGTACCATGTAATTAATTAGCATAATGGATTTTAATTTTCTTATTATCTAAGATTTAGATGAGACTTAATTTAGTCTAAGATTTAGATGAGACTTAATTTATTAAATGTTTCTGAGACAGGACAAAAGGTCAGTCAAAAGCTAAAAGTGCTTTCAGTGCTGTAGTTTACTGCAAATTAACCTTTTTGTTTGGGGTGATAGAAATGTGATTTCTTTTGCCATTTTTACCTTTTGAAGGCAGTGAATTAAAATATGCTGTGGTTTATGGTATAGGTGCCTTGCTACTCACCTCGTGGGGCAGGTGGTGGTTGGTTGTGTGGAAATTTTCCTTCAGAGGGCTGCTCAGAGGAGGCTGGGCTGTGTCAGGCTGCCCTGCCCAGCGCTCAGCAGTGTGTGCCATTCAGTGAAACCCCTCTGGTTTTCCCTTGGCAAGAGGACAGGGGGGACATAATTTGGTTTTCTGTTTTATCTAAATTCAAAACAAGGACTCCGCAGTAAGTAGTAATTTTAAAAGACAAAAACTTAGCACCTTGGTGTCTTCACACTCTCTTTATTCAGTGTGCAGTTGTGCCAAAATATAACCTTTGTACATGGCATAAAATTCGGGAGTTCTGCCTTTCCCAAAGGAAACAAAATATATCCTGTTCGTCTCTAACAAATACGTACTGTGCACAGTCATGTGCAAATTGTTTCCTCTGTTGCTATTTTGCTGATGGTGCCTTGTAGAGGTTTAAGGCAGATCTCAGAGAAGCCTTTTCGGTGGAGGTCTGTGTCACAGGGGCTGCTCTCCGGGTGTTCTCTGCGGATCTAACAGTGGGGACATGCTTTTCTTCTTTCATTTAACATGTCAGCACATTAGTTTTCTGCATGGAAGAGTTTCAAAGAGGAGTTCTCCTGGCCCTTTTTCCCCTTGCCATCCCTGTGTAGGTGAGTGTTGTGAAGAAGGTGATGTGAAGATGTGCTGCCATCTGTACTCAACAGCCCCATCTCTGCGTTCTGTGCTGGCGTGCTCAGCATAACTGGCCACAAACCACAAATATTTCAATCTCCTTAGGCTTGAATTTATCACTCTGTAGTAATAAATAACCTGCCTCCAAATCCCAGATGCACTGCATGCAAAAGGCAGCGCTGTCATTTAGATTTGGTGTTTTCTAATCACTTCATCCCTCTGGTTTAACAATGCCTAGAAAGGCAGTGTAATGTTATCCTGCCCTTTTACACCTTGCCTGTTTCTTCAGGTTTAGAGAGACTTGTGCAGCAGCTGCATTTTCAGGTGTGTGATCTGGAACTGTCAGTGGGACAGTGGCACAGACTGGAGTGCCCTGTCTCAGCTCTGCCCTGCCCAGGCAGGATGGGCACGTTTGCACTCAGAGGGCAGGCAGAGGTGTCCTGTCTCCCTGTGAAAATAGCCCGGGCAGCCCAGCCTTTCTTCTGGGAGTTCCTCACATTCCATGGAGGAAGTGAAGTACTGAAGTACACTGTGCAGCCCTCCAGGCTCCAGGCACGAAACTGCGGAGCAAAAACACACCTTTTTTCCCCCCACTCTTCATTCTGTGTCGGTGGAAGAAGAGTCGGTGGAAGAAATGCCTCAGGGCATTTCTCTGAGGTGTGTTGGTATTGCTTCCTCTCCTGTTTTTGTTTACATCTGACTCAAAACACCATTATAAAGATCACCATGGAAAAAGTCAATATTTGTTGCATAATTTAGGCAGGATGGAGTTTTTATAGTTCCTGAGTCTGGTTCGTGGCCTTAAGTCAATTAGTGAGGCTCAGCCTTGGTTAGCACACAATGGTGTGTCAGTGCTGCAGCTGTTCCCTGGGTTAGGTGTCTGTAGGGTGACCTTAGTACATAACAGGAGGCTGAACATGAGCCAGCAGTGTGCCCAGGTGGGCAAGAAGGCCAATGGCATCCTGGCCTGGATCAGGAACAGTGTGGCCAACAGGTCCAGGGAAGTGATCCTTCCCCTGGACTCAGCGCTGGTGAGGCCACTCCTCGAATACTGTGTCCAGTTCTGGGCCCCTCAGCTCAGGAAGGATATTGAGGTGCTGGAGCAGGTCCAGAGAAGAGCAACAAGGCTGGGGAAGGGACTGGAGCACAAGTCCTATGAGGAGAGGCTGAGGGAGCTGGGGGGGCTCAGCCTGGAGAAGAGGAGGCTCAGGGGAGACCTCCTCACTCTCTGCAACTCCCTGACAGGAGGGGGGAGCCAGATGGGGGTTGGTCTCTTTTCCCAGGCAACTGTCAGTAAGAGAAGAGGGCTGGGTCTTAAGCTGTGCCAGGGGAGGTTTTAGGTTGGATATTAGAAAGAATTTCTTTCCAGAGAGGGTAATCAGGCATTGGAATGGGCTGCCCAGGGAAGGGGTGCATTCTCCGTCCCTGGAGGTGTTTAAGGACAGACTGGATGTGGCATCAGTGCCATGGGCTGGGAACCACGGCGGGGTTGGATCAAGGGTTGGACTTGATGATCTCGGAGGTCCCTTCCAACCCAGCTGATTCTGTGATTCTGTGATTCTGTGATTCTATGATTCTGTGATTCTATGAACTCCTTTTGCATCGTGATCACTGCTGGGAACGGGGGTTTGTTGGTTTGTTTTCCCTTGGTGATCACCTTTGCACTCTGTGAGCAGAAGGCCTTCATGAATTGTGTGGAATGGGGCACTAGTGCTGGCACAGGATCAGCCTGAGGAGGTGCAGCTGCCAAAAAGAAGCGTCACCTCTGTCAGTGTCTGCGTTTGAATCAAGTCTTTTATCCAAATCACACCGTGTGTCTCCGTGCCGGTGGATTTGACAAAAAGGGAATGGAAATAAATACATTCCCATTGTATGGGAACGTAAAGAAATACTTTAATTCATAAATACTGAATTAAAAATTGTTACATTGCACAGCCATGCACTAAGACAGAAGCCATGAAAATATTTTCATTAAATGCCCTTAAGTCTAACTTTATTAGGTAAATAATAAGACCTTCCTTACAACCTTGTTCTTACCCATGTGTTTAACTGTGCAGTTAGTGAAAAAGTGATTTCTTTACCTTAAAATTGGATTTTGGTCCATTTTTTAATTATTATTTATATATGGGAATTTCAGTGATGCTTGCCATTTTACTAGCAGTTTAAACTTAGTGGTTGCTATCAAAATAAGCAACTGTAATGCAATCTGAGCTTCAAGTAGAAAAATTCCTGGGTTTCAAATGCTGCTTGCAGAAAGGCAAGTCATGGAAAATATGTACTTCTCCATGGCAGGCACTGCACATGTGATTTCTCAGTATAGGGCATTATACTGAGCCAGATGTCACAAGTGCTGGGGGGAAGGCAGTTCTGTGCAGAATAGAAAGTAGCAACATTCCAATATTTACTTTAAGACTGACTAGTAATTACTTTCACAAGCTTTCAGACACTATTTATGGGATTTGTAATTCTTTTCACACATTTCTCCAAAGAAACACAATTCTGTATTTTTCAGAATCAGAAAATATTACTAAAAAATGTTAAAACCAGTCATGTGCTTTTCTACTTGGCATTAGTGTGTGCACAAAACCCACTGTGCACACAGAAGCTCAGACATCTTACTAAATATATGAATTGTGCAAACAGGGGAAAAAAACCCCAAAACATTAAATACCAAGTAAACATAACTGTGCTTTTCTTGGGGATCGAGAGCTTTGAGATGTTGATGACATGAAGCACAACTAAGCATTGTTAATCTCAGCTGCCATTAATCCCAAAGAAATGCTTTTTGCAGACAGCACACTATTACTGCCATGAAATGAAAGTAGGAAAAAAAGAGAAGGCTGTGGGGGACCTTCTGGTGTAGCATATTTTTAAGGGATGGTTTGGGTTTTGTTGGTTTACATGGGGTGTTGAAAAGCATTACATACTGTGTATTACCTCCCTGCACTACCTGTGGCATCTCAATGTGTGTCTTCTGTTCAGCTTTGTCGAAAGATATTTTATTCAGTGACAACTGCTTTTTTGGTCTTTTATTATGACTAAGTAAGTCTGGAAGGGGGAGCTCATGATTTCAGCTTCCCCTCTGTGAGGTCTGTTGTTTTAGAGCACCAGGAGACATTCCTTACATCCTCAGTTTCTCTGTCTTGACCCTCATGAGCTTGGTGCCCACCACCCTTTCTCAGTAGTGGCCCCAAATGCACAGCCAGAGAAGCCCTGGAACTCAGTGACTTGGGGTTGCAAACGCTTTAGGTGTGTCCTAAGCTGTGGGAACTCTGGATTCATCGGGGAAGGTGGCACTCCAAGTGAGAAAAACGAGGGAGCCAGGAGGGAATTTTGAAATGAAGGAGGACAGCAGGGAATTGAGAGTCAGGAATCCCACCTCTGGTCTTGTACATATTTCACTCTGAAGAGACAAAAGACTTTTATATGTATAATGGTATCAGCAGAGCTGTAATTACAGTCACGTTGTATTTCTGGTCCAGAGTCCTGCCTTTATTGCCCTGAGAATGCAGATTAGAGATTTCCCTTTTCCTTTTCCTCTCACTCGATCTGTGATTTCTGGTGAACAGAGTGGCCTTCTGGGCTTACAGATTAATTTCTTTCTAAGGGGCTCTCTGGCTTCTTGTCAGCCTCTGTACTGCCTCTGGGGGATTTCCAAGCATCCACTATCCTTCTGTCCATGGATTTGTGAGAAGAAGGTGTTTTCTCTTGAAGCCCCACGGCTCAGTGCTGACTGACCTGGCTCGCGGCGTCTGCTCCTCAGGTATCGTTTCACTGCCGGGCTCCGTCAGGGCAACATCAGCAACTGCTGAAAGCCCTCTGCTAAATTCTCTTCAAAGGGAGGTTACATTTGCACGAAAAAAAAAAATATTCCACGTGCCTGTGGATCTACCAAGAGAAATTTTAAATATCTTGATAGTATTATAATGAAATGTGGTTTTCTGGCAACTGATTAATTTTGTGGAAAAGCAAAACTGTGTCTCGCTGTGAGCTGCACTGTGGGGAGCAGAGGATGAACACATCAGCTCAGGAGCAGCGTGACCAGCATTTCTGAGCTCTCTGAGAGAGACACCTAAATCCTGTTCTACAAAGCTCTGCCTAATGTAACTTTTCCCAGTGCTGTTCCTGGGGATGTAAGTGGCCAGGCAGCGTTACAGCACACCACTGATACACTTCACAATAGCTCCTCACACACGGGAGCCTTCGTAGGATCAACTACTGACCCTGAGGGACAAAACCAGGTCAGAGTAGTGACAGCAGGGAGTTTTGAGTCAGGAATCCTGGCTCTGGTCTAATGGTTTGACTGCAAGCTGAGCCTCTTTAGGAATTGTTTCTGTCGTTGCTGAGATTTTGTACATGTGCTTCACAACTTGCTGTAGTTTGCAGGGTTGCCTGGTTTGCATGCTCCCACCCTGGATAAATCAGTGTATCTTAGCATTTTGAAAACCTGGTATTATGTGGAATTTCCTTTTTTGTTCCAAAATCATTGCTCTTATCCAAATCTTGTAGCCAGGGATAGGGAGGGACTTCACTGCAGAGCAAAGCCTTTCACAGATGAGGTTTCTTTTGAGAGGCCAACAACAGACACGGATCTTTTCTCCCTCTCCAGAGCAAAGCATCTTGTTTTATGGGAGGGGATAAAGAAGCAGAACACGTAGAGAGATCTGTTCTATTTTTAGTTCTCCCACTAATCTGCAAGGTGACTGTGAGAAGTTATTCTGTTTTTCCTCTGCTCTGGTTTATACTCTTTGTGCTTCACTATTCCCATCCTTCTCACAGCAGTAATGCTGGTTTATGCTTTGTAAGAGCGGGGGGCTTTGAGACAGACAGTTGCAAAGCACCACTTTGAGTCTCCAAACCATTGAAGTCAGTGAAGATTTCCTTTGCCTTAAATAGGCTTTGGGTCTGTTCTTAGGAGAGCAAAAAGACTACAAAGATTCATTGTTTTGCCTACTCCATAGCAACCAACAACATAAAGCCTTTTCCCAGATGTGTTTGTTTAAAGGCTTTATAAGTTCAGTTTAAAAGCCAAACTGAAGTTGGAGCTATTGTTTTATGCTGATTTTTGTGTATTGGCATTTAAAAATTAAATGAACAAGTACACAGTCATAGGAAATGCAGAAATGTGTATGAGAGAAGATAAGAAATGCACTTTAGGGGGGACACAAAACTGGGATAAGTACAGCAGCGTGTCAGCTTTTGAAGAATTACCTGGCATATTTGAGAATTCCTATGTAATTCCAGGTCACATGGGAACATTATGATGTTTTATACAGTCAGAGAATCAATTACTGTTCATTGATAAGTCTCATTGTGCACCAAAAGAGGATATGGTGAACGGGCATCGTGCTGTACATCCTTGAAACTGATACCTCCTGATCTTTTTTAAGGAACACTTGGTTTACATGAGGCGTACAGGTAAGCATGAGAAGCAGAGAATTCACCATGGGAGGGAGAAGGTGAAGGATCCATATGGGTTAGCATATTCTTTTCAGTGGATGAATTGGATTAATATCCCCCCAAGTCCTACTGTGAGAGGAAGAACATGTATTTTGACCTGTGAATGCATTTTATTGTACAATGCTGCGTGGCTGTATTTATACTCTGCAGGAAGAAAACTACTCTCTGGTAGTTCCTTCTGTTTTTTTCTCTTTGTAACCCTTTGCTTTTACTCAAGCAAAATGCAAGATAAATGCCCATTTCAGCCTTTTAGATCTTGGAAATAATGGTGTATTAAATGTGATTAAGTTGGGAATTACCCTTTAAGCAGGGTCATAATTACTGTAGATTTAGATGGCATGTTGTACAAATTGCTGCATGCTCATAATTACAAATTGAGTTTGTTGCACTCTGGGGGTTTATAAACTTTGTTTTAGCCATTAACACATTAAATAGCAGTGATTTATGTAAATCACTGGATAAACCAAAATTTCAGTGTTGTGCTTAATCTAAGGTTTAATTATGTTTCTGTATTAGAAATAAAACAGGGTTAGCTTTAGCAAAGAAGGTCGAACAGCCTAAGCATATATTCACTGCTGAGACATTGTTAAACATGAGAATGGTAACGAAGCTGGAGCAGCCTTTGTAAGTTTGGCAGTGCCATTTGCTGGGCACCTGACTGAAAACTACAGCGGCCCAAAGTGAATGAAGCAGCAACTACAGCGAGTGGGCACAACCAGCTCTTCCCAAGGTCAGCCACTGCTTCCTTCAGAATTATTTCCTCAAACTTCTGGGTTGATCTGGTGAGCATAAGTTCATGGTTTGAAATCTGTGTTCACTTCCTCTTGCACAGGATTTCCCAGTTCCTTCATGTTTGCTTAAGTCAAGTTTGTTGTGTTTTAATGGCTCAAAGATAACTTGGTGGTGGGCTGTTAGTTGTGCTCCAAGAAATTGCCTGGAATAAGGATACCAGGACATGGAAAATTAGTTTTCTACCTCCTTTCCCTGTGCTACATATTTCTATAATATCTTAGTGGCAACTTTATTGCTAGTTAGATGTCAGAATAGCAGTGGGAGGACAACAGAGTGTGTACTTCCTGTTGGTTCTGCCAAAGTTGTCTACCCAAAGTGCAGATAAATAAAGTGGAATAGAAGCCCACGTTGGCTCAGTGTTGTTAGCAGAGCCTCTTCTGCTCTGTCTTATAGAACCTGAAACATCAGCTCTGTATGTTCAGCACAGATGTCGTCAGGATGGCAAAGAAATGTATCCATGTGCCACCAGAAGGTTGTCCTAAAAAGTCAAGGTCTATGATAAATAAGCACCCGAGAGAGGATGGATTATGCAGTATGGATTATGGTTATTGTTACCTGAGGAAAACTGGGTTATGCAGTATGGATCATGGTTCAACGAAGATGGTTTTGGAATGTTGAAACTTAAACAAAAAGTCCCTCCAAAAGTAATTGCATCTGCCTCGATTCGGAAACCACAATGTTGTCTGCATAGTGCAGCAAGAATTTGCTTTTCTGTATTTAATTCCCCCGTTGGAATACATGCAAGGTCTTAAATATGTAGATGATTTTGGTGCTTAACCTCTACTTTAAAGAGTTATTAAAGCAAGAAGTGATTTAACAGTTCTGTAGCAGAATGGCAAAACTAAATTGAGAATTCTGGACGCTTGACATTGATGGGGGGAAAGCTGTATGTAACAATTATCCACATGGTGTTTGGAATGGGATGTGTTAGCACTGCTTGGTTATTTGTGTTAGCATTGCTTGGTTATTTGCTGATCTAGCATGATCATATCTGTCGAAGGAAGACTGTGTTTGAAGTGGCTTCAGAAAAGCACATTCTTCAAAAAATTCTGTGACTGCTTTTGAGGTCAGAGCTCCTCAGCCGCCCTTTCCAGTATGTCTCCTCCTTCACAGCCCACGCTAAAACTGTCTGCACTTGGTTCCTAAATGGAAACTGGCTTCCAAAGGAGCAGTTGACTTTCGGGAACTGCTTGTGTCTGCTTTGGATTTGTCTCTGTTTACAAGTGGAGATGAAGCTTCATGCGGGAGTGCGTTGAGTCAGGACCAGAAAAATTGTCGATCCCAGACCTTCTGAAGGGAAGAGACTGTCTGGATAACCACTAGGTGTTGAAAGCAGGCATTGCAGTATAAATAGTCTCTGGTTAGAGACTTGCAGTGACATTAAAAACAGTCTGTGTAGGTGTGTCCTTCCTTAGCGTATTTGAGTTTCACTGAAAGGTAATTAAACCCGGGCTTATTGGAATCCATGCCTAACACCTCCTTAGGAAACTGTAAAACACATGCTCGGGCCAGAAGTTTAACGGGGTTTAAGCAAAGTCGCTTAGATTCTTTTTATGATGGTATGTACTCTAAATAAGAGGTACGTTTTACACACACCACGAGGGCACAGCTGGGCCTTTCACTATGCTCGCTCTTGTACCGGATTTCAGCAACATCTTTAGTTTCTCACTAAACTTCGGAGCTCCCCCAAACTACAGAGATCAGCCGGCGCGGCTCTCTGGTGTTATTACAGGATATTATTCATACGGAGCCTAAGAGAGGGTGTTGCTGCTTGGTTGTGGGGGCCCCCAGGCGCGGCTGCCCCGGGGGGAAGCCCTCGGAGCCGCGCTTTTCCCGGGAATCCCGCCCCCGACGCGTGCGCTGTCCCCGCCGTGCCCGTGTGCGGGAGCGGGGCGGGGCGGGCGGCGGTGCCGGGCCCCGGCTCTCCGGCATCGGACCGGCCATGTGGTGCCTGCACTGCAGCTCCGAGCGGACCCAGTCGCTGCTGGAGCTGGAGCTGGAGCTGGACAGCGGGTGAGCGCTGCCGGGCGGCGGGGGGGCCCCGGCACACAAAGGGCTCCGCGCCGGCCGGGCGGGACGGGCTGGGGGGGCAGCGCCGAGGGCTGGCAGTGGGGGCACCCACTTTGTCCCTGGGGGAACCCCCTTTATCCCTGGGGTCACCCCTTTTGTCCCTGGGGGAACCCCCTTTATCCCTGGGGTCACCCCCTTGTCCCTGCGGTCACCCCCTTGTCCCTGCGGTCACCCCCTTGTCCCTGCGGTCATCCCCTTGTCCCTGCGGTCATCCCCTTGTCCCTGCGGTCACCCCCGTGCCCTGGGTCGGGCGGGGGTCGGGCGGCAGCGCCGTGTGGGTTCGTAGGGACGCGGGTTTCAGTCGCGGTGGTTTATCCGCGGTGTCCGAGGCGGCCCCGCCGCTGTGGTGCCCGAGGGGTGTCAGGCAGAGCCGCGAGTCCCTCGGGAGCTGCCGGGCAGGGCTGAGCCCAGCGGCGTGCGGGGCCCTCACACACCGGTGTGTAAACACGGCGTTCGGGCGAGTTTGGGACAGGGCAGGGAATCACATGACTGGTGTCAACCTGGTGGGAATTGTGCTGCAGAGCCCGGGACAGGCTGTTCCCCTGTCCGGGACAGCAGAGACCTGCCCTTGGCCTGCTCTCATGGGACGGCGAGTTACGCTCAGCGGGACCGCCTGGGGAAACCATCATTTGCTACTCGTGCCCTCAGCCAGAAAAGAAAAGAAAACCTTCAATTCAAAGGCCTTTAAAGTACTGATACTTGAATAACTGACGCAAGAGAAACAGGCAGTGGGATTTGTCGTGTTAACACACACAGTCTCTGTTGTTATGATGTTGTTAACTACCAAAATAATGTGTGTCAAAAGTGCAGAAACACAGAACTCTGTTCCGTGAGCCGCCTGAAAACTCGATGCACAAACTAGTTTTTCTGGTGTGGTGCTGTGTGTGGATTTATGACAGACTAAAATAGTTATGCTGGCAAGTGCACTTGCAAAATAAATTTATCTCCGATGCATGGTGAAAGTTTATCCCACCGAATAATTCAGTGAAATACTGAGCTGTTTGACTCTTAAAGGAATATTTAACTTGAAACTAAAGATAGAAAACATCTTAAATTGGGTGTGGGCATGTGTGGAGAAACATAAAAGGAGGAAGTGACTGGATTCAGTGTAACTACATATGAATGCAGCAGTTTCTTTCCTAGAGAAGAAAGGAAAAACGTTTTTTGATAAAGAAAAGGGTTTCATAGTACAGTTTAGTCACACATTTAATGATCCCTTAGCCCATTTTTACCCTTAAGGAAAAGATTAGTGTAGGTTTCCTGTGTGGAGTTGGCAATGTTTGCATAAGTGATGTTACCTTTGCATGGCTTGCTACAAAACATAATTCATAACTGTTACTGTAGTGACAGATTTGCCTGTTACACAGTTACATTCTGCTATTCATCATTGTTTCAGACTTTTTTCCTCTATTCACACATTGCTGTGCACTTCCTTTCAGTTAAACTTGATTATTCTGCCTGACGTGCTAAAAGAGGAATTGCTGAGTACTTAGTTTGGATGTTGTATTTAACCATGTCTATTCTTGTGGCAGATACCCTTCATATAAACACAGAATTCATTACATCTATCTAGTGCTTTGGGGGAACTTCAGCTGTGCTGAGTAAAATGACCCATTTTCCCTTTTCCTTCTGGTTTTGTACCACATTTGCTTTTGTTGTGGTGTCCTGTTCTAGTTCCTTAAATTGCAGATATTGAGAGTAGTTTATGGGAGTCAGCTGTGTTTTTTCTTTTGGTTAAAGAGAGGCTCAGTGTTGGGGTTTCATGTGTGAAGTCAGCCATCATCCATTTTTTTTCCTATTTGTACTAATCTGAAATGATTCCTTATCATCAAATACCCTACCTGTAATACAAGATCTGGAGCTAAGCAGTGTCAATCATGCTCAGTGTATGAACAGCATTCAGTTATTTCTTTGCCCCTTAGGAAGACTGGGGCAGTTAATAAACAACTTGCAGTTCAGATTCATTGAATAATTGGCAACTTTCAGGTAAGAAAACCCAGGGATTCAGTTTTTCACTGGAAAGGGCAAATACCAAGTTGAACAGTAACTCTGATTTGTTGTTCCTGTTACAGACTTGTATTGGAAGGTTGCTGATCCTTGCAGGGCAAGCAGACCTTCTCTGCTGGAGAAGGTGTCTTCACCAGCGGTTCTCAGGGTGCTCCTCTGGAGAACTGGGAAGTGATTTCCTAGGATAGACAGCCTCGTGGCCTTCCAGGGTTTTTTTCTCACCCTGTGACCACTTCATGTTTGCAAAATGAAAATTCTTTCAAGAGAATCGTGTTTCTATTTGTATGGATATAGAAAGTATTCCTCCAAGTGTTGGGTCTTCATGAAAATGCTCTGCCAGCACTTGGAGGCTGGGATTGTTTCGTGCCCATGAGGGTCTCGAGAGTAGGTGCAAGGACTTCGGGTGGAACAACTGCTGTGGAACAACAGTTCATCTTTATGCTGGTCATGTTTTCTGTGAAGTATAAAGATGGCAATTGGAGGATCAGACCCTCTGAAGAGGAAGGTCTCCTAATGGTGTAGCTGATTAGAGCACTTAGGTGATTACTGGAATGATGCCTCAGACTGTACTTGCCCCGGACACCGATAAGGCTCAGCTGTGAGTTATAAAAACTGGCCTGAAAGCAGTCACTGCTCTGGTGGTGATGCAGGGTGTCACCCTGTTACCTGTGGGTGTTTAACAGCTCCCATGGTTCAGTTGTGTTTCTTGGTGTTTAACACCACTGACACTCAGATTTCAGGGGTCTCTAGCAGAACATTGGGAAACAAGAGTGAGGTATTGCTTTCCAAGTGTTCTTTTCCCTGCTGTGTGATATTCCAATTGAAATTCAAGACAGTACATTGTCTTAACTTAGTAGGCTCAGCTGTGTGACTCTCAGTGGGTAGAATGGGGTTTAGCCTGCTGTCAGGGCATTCTGGAAATATTAATGCCATAAAGATGGTTCGGAAATTATCCACTAGGCCTTCACAGAATTTCAGCATCCCAACTGATGCCCCCTCTTGGTTGTAAATCCATGAGGCTCCCAGTTTCTGTGTGATTCTGACAGGTGCAAAGGAGGGTTCAAGGGACTGTATTTTTGAATATTGTATTTTTTTAAAAAAATTAAAAAATAGACCAAAGTCCGAGGAGAAGAAACCCCACTGTGTTCCTTTGAGCAGTATGAGACATGGATGTAGACTAGCTGGGTTGTTGTACCTTTTCAGTGCAGGGGTTTGCACGGATAATTCATAAAGGACTTTCAGGATGAAATTTTTATGCTCTTTCAGCATTTCCTTCATTCTTTCTCTGTCAGACCTGATGGTAATTTTATCATTAATTTTAGAGCCAGGCATATTTTAATCACACCAGCTGTCAATCAATTATTTCTTTGTATGTTTATTTAATAACAGAACTGCAGGAGACCTCAGAAACTGTAATCAAGACGGAGCCCTGATTGCTCTGTTTGTGACATTAAATATATGAGGATGTGCCCTTAACTCAGGCATTGCCTGATCCACAGAACAGCTGGAATTACGAAGAGCTGGATCATGAGTTAGGGGAGAAAGAGTATTGGTGCACTTTTTGTTAACCATGCTTTGTTTCGGTGTCATTTGTGCTTAAACAGAGTATGAGCCAAAGTCATATTCCTGAGTTTGCTGCTTTATTTCTGTTGCCTTGGAGGACTGTGTAGTTACAAGAGCAGGATCAGGCTCTGTGTTTGGAAGTTCACTTTTAGCATCTTGTATATTGTAATTTTATGTCAAAAATTATGTAAATATAGATTTTGCTAAAGTCACACATTTTTGTTATGCAAAAACAGTTACTGATCATGGGCTTTTTTAGCAAGACTTATTAATCAAAAATATTTTACTTACACAGTCCTTCTTGTGTCCTTCAGGAATCCATTTGAATTTTATTTAGAGGAGGGACAATTCTACTTAGGGTACAGACAGAGATGGCAACTTCACTGCACTGCTGTGATTCCACTCCAGGTTTCCAGAGAAGAACAGATGCTGCTTTAATCCACTGTAGCACAAAGCCCTAGTATTACATTAAAGGGGACTGCAAATTTAGCTAAATAAATCCTTTTGCTTCCTTACAATAGACAAAAGACCAGAATCATTTTCATGAAATTATTGCAGAGATGTCTTTAATAAAAATAAAGGAAAAAAGCCAAGCTTTAGTATGATAAAAAAAAAATCAAACCCTTTTGTCTCTGTGAGAGAAGCAGAAAATTAGAATGATGGCTTTGATAGCCTTCAATACAGGAAATTGATGTATTATATCTGTTAATCAGATTCTTCCAGTAGTTCAGTGTCATCCAAGTTAAACTTGTGCTTAGAAACAAAGGACCCAATTCCCCGTTGCCTTATGCTGTGCAAGCACAAACAAAATGCAGCAGTTATGATTTGGCTTTTTTACGTTGGTGGCTACAATACAGGGCAGGGCAATGGAAAAAGATTCCCAAGCTTGTTTTGAGGGGTACTTGCATTGTTAAGTCGCCCCTAAAATTCGTCACGTTAACAAGGATGGATGTGTCGTGAGTTTAAATGTTTTGGTAAGAACAGAGAGAAAGAAAACTGACTTCCTTCTGTGTTGATCCATACATGACCTTTGCAGCCATCTTTACACAGGGTAAAGAAAACAAGGATGCAAACCTGGTGGATTTTCTGTTGCAGGGCACATTTACAGCCAGTCCTGACTCTGCACTGCAGGAGAGTTCACAATTTGTCTTTAATTTAATGTTCACTCTCCACCTTTATGGCAGAATGGACCAACCTCAGTCTCCGATCCCACGGAGAGTGAGATCCAGCAGTGGCTGTGGGCACTGGAGCTCAGCCAGCTGTACCCTGCGCTGGATTTCACTTGGGTTCAGTGTTGGAGAGGAGCTACAGCTGTGATGATTCCAGGGGAGAGCCTTTCAGTTCTCGTGGCTCAGGTTGGGATAGACCATGGCAGTGTTTCACAGAACTCCAGGGGTAAATCTGCGGGAAGGAATGGATGATTTAGTTGGAAATCCTCCTGCCTTTAAAGATAATACCAAAGCCAGGGTTTCCCTCATTGCCTGGGGGGTTGTGCTGAGGAAGTCATCCTTCAAATGACAGGGACAGCAGTGTTCCCGATCCAACTGCAGTTCCTTGGGCTCTATCGGTTCTTAGGCCTCTATAAAACCCTGACTTTCTGATTGATTGTGCTGCAGCCTAATAATAGTTTTTCTCTCAATCACTCTGCATTCTCAATAGGGAATAAAAATGATCTTTATTTTTATTTCTTACTTGATTCTGCATTATTGTAATATGCTGTGGAACAGCTGTGGGATTTCCATTCTAGAGGTGTCTGGGGCGATGCTTGTGCTTCAAAGTTAACATTTCACAGGGTGTTGAATGTTAGATAATATTATCAGCTGCTCTTAGGTTCTTGAAAGAGAGACAGTTCATTATTTTTGTTTAGATATTCTTTTCTTATATTTTACTCTGTGAATCTTGTTTAGAAAATACCAGTGGTGTGGAGCATTTAGTAGAAACGGGTTTCAAGAAGGGGCTGATTTTAATGCTTCTAGATTTGGAAGAATGATCCTTTCCAGCTAATGGTTTCCTATTAATACCAGTCATTAATGCCTTGTGAATTGGGAGAGAACAGAGGATTACCTGGACTTAATGGAAATTGTCCCAAATGGTGACATGTGGCAAACTTGGATTCCTCTTTTGTTATTAAAATATGATTAAGATGTTTTTGATTAGGTTAGCCCAGAAGAAAAGTATTTCAGGTTTTCCTACCACAGTGTAGCATATTGCACAAGAGTATTTCTGACTGTCTTTGGTTGAGACTTTCAAAATCTGGCTTTTCCCTGTATTTCACTTTCAGTTCACAAAATGGTGAGCCTTGTTTTTGGGAACTGCACTTCTACCCTTGTCCTAAAAAACCATTTTCCACTGCAGAAAGATCTGTGAACTATGTCTTGGTAAAGAGCCCATAAAGACTAAGGATTATCTGAGTTCTGTATTTTAGACCTCCTGTTCTTTTGTGGTTGCTGAGCCTCCCATGCAGCCCCAGCTAAGACAAGCTGCACCAGCAGGAGCCAGTGCAGAATGTCCCTGGTGCTGGGATGCAGAGTGTCCCTGGTGCTGGGGCAGGGCTGCAGTGTCCCTGGTGCTGGGGCAGGGATGGAGTGTCCCTGGTGCTGGGGCAGGGATGGAGTGTCCCTGGTGCTGGGGCAGGGCTGCAGTGTCCCTGGTGCTGGGGCAGGGCTGCAGTGTCCCTGGTGCTGGGGCAGGGCTGGAGTGTCCCTGGTGCTGGGGCAGGGCTGCAGTGTCCCTGGTGCTGGGATGCAGAGTGTCCCTGGTGCTGGGGCAGGGCTGCAGTGTCCCTGCTTTTGGGGCAGGGCTGCAGTGTCCCTGGTGCTGGGGCAGGGATGGAGTGTCCCTGGTGCTGGGGCAGGGCTGCAGTGTCCCTGGTGCTGGGATGCAGAGTGTCCCTGGTGCTGGGATGCAGAGTGTCCCTGGTGCTGGGATGCAGAGTGTCCCTGGTGCTGGGATGCAGAGTGTCCCTGGTGCTGGGATGCAGAGTGTCCCTGGTGCTGGGGCAGGGATACAGGGCCATGCTGGGCAGTGTGTGCTGCATCCAAGGGGAGCTCTCCAAGCTCCAGCACAGCCTAGCAAGTGCTCTCCTTCCCTGTGTGTGCACTAAAACATTGCCAAGACAGGTGTTGCTACCTGTGTTACTCTTTTATTGTCATCAGTGAAGTGAGTCAGACATCCTACTTAAAGCCTACACTTAATTCCTCTCTAGCAGAGAAAGAACTGTAAAATACATGGACTCAGCATAATGGAGAGGAAATGTAGAAGGAAGGAAGTTTGTGAATGAGAAAAAGCATCTGTCAGCTCTTTAGTTGATTTAGAGGTTATAAGCAATCTTTTGAGGTCTCATTTCTGCAAGAGTGAAGATTTCCGTGTAGTAATACACAGAATATCTTTCTATGTCTGCAAATATCTTCTGTATTTGAGCACATTGCCTTGAATCTCACAACATCTACAACAGTGTCTTCTCCACTAAACTTCCTACTTCAAACAAAAGGTCTCTTTCCATTTTGTTTCCTTAAACACCATGTTCTGTACGCTTGGGTGTGTTGCAGAGGATAAAAATCTCCCTTTTATGAGGTGAGCAGTGGTTCTGTTCCAGTGAGTTGCACCACCTCTCCGTGTGTGCACGGTGCTCAAGGCCAGCTCCCGTTCTCCTGGGATGGGAACAACCCCCTGCCCTTCGCTGGAAGCAGGAATAAATGCCATGTTCTCATCCATTTCTTTCCTACCTGCTGAGAGTTTCCCATGCCTGTTTCGAAATGCCATTGTTTTCCCATAGAGAAAACTGGTAGGGTTTCATTTCCTTGGGGTTTGTTTTTTTTAGCCTTGGCACAACGAAGTTGGCAGTCGAAATGCAGGGTTTGCTCAGTTTATTTTTATATTCTGTGCACTTTCAGGTTCAGTTAGATCACTAAGGGTGCTTTCTGATCAGACTTTTAACAGTCCATCCTTTGGATTGGCCTTTTAAAGTATGTTAAATTGTTGTGTAAATTTATGAGGTTTGTCTGTAACTTTGAGGGAAGTCCACCAACCACGAAAAGTTGAATAATCCCTTCCTTTCTGACTTTAAAAGTGGGAGAATTTTAGCCAACTGTTTCTTAAATCTTAGAGAGACAGCAAAGTATCTCGTGTTCATCAGTGACAGTGTTTGAAAGCACAGCTCATTAGATAATAACAATATATTATTAACCACTTGAAATGAGATCCCTTGGTCATTTAAAGTAGGTCTTTTTGTACAGCATTCATTTGCTACTTAACTTAAAATATGGCCTAAGTGAGTACAACTGTGTAGTGATCTGTGACTTTCCCTGGTACAATGTCCAGTACAGAAAGATGATTTTGTTGCCATTTCTGCTGCATGGGCCCTCTGCATGCTCTTTGATTAATGATTATTCTTAATTTCGCTCTGCCCAGGCCCTCAGACATACTCTAAGGGTGGCCTGCTCAAGAGTTTGTTCCTAGCTCTCTGTTCTCCTTCTTATATTTTCAAATAGTAAAGGGGCAAAACCTTAAAATTAGTCAAATGATAGGTTTTATCAATTATATTTGATCTAAGATGAGAACATAGTTTCTATGTAGGAAATTTCAATCCTGAAAGTGAGCAGGATTTCATTGAGCATCTTTAAACTGATTCATGTTCATATGATATATGGGGTTTAAGAGGGGAAAGAAGGGTATTATCCACCAAGACCTGGCCAGGGAGAGGAAACTAGGATTTAGTCTCTTCCAGAACGTGGTTGGCAGCAAGCTGATTTCTCAGCAGTGCCTTCTGTGTCACCCCTTCCTCTGGAGGGCTTGACACAACAGCTGAAGCCCCAGGAGATGTGAAATAGGATGGCTGGTATGGGACACCAAGGATTCCTGTGTTCTATCAAATGGTGCCTCAGCTGTGCAGGCAAACCAGGCTTTTCTCAGCTGCAGAAACCAGATCTTCCTTTTTAAAATCAGCGTTGTATAAAGGTCACGTCATGGGATAAACAGGAGAATGTGTATTAATATCCTGCTCTCTTCAGTATGGTTCATAGGCAGTGCATATATGCTAAATAAGAGGATTCCAGATGAATGGTGTATCTGAATAAATGATAGATAGTTGAAGTCAAATTCTACCACAGCTGCATTGAGAAACTGCCCAGATTTGTGAAGCTTATCCCATTGTGTAAGAGTTTGCAGAGGGGGGACAGGACAAAGTCTGCAGTGGGGGGCAGACCTTCACTGATTTTGTTACATGATCCATACCAGGTACCACAGTTACACCTAAAAATGGTTAGCTTTAGTTCCTGTAAGAAGCTAAAGCATCTTTTTGAAGCATACATGACATTTTCTGATGTTAGTATGTTCTATGCTGACACATCAAGAGGAAGAACTGACCATAAAAAAACCTCTCTAAAAATTCCAAAACCTGGGCTGATTTGAGCCACAGGCCTCTAATTGCTACCATAGTAATCTTTTAATAATATCCATTTTTTAAAGAGTTTGAAGGATGGAATATGATTGATGCTGGGTGATAATTAACACAAATTGGATGACCTGAGATAGAAGCTGACATTTGTAAACTGTACTCAAGTTTTATGGGTGCTGTGAGTCTCCTTTGTTACTTTCCAGCTGCTAAATAATGAAAATAAAATGCAGCTTTGCCTTTAGCAGATCAGGCTTATAAGGCAGTAAGTGGCTACTGGTGAGGGTTGGGTGGTTTGACCCTTTGCAGTACATATTGTGTCTGATGGCAGATATGCTGCCACTCTTGGACAATGGTGATCTGGGAGGTGTTTAACCTTGGAAGCTGAAGATAATCTCAAGTGAGTGCTTTCCAAATGGATAGCCTTAGCTCTGAACTCTATTGTAAATGTTGTTCCCTAAAATAGAGGATTTGGGTATGATTTTGTTCCACTCTATTTTCATCTTGCTGGTGTATCTCCATTTCAGTAGTGACAGTGCATTCATTCCTACATTCTGCTTTGGGGTGGAGAAAATAACCTCTCATCTTTTTTTCCCTGCTCTCTGCTACCATTAATGGCATCTAAGACTGGGGGTCAAAATGGCCTGTTTTAAAAAGCATTTTTGTTAATGCCTTTTATGGGGTTGTTTAGTGAGAATTAAACTTGGTAGTGTCCAAAGGAGTGCATGTTGGGGTTTTTCTGTAGTTTCAAATCCAGGACTTGGCCCAGAGAACAAATGCAGGTTTGCAGGGCACTCAGGGTACTGTGTGAGGAACTCTGCTCCCTGTCCACGGCTGTCAGACTGTTTTGACTCAGCCTGGTTGTTATTGGCAGTCTCACCACACAGAATATTCCTGAATGAAGTGACTGCTTTGTTAGTGTTTGCTTCTGAGACACATGCAAATTTTGTCTGGATTTTTCTCGCAGTGATATTTAACTTCAGTAAGATGAATTACCTGGGACATTACTTTGATGTGCATTCAAAGGTCTCATTTGTTTTTAACAGAAACAGCTGAACTGAGAGTGCATTCTAAGTCAAACACATCGGTCAATATTTCTTTCCTGGATCAAAGCCTTTGTGAGTGCTGTTGTCCATCATAATGGCTTTGAACTCTTGACAGTGTATATTTGAAGGTAGATTGGTTTGTTAATGTTATTGCATTTATTGAATTTGGGGATTTGTAGGAGTTCTTAATATAATTGACTTTTGTTTACTAGACAGCACAGAACAGGCATGGCAATAAGAACTGGATTCTAATCTGTTGCAAACCATACTAATAATATACTTCTGCTCAAATGTTCTCACTCTACTGGGGAATATTGGGGGGGGGGGCATGGAGAAAAATGAATGAGGTACGTCTGGCTGGTTTTGCATTTTGAGAAGTCACACTAAGAACATTTTGTGGAGAGTAATTTGAGATAATCCAATGCATACATGAGAGCTTTAATTAAACACACCTTGTAGTTGAGAGCAGAAAGCCCCACAGGTACTGAAGTGCAAGCCAGCTTTTGAAGCAGGGAGGTGGCCCCTGGTGCCAAAGGAGTGCTGTGTGTGGGGAGCACAGTCCTGGTTAGCAGTGCTCTGCCTGGAACTGTCGCTTCCAACGTCACAGGCAAAGCAGGGCTGCCTTGCACTTGTAAAGGCAAAGTTACGTGCAAGAAACGAGCTTTTGGAGAGGTTTGTTCCTCTGTGGAATGCTGCCCTGGACCCAGGCATTATTGCCATTCCAGTGGTGTGTTCCAGCCTTCCTGGTGGAAGTGTCTGACCACCCCAGCTGCTCCAGCAGCTGCCCTGGGCTTCTCTCCGTTACTGACTTAGTTCCATGGGCGACTTCTGGTCTGCATTCCTTGAGCTAGGTAGAGAATTTGGATCTATTTCAAGTGGGAATCTATAATTAGGAGCTAAGATCAGACTTTGGCTGGTTTGAAGCTACAGATTTTAAAAGGAGATAGTTGGTGTAGAACAGATGCACAGCAATTCTTCCTTCCTGTTTACACAGAATATTTATTTTTGAGTGAGGCTGAAGTTTTACTGGGAATCATGTTTATGAAAAGAGGTTTTGATACAAAAAGCTTCACTCTTTGGTTTGCATTTAAATCCATCTCATAAATCATAAGGTATCCAGATACTTCAGCTGTGGATATCGTGTTCATGTTTATGGACAGAAAAGTTTCGGGGACAAAGGAAGAAAATCAGCTTCCTGAATTGTCCTATCAGTAGATATGACTTAAAAGGAACCAGCTTTACATGCGTTTTTCCTGAAGAGGGGAATCAATTATATGGATTCAGGGAAAAGCAGGCAAGTTAGAGAAGGTGTGGATTTGACTGAGCAATTTTTTTAAGAACTACTCATGCAAATGTTTCACTGTTGCAACAAATAAAATAAACATATCAATCCTTCATTAAGTTCCATTTGAATTCAGGCTGTGCAGACTACCTGCAGTTTTGACTGCTGTCCCTGGCAAGTGCTGCTCTGCCACAGTCCTGCTTTAGGGACTGCCTCCTAAAGAACAGAGCATGTGCATTGTCACGGCCAAGCCGAGTGTTTTATCATCTTGTGCTGACTAGAATTTTAAGTTGGCTGTGGTTTAGTTGCTGTGTTCATAATACTTGGGCTTTCTTTACACAATGTAGAAGAAGAGACATTTATTCTGTATACCTTTGAACTTGTAAGGATCTAAAATGCTACGGAAAATCTTTACGATGTAACAGCACAAAGTTATTATATTGTCATACTTCTCTTTATGTCCAAAGCAGATTTTTTACAGGATTAATATAATGCTGATTGGTTCTCATGTGTGTACCATCCAGTTGTTTGGGCCTGTTTTCAATTACATGTCTTTATATTACACTGTTGAAAGTCCATTCTAAATGAATGATGAAAATAACAGTGATTTCAGAGACAGCTCATTGGTAAAACAGTTTCTCAAGTGTTTGCTCTGTTTTGCTGGGAGGGTCTCTTTGGTTCTATTTTAAAATGTTGCATGCAGTTTTGGTTTGGCATTTGCATTATTTAGAAGCATGTTGAATTTCTTTGTTGCAAACTAAATCTGCAACATACTGGTTTGAACATTTGGATGATTTCTGTGAGCATATGTTCCCACTATCTTTGTATTTTAGTCCTAAAAATGCACAGGGACACTTGACTGCTTGTAAACTGTGGGGCTTCTGGGGTGAGTGGCAATACTGAATCACTCCTTGCATCTGATATTATTGTTATATACTTCCTTTATACATGCATGTCCTTTTAAAGATAAGGTACTGGGCCTCAGAAAAAAAGGAACTTTCTGGTCTTTTGCAGTACAGTTTCTCTGACAGATAAATTCTTGTGCCTCTGGATACAAAACTGTAGCTCCTGGTCATTTTGCCATTAGTCAGTGGAACAGATAAGTCTGTACTCATGGAAAAGCTTAGAGTTTGCTCCTTACTGGAATTTAGATCTTAAGGACTCTTTCCAGTTTCCATTTTAAGCTCAAATGTTGAGGTTTTCTAGTTTTTCTAAATTTTGTCTCTGTTGTGCTTATTTTTAGTTTTGATAAGAGTCTGACAAGATTTGAAGGAAAAGGAAGGTGTGAATATAAAAATGAAAGGAATAACAGTAGATATTCAAACATCCTGAATAATGTGTTGGTTTAAAATATGACAGTGGATTTAGTGTACTGGTTGCTCATGACAGCCTTTGTGAGCAGAAGTAACAATTCCCCCAGAGGCTGGTTGGGCACTGCCCAGGCTCCCCAGGGCAGGGGGCACGGCCCCAAGGCTGCCAGAGCTCCAGGAGGGTTTGGACAACACTCTCAGGGACAGGGTGGGATTGTTGGGATGTCTGTGCAGGGCCAGGAGTTGGACTTGATGGTCTTGGTGGGTCCCTTCCAACTCAAGATGTTCTATGATTCTCTGAATTGAAGGTGTAAAATGAGAGTAAGGGAAGAAAAGACCTGCCAGGTTTCTGCTGCTAAAATGCCTGGAGAAGAAATAATGTGCTTTGGTCATGGCTAACCACACAGCTACAGAGGGAGAGAGGAGACAGAGCTTTTTCTTATTAGGTAATTCTTGACATGAACTCATCCCCTGAGCAGTGGGAAATAACTGTGAAAACCACAACCTTTTTCCAAGCAGCGACATCTCCTTCCCATTTTGTCAGCCTGCTTTGTTGGTGCTGCTTGAGTGCAGAGCTCCAGCCAGGCACCATCCCTCAGCTTTGGCATCTGGGCAAAGGAGGCAGAGGAGCAGCTCCTGGCACCCCTGGGTGTGCCCTGGAGTCAGCCCTGCATCGGAGCCGGCAGGAGCTCTGGGGCTGTGCAGGGAGGGCACAGCGGGAGGGGTGGGTGACAGGGGCTGTGCTGTGGGGTGGGTGACAGGAGCTGCTCTGTGGGGTGGGTGACAGGGGCTGTGCTGTGGGGTGGGTGACAGGGGCTGCCCTGTGGGGTGGGTGACAGAGGGAGCTGCCCTGTGGGGTGGGTGACAGGGGCTGCCCTGTGGGGTGGGTGACAGGAGCGGCTGTGCTGGCTGGGTGGGTGACAGGGGCTGGGGGGTGGGTGATGGAGCTGTGCTGTGGGGTGGGTGACAGGGTGACAGGGAGCTGTGCTGTGGGGTGGGTGACAGGGCTGCCCTGTGGGGTGGGTGACAGAGGGTGTGACAGGGAGTGCTGGGGTGGGTGACAGGGAGCTGTCTGTGGGGTGGGTGACAGGAGCTGTGCTGTGGGGTGGGTGACAGGAGCTGCTGCTGTGTGGGGGTGGGTGACAGGCTGCTGTGGTGTGGGTGACTGTGGGGTGGGTGACAGGGCTATGCCCTGACTGTGCAGGAGCTGTGTGGGGTGGGTGCTCTGTGGGGTGGGTGACAGGGTGTGTGTGGGGTGGGTGACAGGGGAGCTGTGCTGTGGGGTGTGTGGGGGGTGGGTGACACTGCTGTGGGGGGGTGACAGGGGCTGGTGGGGTGGGTGACAGGAGCTGTGCTGTGGGGTGGGTGACAGGGGCTGTGCTGTGGGGTGGGTGACAGGAGCTGCTGTGGGGTGGGTGACAGGAGCTGTGCTGTGGGTGGGTGACAGGGGCTGCCCTGTGGGGTGTTGACAGGAGCTGCTCTGTGGGGTGGGTGACAGGGGCTGCTCTGTGGGGTGGGTGACAGGGGCTGTGCTGTGGGGTGGGTGACAGGGGCTGTGCTGTGGGGTGGGTGACAGGAGCTGTGCTGTGGGGTGGGTGACAGGGGTGCCCTGTGGGGTGGGTGACAGGGGGGCTGTACCACGGGGTGGCCCTTCCCCACCGCCCGGCTGGAGCAGCCAGCAGGCCCTGCTGCCATGCACAGACCACCTCAGTGGTGTAGTTTAATTTAAGTGTTTGCAGAGCATGGGGCTCAGCTCCTGCAGGAAGTGCAGAGCCATACACAGGAAAAACGGCAGAAAATGCCTGAATCCAGCTGGTGAATACTGGCTTATAACCATTGAAAGTAATCTGATTTTCACCCAGAGTTTTACCTATCCATTGTAATGTATTAAAATGTGGCCTGTTTCTGTCTTTCTCTAAGCCTTTCTTTTCCCTGTTGTTCCACACTGCCAGTGGTGGTTTGGGATTTTTTAGCAGTATTTTAAGTTGAGCTTTATGCAAGAAGAAACTTCCAGTGTCAATTACTGGTAAATCCTGATTCAACCAGTGCTGGCCACTCTTTCAAAAAAAAAGTAATTGAGATGTCCAAAGTTTTTCAATGGCTCTGGTTTAAATTTTTATTCATGAAAAGTCATATTAGTAGTACTAATTATTTTTAAATATTTCATTTTCATTCTTTAGCTGGTCCATTCTCCTCTTCTTTGTAAAATACTACTAAACAACCTTTCCCTTTTTCTGGCTTGGCAGATAATGAATGTCTATTTTCTGCTGAAACAAGAGTGTGATAAAACAATTAGAATTCTAAGAATGAAAAGTTAATTTCAACTGGTTTGCTTTCTCCTAATATTACTTAATTCAACAGATTGCTGGGCTCACTAGTAATATGCAGTTGCACATTGCAGGGACATGAACCAAATTAATCCACTAGATTATTTTTTTTTTAACATTGATTCTACTGGACATGTAGGATAGGTGGCAGATGCCTCAAATTGGAGACCTTTATTAAGAAGGTTTTTTTTAATTCCAGTTGGAACTTTTAATTAACATTTATTTATTATAATATATAGTATATAAGGATAAATAATAATAAACTAACAGTGTTGCATTGTCCATTTTTACGGTGTGCTTCTTGTACTTAATTTCTCACCCATGTGAGAAAAGTAGTGTGTCAAGGGTGGCTGCTGGAAGTGAAGCAGTGCTGGAGAGGTGTCTCAGCTACTCCCTCAGTCACAGGGTTCTAGTTCTTGCTGCCAGCCTGGAGCAGAATCCTTGACATTTTTGTGTGTAGGCATTTCTAATAAGTGGATAGATAAGTGTTCTGAGCCTGTTTTAGTCATAGAATTGTTAGGTCAGAGAAGACCTTTAAGATCATCAAGTCCAACCATCCCCCAGCACTGCCAAGGCCACCACTAACCCATGTCCCCAAGTGCCACATCCACGTGGCTTTAAATCCCTCCAGGAACGGGGACTCCACTGCTGCCCTGGGCAGCTCTGTCAGGGCTGGACAACCCTTTCCAGGAAGAAAATCCAACCTAAATCTCCCCTGGTGCAACTTGAGGCTCATGTCCTCTTCTATCACTTGTTCCCTGGGAGCAGAGCCAGACCCCCACCCGCTCCCCCCTCCTGTCAGGGAGTTGGAGGGACTGATCAGGTCTTCCCTGAGCCTCCTTTGCTCCAGGCTGAGCCCCCCCAGCTCCCTCAGCCCCTCCTGGTGCTCCAGACCCTTCCCCAGCTCCCTTCCCTTCTCTGGACATGCTCCAGCCCCTCAGTGTCTTTCTTGTCATGAGGGGCCCAGAACTGCCCCCAGAATTCGAGGTGTGGCCTCAGCAGGGCCAGCACAGGGAGACAATCCCTGCCCTGGTCCTGCTGCCACAGCAGGGCTGCCACAGCCCAGGGGCCATTGGCCTCTTGCCCCCCTGGGCTCACCTGGGATCACGTCCAGCCACTGTCACCAGCACCCCCAGGGCCTTTTCCTGCTTCCCAGCCCCTCTGCTCCCAGTCTGTAGACTTGTTGTGATCCGAGGGCAGGAACTGGCACTTGACATTATTGAACCTCACACAATTGGCCTTGATCCATGGATCCAGGCTGTCCAGATCTCTCTGCAGAGCCTTCCTGCCCTCCAGCACATCAACACTCCTGCCCACCTTGGTGTCACCTGCAGACTGACCAAGGGTGCCCTCGATCCCCTTGTCAGGGTTATTGATAAAGACATTAAACAAAACTGACCCCAGCACTGACCCCTGTGTAACCCCCTGGTGCCCATTCCCAGCTGGATGGAGCTCCATTGCCCACCACTGGTGCCCATTCCCAGCTGGATGGAGCTCCATTGCCCACCACTGGTGCCCATTCCCAGCTGGATGGAGCTCCATTGCCCACCACTGGTGCCCATTCCCAGCTGGATGGAGCTCCATTGCCCACCACTGGTGCCCATTCCCAGCTGGATGGAGCTCCATTGCCCACCACTGGTGCCCATTCCCAGCTGGATGGAGCTCCATTGCCCACCACTGATGGAGCTCCATTGCCCACCACTGGTGCCCATTCCCAGCTGGATGGAGCTCCATTGCCCACCTCTCCCTGGGCCAGCAGCCAGTTGTGAGCCCAGTGAGCAGTGTCCCATCCAGGCCATGAGCAGCCAGCGTCTCCAGGAGAATGCTGGGGGTGTCAAAGGCTTTCCTGCATCCAGGTTCACATCCAAAGCCTTTCCCTCACCCCCTGAGCTGCTCACCTTGTTGTAGAGGGAGATCAGGTTGGTCAAGCAGGACCTGCCTTTCCCAAACCCGCACTGGCTGGGCCTGATCCCCCAGTTGTGGTGGCACTCAGGATGATCTGCTCCATGACCTTCCCCAGCACTGAGGTCAGGCTAACAGGCCTGGAGTTCCCTGGATCGTCCTTCTGTCCCTTCTTGTAGGTGGGCATCACATTTGGTGACCTCCAGTCCCCTGGGACCTCTCCAGTTAACCAGGACTGGTGATAAAAGATGGAAGGTGGCCTGGAGAGCACTTCCACCAGCTCTGGGTGCTGTTCCCCCTCAGTGGAGCAATCCAACCTGTCACCCTTACAGCTTCACACAAGTCATATTTATTGAAATGTTTTTCTTTTCCAAACATATGTCCAGTAGTAGGAAGTAGAAAGCGAGCTGCTTTTCCCTGTCAGTGGAGTCCATTGGAATGCAAGAGCTCATACGGAGTTCGAGCTGCTCGTAAGAAGGCAGAAGAGCTGGATGGGAGAAAGCCCTAAAACACGTGGTAGTGGCTGTGCATGTGGGTTTGCTTTGAAGGGCTGTTGTTTGCAGGAGGCTGCCTGTTGTAAAAAGGTAATTAATTCCCTGCTTCACAGGTCAGGTGGTAGGGAATAGGCCTGTGAGCAAAAGGAGAGCAAGCATTGTAGTCAGTCAAGCATCACATTGATATCTGGAAAAAGTACAAGGGGCAAAGTAAAATTAAGAAGCAGCCCTTAACTTTAATCAGAGCCCTGGGCAGACCTCCTTCCACCTTTTTCTGCTAGGGCAGAAACTTTTTGTTGCTGAACAGGTTAAGTGATGCATTGAAGGTATCATTATTAAACTGCCAACAGGAGGTTATAGTCAACATGGAAGGGTTGTTATATAGTTCACAACGGTGAGGTTGGCAAAAAAAAGTCACAGGCCTAAGAAGGGGGAAATAGTGATAATTCCTGCCTTTCTGTTAGAAACAAATTTTCCATACTTGTATGAAAAGTACTTATAAACTTACTCTAGGAACCTGTGATGTACAGAATAGTGTGGCCTCAGAGTTGGCAGGACAGAGAAACCTATTTTAGTGTTTAAAGAGAGAATGTGATACTGTTTCTTTAATGGATCCTTTAGGGAGGCTGATTTATTTGTGTTCAGTGGGTGGTTACACAGTTTCAGTGTCACTAGCAAAACTCGGACTAATTTATCGTTTTGAAGTTGAAAGCCAGCTGGATCACCGAGGGAAAGGGATTAGTTTCCTGTCAGCTTCCTTTTTGGAAAAAGTAATGTGTGCACACTGAAAATATTTCCAGCTTGGGTTAAGTATGTTTGAAAATACCTTTCGGGTAGAGTCATATTTTGATGGGCAAAGAAAGAGTGCTTGCTTTCAGTTTTCCATGTTTATAGAAGCATTTTAAGAAATCTAAGGGGCTTTTTTTCTCCTTCCCTTTAAAAAGTACCCACTGTTCAAGCTGGGCCAGTGTTAACCCTCTTCTCTCCTGGTGGAGAAGGTTCAGTCAGAAATTGGTCTGTACTTTCTGAAGGGACTGCTGAGAGACAACAGGAGGACTTTGGTTTTTTATGTTCCCCTTCATGTGAATGAAGGCAAAATAAGAAATACAGGACCTGGAATTTTACTGCTTTGGAGTTGGGCTGTGCCTTTCCTAAAATAAAAGGTAGGGCAAGTGCTGCAGATGCTTATATTTGGTCATGTGTGGAGTGCTTCCTAAGTCTTTTGAGGGATTCAAAAAAAGTCCAGTTTCATTCTGCTGTCAATGCTCTGTGTACACAGGGTGAGGCAGACGGGAAATACTGATGTGAAACATAGGATAAGGTGGAAGAGTGAAAGTGCAAATCCTACTGCAGTGTGAGAGTGCCCTGCTGTAAAATACAACCCAAACACAAACTGCTGTGTCATCAGGACTCCAGGATACGCCTGGGGCTCAGCTTTAAAATGTTTCCTATTATGTACCACCCTTTTAATACAAAAATGTTTTTTCCTTTTCTTTATTCCTTAGCAATAACAGCATTCATGTGAAAACAAAGTGTTTTATTTGCTAGATAGTTTGTAATGTGTTTTCTTCACCTGAAAGCACGTTGCTTTCATTAGCTGTAAACATCCCATGGGATGCTTTACTCCAAAGGATGCCAAAAGCATCCCATGGGAGCAGTCTTTCACTAAGGGAGAAATAAATGAGATTTCTCCTGTAGGTCCTGTAGGTACTTTTTCCCAACTTTAGTCTTTAGAAATATAGTAGCTCTCAAGATCCATTAAATCCCAGCTCTCCGTTGAGTAATCTCCAGGAAAGTAATCCTTTTATGTCAAACTGTAATATGAGGGTAAGAAAATATTGCTTTAATTTGTCAAAGCAAGGAAAGACGCAAACAAGCATCTGTCACTTTGAGTAGAACGACTTGGAAATGAGCAGTATTATAAGAAATTAGAAGTTTTCGTTCATTTTACACCATAGTTGCCTAAGGAACTGAGGATGTTATTAATAATTACTGTATAAAGTGAAATAATACTTGAAACCTGCGTTGTCCTGCTCCACTCACGATCTAAAGGTGATGCCTGCAGGACAAACTGAGACTTGTTTAGAGTACGGCAAAAACTGTGGTGTTTGACATGAAAGCCACACTGCCTGTAACAATTGCACCTGAACTTCAGCCAGATGTGCTGGGTGCCTGCAGTGTTGCTCAGCAGGGCCGTGCTGGTGGCGGCTGAGGGTTGGGTGCAGCACTCACCGAGCGTGTCCTCTCTCGTCCCTGCAGTGTGGAGGGCGAAGCTCCGAGCAGTGAGACTGGCACGTCCCTGGACAGCCCCTCTGGGTACCACCAAGGGCCGATAACCCACAGCTCAGCCATCAGCCCGGACCACTACGACCCCTCTCCCTACGGGCTCTACTCCATCTCCCCGGGACAGCGGGCACGGAGGCCCAAACTCCAGCACTCCACGTCCATCCTGCGCAAACAGGCCGAGGAAGAAGCTATCAAAAGGTCAAGATCGCTTTCTGAGAGCTATGAACTCTCCTCAGACCTACAAGATAAGCAGGTATTTGGGCTTTGTTACTTAATTTAAGACAATGGCAACATGTCTGTAAACTGGGGGGAGTCTTTTTTAGCATCACATCAGTTGTGATGCTGAAAATGCCCTTTTTCTGTGCCCAGCTTAGTTCAAATAGTCATATGCCAGCATTTCTGAGGTTTTTGACTCTTTTATCCTGTATTGTGTCACCCCTGTGTCCCTTACACCTTCCCCACTTCCTGAAGAAAACTGTAAAAGATATGTTGATAGTTTTAATAATAAAGACAGTTCTACCAGGAACTTATTCTGGGGACAATAATGCAAAATATTTTCCTAAGCAAATGAGTCGTTTTTGAAACCTGGATATTTTTGTTGCTTCTGAAAGAAAGGAACAACATATTGAAGCTGATATTTTCTTGTATCTGTGGGGTGAATTCAAGGCTTTAATTGGCTTTACTCAACTAGGCAAAACTCCCACATCCTTTACAAAGAAGTGGATGTAGATATTCGAAGCCTTTGTCCATAAAAAGGCACTTTTGTAAGACAGTCAGTCTTTCCTTTTAGGGTTTGTTTCAAATGTATTCCTATTTGAAAGATGTTTATCACCATATAAGTTCATATTTATGATTTGAAAATGGTGCCCTAAGAGTTTAAGGTAGGCAAATGTGCAGGATGCACCGATGTCAGTGGTAGATGAACAACAATAGATCAATGTTTTCTGGTTTGGAGGGGTTTTTTTTGTTAGAGATCTTATCACAGAATCACAGAACCTGCTGAGTTGGAAGGGACCCACAAGTATCATCAGGTCCCACTCCTGGCCCTGCACAGGCCCATCCCCAAGAGTCTGGGAATCATCGAGGTACATTCCATAGTCACTCCAACTTCTATGTTAATATGGTGAAAGTGGCAAAATTCCACAGACAGGAAGCAAACTATTCCTGGTTTTGGACCAAACATTGATAGTCAGTGAAATTTATAGGGGCTAAATCTCATTTTCATGTTGGGGGATCATAAGATGTTGTTCCAGAAGGACCTGGAAGAACAGACCTTGAGCTCTGCCTCAAAGTTGAAGCCAATATTTGGGATAGCAAGTGTGAGTTTAGTTTAGCCTCCATGCTCACCAAACTGTGGGGACACCTGGTTCCTGATGCCAGCTCTGCTGCTAAATTGGACCTGCTTGTGAGACCAAAACTGTTCTTCCCTGTTCCACCTTTGGCAGTGGTTTTTGCTGGATGTCTCACCAGGGATTGATGTAGAGTGTGAGGCTTTCTGAGGAGATCTCCTGCACTGCAGATATTCCACAGAGCCCAATTCCATCTGTCCTTCTGTGCCACTTTGATGGAGAATGAGGAGGACTGCAGATGTTATTTTGTATTTGTTCAGGGAGTCTTGCACAATAAAAGTGACAATGATACATGAAGGAAGCTTGATACTGCAGAGTTGGTTACTGCTCTTGAAAAGCTCTCCTTGAAATAGCTGAAGATACTAAAAACGATGTAGGAAAATGTCCCAGACTTTACCTAAAGTTAACCTGCATTAAATATGCATTGAAAAGGTGCATGAAATAGGCATTAAAATCTATTAGAAATACTAATCACAAGTCTAACTCATCTAGGCAAGTTGGAAAATAATCTCAATTTAAATTCCCACCAAACTTCCCTAATTTATGATGATCAGTGATAATGTTATTTTCTGTGTAAAGCTGAAGGACAACAGCTTGTTGCAAGAATAAAGTCCAGGTAATTTATTTTATGGAATATTAGGTTTTGTTTCATTCTCTCTCTCTAGCTGTGCTAGTTTACTTTTCGTTAGGTTTGACATTTAATTTTGAGAGGAGAACTGAATTGACAGGTTGTTTGTTTTGAGATTAGTCCAGCAAAACAATCTCTTGTGATTTATAAAAATACATGTGAGATAGATATATATAGATATACACACATATATATACATATATATATGTATGTATACTACAAATAGAAATAGTAGCAAATGTGTGGCAGCAGTGGCAAGGCTGTGATAGATTATTAAGTTCTTAATAATTTTTTCAATCTTCAGAATGCTTTACAAGTAACCTCATAGTCTCTTTGGCACGTGCAAATTTGGGGGCAAACCCCCCCATTTGGTAGTGAAAGGCTGAACAATTGCTTAAAGAGACACTATAGAAAATTATGCAGAAATTTACGTCTGGAAATGTAAATCCAGATGGAATTTGGAGCTGCTCAGAGATCAGTAACAGCTTTTTGAGCTTTGTTAAAGCAAGTTTAAAGATACAGTCAAAAGAACAATTTCCTGCCAGTAATCCTGATCTGAGTCCACCTGAGAAGCTGGCCTCCTCAGTTTATGCCAATAACTGTGCAGAATATGTTTTGTCTCTATAATTAATAAAAAAAATAAAAAACAGTGATTTAGTGAGCAAAAAGGGAGATCATCTTTAATGTGGAAGGGGAATGGGAGCTGCTGAACCTTGCAATGGCACTGAAAGAAATACATCAGCTACTCCCAAATGACAGACATAATAGACTAGAAAATAATTTTTAGTAGCATTTAGTTCCTTTCATAGAAGGAGGATGAAGTCCCTCTGCACATCAGTGTCTGAACTTAACAGTTAGTGGGAGATTACTTGGAGAGATCTCCAAGGTATGAGATTAAAAAAAACATGGTGTCTCATGAAAAAGGGTACCTGAATTTGCAGGCAAGAAGAAATGACTTTTGAATCATTACAGTATTATGAAAATTGCATGGACTCACACAAAAACGCTGCCAGAAAAATGGTGGGTTTGAAGCTGAAGCACTGAACATATTGATTTGTCATAGCTGGTTTGTGTTTGTGAATTGTATCGGTCTGGAAAAGACTCATCAGAGCAGAAATTAAATATTGGGGGGGGGGGATAAAGAAATGTAGTTATTCATCTTGTCCAGTGTTTTTTAAATAAGTAAAAGGGTGAGGCACTGAGGGTTACCCAGAGAAGCTGTGGCTGCCCCAGCCCTGGAAGTGTCCAAGGCCAGGTTGGACGGGGCTTGGAGCAACCTGGGCTGGTGGAAGGTGTCCCTGCCCATGGCAGGGGGTGGCACTGGATGGGCTTTAAGGTCCCTTCCAACCCAAACCATTCTAGGACACTATGATGCTTTTCTCGTTTTGGAAGAAAAGCTTTGAAAATACATAATAACTATTTCAGAGGTATTGGCACATCGTTTTCAATGGGTTAAATTGATAGCATTTATATATATTTATTTTGCATATTCATTCAGTTAATTGGAAACACTGGCAATTTTGAGAGTAGTTACCAGACTGAAAATAAATTTGAATTTTTATTTAGAAACTCTGAAATATGTTCTTGGTTTGAGGAAAAATGTGTTTGTGGATATTGTATCAAGAGACACCTCTCTGGAAGTGTGTGTGTTCTGGGAAGCTCAGTTTTGCTTTGATATCAAGCCTGGGTGAAACGGTGCTCCAGGGGTTTTATTCATGCAGGTGCCTGTCTGGGAAGGTGGGGACCACTTTGAGAATTTACTCCCAAAATATGGCCATTTGCACTGTGCTTGGAATTCACTTCTCTGCAGTTGTCCCTACAGAGAGTGTGACAGCATTATGCTGCAGCAGAGCTCTGTCCCGTCTGCTTTGACATGGCCACACCACTGATAATGTGTGGAAACCAACTTTTAAATGAACACACAAATTGTCAACACCATAATTTTATATGACAGTGTTCACAGAGTCATATTTTTGTATTTTAGGGTGGAATTTGCAAATTCAGTTCACTGTTTGAGCTTTGAGTTTTTACTTTCAAAACCGGTGTGTGCTCTTTGGAAAAATGTCTGAAAAATTGCAGTTGTTCTAAGAATTCTCTTTTTTTACACTTTAACCTCGTTCTAACCTGCATTAAGCTACAGATTCCCTGTGTTCACCCCCCAGGTGGAGATGCTAGAACGGAAGTATGGGGGCCGTCTCATAACCAGACATGCTGCTCGCACCATCCAAACCGCCTTTCGCCAGTATCAGATGAACAAGAACTTTGAGCGTCTCCGAAGTTCTATGTCTGAAAATCGCATGTCAAGGCGCATTGTCCTGTCCAATATGAGAATGCAGTTTTCCTTTGAAGGACCTGAGAAAGTCCACAGCTCTTACTTCGAAGGGAAACAAGTTTCTGTTACAAACGATGGGTCAAAGCTGGGATCCCTGGTACCGTCTGAGTGCGATGACCTTGGAGAAACAGCTACGATGAAGTCTCCAGCAGCATCTACTGATTTCACTGATGCTATAACGGAACTGGAGGATGCCTTTTCCAGGCAGGTGAAATCCCTTGCGGAATCCATCGATGATGCACTGAACTGCCGTAGCCTGCACTCTGACGAAATCCAGGCTGCAGATCAGGTCAGAAGTCGTGAAATGGAGAGGGACAGTTGTGCTCCAGCCAAACCAGCAATCCACAATGTGGATCACAGGAAGCTGGATGAGATGACAGCGTCATACAGCGATGTCACGTTGTACATCGACGAGGAGGAGTTGTCCCCACCCCTTCCCCTATCCCAGTCCGTGGACAGGCCGTCCAGCACGGAGTCAGATCTGAGGCTCCGCTCCGTGAACTCTTCCCAAGAATACTGGTCCATGACCCACAAAGATGATAAGATAGATACTGATACGAGCTGCAGGAGTACCCCGTCCCTGGAATGTCAGGAGCAGAGGATGAGGATGGATCACCTACCACTGCTAACTATAGAGCCACCCAGTGACAGCTCCGTGGACTTGAGCGATCGCTCGGAGAGAGGCTCATTAAAGAGACAAAATGCCTATGACCGGGGCATCACCAGTCAACAGGGAAGCCCAAAACATATCCCTCACAGTATTCCTGCCAAGATCATCACCCGGGAGGAGCAGGAGGCAAGACACAGGGCCAGGCCTATAGACAGTCATTTAGCCATCAATGGCACAGCAAACAGGCAGAGCAAATCCGAGTCGGATTATTCCGACGGAGACAATGACAGCATCAACAGCACTTCCAACTCAAATGACACAATAAATTGCAGCTCAGAATCTTCTTCTAGAGACAGCCTAAGGGAGCAAACCTTGAGCAAACAAACCTACCACAAAGAGACTCGCAACAGCTGGGATTCCCCTGCCTTCAGTAACGATGTTATCAGGAAACGCCACTATAGGATCGGGCTGAACCTTTTTAACAAGTGAGTACAGCCTTTCCTCCCTTTTCCTCTGAGAATGAACCAGCAATATATTTCTTGTATTGGATAAGGTAAGCCTGGTGTCTGATATTGACCTTTCAGTGAATAAACAAGCTGCTTGTGGTGACTCTTCGTGTTCAAGTACTTACAAGTTGACGTCTCCATAGTTAAACAGCTTCGGGGGAGAAGAAAAAATATAATTATGTGTACATAAATGGTAGTGAACTATTTAAGTTTAACCTGATTCCTTTCTTGTGGAGAAACATGGTGGCCTGATCCTGATCCATTTTTTGGTGTTATAACAAATTCAGATTTCTTCCTGCCCTAATCATGTAGGTGGTGTAAAACTTGTCGTGTGGGAATTCGAAAAAACAAGCAGTGTAAGATGAATTTCCTGAATTACACTGGCAGGGCCTAGAATTTGTTCAGTAGATTTCCTCAAAACTTTGATACTGAAACCCAGTGCACTGAATATTTTTTATACTAAATAAATATTTATTATTTATCATAAAAGTATCACAAAATTTGTATTTCTGCCTATGACTGATAGTTTTCCCATGTATGGAGTTGTTTAAAATTTCTATAAATAACTTTCTCACATTTCTTTGTTTTATTGAAATACTTTCTCCTTTGGACGCTCCCACGTGGCAACAGGAGGAATATTTTGGGAGAGGGTAGCAAATAATTACTACCCTAAACTCTGTACTCCCTTTATTGGAGTTACACAGTTGTCATTAGAACTATCATAACCTGAAGATAAGAACAGCTGGGGGGTTGGCATTAGAATTCCTAGTCTTTCCTCACTGCTTAGTGTGCCCATTTCCTGCCCTAGGGTGGGTGGAATGTACCTAAACCTATAAAGCTGTGCATTACAGCCCTAACATGGACTGGCCAGGCTGGGCTGTAAACACTCTGAGCTTTGGGTTTATATCTTTGAGAAAAGGCCTTTATGGAAGCTTTTAACCAATTGGAATTACACAAGTCATAGGATCTCTGCTCGTGAAGTTGCCTGGGTAGGAAGACACACCGATTAGCTTTTTTGAGAAGATTTGAAAACAATGACATCCTTGGCAGGGTTGAGGAGGAGGAAGGTGATGCTGCTGTTGGCTGACATTTAAAAGACTTTTGGGTGGTGTTTGCTGGGTTTTTTGCACAGCAATTAAACCTTAAGCAGTCAGTGATCAGTGAGCTACAGGCTTCATAACAGTGTCTTTTGAGGCAATGTGAGGAAAAAGGTGAATGGAAAAAGTGCTCAAGCAGCGATGAATGAGAGCTTTGTAAGTTGTCAGATGCTTCCAGTGACATATCAGTAGGAGGCTGAAAGGGAAAAATAAACAGAGAAGTACAGAAGAATAGAGACTGTTATTTGAAACACATCTAAGTGATCTTGCTGCATGGACTTGAACAGGGATAAACCTATTTTATATGCTGGCTAGTTGTAAATGATGTGCAGTTCCTTAGCAGTGAGTGCTGCGAGGCAGGACTGCACAGACAGCACCTCTGTGTGTGATCTTGGGCTGTGGGATTGTTTCATTCTCCCCCATCAATCTCCAGGATGGATAGAGAAGTGAAGACTCATTGCTGGTGCTGTGTCCCTCTGATCTATTGACAGCTCAGACAGTCCCCGAGCAGCCCATGGATCTTGGGTTTGATTGTGGCTCTTCAAGCCTGCAGATGGTGACATTTTCAATAATGTGCAGTGTCAGGTATTGAACCACCACGGAGTGTGATGGTGCTGAGTCTGTAAACTCTTTGAAAAGAGCTGGGAATAACTTTTGAAAGTCTCTTCAGAGTGTGTCAGGTGGGATTGCACATTGCACCTTGGGAGGTGAATGAAGGGTAGACATCGTGGTCAGGCACTTGCTAGGATTTGCAAGGGATGATTTCTTCAAGATTAAAAATCCTTTTTAGATCTGTGCTGTACAGGTGCTTTAGTTTCAATTAACTTCCTGAGCATTATACTGAAAGAAGTGGCTTTGAACTCACCTAGTACAAGAAGGCAAGTGCTTTTCCAAATACCTGCACCTACCAGAGGAAATATTAGGGATGTCTTTTACAAGAATTTTGTGTTCATTTCACTGCATCTTTGAAATCTTCCTTGCAAATTAAGATCCCAAACCTTAATTAATAAATAATCATGTCATTCCTTCGTGGTACGTGAAGCTTGGCTGAAATGCAAAGAATTCAAAACCTTGCATGAATTGTAGTAAATACTTCTGCTTTGTTCACTAGGAGTGCCAAAAGAATGAAGTTTTTAAAAGCATGAAAAGTCAATATTTTCACAGTCGAAATTTCAGTTTATGATTTCTATGTTTTTTCTGGTTTTCCTATTACAATAACAATATTCAGAAGCCAAAGTGCAGTTTTCTTGCCAGAGACCCTTTGTTAGAATAGGCAGTTATGGGTGGAGTAAAAATTGAGCACAACTGGTGATCCAGTTAGCTTAATCACTAATATATGCAAAGCATTAGTAACACAGAGGTCCCCGGAGAATGGAGAGCACAGGACATTGGAGAAAAAAACTATAGGTGATTGAAAATCATTTTCCTAGGAGTTTTTGAAGTTCTAGTGGAAGGTGTCCCTGCCCATGGCAGGGGGATTGGAACTAGATGATCTTTAGGGTTCCTTCCAACCCAAACCGTTCTGTGATTCTGTGATCATCACCTGATCGTAGAATTTGTTTCTGACTATAACTTGGCAGTCAGTTTGGAACCGTGGTGTTGAGTAAAGAAGTGTACTTTTCCAAAGATGTTTTGTAATAGCCACTATACCAGAACATAAAGTATTCCCCAAATGGAATGATCTCTGCCAAAGAAACTGCAGCTGAGGAGCAGCTTCTGTGCCCTGGCCCGGCGCTGAATCGGTGATTTCCCCCTGTCAATGGGCTGTCAGTGTGTGCTCCCATTCATTGCCTGCCCAAAGGAAGGGCTGCAGGTGCATGCCCAGAGAGCAGCAGCTCCCAGCGAGGCTCGGGCAGCCCAGCTGTGTTGAATTAGGCAGTTTCCTCACTGTAGCTGGAAAGGGATGTAGTCTGGGAGAATTAACACTAGAAACCATTCCTCCCTTATAGGCAGAAGGAAAACACTACCTAGAAAGGTTTATTTTGCAGGCTCCAAACCCTGCCAATGCAAATCCAGCCTTTGAGACTGGTTTGCTTATAAACAAGGCTTCAAGAGGCCTTTTGACTGCTGCTTTAAAACGAAAAACAAGAAGAAAAATTTAAAAGGGCCGTGATTTCATTCTGCTGTTTGTTTTGACTGCAGGCTGGAAATACCAGGTTTACCAGTTATTGCACCCCAATCTGGTAGGATTTTCAGGTTCCATTCTGCTGCTGCTGCACTGATGGTTCTGACAGATAAAATAGGACTGAATGGTTTAACCTCAGCAGTCTGAGGAGGCACGTCCTGCCCTTGGCTCAGCTGTGCAGTCAGCAGGAACAGGCTGGAATTCTGTGCATAGCTGTGCATGTGGAGGGAGAAATACGTTGCCTTAAAGCCTTCTCTTGTGCCACCAGGAGGGTGACAGCAACTCTGGCTGCTCCCCAGGTGTCTGTGGCTGCCAGGGGTGTTTGGTGATAGCAGTGCCTTCAGTTCCTGCAGTGCCACACCGGGCTGGGCCACGGCAGGGACAGGGGGTCAATGTTCAGCACTCTGGGCAGGGGGCACAAGCACTTGCTGTCTTAATAAACTGTTTTCAACAACACTTGGACAGCATTCAAGTGTTTTGAAAATTTGATGTGCCTGTGCCTCATGTTATAAAATATGGGAGAGAAAGTTTGCATTGCTCAGTCTCGTTTTTAAACTGGCAGAGCCTGGAGTCACAGTTAGGAGCTCCTTTGGGATATCAGCTATTGAAGGCACCAAGTTGCTCTCTCATCTGGCAGTGTTCCTATGGCATTTCTTGCCGTGGGAGCCAGTCCTGCTGGTGCTGGTGCCAGTTTCTGGCACTGCTGGTGAAGAGAGGGAAGTGCAGCTTGTGGACCATCTCCACCACACTGCTCCAAGCCCCGTGCTGGGGCAGAGTTCTGGGGAGGGCTCCTTTCGTACATCCTGATGTTCCGTGTACGTCCTGGACACGACACCACTTTCCAGTGCTAGAACAGAGGCTGGACCAGCAAGAACTTCACAGTCATTTTCCCCAGATGCCTTTTACCCCTCACCTCCCTTTTTTTGTCCTCTTTTGCTTTCTGGAAAGAGTAGTGACAGATGGAGAACTGTTCCCAAGTGTCCTCAGTGCATTGCAACATACTGTTCTGAAGGGTTTGCTGGAGCTTCCTTTATAACAGGCCATTATCGAGGTTCCTGCTATTCCAAAGTTCTCTCAAAGGATTTATTGACAGAGATAAAAAGGCACTAGGATCTGTTTGGAATATGCAGTGATGGATCATCTTTTGCCCTGGAAGCCCCACTGCCTTCGTTTATTGCACAATGGGGAGGATTTTATTCAAAATTTAAAAACCACTCTTGATACGAATTGGATACTAATTCCAGGAGCAGGCTTTTTTTAAGATTTCTAGATTCCTTGGAATGTTAATTTAAGATGTTATTTATTTTATTTAGCAGATATGAGAGGAATTTGCTGAGTGCTGGTGGGATTACACCAAACACAAAATTGGAAATTACAATTTCTAGAGAAATTCTAATTGGAAATCTGAGCCACACAATAATAACATTTGTGAGAAGGCACATTTTTCATTTTCCATGAAAGCAGCTTTAGTAGTTCAACAGAGGTATAAGGTTTCCATCATTTACATGTAGGCAGAGATTGAAGGTAATTTGGATTCAGAAAGCACTGCAAATTTTTCTCTATTAGAAATCCTTAAAACTTGCCAATTGTTATTAATTTTGTTTTTTAAAAGGAGTTTTGTAAGTAGTCCATATTTTAACTATTGTCAGAAGTGCCCTGATCTGATGTTGTCAGTTTATACCGATCACATTCCTAATGAATTCCACTTTGAATGCTGAGCATACTCTCTGAATTGCTTATAGTCAGATCCCATGGCACCCATTGAGCATTCTACTATCTGGTCTGCAAACATGTACTTTCTTACTGATCCCCTTAGAATTTAAGTTGAAAGCTTAATTGGAAACATTTCTAATGATTTTAGACTTTGTAAGTGCAGATTGAGTAGGAGGGAGAAGGTGTAAATCAAACTAAGTTGTTTCTCTTTACCTTTGAACTGATTCTTTTATTTTGTCAGCTGATCTCTAATGTCTTTGCAAATTGTATGTCTTCCATGATTTTTTGAAAGATTCAGTAGAAAGAGGAAAGGGGAGGGAAGAGGTCTGTTCAGGATTTCACAACAGGGCCATTTGCCATCCTCGTGTGTATGCTGAGAGGGACTTTATTGTCATTGCAACATCTGGACTGCAGATTACTCAGCCACAGACAGTTCCAACAAAAATTAAAATCAAAGCACTCCATGTAACTTGTCCTCTAACATGCCGAGGAGTTAGTAAGAAGAGAAGAATGTTCTTAGTATGACTCTCATTATTTCTAAAAACATTTAGCCCTAAGTGAGAACACCCAAAGGAAAAAAAAAGGCTCTGTGTGTGTTGCTTTGTTCTGTTCGTGTTTTATCTTTTCTCCCTGAGGACCCATTTTTCCTCCTTTTTTTTCCAAAATAAGAGCCTTAATTAGCATATATTATGTCCTGCCCATGAAAACCAGCTGAAATGTAGAATTGTGGATTCAACCAATAGTATATATAGGATGTATGTAATAGTGTTTTAAGTGCTGGTTTCAAATATGGGCACAAGGATTCCTTTTACTGCCATTCAAAGCGGGTGTAAACTCTGTGAAGGCAGACGTAGGTTTGGAAAGGCTGCAGGAGGACGGGCAGTGACTGTGAGTGAGTGTCCCTGGATCCCTGAAAGAGCCATTACCTCATCCCTGCCGCCAGCTCCGCCTGCCCTTCAGCATTCCGGGCACACGGCTCCCTCCCTGCTGCGGGCCAGGGATGGGAGCTGCTGGGCCCTCACAGTGCTCAGGATGCAGTGGGATTAGGGAATGACGCCGTGGATGGAGGAATTTGGCCGTGGGAGCAGCTCCCAGACAAGCAGCTGATGTGACTCCGGGGACCAGAGTTTTAATGCCTTTCCCCCCCGTTCCCAAAATCTCAAGTGGTCAAATTTGGAGAGTGAAAAATGTGAGCAGCTGCCTTTGCAGGTATAGAGGGGACAGTTTGATAGGGAGTTGGGAAGGCTGTGTAGGAACCCTTGGAATAAACACAGAATATGCTCAGTTGGAAGAGGCCCATGAGGGTCATTGAGTCCAACTCCTGGCCCTGCACAGGATGATCCCCAAGAGTCACACCAGAGTTAAGAAGAGAAGGGCCTGGCAACTCCCTCTTCTTGTGTAACAATTCACATCTATGTACTGAATTGGGGGTTGCTGGATCTGTAAATGGTAAATCTAGAGATCTTTAAACAGTGTTTTGATATTGCCCATCTCGAAGGTGTCCCTTTCAAAGGGGGTGTGGCTGGCAGTGTTTCCCATTTGCAGTCAGCAGAGGTACAGAAATTGAAGCTGAAGTGCTTCTGTTATGAACTGGGGTGAGGGTGTGGAAGGAGAATTTAGGGCAGGGACAGCACAAGACATAAAGACAGGGAGAGTTCCTCAATTTAAAGGACACAGTCATCCTAGTGCCTCATTCCTGCCAACAGTTGCATAAACATGAGAGCAGTACTCAGCCCTGGCAAAGAGTGCTCAGAGAAATGGCAGGTTTTCCATATGTTTGTCCCAAAGTGGAGTGCGTTTTGCTGTGCTGGCAGCTACAAACTCCTTTCCCTACTGTTTGAGAAATGCAGAGATGCAGCGGGGTTGGAGATGAGAAACCCCACATGGAGTGTTTGGGACATTTATTTAACTAAAATATTTCCTTTTTTCTCACTAAAATATTTCCTTTTTTCTCGTGAGGAAGGAGGGAGTGGGGGGAAAAAAAGAAAAAACAGGTTGTCCACTGCCAAGAGAGGGAATAACGAGGAGCTAGGAATTGTGCTATAGCATGATGACTCAGGATTGTTTTTACCAGCAAGGACATGTCCAGCTACTGCACTGCAACTGCTTGGGGTGTGCCTTCTGATTGTCTTCACTGTGCTTTTGTTCCTCAAGGATGTTGCTTCTTGCACAGAAAAATCCCTTCTGAAATTGCTTTGAACTGTACTTTCCTTCCTTTATTAGAATAACCCAGACTTTCTGCTTTGACCCTTTACGTGCCTTTTAGACACTTGTTACCCTTTTATAATCAGCTCTGATTCAGGCAATAGTTTTCAGAGCAGCCTAAACACTCAGTAGCAGTAGTAATGTTTAATGTATAATTTCCTAGCACTTCACTAGGAGATAGTGGCATAAAGAAATGGAGTGGTCAGGCAGAAAGGAGTGGTAGAACTGTTTAGGTCACTTACCCAGTTTTATGAAAACAGAAATCTGCAGTTTCCTCTCTTTATTCTGCTCCCCCACCAAACAGAACTGGGCTCTGAGATCACTTCCTAGTGAATTCTTTCATTGGTGACGTGAGTATGAATTGACTTTCCCTGAACAGAGGTTACTCCAGGTGATTTGGTGTGATTTAAAGTAAGCTGCAACCTTCACATCCATGGTGGTGGGTATTTGGGTTGGCCTTGAATGAACCTTGGAAAATTAGCATGTCATAATGTGAGGAGAAATCATCCCCACTCTGGGGCAAACTGAAGGGCTCCTGCCCAAGCCATGGGAATAACCATCTCCCTGTTTCCATGAGATGCAGAGGAACTGGGAGAAATGTGCTGTTCCTTGGCTTTTTTTCCTGACCCAGGGCTTTTTCTTGTAATTACCAGAAGAGGCAATTTACACCTAGTTTTCCTTTCTCTGCATTACACAGTTGTGCAACTGAGAAAGACACACAGCTCTGACTTCCCTCTCAGTTTCTCTCATTTTCTTCCTTTCAGTCCCCTTTTGCCTTTGCTGTGCAGTTGAGTGAACTCTGACAAGTTGTTTTGCTACTAGTTTTTGGTAGTATTTTAAGGATATTGGTTTTTTTCTCTTTAGCCAGAAGGTTTAAAATAGTCATAGGGATTCTCTTGGCTTCACTGCAGCAGCAATAGGCTATTCAGCAGAAGTGAAGGAAGAAGTACAGCCATATAGAAACAAAATTTAGCTGTCTGCCAGACTAAGGAAAATGTTCAACTAGCTTGTTATTGCCAACTCGGTTGTTTAAAAACATTTAACTGCTTAAATGATTCTAAGAAAAGTCTTAGATTCTTGCTTTAAGAAAGCCATCCCTAGTTTTTAATGTTCAGGTAATGCTTAGCTTTGTGACAATTGTAAATATTTTCAAAATGAGGTCTCTGGTATCAAAGGCAAGGGAGATTATTTTTTTTTAACAGAGGGCTGGCATCATAGTTGCTTTAAATTCTCCACCCCTGACATGAAAAGATTTCTTTGGCAGCTGTTTCTGTTTGCAGTGTTAACAGCCTCTAAGAAATGTTTGTACTTCTGGTTTGCTTGTTTTTTAGATTCTCTCAGCTTATGGTCCTTTCAGTGTCTTGTGTGTGTGTCTGAACATAGGCAAGGAACCACAAAGCAGAGATGTGCCTACTGAAATACTGAATTTCTAGAAGTTCCATCACGCTTCTCATTTTCAGCCAGGCTGGCTTTATCCCCCCTGTCTCAGGCAGCTGGGAGAACAGTATGTTTTTGGTTATTTACACTGTTAATAAATCCCTGGTTTACTTGAAATGATCTTTTGGCATTGCTGGGTATTGGAAATCTAGGCCTGGGCAAACAGCTTTCTGTGCTTGTTTGTTAATGAATGCTTCCATTTTACAGCTCTATTATTGTCTGAGCTCTAAAAGGGAACACAAAGATTTCATGTGGTTGGGTGTTTGTAAGCTTTCCACGTTTTTCAAGATAAGAGAAGGTTTTACCCACCTGTGCACTGTGGTTTTGTGGAAGGTTTCTTTTTGAGGTAGTGCTTGTTATTTATTCTCTTCTCTTGGCTGCTGTGGACATGGGCACTTTATCCACTCTGTGGCTTGGATGGCACAACTGATGGTGCAGCTGTGGGGGAGCTTGGCTGGATTAAAAAAAATAATAATGAAATAATAATGAAAACCAAACCAAAACGAAATCAAAAAACCAAACCAAAACCCCACCAAAAAAAAAATCCCAACCAACTTTTTGTCCTAGTTCAGCTTGTGAGGAAGTCCCAGAGCAGCAGTAGGAGTGAGGGAAGAGGCTGGTGCCAGTGCTCACCCAGCTGCAGCACTCGGGGTTAGTGTTGGTCTGGCAGTGAGATGGGCTCTGAGTCCAGTAGGTCACAGCACATGCTAAGCCTGTGCTGCTCTCTCTTACCATCCAGAATCCAGCTTTCCCTCTACCAAATTCACTTTTCAAAATCACTGCAGTGTTTTTCAAAAAGTAGTATTTCCTGTCATTTTAAAGAAAACATTTTGAATGTCTAGGTAATGCAAAGTCTTATTTCCCAAGTACCAGTTCCTTTGGAAACTGGTGGTGCTTCATGTCCAGCAGCAGCAGAAGGTGGTGTGTTGGTGACTGTGTTTCTTTTTGTGGCCCCAAAGCCATCAGTGTGTTTGTCCCTGATCCTGCACTGCCTGTGGGGCTGTGTGAGCACAGGACCTGAAAGCTTTGGGAAGTCAGTCGCCAGATTATCCTTCCCCTCTTCAAAGCAGGAGGGGTTTCTGACTGACTTTTTGCTTTCTCAAGCTCGGGCAGGTCTTGAGCACTTCTGTTATTTTGAAGTTTGCGTTATTTCCTCCATCAGTGTTTTTCCCCTAAAAGTCACATTAAATCACCCTAAAGGTCTTTTTATTACTCAGTTTCTGGCAAGGTCCTTAGCCCTTCAAGTAACACGTGGGAATTTTGTGTAAATGTGGTTTTGCACATGTTAGTTGATTTTCTTTTCTTCCATAGTAGATTCCTTTCATTTTTTTTTATTTTGATTGTTTTCTTAGTTTTTTGAGACAGAAGACAGTTTCAAGCTTTATTTTGGAAGCAATCCTGTAAATATCAAAAGTTCTCTGAATATGTCTGTGTGAGGTGGTAGCTTTAGAGGGTTTATTTTGATATTAGTTAATGTATTCAAATCTGGAAATAACTGCTCTGCTTATGCTGCTTCCTCGATTGCTATTTATAGACTTCTCATCTTCCCTGTTATTGGTAGGTGTAATTAAGAAGCATCACTGGGAATTTTCCTAATCACAAAAGACTTAGTTGTAAGTACAAAACGGTCTGTGCTCAATTCTGAGCAGACAGAAATGAGGATAAACTTATACCAGGTGTCCTATCCCGTGTTAAATCCATGACCCTTTCATGTCCCACTCCCTTCTGCATCCAGTCATACACTTCAGGAAAAATTAGGGCTTGGTGAAAAAAGAAAGTTTGTCCAGTTTTAAACAGCAGGAGGATCCCTGTTTGCTTGTGGTGTCTTTTTAAACCTGCCCCCCCCCAAACCCTTGTTGCTACCTGGGGTTTTTTGCACAGCACTTCAGGGCACTCTGACAGTCATTGTTTTCTGTTAAATACTTTTCCTCCTGAATAAGATAATGTCACACGTGGGGTAGAGTGGGAAGGAGCTTACAACAGCAATAAAATCAAATAAAAAAGTAAATTATGTGTCACCTTTGTGATGATTTTAAGTGTTCAGGCTTAGGCAGGTGGGAGGAATTCCAGTTGGTTTTTAGTACAGTAAGTAATGATCCAGCATTTTCTATATGTCAAGTAAAGGTGATCTTTGGATCAAGCTGTGTTTCCTGAGTGTTCTTTGTGTTGTTTTGGCAGTTGCTGGAGAGGAACTCTCCTGGATTTGTGTCACTTTGGATGTTATGGACAAATGTAGCTCACTAACAAGGGGCATGGAGAAAACTACTCCTGCTTTTGTTGGATGCTGTGAATTTAAATTAGGCTTAAGAATTCTGAAATACAGCTCAAAACCATATGAACATAGCAATTCCATTATTTACCAAAAAAGGTACTTCTTTAGTACGAAGGAGATTAATTTCAGAAGATGACTGTGTGTAATCTTATTTCGGATGAAAAGAGCCACAAAGCTGAGGCAAGAAATTGAGATTTGAGAACTCCCTTTTGATTGAATTATATATATTTCTCTCATCTGTCTAATTCTTAGTAGGGTCTTAAGTGTATAATAATGTAATGTAAAAGAGTAGGAGAACTGAATGATGATGTATTTAGTAATGCTGCTTGCAATTAAAAGCCCTGGGGAAGGGTTATGGTCGTGTGATCAACTTTGTCTAAAAATAGTACGGTCACCTTGTCCTTAGAAATTGATTTTACTTGTCTTAAAGGAAGTATCCTTCAGGTCAGACAGGTGGACGTTATATTATAATTCTTTACAAAATAAAGCTGATGATGGAATTGCTGATTCTGTAAAGATTCCTCTTTAATGTCTCTAAAATGAGTGATGGTTGGTTGTTGTGTGGCACTGCTGGATGACAGTGCAGTCCCTGCTGGAAGGGCAATTTTGCATCACTTTAAAATCTAAGCAGCATTTGCCTTTGTAACCTGTATGTTTTATTGCCAGAAACCAGCCCCATCCCAACCCTCCTCCCCAGAACACCCTTCTTAACAAGTCACAATGAGTAGCTTCAGCTCGCTTTGTTTTGAGGTGGGAAAATGGTTACAGCTAAATCTGGAGGTGTGTAAAGAGATGTAAAATGCTGCAGCAACTAAGGTGTTTGTCTGAGGGAGGGAAATCTGGAGCAATGGGTGTGTTAAAGGAGAAGGAAGAAAAAAAATCTAAATTACGTGGGAGCTACACCATTTTTAATTGCTTCTTTTTGCTTGACTGCCTTTAGTTTTCCCTTTTATTTTTTGTCCTCTCAGCTTGCAAGTTACACCACTTGTTTTGTTCAGTCAGTTTAACTTTTGACAGCAATGGGGTGGGAGGTCAGGGGTGTTCTTTGTTTCTTGTTTTTCAGCAGCAGCTTTTCAGTTCAGTTTCTGGAAGGTCCATCTCTCCCAGCAACAGGAGCACTGAGTAGCTGCTGTTGGGCTCGTCCTTGGCATTGGCAAGTGAAGCTGCTTGAACACAAAGCGTCTCTTTGGAAGGGTTATGGAGCAGGGAAATGTGAAATAACATGCAAGGATGCTTTCAAAGCTATTTGATGCTTTCTAAGATACTTTCAGCTATTAACAGTGAGCAATGTGTTCAACAGGATGGCTACATTCATCCTGAAACTATCCCAGCAATAGCATTAAATTGGTTAAAAGTGATTGCCAGAATTCTAAAACTTTAATCAGATGAGTTCAGGTCCAATGGAAGAAAATTAATAATTTTGTGTTGCCTTTTCTCCTCAGAAAACCTGAAAAAGGAGTCCAGTACCTCATAGAGCGAGGATTCGTGCCAGATACCCCAGTTGGTGTTGCCCACTTTCTGCTGCAGAGGAAAGGGCTCAGCAGGCAGATGATCGGGGAATTCCTGGGAAATCGGCAGAAGCAGTTCAACAGGGATGTGCTGGAGTGAGTATTTGTGTGGGGAGAAGGTGGGAATGTTCAACAGGGATGTGCTGGAGTGAGTATTTGTGTGGGGAGAAGGTGGGAATGTTCAACAGGGATGTACTGGAGTGAGTATTTGTGTGGGGAGAAGGTGGGAATGTTCAACAGGGATGTACTGGAGTGAGTATTTGTGTGGGGAGAAGGTGGGAATGTTCAACAGGGATGTGCTGGAGTGAGTATTTGTGTGGGGAGAAGGTGGGAATGTTCAACAGGGATGTGCTGGAGTGAGTATGTGTGTGGGGAGAAGGTGGGAATGTTCAATTGGGATGTGCTGGAGTGAGTATTTGTGTGGGGAGAAGGTGGGAATGTTCAATTGGGATGTGCTGGAGTGAGTATGTGTGTGGGGAGAAGGTGGGAATGTTCAGCTGGGATGTGCTGGAGTGAGTATGTGTGTGGGGAGAAGGTGGGAATGTTCAATTGGGATGAGCTGGAGTGAGTATGTGTGTGGGGAGAAGGTGGGAATGTTCAGCTGGGATGTGCTGGAGTGAGTATTTGTGTGGGGAGAAGGTTGGAATGTTCAATTGGGATGAGCTGGAGTGAGTATGTGTGTGGGGAGAAGGTGGGAATGTTCAGCTGGGATGTGCTGGAGTGAGTATGTGTGTGGGGAGAAGGTGGGAATGTTCAGCTGGGATGATGTACTGGAGTGAGTATGTGTGTGGGGAGAAGGTGGGAATGTTCAGCTGGGATGTGCTGGAGTGAGTATGTGTGTGGGGAGAAGGTGGGAATGTTCAGCTGGGATGTGCTGGAGTGAGTATCTGTGTGGGGAGGAAGGGGCAGTGTCCTGGTGCTCAGCAGTCAGCACGGGCCTTCACCAAGCTCCAGGCAATGGTCTCGGGGTGTCTTGTGCTTCTCTCTGGGTCTTGTTCTGAAGGAGGGGAAACCACACTCCAAAGGGTAAGAAAAGATGCATGTGAGCCAATATTTATTTCTTTGCTTTCCAGTTAAGGCACTGGTTTTGTTATTGATCCAGCAAGATACTCACAAGGATTTATATTCCCTGTGGCCACGTGCATTTACTCTAAATTTATGTTTTAATTTCATAGGCCTTAGAGTGTGTAATTTCAAAGGTTTTTTTCTTCCTCAGACTCTGATAATTTAGTGAATGAAACACAATAATATTGTAGGCAACATAAGGCTTAATCAGTAACAGAACTTGAAAATGGTTATTATGGCCAAATGGCTCAGATGTTAGATAAGGAGGGATTTCTGCCTGTGCAGGCACGTGCTGACAAGATCTATACAAACTGTTATTTTCCAAAAGATTAGATAAACAAAAACTGTTTTAAAAACCAAAAGAAATGCAAAGCAGAAAATCAGACTTTTAGCAGCTTGGTCATAAATATCTAAACCTTATATATAGAGTAGACCAAAGTTGCTTTATTTTAGGAGGGTATTAATTTAAAACATGTGTTCTTTGGGGCTTTTTTTTTTTGTATCTGTCATACTGGCCTGTAAATATGAATACCTCTTAGTTCATTTTTATTTCAAGATATTGTATAAAATTTTAACTAGATGCCTAACAAAACTGCTGAGAATTAAAGCAAAAACCACAACATCTTTCCCATTAAGGAAGCCTAGAGAAAATGCTCACCACCATTTTTTAAGTAACTGTTTTATTTGACAGTGTAATGAAAGCTGTAGTGAAATCTGCCTTGGGCTACAGATGAAGAGACTTTTTCTAGAGGTCTTCTCTCTCTCTTTCCTGTGCCTTATTAAAAGCTGCCTTCTTACAGTCCAAGCCCCAGCAGAAAGCAAGGGAAGCACCTCCAGAGCAAAGCCTGGAGCCAGGCTGAGGCTGCAGAGTCATGGAATGTGGCTGGCTCGGATGCAATCCCTGTTCAGCATGAGTCACCACTGGCCACTCACAGTGATCTTCTGCATTTTGCAATTATGAGTCAGAGTAGGGGGAAGACTCTCCAAAAAGTGTGTATTTTTAATTTTTTTTTAAAGGGAACAGTACAGGTTCAGGACGAGACGGATTCTAATCTTGGCTGATCTTTAAGGTCCCTTCCAAGCCAAAGTGCTCCGTGATTCCACGATGCATTTTGTGATCCTGAACAAATCCCCTGCCCTCAGCACCTCAGGCAGACCTAAGCAGAGGTGTGTGTCTGTCTGTGAGGAGGTGAATGGTTAAGAACAAGGTCAGGATCACCTGCCTCCAACCCCCCAGCAATCCTTTTATTGGAATGAATGTGTTCTGAGCTGTTCCAGCCAGGCTTTGGGGTGAGGAGCTCCCTGTAAGCAGTTCTCTGCATAGTGCTCTGAAGTTTGCCTGCAAATGGGAACAGGGTATTTTCTCTTAAAAAAAAGACAATAAAATAGCGTTTCATCCTAAAAATCATGTTTACAGATTGAAGGTAGATTTTGTCAAACTGATACAGCTCCCTGTGGGTACATAGAAAAGATACTTTAAAAGATGATCCTTTTTCTGTTACACAATTTATTTTCAGATCACTTGCTTTGATTTGTGTTCAAGTTTCCCAGATCCAGTGAATTTGGGTATTTTAGCTATTTGATACCTTGAGCTTAGAAAATATTCATGAGAATAGCCTAAATTTTTGACCAAGAGCTGAATTCTGGGCCTGCTGGAGCTGCTGCCTGCTGGTGGTGCAGAACAGTGACCATGGTGATTTATCTGCTGTCTCCATAGTTCATGTAAAACCTTTTGAGACCCCTCCCATTCTGTTGTTGGCCAGCATGTTTCTGGAGGTCCTTAATTGCATTAATTAGTTCATTTTGACTCCAGCTGGGCTGCACATGTGCTTTACACCTTTGAAGGAGAAAAGGGTTTTGGTGTTAAAGAACTTGGAAGAGGTGGGAAGACTGAGGGCATTATTGCAGAACTGATGAGGGGGTTTAGGTGTGGACTGGAAAGCCTAAAGTCTTCTGCATAAAGGGAGAAATATTCCAGGCAAGGGGAATAAATTGTTTGGTTATTAATTTATGTTAGCTACAGTTTTACTGGAAGAAAAGTATGATCTATTCTCATTTGTCATTGTGAACCTATACATTTAAGAAAAAGCTTTTAAAAGTGGATTGTGCTTTCAGTGGTTTCTGCAGTACAGTAATTCATGTCTGGTTATTTAAAAACTAAAAGGTAAGTTTAAAGAAAGGAAATTTATAACCTTCTGATTTTAAAGCAGTCTTTAAACAAAGTATTAGAATGACATAATTCACATTGTTGATTAAATTAAAATACTTCCTTTTTTTATTTTTTGTCAGCACTGTATTTTCTGAGCAAGAAAGTAATTATTTCTCCATGAGTGTTAACTGAAAGACATGGCAAATTATGGAGACATGAGAATTACAGTGATAATAAGAGAGTATCCAAACAGGGTTATTTTTTTTCTCTGCATGTAAGAACGTTCCCAGACACAGAGCCATTTGGTGCAGAGTGTTGTGCCTGCTGCAGGCTGTTTGAGATATGATATAAACTATTTATTATTGTTGTAGGCATTGTGATGGTTGATTGGCCTGGAAGTACGAAACTAATAATTATTGTTGGCAGTGGTACATCCCTTAAATTGGTCAGACATTTGTCATTCCAGCAGCTCTTCTGTTAAAAAAGACGAAGGTTCTGCTCACACATTCTCATTGATCCCTTATTTGCAGCCTTCCTTCACAGTTACCTACAATTACTGCCGTTGCTGCTGACAGTTTAAAGGGCAATTCCATGAATCTCTGTGAGATGGAAAATCGAAAGGTTTTTTGTTTTGAACTCTTCCTTTGGTCTGTGCTGTTAGAAATGAAGAGGCACAATGGAATGTGTTTCTCTCCTAGCTGTGTGGTGGATGAGATGGACTTCTCAACCATGGAACTGGATGAAGCACTCAGGAAGTTTCAGGCCCATATCCGTGTCCAGGGAGAAGCCCAGAAGGTGGAACGGCTCATTGAAGCTTTCAGGTAAGAGACTGAAGTCAGTCCCTCAGCCACCAGAAACTGCTGCTGTCTGACAGGCCAGCTGGAGAACTGGGCAGGTTGAGCAGATCCAAGTTATTTCCCTGCTTATTTGCAGTGTCCTCTTGAGCTACCAACAGTTTCAAATAAATGTTGTTTGTGGGGCTTTTGCTAAGTGTGAAATAGGAACTTTCTTTTACTGGTGCTCTTCATAAATGGCATCTCTATTAACAGAACAAGGTTCCTCTATTAGAAGTTCTTTCTGGCACCAGTTGAAAAGATATCCAGGGATTTTTGAATGTCTCTAACAATCTATTTGGATATAGTACTTTATATGAGTGGAATTATGAGCCCATTTACATTTTAGAGTATATATGCTCCCAACTTTTCATTAAGCACTTCAACAACAGTGGAAAACAGAGCGTTAACTTGTCAGTGTTTAACACAGGTGTACTTTATCCCAGGCAGGATAAGATGGAAATCACCCTGTGGCAGTAAGCCAGAATCAATGCTGTGTTCTTACCTGCTGTCAGGGCATTAGTCACTCAGAAAAATGAAATCCTGAAGTTACTGTAGCTCAGAATGTGTACTAAGAGGTGAAATGACAGTGGTAATAGAAAACAAAAGCCTTCTACATTCAAGAATTGGCTCATGAAAGTTTGTGGATGGAAAGCTAAATATGTGTATGGAACACCAGTAATAGCTTGCTCAGCCTCTGGAATGCAGCAGTTGGTTTATTTGGTGGAATTAGAGAAGTAATTCCTGGCTCTGACAGCTTCCACTCCGTGCTTTTTTCCAGCCAGAGATACTGTATCTGCAACCCAGGGGTGGTGAGACAATTCCGCAATCCCGACACCATCTTCATCCTGGCCTTTGCCATCATCCTGCTCAACACAGACATGTACAGCCCAAACGTGAAACCAGAGCGGAAAATGAAGCTGGAGGACTTTGTCAAGAACCTGAGGGGTGAGAAAACTCTGACAGGGAAGGTCTGAAAAGCTTTTCCCTGTAACTGTCATTGGAGGGACACCACTGTTGTCTGGGAAAAAGGCAAAATACAGGGCACTTGATGCTGATTTGACCTGACTTGAAACTGCTGCCATTTTTACAGGCTTTAATTATTTCTGGAATAGTGAAAACAGAATTAATTATGTAGTATTTTGTCATTTTTATCATGTCTTTTTTGAGTGGATGTATTGTCGGGTCCTTTTATTCCCACATACATATATATATGTGTGTGTGTGTGTGTGTGTGTGAGTGTGTGTGTATGTATGCATATGTGTATACAGATATGTATATATATTTTATATATATATATATATATGTATTGAGGAACAGAAATCACTTTGCCCTGATGAGAACTTTTGGAAATAAATCAGATATTTAAATTCTCACCAAGTAAAAACAAAATCCCACCTTCAAGATCTTCCTGAAAGGTGTAAATAGCCCAGAAATTTCATTTTGATTTCTTCATTGGTGTATTTTCTGATCAAGACATCATCTGCCAGGCTATGGCCCACCTAAGCTTGCAGTTAGATTGCCAGAAAAATACAGGTATTTTTTCAAATCTGTATCTCAGATCTTTCTATCCTGGTTCTTTGTGGTGAAAGAATTTTTTGTGAAGTATCAGCTCAGCTCTTTCTAACAGGAAGGAGTCACTGAGTAGAGCTGAAAGTGGGCTGAATGGCAGAAAAAAAGAACCAAGTTGCTTCATATATAAAGATGAATATCTCTGTACAGGCACACCTCAGGTGCAGGGCAGTTTGTATTCATGTGTGCATGTGGCACTTTCATTTTAGCACAAGTGAAAACAAAATACTTGTGGTGTTCTGGAATTTCAGATCTTGAGAATGCAAGTCGTGTTTGGTGCTTTTATTCCCTGAGATTTATACAAGGCAGCAATGAACAGCCTGTGCTCAGCAGATGTTTCAGCTTAGTAAAGTTGAAGTTAGTGCTGAGATTTTATCATGAAGTCCACAGATATTCAGAAAGGCCTGATATTCATCTCTTGGCATAACAGTGCAGTTACATGAGTTGTGTTTTATGCAGTACATTCTCTCTGATCTCCAGCATGAATACCAGCAATTTTTTATTCTTGCAGGTGTTTTTGTGACAGGTTACCCTGCCTGTAACTTTAAATCACTGCACCACAAAGGTGGTCTGTGGGAGGCCTGGTGATGTGGAACAAAACAGAGGTGGTTTTGCTTCCTTCTTTCTGCAAAGAAACTGTATTTTCTCGCAGTGTTTTTTATGTGAGCAGTTGTTCCGCTGGGTGACAAAATATTCTGAATGGGAGATAAGAGTTTATTGCTTTAAAACCTGTTTACAAAATAGACATGCATCTCCCTGTCCCCGGGAAATGCAGCTTTAAGTCACTTAGTGAAATTGGACTCCTTGCACTGCTATTAAAAATTCAGGATGGAGCATTCAGGGCTGCGTGGCGTTTGTTAGGATGACATGCCAGCGATAACCACACAGTGCTAAACAATAATCTGGTATCTGGGCTATTTGCTTGATTTGTTTTTCCAGAGTAAATTAGTTCTTTTTGAAATCTTGCAAGAAATATTGGTTAAATTAATTTTACTGGTTGTTCATAAGGTTCTCACATAGGAAATTATTTTCTGAACAGCGCCGAGTAATATTGAGACAGAGGCAAAATGGAACAGTTCTTCTGCTTCCTCCCAGTGGGGTATATTCCTAGGAGGAGGTCATATGGAGGTTTTAGCGTCTATAGAGTAATTTAATTCATTGGAGCTTTGATACCAAGCAGAGGAAACTTGAAAGAAAAAAAAAGCATAGAAATTAACCTCTTAATGGCTTAGTTTTAGCTTTGAATTTTAAAACAAAAATTCCAGCCTGTGTAATTTCCATCAATGTCTCGATGCTTTTGGACAAAAATCAGTGTTTGAAGAATGAGTAGCATCACTTCTGCTGCCTCAGTGGGCTGGACAAGGACACGGAGGAGGTGTTGGCTAACAGGCACTGGGAGCTGTAAAACACCCGGGCAGTCAGGCAGCAGTGGCATCACTGTGAGCAGGGAACAGCAAAGTGCTCCCGTTTTTAGCCTCTCCTTGCTGAGAGCAGTGTCTGTGAGAGCCCTGAGGGCCGGGCTGTGACGGGAGTGTTGGCCCTGCAGGTGTGGATGACGGGGAGGACATCCCTCGGGAGATGCTCATCGGGATCTACGAGCGCATCCGCAAGCGGGAGCTGAAAACCAACGAGGATCACGTGTCCCAGGTGCAGAAGGTGGAAAAACTCATCGTGGGGAAGAAACCGGTGAGTTCCCTGTGCCTGGAAGGTCAGCTGCTTTGGGGGGTTAGGTTTATATCTAGGCTTCTGGGGGAAGCCTGGTTCTGTTCTTATTCGAACATGTGGCAGTTCAAATCCAAGGGCGTGGAGGGCAGTGCACAGCAGAGGACCAGCACAGGAGGGGGTAGCTTAGAAGATAAATTGGTTGCTAAGTGGCAAACTGTCCAAATAATGATTTGCTCTAAGGTTGACTTAAATTCTGGGGCGTTCACAGTGCACGTGGATTTTCTTGTCGCAGTCTGGTATTCATGGGTGATGATGTAAGGAGTCTTAAATTCTTTATGTGGAGCTTTACAAGTCTGAAATTACACTGACATATCTGCATTTTAGGCAGTTCTCTTGTTTATTGCAAGAGAATTGAAGTGTTTTGTTAATGTGATGCTGTAGAGAATCATATCTCAAAATTTACACTGTCATTTATGCCTCCATAATTTACAAGAGTAACAGAGAACTTCTGTTCACATCAGCCTCTTCCTCAGCTCAACAGCTCCCATGGCCTGGGATTTGTAAGGGGAGATGGAATCATTTTGTCTCAGAACATATCTGGAAATCAGGTCCCAGGGATTCTAATGCTGGGTTTGAGCATCCAGAGATACCTCTTTCTTTGTTGTGAGAAAAATCCTGAAATACTTTGCTATATAAAAAAATCTTCAAAGCATCTGTTGGAAAAAGGGAGAGAAAAGAAAGGCCACAGCATTTTACCTTCAGTTTAGGAGCTGAGTGAACACAGAGGTATTAAAACCAATATTTTACCCATATTTTACCAGTATCTAATGTGGAGGGGGCCAGTGGATGATCAGCCCTCCTGAGTTCAAATCCCATGTCAGCAGTCACAAAGGCAGCCCAGAACAAAGCAAAAAAAAAAACCAAACAAAAACCCAAAACAAAACAGAAGACCAGACCTGCCTGGTTTTGAAGTCCTACGTCCGTTTTTTATCAGCTCTGGGCAAGTTCACTGCAGCAGGGTCTGATGGGTTGGGGCATTTGTGATTAAGAAAAAGAACGTGGATCTCAAGAGTCTCCCTATTACTTTTAAAGAGCTTTGAATTGTAATCTCTTCTCAGACAAACCTCAACAGAGGGGTTGGGGGAAGGGAATGAGGGACCACCAAAAAAACTGATTTAGGTCTGTATCCCAGTGAAGGACATACTGAGGAGATCTCTGAAGAAGCAGAGAAAAGAAAGCAAAATTTCCTTAATAAAAGCTTTTAACTGATTTTGAGAAGGGAAATAAATATTCTGAAGTCAGTATTTGACAGTCACTTATGCTTTCATATGAAACTTTTCTTCTGTAATTGTTTGGGGATTTGGGTTTATATATAGGCTTCTTTGGGAGATGTTTTTTTCCATGGTTCCTTTTTTATTCAGACATGTGGCAATTCAAATCCTAAAACTGATCCCGACCTTGTAAATTAAATGGGATTAAGAAAACAATGCCCTGGATGGAGTCCTGTGTTCAAGGATTCTTCTGTTGGGAGACTTTTTAACTGTGTGCAAGAAAATTTGGGAAACAGGCAACAATCTTTATTGATAGATATATTTGTTTTTACTTTATAGGCATTTAGTCATAGTCAGACCGTGATGTATTTATTGCTATGATACAGTTCTGTGTTTCTCTGAAGTTTAATGAACTTGTATATGTCTTTCTACTGTAGATTGGATCTCTGCACCATGGACTTGGTTGTGTAGGTATTTCTCTCATACTCCTTCAAAATTTATAATCATTGTAACTGGCAGCATTTTCTTAAACTGACAGTAAAGCATTCTTTTACATTTTAAAATTTGAAATCAATAGTGTTCTTTCAAGCAGAATTTTCCTGGTGTTGTAGTAATAACTCTCCAAAGTACAAAGATATTTCCCAGAGACTGCTTAATTTATTACCAAGAGTTTTCTAGACCTTTTTAATACACTTTTTATTCATTTCAAATGCTGTTGTCACTGTAGAAATTAGACACACAGTGAAGAATAAACCAATAGGTAAAAATCACAGTTGCACCTCACCTTTGCACCTGGGCCCTGGTGTGTTTATTCTTCCTGGTCCATTTGAGAACTGAATGATACTCTGGAAAGATACTGCCAGTTGATTTTAAGGTTTGCTTCTTAATGTAGAAAATACTGATTCCAGATTAAAGTTACAGGTATATTCAGTAATAGACCTAAAACTACTCTTATAATGCACCATTTTATGGATTTCTTTTGGTATTGTTAGTGAGATCTCATCATGTACACTTGAAAGAAATAAAGTCTGACTAGGTTGACAGCAGCAGCTTTGGAGATACCTCAGCAGATATTTCCAATAAGGAAATGGAAAATCAGTCTTGATTTTCTTACTGGCATGAGAAAATCAAACAGCCTGAAACTGCATTTACTTTGTCCTGAGGTCACCATTTCCTTGGTACTGGGGAATGACCAAATTGAATTAACTGAGTGGCTGACAAAAAGTAGTTCCCAAAAGCTAAATTTGCTTTGCATCCTTTCTTCTGACAAAGATGTGTAAAACTGCTTGTGGAAGCAAAACCCTTTGCTCTGAGCTCCCACTTAATCTCAAAGTATTAAGATTATTAAGATTTTATCATTTCACAAAGTAAAACTCTCTCCCATAGAACTTCCATTGGCATCCACATACAGGAATAAAAGCTGATAGAGAGTATTTGATAGAAGTTTGATGAAGTTTGGATGCCATGCATATAAATCTTTATGTTCCTGTTGTTGGTCCTTTGATGGAAAAATCTAATGGGCTTAGAGGTAGAAATATTTGAAGTATTAAAAAAAAAAAAATTCTGTGTATGAAAGAGCTAAAGGTTGTTATATTAACCATGGACTTTTGTGTTATCCCAGGTGCTCTCCCTACCCCACAGGAGGCTTGTTTGCTACTGTAGGCTCTTTGAAGTTCCAGATCCCAATAAGCCTCAGAAGCTTGGATTGCACCAGCGAGAAATATTTTTATTTAATGATCTTCTTGTGGTATGTATTTCCAGGCAGGCAGACTTAGAGTGAGGTATTCGGAAATCCTATCTCCAGTTAAATACAGGAGCATTCCTAAAAATAAGTATCTATTATCTGTTACTCTGCACTCCAGAAATCTTGGGATGATTAACAGATTTATATCTTAATTTTCTTAATTCTGTATAATTTGCTTTTAAACTGAAGCCTTTTACTGATTGCTATGCTCTTTTGTAAGGAGGGATTGGATGCAATAGCTTTTACTACAGAGAAAAAAAAATCACCTCCAGGTTACCCATTTCCCTGATGGATAAACAGAGACGGTCTTTATTCTGTGAATGAAGAATTCAAGTTGTTTGTGGAAAAACAAAATTACATACTACTTTGTATTCCCCAGATGTTCTGTCAACACATCTGTTTATGCCTCGAAATAGGAAGAGGATATGCTGAAATAGATTTTACAGTTGACTTTACTTTTTAGCGTGCACTTATCCTCACAGACTTTAACTTGACCTAGTCTTCTGAAAAACAGACATACAAAACTAGTGACAGCTTGAAATTATTTGGTTGATTTACTCCTAAAAATAGGAAAATTTGTTGCCCTCTCTTTGGAACGTACCTGAGAACTGAGAGCTAAACTAAGTGTTTAATATTTTGTTACAAAAAAGACAGGCTTCACCCTCATGGTTTTATTGTGTGTCATTTTTACAAACCTTCAGACCTTAAATCCAGGAAATAAATACAGAAATGAATCCTTTTGGTTATGAGTAGATCCTCCTGGTTGTAAATGTGAGCTTGAGTGGGAACTGATGGAACATTGCTGTCTTTGGGCTGCAAGTTTTCTGTCTTTTTTTATTACTTACTCAGATGTCAATAGTTTTATCAAACTGTTTGGGGAGTAATACAAACCAAATTTATCAGTTCCAGTAAAATGCCATCACTAAAAGTTAAAATTAGAAAGAACTAGTAAAAATAAACCTCTTTGTAAAGAGAAAGAGCAGTTGCACTCACCCTTTAGGAGAACCCCAGCACTGATGGTCAGCAGTAGAATGTTACTTCTGTTGTAGCAAAAAGTCAAGGTTTCCACAGACTTGGTGGGACTTTTCCTGTGTCAGGGGCTGTAAAAGGCAGAGGGAAAGCAGGACATCACTGGCTGAGGAGGGCTGAGAATTAACCTGGTGTGGGGAGGTCCTGCCTGGAGTCAGATGTAAGAACAAAGGGTGAAGGAAAGTGTGGTAGCAGCTGCTTTTTGAAGGATAATTTAAACTTCTGTGCAGTGCACAGAAAGGATGTGTAGAGGGTTTTGTCTTTTTGGAATTTCAAAAAGTCAGATTTCTGGAGAATGGAGGACACAAAGGCTTTGTTTCTGGATAAAATATTAACTCTTCTGCTTAAGAGATATGGTGCTGCAGTTAGCTTAAATACGGCAGTTGCATTTAAAAAAAAAAGAATTACAATTAACATATTCTCTGACAGGTTATAGCTTTCTTTTGAATGAAGTGTTTTCTCTTATTCTAATTCCTAAGAACAATAATTTTCCACAAGCATACATGGTAAAAGGGGTATTTAATTTTGTTTATTTGGTAACTTTCAGGTGACCAAGATTTTTCAAAAGAAGAAGAACTCGGTTACATACAGTTTTCGACAGTCGTTTTCTCTCTATGGAATGCAAGTCCTTCTCTTTGAGAACCAGTGTAAGTATTTCCTGGCTTTTTAAATGAGCCTTTTGCTTAAAAATAAAATAAAAATTAATAAAATAAAATAAAATAATGTTTGAGCAAAAGAGGTGGACAGGACTTGGCTCTGGATTTCGGAATAAAATTGCTTTGAATTTAACTTAGCCCTAAAGTTTAAAAGAAGATGCTCTCAGCATATGAAACAGCAAGACTGCTGGTTTTTGGTTGTAGTCAGAAGCCAAATCTTCCCAAATGTGTTGTTTGTGAATACTGGTAAAGAATAAAATGTTTGTCAAAAAACAAACCCGTCTCTTGCTGAGGCAGCTGCAACTGAATGATAATAAATAATTACTCCTATAGTGATGTGTGCAATTCAAAACACTGTTTAATTTATTTTCCTGATTTATGTTTTAACTGTGCCCAAGTAATATATGCTCACTCATATGAGCACACTCATATGAGAGTTTGGATTCAAGCTTGTATTTTGTGACACCTTTTATTTATGTCTGTTGCAATCTGCATCAATCCAGTATTCTTTTTATGTTTCATGCTTCTCAAATTTAGTCTTAGCAGACAAAAACCCAACAAAAAACCCCAAATAGTTTGCTAAAGTCCTGCTTTTAAGCCAAAAGGCAGCATCAGTACTAACAGCAGAGCAGAGTATGCTTACACATTCATTCTTTCTTTTGTGCACACATTATATAATATAAAATTCAGTTTTGGGAGGAAGGGCAAATATGTCTATCCTAGATTCTACTGAAAATAGAAGAATATATATCTCCTCTGATGTAAAATTAAATAAAATATTGAAAAAGATATATCTCATAAGCATACTAAGTAGAAACACTATTCAAATAAACTTAAAAACATATACAGTGAAACAAGAAGCAAAGGTTGGATTTCTCCCGGGGAACTGGAGGCATTTTAACTGAGACACTTTAATAGACATAGTTGGGCTTCTAAGTTGAGCTCAGTACAATGACTCAGTGAACAGACTGTACTTCTAGTATGGGTGTCTGTCAGGTGGAATGCAGTATTTTCCAGTTTGGAAAGAGAAGTATTTTTCTCCTTTGGTTTGTAAAATTCATATTCTTGGTTACCCCTGTCCCCAGCAAGCTTTGGGCTCTTTTGGCCACCAGTCAGTAAATCCCTGTGTAGCAGCTGTCAGAATCAGCTGCTCTCAAGTGAACAAAATTAGTGTTGCTAAAGCAGAAGCAACAAAAATATTGCTTTGGCTGCTGGTGAGGTTGAACAACATGATTGGCTTTGGTAATAGAAGAATTGACTTTTAATGATAGAAGTCAGGATCCTGAGCTCCAAAAGGGAGAATAATGTAACAAAATATAAAGGGGGAGCAGAGAGAGTATGTCTGAAACCAGTGAATACTGATGTGTCTCCTGATGCTTAATCAATACAGTGTGGAGAAGTATCTGTGGGAATAAAATATACATGTTTCTTTAGTATGTGGAAAATCCTTCTTGGTTCATATGTGGGGGCAGCCCATGTGACTTCACATTTCCTTGTTTGGTTTCATAAGCATTTTTGGTTTTTCCCCTTAAGTGGTGCACTTTGAGCTGTTTGCTGCATATCCATGTCAATATTCCCAACACTGCCTGGAGGGATTCCATGCTCCCCTCCTGTGAGCCCGCCCAGCACCAGCCTCCTTTGTCTCTTCTTCTGTGCACGATACTGAGAGCAGACCCCACAGAACCCCCAAACTTCCCTCTGGACCCTTTGAGCCTTGTGGTACTTGCACTGTTTTCCTCTTAGAATGGTGAATGGACTTGCTTCACTTTCAGTTGCAGCTCTGATTTGGAAGATATTCTTCTAAAATTAAATCTGGAATAAAAATTTGGAAGTATTCTTCTAAAAAAGAGCAGCATTTGCACTTGTCTCCCAATAGCTGAATCTTGTTGAAACCTGATGGCTTTGAGGGGAGGGAAGCTGCCTTACATCATCTGCTGGCTCTTGAGGGAATGAGTTTTAGTGCCTGGGAGCCCTTGAACTTCGGCTTCAATACTCAAGTAAATATTTGAGAGCTGTAGCAAACCAAGAAGGTAAAGCAGCTGAGGAAAAGAAAACACTGTGAGTTAAAATTCACATTTTGAGGTTTTCTGACACCCCATTTCTACAGGTCTGTGCTTCAAGCAAGGACTGGTTCTGTTTTCTAGAGCAGAATTTATCTTCTTTATAAATATCCTCCTGTAAATGAACCTTCTGTCTCAACCAGGAGATATTTTTGACCAGCTGTTAAAATTTGCATTCTCAGATGTGCAGCTAGAAAAGAAGCAAAGACAGTCTGCTAAAAAATCTCTACCTTTTGTTTTGAAGTTGCCCATAGTATGGGTCAAAAGAGGGGTGAAAAAAACAACAAACAAACCCTTTTACTTCTTCAGTATGTAATCTCACAGAGAACTTTAACTTTCTTTAAAAAAAGAGAAAACTAGGATTGTCAGGGAACACAACTCAATAGGAAAGATTGAAAGCTGTCCCTGCTAGTGTGTTTGTCTTCCTGCAAATGTTACAAGTAGAACAAGTTTGATGTACTTGAGATGTCTTCAGGTAGTTTTTACTCAGCAAAACTTCGGCCACAATTTAGTAAGATAGGTAATGGGATCTGCTCCATGAAACAAAAATTATCCCCTTATTTTTTTGCCTTTTCTGGTATTTTTCTTTTATATTGTACATTGTACCTTAAAGGTAACAGATAAAGACTATCTTCCAGGATTTAGTCAGCATCTTGACAGTTGAGCTGTTCCAATGTATCTTAGGGATTTTCATTCTGATGCTGTGCCTTCAAACTTTTATTTTTCTGACTTTGTACCCTCTGTGGTAATATTAGTAAAAAGCCTTGAGTTTTGGTGGGGTTTTTTTTATTAGAAGAAAAGGAATTGGAATAATCAGAGCTTAGTTTTTCCTGCCTTTTCCTTCCAGATTATCCCAACGGTATCCGGCTCACGTCAGCCGTGCCAGGAGCAGATATCAAAGTGCTCATCAACTTCAATGCCCCGAACCCTCAGGACAGGAAGAAGTTCACAGATGATTTGAGGGAGTCGATTGCGGAAGTTCAGGAAATGGAAAAGCACAGAATAGAGTGTAAGTACAAAGGTACATAAAATAGAGCATCGTCAGGCTAATCCTAGGAAGGCAATTCTGAGTATGTGTATAACCCAGTAGAACACTTTAAAAGTTCCAAATAATAGGGTTTTTTCCACAAGTCTGACTCTAGAAAGAGGAAAAACCCAATGATATGTTAAGGCCCAGCTGAGTTCACTGACTCCTATTTACTGCAGTGTAGCTGGAGTGGAATTTTAGCCTGGACAAACTGTAAATACCAATGGACAGGGTGGAGGTGGATTTGTGAATTGTAGTATAAATTACAGCAAGAATTTGAGGTATAATTTACATCACACTGAAATTCTCAATGATGGCCCTTCAAATAAGTTTCACAGGATTTTTCTTGATTTCCATGTTATTTTTTTGTTTTCTCAATGAGGTAGCCGTGGTACAAGTTGATATATTTTGCTGAAAGTTCCATGAGTGTCTAAACACGAAATTTTGTCTCCTGTTTTTCCAAGAGGCTGTGTGTGTTGCAACATAAATCTGTTAGTACAGAAGTGAAGCTCCTGTCTCTTATTCACAGTAATACCTGCTCACACACAGAAATTGGGATGTTTCCATGTTCTATGATAAGTCTGTACTCATGGAAAAGCTTCTTACTGGAATTTAGATCTTGAGGACTCTTTCCAGTTTCCATTTTAAGCTCAAATGATGAAGTTTCCTTGTTTGTCTAACTTTTGTCTTTATTGTGCTTATTTTTCATTTTGCTAAGAGTTTGGCAAGATTTGAAGGAAAAAGAAGGTGCGAATATAAAAATGAAAGATAAATCAAGGAGTAACAGGAGATGTTCAAACATCCTGAATAATCTGTTGGTTTAAAATATGACAGTGGATTTAGTGTACTGGTTGCTCATGACAGCCTTTGTGAGCAGAAGTAACAATTCCCCCAGAGGCTGGTTGGGCACTGCCCAGGCTCCCCAGGGCAGGGGGCACAGCCCCAAGGCTGCCAGAGCTCCAGGAGGGTTTGGATGATCCTCTGGGGCACAGGGTGGGATTGTTGGGGTGTCTGTGTAGGGCCAGGAGTTGGACTGATGATCCCTGAGGGTCCCTCCCAGCTCGAGGTGTTCCATGATCTATTGTCCGACCCCGCGTTTAATCGATAAACGCGAATTGCAAAGTCGCCGTCTCTGTTTCAGCTGAGCTGGAGAAGCAGAAGGGGGTGGTGCGTCCCAGCATGTCCCAGTGCTCCAGCCTGAAGAAGGACTCTGGGAATGGGACCCTGAGCAGGGCCTGCCTGGATGACAGCTACGCCAGCGGGGAGGGGCTGAAGCGGAGCGCGCTGAGCAGCTCGCTCAGAGACCTGTCCGAAGCAGGTAAGCGCTGCATTTCCTCCCTTGCTCTCTGCATGCAAAGATGCCTCAGTGAAAGCCTCCACAAACAGTAGTGCTGAAATCTCAACCATTTTAAATAGCTCCTCTGTCCCAGTTCCTGTTTCATTTCTGTTTGTTTTTCGCCCTTGTTCTGTTAAGGGTTTGAAAGCATTTAAACCGCTGTCGGTTGCTATAGATACTTCTAAAGGAGAGTGAAGACAGGAAAAATTGTAAGTTTTTGATTAAAAAAAAAATAGTGACTTGGGCTAGGAGTAACTCAGTTTTCCTTTCTTTTTTTCACCCCCTTTGCTTCTTCCCCTTCATACAGTAGGCTTAGAAAGAAAAGGAAGGAAACTGGTCTCTGTGCAATGACCGCTTTCTGTGTATTCTGTGCTCAAACGTTCTGTGCTGCCACCTTGATGAATGAAACGGAGTGAAGCCTTACTAAATTCTGTCCAGAGCTCTGTAATTCAAACACACTGTGTCCCTGATGCTCTTTTATTGGTTTGTAACTCAGATACAGCTCCTAATTCTTGCAAGAGGGGTTGAAGTTCTCTTAACAATATAACACAAGAAGCCCCAGTGGACAAGAATTCTGATATCCCACAAAGCCTCTGCCGTGTGATCAGTTTTATTAACTGAGTAATGCAGCTAAAGGCTGCAAAGCAGGGATGGTGGGATTTTTTTAGGCAAAGAAAGCCAGGGGAAGTTTAGCATGTTTTTATTTGATGGTTTGCCTCACACCTGGCAAACCCATGTAATCTTTCAGTTTTAAAAATGATTCTTGTCATTTACAAGAGCTCATATCTGAACACCATGTCCACTATTCAGAAAGTACTTCTGGGGATAGTAGCAACTATATATTTTTTTTAATTATCTGGTTTTAGTTCATAGTCTGTGTTACATACTCTGCTTTGTTCTTTTAATTGTAGTGATGATGTACAGTATAGTCATAATTTCAATATTCTGTATATCTTTGGTAGTAGACACCACTTACCTTTTCCCTTTTTTTCACTAAAGAAGAGATTTTAGCTCTGCTGCAATAAATAAAATTATTGTAAACTGAAATTATAGCCTGTGTTTTGTGGGTATATGTGTGTGCATACAAATATGTAGAGAGTGAGCTCTTTCAATTCTTTTCTTCTCTGTTTAGGCTTTCGTACTCATATGTCCATTTGCTTCATTAAAAAAGACCTAGGACCTTGATCCAAAATCAGGCTGAAGCTGAATATTGGTGCTTCATTGGCCCCAGTAGATTTTAGATCAAGCCCCTGGTCTTCACCACTCTTAAATCTCAGATTTGAGGATACTTCATCATCCTTTTTGTTATTTTGGTTTTATTTCATTGAAATGAGAACTACCATATTGTCAATATGTGAGTTCGGTGGGTATCTGTGCCCCTAAATGTGATTTCTGATTGACTTTTTCATTCCATCAGAATTATTCATCCCTCTCTTTCAAACATTACCATGTATTTAAATTCATTTTATGGGTTTTATTCAACATTTATTCAAGCATTTGTAATCATGAACCCATTCCACATTTCCACAGGGCATGCCTACGACTGGCATGCTCGTTTCTGAAAATAACTTTTTTCCATAACAAAAAGTAGAAATCACTCACAGACTGCAGGGTTTATCAATGAGTTTGTTAAACCCAACTAAACTTAATTTTAACTTGCAATAGCTGAGAATTATGGAGAGTTTCTGTTTGGTCTTGTGCAGTGCAACTGGCTTGAGAAATGACACGCCTGTTATTGCTTTGGTAGTCAGTGGAGTAACTTCGGTGACATGGGACAGGTCCTTTCTGCCTTTTCTCAGGGAATAGCTTGCATGAGAGGCTAATTTTATGTTTTAATACGAGAGGGTCAATCCATAACAAAACAGAGATACCTCAGTTAGGAAGATGCTGCACCCCAGTGATGGTTTGATATTAAATTGCCTCTATAAAACAGTATGGAGTCAGGTGCCTCAATTCTTCTTTTTCTGGATGAAACACAGGGTCAGCAAGGAGCAGGAACAAGAGTAGTGGGGCTGTGTGTGGACTTGTGTCCGTCTGTTGGAAAAGACACAATGCAAGTGGATTTTTTGAGAGGTCCTTTCTACATTTAATCAAAAATAAATGTAATAAACATGAGAAAATGGCCTGGTTGCATATTTATGCAGTAAGGCAGATAATTGTCCAGTGAACATTGCAAAAAACAAATTTTTAACTATTTATTCAACGAAGGGGAAATGTGACTGACCAGCATTTTGGCTGCAAGGGTACGTGACTGAACTGTTTAAGAAATAGTCCCCCAGACATCCCGGCAGTAAATGGTGGCTGTGGAAAGTCACTTGAAATGTCCCTCTTGGAAAAGATTGTGATTCCTAAGCTGCTTAGATCCAACAAATGCTGATGTCCTGAATGATTCTGACTCCTAAGCTGGAAATCAGACAGAAAGGCAGGATTTCTCTGTCAGGAGACAATGTCAGGAGTCGTTTCCTGACGGTTGTTCTTCAGTGTGATAACTGAGCTCAGAACTGCGCAAAGGATCTCTGTGAGGGTCTCAGTTTGAAAGACAATATTGTTCACTGGGGATTGTCAGTTCTTTCTGTGGAATAAAGAGCAGAATGTGGCAACCAACTGCTCCAAGATGTGACTGTGTCCAAAAGTATTTAGTGCTTTATTTTTTTCTCAAAAGAGAAATGTATCATTTTTATTGCACATTCTTGAGCTGTAGTCAGGGAGGAACTGAATTTATTTGTCCCAGACTTGGAAATTCTTAATTTACAGAAAAACATTAGAAGGCAGACAAATATTAATGCAGCTAAAGCTGGGGTTTGTCGGTTCTGATAGTGTTCTGGGCACTTCACCTCTTACTCCCTGTACAGTTACGTGGTGAGAGGTTTACAGACAGATGTGAAGGGTGTGATGGCCCATCAGGGCCATTAGGCCACGAGCAGAATGATTTGGTCACCAAAGCAGAGCAGGGAGGATTAGAATGGTTATGTTTCCATTTCTGTGTCTCTCCTAAATTTCTGGACTGATTTTAGGCAAGTCAGTCCCAGTTCCAGCCACTTTGAGTGGCTGGAGGCCCCAGTGCTTTCACCCTGAGTTCACAGTGGGGAATGTGGAAAGCAAACCTTGTGCTTCCCTCACCTGTAAGTGGAAATAATATTTACACACTGCACTGGTGTAAAAATTCCAATGTTATGGTTATCCCCAGTGATACACAGGTGGCATAGCCCTGTAGTGCTGCAATCTGCACACATGCAGAGTGAGATAATGGTTCCTATTCGTATAAGTTGGGCTTGTCTCAAAACAATCACAGAGCATTAAAGACTCCTCAAAAACCAAAGCAAAACCATAAAGTAGTTCCAGAATTAAAGGTCTATTTGCATATTGCCTATAAACTCAGTCAACCTTTAACTTTTAAAATGTTTGTTTCTAGCTTCCAAAAAAACTTTATTTTTTACGTTTAGCAGTTTTATGATGCATTTTTAAAATTTCTTATATTCCAAAATGTAATGGAAAAGACTGTGGAACTTCTCAGCATTGTAATCCCCTTAAAAAGACTCTGAGTTGATGGAATTACAGAATCCCTTAATCTCTTGGATCAGTCTGTGCTGGGATGGTGCAGTCCCTGGCTCCTTCCTCACCCCATGCAGGCAGGGTTCATTTTTCCCTTCCTCTCCCTTGGATTTTGCTGCAGAGGATACCAGGAATCTTTGACTCCCTTGCTAGAAGAGCTTTCCAAGTAGGGAGAGATTTTTCCTGTCTCTTCCCTTGTCACTGTTGTAACATTTCCTATTTTTCCAAGGAATAACAACAGTAAAGGGGTATGATAGAATTCACCGGGTGCTTTAAATAAAGCTGGTTTGTATGAATTAAATCTTTGGTGACACGTTTATGATAATACCAAACCATTTTACAGACACCCCACACTGTCCCTAAACACCTTGTTATCACCAACTTTTCTGTCTTATGGAAGAGACACTGTTTCACATAGAAAACAAGGTGAAAATGAGGAGGTTACAGAGAATCTTTTCCCTCTGGAAAGTGGTGTCTCTAAATTAATGACTAGAGCATATTTTAATTTAAAACTTTTTTCCACACTTTTTTTCTCAAGACATACAAAGCTAGATGATAATATATTTTTTAGCTAGTGTATCTCACTGGCACAGAAGATAGTTTCAAGAAATACAGGGTAGCAGTGAGAAATACTTCCACTTACTGTAATGATAATGATAATACCTGTGCATATACAGGACATATCATACTTACATAAGTTAAAGATATTTCTTATAAAGAATATTCATATCCAACATCAATGAATTACTGAGATGAATTAGAAAAGGTTAAATTAATTGAAATTTAATTTTATAAAAATAAATTATAAACCACTCTAAGTAGCAGTCTGAAAAATGTTGAGTGAAGTATTTGCTTATTAAGCAAAACTGGTCTTCAGATTTAATAAATACCACCCTGCTTTTTAGCACAGCTGCTAATTATTCTGCCAATACATGCTTAGATGCAATTCTAGTCAAGGGTCACCATTTTCTTGAAATGCATGTGAAGGCTGAAGTTCTGGGGAAACATTTTTGAGATGGGATGCCATCCCAAGGACCAGGGAACTGTCTGGAATAAACACACCTTGGCAGGGGGAACGCTCCTGGGGATTCACTTAATAGCTCTCATGTCACTGTATGTCAGGACAGAATTGGGCTCAGTTTGGTTTTAGGAACACAAACAAAGGCTCTGTACAGCGATAGTGCCCATCTGAGGGGAACTGCAGGCTTTAAAAAGGATTTTTCTGTGTGTTCTTGGCTTTGCCCTGGAGTTATTCTGAGCACAAATCCATCTGTCTCTGTCCGTATATGCTGTGTCTGTGGTTATTTTAGTAGATGTGACTCCTGCCACACGCAAAAGGCATCAGATTTTCCTGTTTTCCTTCGTTTTTGGCCACATTGAATGACCCATGTCAGCTCTCAGTCTTATTTGCAATACTGACTGCTAAGAGGTGACTGTCTTTCTCAGTGTGTTTGCATCAGCAAGCAAGAGTGATTTGAGTGTTAATCAGTACTAATCCCATTGTCAGAGCAGAAAAATATCAAAGCCTGACTAGAAGTGAAAATAAGGGATTACCAAAACCAGTTTTTCTTGGGGGGGTTCCTAAGATAGTTCAGTTATGGTTTGGCTGAGGCTAAAACTGCAGCAGGTGGAAACAATGAGCTTTTGACAAAGATCCTGTCTAGGGGAATTGTTCCAAATTCCACCAAATTGAACAAAATACCTTGACCACAAATCCCCTCGATTTAATGTCACTGGAGAGGAATTTGTCCTGGGGAGCAACTCTGTGATAATGAGAGAGGGGGAATTGTTCCAGTAGCCTAAAGAGAACTGTAGCTCTTAGAGAAGCTTGTGTTACAGGGCAGCATCCTGGGAGCAGCCAGGTCAAAGTTATGCTTATGAATTCAACAGCTGGTATTTTTTGATCACATTACAAATCTAAATTGGTCTATGGAAGGGTCTGTCAAGAAGGGTGAACCTCCCAGGAATCACTGTTTTGTCCCAGTTCTCTAGTTCTGATCCCAAGTGGCTTCGAGGTGTCCCTGATGAGGGCGTGCCACTCACTGGTTTGGCGATGCTGAAATACTCACACTCTCCCCCAAAACCGCCTCTTAGAGTAGAAGATTCTGAAGGCAGCAATGTACCAATGCAGGGTAGAGATTGTCTTTGATATCTGGCCTTGTAGGAAAGCAAAGAGAGAACACTGAGAAGACTTTGGTTTCTAAAAGCATGTAGATTTTAGGGAAGCTTTAAGCACCTGATCACTCAAAGGTTAGCTTTGTTTATGCATCCTGCCAGTACAGTGTTCTGAAACTGCACAAAGCAATGCTCAGCAACCTGTCTTCTAAAAAAATCTCTATTTCCACTGCAGCCATATGCTATTTTCTCTCCTGTGAAATGAGAAATAAAATCTGGGATCCTGTGTCCTATTTATAGCCACCGAGGTCTTTTGGCTCTTTAGTCTGGTGTTTCACGTGTGGTTTTAGGCAAATGTCTCTGCAGTTTGAGACTGTTGGAGAACAAATCCAGCATACTTAAAGATAAAGCACTGCACAGCTAAACAAACAAAACCTAGCCATAATGTCAAGACAGATTCCAGATTTATTGATCAAAAATTAAGTTTAGTTTTTTTTAAAACCTCATGAAAGAAGATTATATGAAATCCACTGAGGTTCAGAGCTGAAATTGAAATGATGAAACCAATGCCCCTCACCAGTCCCCCACACTGAATCACAGACTCACAGGATATGCTGAGTTAGAAGGGACCCACAAGGATCATCCAGTCCAACCCCTGGCCCTGCACAGGCCCATCCCCAAGAGTCCCCCCCTGTGCCCCAGAGGATCATCCAAACCCTCCTGGAGCTCTGGCAGCCTTGGGGCTGTGCCCACTGCCCTGGGGAGCCTGGGCAGTGCCCAACCAGCCTCTGGGGGAAGTTCAGACTATGTCAATATTAAATTTTGCACTTAAATTAATATCACCCCACAAGTATATATCAATGTGCTTAAAGAAAGAAACTTCACAGCCAATTGGACTCCAGGAAATCAAACAATTTAGCATCACTGCTGGTCAATGTCCCAACCACAGCACTAAACACCGACGTTAAACCCACGTATTTTAAGACTCGTACAAACTAAAAAAAAAATCTTTAAACCCCCCCCGCTCGTGTTAGTTGAGTGCAGCCAAGCAGTGAGTCAGTGCAGAGGGCCCTGCCAGCAGCCCTGTGCCCCTGTGTGCCCGTGGTGTGTCCCTGGCTGTGTGTAGAGCTCCCGTAGGACGCAGGGCAGCAGCTCTTCTCCCCCGGGTGTCGTGTCGGTCTCTAATCTCTGGTGTTGCATGTCCTGGGCAGGCAAGCGTGGGCGCCGCAGCAGTGCAGGATCGCTAGACAGCAATATGGAAGTAAGTAGGAAGTTCCTGATGTCTAGCTGGATGTGATGATGTGCATTTCAAACCTTTCTTTTATATATACATATTTTTTTGCTCTTTTTTCTTCTAACACATAACCTGCCTGCCACGAATAAAATGCATGCCTAGGCTACTCACTCCGTATTCTTCCAGCTTAAAAAGCACTGACAGCTTGTTTTAGACCAATGGCATTTTTGGTTTGAGCTAACCTTGTTCCCTTTGTTCCTGCAAGCATGGTTAAATGGATATGATGTGTCCTTTTGCCACCATTTCAGTCTGGTCCCAGCTTAAAAGCCCACTTGCTCTTTGTTACCAAGTACACTGTTCTTGCTGTTTGGTATTTAGCTACAACTATCGACTGTCATGCTCAACCATTCCCATTGCTTATTTTCGAGTTCAATTGCTAAATGTATGCAGTCATGACACCATGGAATTGCACAGATAGGGCATGGGAGGAAAAAAATTATTAAGATAGGTGAATTCAATGTGGATTTCATGAGATTTCATTCATCTTCAAACCATTTATATATACTGTTCATGTCTCTGAATTCAGCTTGCAGATTTTTTCTTTTTGTTTTTTTTTTTCTCTTTTTGTTTTTTTTTTTGTGTTTGCTTTAGGTAGATTGCAGTTTAAATCTAGCACACTTTGCCTAAGTACTGTTGTGTCCCATAACTCTTTAAAAATACAAACCCCAAGCTTCCAGAAACTAAATTCCAGGCTAAATAATAATGTTGGACCACAGGTCACAATAACACAATCACATAGAAATCTTAGTGGCAAAAATGGTTCCATTTAACACATAATGCAGGGGTAGGCCTGAGAAGCAGCACCGTGACATAGAGTAGTGGAAAACTATCAAAAAAGTTTTAAATACTATTTTGAAATCTAAACTGCAACTGTAATATTTGCTGCTGTATATTTAACTGTTTAGGCTGAATTTAATGTAGCTTTATTTTTTTTGTTGTTGTTAAAAAGCAAGTATGGTATTTTTTACAGTATTTTAAAATGTATTTTTCCTTTAAAAAGACACCTCTAGGTCTTATGTCATGTTACTCTTCCATGACATTTTTTTTAATTTAAAGTCATATCTTTCAATATCAAAAGTACCGAGACAAAAACAGTCAATGCTTAACATACCCCAAGAAAGGCACGAGTGCCTCACTGGCAACTTAGAGAAGGTGGAAGTAAGATTTTTCCTAGAACTCTTTAACATAGTCACCCAGGTGAACACTGAAGGAGGAGTTTGTGGGTCAGTGTGAACTTTTTTCTTTTAAACATTTTAAGATTTTTTTAATTTTTATTTCTATTAATTTCTTTTTAGGGGTCCATCATTAGCAGTCCTCACATGCGCCGAAGAGCTACATCAACCCGAGAGTGTCCATCTCGCCCTCACCAGACTATGCCCAACTCCTCCTCACTCCTAGGGTCCTTATTTGGTAGTAAAAGGGGGAAGCCACCTTCCCAAGGCCATCCACCATCCGGCTCATCACAGCAGCCCGCGCACCCCGCCGCGGCCCCGCACCAGCACCACGCCCCGCACCCCGAGGGGCAGCCCCCGGTGCACCCCCACCACTCCCAGTACTGCCACCTGACGCAGAACCCGCCGCCCTACCACCACCACCACCACTACCACCCTCCCCAGCACCTCCCGCACCCGCACCAGTACCACCAGCACGTGCCCCACGCCCACGGGCAGCACCCCCCGTACCTGCAGCACCCCCACGCCCCGCACCCCCACCCGCCACACCCACCACCACACCCCGGCCACGCCGCCCACGCCCAGCACGCCCAGCACTCCCAGCACACCCAGCACACCCAGCACGCCCAGCACGCCCAGCACCACCACGGGCCGCCACCGCCCCCCTCCACCTCCGCCAGCACCAAGCCCAAACACAGTGGCATCAGCACAATAGTCTAGGACAGAGACCCTCCGCTCACTAGAGTTTTAAACTGAGTCACAAAGGCACTTACAGGAAGCAACAAATCATCATATTGCCAGTTTTTACCTAGACAGTTTAATTGAGCCGGGTGAGCTTAAAGGCTTGCTGTTACTAAATAAAATAATGCCAGTTAGTGGTTTTACTTATCTACTGGATAGATGTCCACCATCTGGTTAGTTCTTATTTCCAAACTGCCTTGAAAACATGCTGCTTGCTGAATCTGACTGAAGCTACCTTTTACACCAAATCCCTTGACAATTTTACACGTGTAACGAAACGTTAGTCTATGAAAAAAAAAGGAAAAAAAAAAGTGAGACAGAACCAAGTGTTGCATTCTTGCTCTTTTATTCTCAATGGGCAAAAAAAATAAGTAGACCTGATATGGTTGATGAAAGTACGTAAGTAAACTTTATATAATATAAATATATACATATAAATATATATATATATATACTGTATAGTTAACATTTGTGCTTGGAAAGAAATTTTTTCAGTCCACAAAACTAGCAATATAGACTTTACAAGGAATTCCACTTACTTGATAGGACAGTATAGTAGATGAATAGCATATGAAAGAGTAGACCAAAACATTAAACGTTAGAAACAAATTTCAGACATTTCAGTGTTTTCATTGCGAGTCCTCCGGACTCACTGGGATTTCTAAGCAATCATTACTAAATGTGCCAAGTAACATAGCATTTAACTGTCGTAGTCAATACTGCTTTGTATAAATCCTTATTTTATTAACACGATGATATCATATGTAATCAGTATTATAACTGCTCTGCTATTTCAGGTAAGCAAGCTCGTTAAGATGCAGTAATTATACCGTAGCAATGTAGGGGGGCCACTTCCCAGGGGTCACCCTCGAGCATTGGTCACACAAGTTCTTAGACACTTTAAAGGCTGTGATAACTGTGAATTTACATGATCCACATTTCTTTTGTATGCATATGGATTTAAGGAACACCCGGGAAGAGTTACGACAGGTGCATGTACACACTGCAAAAACATTCATCTCAGACATGAAAATGGCCAACTTCCATCCTCCTCAGCTACTTTGTTTCCCGTTTACCATAATTTCTCATTTTTACCCCCAGTGAAGCTGAATTCTAGTCAAGAGTGTTTCCAGGTGGAAGTGCTCTAAAAACTTGAAGGTTTGTTTTAGAATTTAGTATAGGGTTTTTATATATATATATATATATATATTAAAAAATCTGTAATTCCATGTAGCCATGTGCTAGCAACAAAGTGGCTTTACCATTTTTACTCATCACATTTGTTAGTTTGAAGCACCCAGCACTCAGCAGGCTGAGTTTATGCTCAAACCCTCACTTCCATAGTCCAGTTAGTTGCAAGACATCACATAAAAATAGGCTGTGCTGTTGTTGCTTATGTGTTGTAACCAAACCATTTGCAAATTTCTATACAGTTTTTATCCCGAAATCCTGTACAAAGTTATACATGGCGCCTACTTTGTAGTTTCAGCACTTTGAGCCACTGCAAGGACTTTACACCTAAACAGTAGAGACAGAGAATCACAACTGCAAAACTGTACCAGCCTAAAAGCAAACCTTGAAGAGGATGAGCAAAAAGTTCCAGTAAGAGATGGGTAAAATAATCATAATAACAACCAGTGGGGTTTCTGTTGAACAGTAACGGGATTGTCAGCAGTGATGAGGACGTGAGAACAGCAGAGTGACTTTCCATGCTGGCTGGCTCATGGCATCTCTGGCGTGCGGGGAGGGGGGAGAGGTTCAGTATTTTTTCCCTTTCATACCATTGATATCACAATACCAGCAAAACTGCAAACTGAGCACTTTGTTAACTCCACAGAGAGCAAATACAGCAATCTAGAGTTGAGCCTTTTGTTTCGAGCTGTCCACGTTTGTTTTGCACATGTGCAATATGTTTTCCCCTTCTGCACCTTCTCCTCTGAATTACCTTCATGAAAAGAAAACAAGTATTATTTTTCTGTATCACTCATTCTGTTCTAAATTCTGCGGCTTCGGGGTCCCTCAAGGCTCTGTTCCTTGCAGTTTAAAAAATATATACTGTTCTTATAAGGGAAAGTAGACCTGTCTGCATGTCATCTAATGTTATTAGTGTGAGGCTACACTCTACATATTGTATATTTGCAAAATATATCAGTGTTACTGTTGATATTAGTTGAAGTAAAGTGATAACATATTTCAATATGTAGACTTTTCTTCATACATCTGTACCAATAGTAGAGTCTAACTGTAATTTATAGGTTGTTCCAGAAAAGATAAAGAACCATTCAAGTACAAACATCTTTCAGAAACTGCATCTTTTAATTACAATAGAGGTAAGAATGCTCCTCTTCACTGAGTGATGGAGTCTGTACGTGTTTCAGATGCAGAGGCATAATGTAAGATAGTCTGTGTATGAAATAAAGGCACAATATGCAGTAGCAGTGGAGAGGAAAATTTGACTCCAGCTGTGTTGATTAACGCTGCAGATGTTAAATCACCCGGATCTGCATTTGCCTTATGTTTAAAGACCCCTTTCATTCATTTAAATTAGAGTTACATAGAAATATCCTGTTCTTAAACAGTAAGCCACATTTTAATGCTTTGACCACTGATTTTCCATGTGCAGTCAATGTATTTGTGAATCAGAATACTGAGGAGATGTCACTGTGCAAGCAAAGGAACACTGACGTGTGGTTTTGTGTCCACGTGGGGAAGGAGCCCGAGCCTGCCCTGGGGCTCAGTTGCACGTGTGAGATCCCATCCTCTGAGCCCGGCTTAAAAACCAGAGCTGGGCCTACAGGAGTACTGTGTTTGTACCCTCTGTTCTTTCGAGCCAATGAGGAGAAACAGTGGACTTGACTTATTTGTTTCTAGTTTTGTTCTGTTTTGGTTTTTAGACTATATGTTTGTGTCTTGGTGTCAGCATAAGTCTTAAGAACTTTGCTGCTTGTTTAGGGTTGCAGTGAAACCTCTGTGATCCGTCCTTGATTAGAGCAGTGTGGGTCATGCCTAGCATAGGAAAGTTATCTTACTTAACACTGCATGGGGTTAAGAAAATTAATTTTTCAGCCTGCAGGCAGGAGTAGAATTGAGAGGGTTTTTTCTCAGATGCCATTGCCAATTAAAAACTGGTACAGAACTGCATAGGGTGACCGTGGCTGTCTCTTCCCATAAACCATGTGGCAGAGTAGTAATGCTGATTTGAAAAAATGAAAGGGAAACGTTAAGAGTGAAGGTGTGGCAGCAAAAATCTTTTCTGGGACAACAATCAAATATATATTTGGGGGTTTTATTTTTTTAAGTTAAGAATGAAATGTAAAACAATGTAAAAACAAAAAACAAAGTTCATCCTAATATAATGTGCGTCTTGTATTGCTAAAAAAAAAAAAGAGCCTAACATACAGTGTAGAATGATTTCCCATCATGTACTGCATGCAGCAGAAGCCTCTTGTTTCTTGATAAAATGAGCTGAGAGACAGTCAGCAGATATTTAAACACTGAATCTCTAGATGTTGACTTGCTGTTCCACATGAAGCTGTGTGTTTTCTGCAGTTAAGCATGCATTTTGCTGTTCCCTTGTAAAATACCATCACACTTCTTGCCTGCAAAATGGATTCTTGTGTATATATTTAAAAGTGGAACCAATAACAAGATTCAATTTGGAAAAGAGAGAAGGGGGTGTGCTGAAAATGGGACCAGTAGGGGGAATAGAGAATTCTCTAAATTGTACATAGTGTGTAAATTAGCATTACTCTAAGTCTGCAGTCACTTTGAGGTTGCCTATCTCCTGCTAGGAACTTAAATCAGCTTTGAGTTGTATTAAACTGTTAGAATTAGGTCTTGAATGCAGACTGTTAAAGACTTCAAAAACATTATGCTTACAAGAAGCTTCTGTTCTGGGGAGGCTCGAGACCCCTTTTGTAACTCTGGGGAAGAAAGGAGTGCTTTCATTTTAATATGCATTCTGTTTGTAAGTAGTAACAGACCCTATTGATGTAAAACTATAACTGTGATCATGTGGAGAAATCAAATAAATCATTTAAAACTCCTCGTTTCTCATTTCGTGTAACCCAAGAACTTACAACTGTTCAGATTTGAACTGGAGGGAATTCCTCCCGATGGTATCCTGGCCCTGCTGAGGCAATGGGATTCTGCTGCTCGCTCCAGAGGGGCCAAGAGTTCAGTCGTCATCCAGAATTAAAGACCAGGTGGTGGAAATGGTGCTCAGTCCCATGGAGACTGACCCCTTCTCCATAGGCTTTGATTTGTTTGGTGGTGCTGGAAATATATTTAGTTTCAAAGGACAGTAAAGAGCAAAACACACCCATTGACCAGGACACTCTGAGGCTGGACAACGAGAATGAGGTTGTGAACCTTGTGACACGTGAGCTGCAGCTGAGCCCGTTAATCCTCTGGCTGTCACGGGGCCTCAGGAGCTCCTGGCCAGGGGACTGTCTGCCCTTGGAGAGGTGTCAGCTTGTCCTTCCCAGGGGGACATTCCTTGGATCCCGTGTGTGCTCAACACCCCTTGGCTGGAGTTCCTGGAGTGCCTTCTCCTCTGTGCCCACTGGCAGGGAACCCTCACAGTGCTGGGACTGAGTAAGTACTACCCCCTTCCTACCTGTCCTGGCTGGCTGTGCTGTATCTCACGTTACAGCACGGAAGGGTCACTGGGACATATTTGCCACACGTGGCCATCCCAGGATTTGCCATGACCCCCTGCAGTGACTGTGGAGAACAACCTGGGAGAACAACCTGTTCTTACTTTTATGCATTTCCTACATTTCCAGGGGGTTATAGTGTGTCTGTAAAAAAGCTAATGCTTAGCTATCAGTTTAAACTAAATACTGTGTTTGCTTGTGTTTTCTATGAATTTTAGGGGATTCTTGAATTATTTTGTGGAAATAGTCGACTGTCACCTATTTGTGAATGCGGTAATTTCAGGAGGTCCATCTTGGATAGGTAAGTATCCATGTATCTATCTACATCACTGTGCCACCCCTCTGAGCTGTGTGACCCATCAGAAGGGGACCAATGCCTCTTCCATCCTGTAGCGGAAGTAGAAGAATCTGTGGTGCTGTTCTTTGCTGGCACTTCTATTCGTGGTTCAGAAATTACAATTTTAAGAATTTTGGTACATTACATTTTGAGGAGACAAAGAGTCTTTTGTCTCTAATTTAGCTCGGAGTCTGTAAGTGCTGTTATAAATCCAGGGGTTTATTTCCGATCCATTTAAAAAGTAGGACCTAAATAATACATTTAAATTCTGCTGCTTTCTACCTAAACTAAGACTAGGTTGAAAGCATTTATGATCTGGCACGACATGTCCCTGCCCATGGCAAGGGGTTGAAACGAGATGATCATTAAGGTCCCTTCCAACCCAAACCATCTTGTGATACTGAAATAAAATAAAGAGCCAAAGGGACCTCATCAACAATGTGGTTTGTGTGGTGGATTTGCACCAGCTGCAGTAAGCCAAGTAACTTAAAAAAATTCAGTGTAGGTTAAACATGTAACAGGTTAATAGCTCACAGTTGTTGATATTTTTTATTATAATATCTTTAAGTCTCTGATGAAGCTTGTGTGCCTGTATCTAGTGAAACATGCCTGCATTTAAGAAGTTTTATTGCCTTCAGTATCTTACCCTGATCAAGGTAAGGTCAGGGTTCTCTGTCATAAGTTGTAACTGAAAATCACACCTTTTCCAGGTCAGAAGTCTAATGTTTGAGAAGTTCTCCTGAACTCAGTGTTTGTGCATTTTAGGTGTTTGTGTGCATGCAGTATCAGAAACACACTGATTGCATGGATGAGTTGTCATGCCATAAACAACTTCAAGCTCTTCTAAATAGCAACTTTTTAAGAGGAGGTTCCTTGCCAGGTATTTTCTGTATTATTTTGGTTGGGATAAAGAAATGCAACATTAAAATGGCAGGAAAAACAACTAAAAAACTTCCTATGTTTTATCTGTATCTCTCTTCAGGTTTTTGTTGACACCAAACTGTTTTTTCCAGTTGGCCTTAATGGTTGATTTTCATTCAAAGTTTCACCAAAACAGGTGTAGTAACATTTTACCATATATTTCTTTGAACTATACATATTACTTGTGCAATGTCTTATTCATCAGCTACACCCTGTGCAGAGGTGAGATATGGGAGCCCCAATTACTTTTGAATATTTTGTAGGGTATTGCAGCATTTTAGATGGAGCTTGAAACATTGATCCAACTTCTGGGTTTTTTCCTGCAGTCATTGAAACAACTGTCAAAAGGTATCAGAATTATGGTGCTGTTAGGATTGGGTGGTTAAATCATATTTCAGCATATTTATGTACTGACAGATGTGTTTGCATAAGATGAACAATGTACTTAGAGTAACATGCCTCAATAAATCTCGATTGGTATTACAGCTGCATTAAATACACCTTTTCCCAAAGGAATCTTTCTGGATTTTTACCCTACTTACGACCCTCTTACTGATTTTTGCTGCTATATTTTGTTGACATAAAATTCCTGGAAGAGAACATAGCACAGCTAACCTGACAGAAATACCTAAAACACACAAATGCTTTATTTTAGGTGTATTTTTTAGTAGAATTTCTTTTTGTTTCCTCTTATTTGAAGAATCAAAGCCAAATCCTGTATTACTCTACAGAACTACATCTACTGCAGGATGAGGCTGATCATGAAAGTCAGGAGATGCTTAAATCAAGATCTCTGCTTGGAGTACTTCCTCAGCTAAACAAAATTTAAATGAAAGTTGTGTGGGTGATGTTAGCTTGAAGCCATCACTTTTTTCAAATTATTAGATTTATTATTTTTACCATGTATATAAAAGCATAATTTTAGGATTAAAAAAAAAAAATCCCCTTTCTTTAGTGTTTTTGCAGTTGCTGAGATGTGAAATGAGCATCATGGTTCATGAGACACAGCCAGCTCAAACCAAGCACACAATTTATCAGCTCTGCTGGGAAATGACACACACAACTTGAGCTTTCATTTATTTCTTCAGATTTAGGCACAGGTCTTTGTAATGAGCAAAGAAAAAACTACTCTGCCTTTAATAAGATGAATGGGGGAAATTCATTCGAACACTATTGAAATGTTGTGCCTGCAAAGTGGAAAATGCTTTTTCTCTACAGCTGCTCATTTCTGCTACGAAACAATACATTCCTGAGGGTTTGACAAGGGAATGGGCTTTGGGAAATGTCCAGGGAAATGGCAAAGGCAAGGATGGCTCAGGTGGTCTGTGATTCAGCAGTGGTATCCAAGGCTGGAATCAATTCATTTAATCACTGACATTAGGATTTTTTCTAGTGAGGAAACAATCTGACAGGAGCTTCCTCACCTTTGGATCCAGCTGGACTGAGCACGGGCAGCCTTCCCTTTGTGCAGGATCCCGGGATCCCCCATGAGCATCTTCCTCCTCCATCAGCTCACCATATGCTCTTGGATGATGATTTTTTCCTTTTACTGGCTAATATTCCTTTATATCCACTCCAGCAGCAGAGAAGAACATTTTTATTTAGTGACTCATCCTATATATTGTTCTTGCCATCTTTCTGGTAGTCCCATGTCTCTGCTGCTGCCTCAGCCCTTACACCAGGCTCCAGAAGCGCCTTTGAACACAGCCCTGCCAAGTTTGAGATACCTCTGTTGTCCTTCCACACGTGAGTTTGGAAGAGCAGCAATTTTTCAGCCCAGTGAGAAATACGTGCTGAGTGTCCTAATTAGGCTTTTAAGCATCCCCGGTGTTTATAGCCCTGAATTTCCACAGCGTTTCAGCAGTTTTTAAAGATGTCTTTGATTGTGTGATAACCCCTCTGCTATACCAGTCTGTAAATTTTCAGAATAGTTTGCATGTGTATTTTATACCTAAAGGTGGAGGAAACTTTGTTTCTACTCTTTCTAATTTTTTTTTCTATTACTGTGAGCTTTCTGAGCTATTGCAATATTTCATGACCCTGCTAACATACTTGCAAACTGCCAGCATAGCTTCATGCAAAAAAGATCTGTATATTAGCAGTGAATCACAGGGGACTTATCTTAAACAATTCCCCTAACTGTGTGGATTTGAAATAATTTAAAGAAAAAGTTGGAAGAAAAACACTTGCATTTTGAGTCATCTGTTTCTCTTCCCATATATGAAAAGGGGGAAAACAGATGCCTCATCTGGGGTGAAGCAAATTATTGAACTAAAGCATTATTAATAAAATGTTCCTTAGCTCACTGAGCTTCTTCCTTCTCCCCAGTATTAGTGTAATAAAATTTATTTTGGCCAAGAGGTTCTCGACCCATCTCCCTTCTGCATTCATTAATAATGCCAAGAGGTGCTTTATGCAGTTACTGCAAGGTCTTTTTATAGCCCCCCTTGTTCTCTCACTTATCACTGTCACTTGTGTGACATAAACCCAGCACTGCCCAGGCTGCTCTGCTGCTCTTTATCTGCAAATGTGCCCCTGTGGAATCCCACAGCAACAGCTGCTTTCCTGGACTGAGAGTTTAGGTTCTCTGCCTTCACAGAGCAAAAATTGTACTTGATTTTAATACAATGCTTGTCCTTTTTTTTTCTTGCTTGAAAAATTAAAGCTTATTTGGCTGTGAAGAAAAAAAAATCACATTTATAAATTTATAATTTCAAATTACTTTAAAATGCGTAAAATATGAGATAATTTAATGCTTCCTTTAATCTAACATGACAGAGCTAATGGACAATTTGCCTAGAAGTGCCACCTCATGTTGTGAGGAATTTCTTTCACTGACAATCTGTATTTGTTTCTTTTTCAGGTGGTTTTTAAGACAGCCACAGTACAGTCATTCTGGATGCACAGCAGCTTGGACAAACGTATTCCTACAGTGACAGTGTTAATATGTGTGTTTCAAACACATCACTTTGCTTCCACAGCATGTAACCAGGAGCAAGAGTGGAAATACCAGTTCCTGCTCTCACCTTTCCCAGGATTTCATTTGTGAGGCAGGGGTTTTTTAAATATTCGGAGACGGGGGTGATGCAATGAGCACATCATCACATGCCTGTGGGAAAGGCAACTATGAATGTCAAGTGCAAAACTTTCATACCATCTGTCTGTTGAAAAGGAGCGAACGATTGCATAGACAGAGGAGGAGCTGTGTGTGTTTTCCTGCAATTGCAGCAAAGATGGTGAATATTTTTATACAGTAATTTAGACCTACAGTGGCACTTTTTCAGTAAGTAAAACATCCGTGTTTCAAGGAGCTAAATGTTACCAGGTGATTATATTATTGAATACCAGTTTTTAAGCAGCTGCTGGAAAAATATGGAAGAGTAAAAAGGAAAACTGAAGGGTGATTGTATGATCCTCATTTACTGATCTCTGTCTCCCTTGTATTAATTCCTTCTCAAGGAAGCACTTTGTGTGGAATAAACTGAAATAAACACTGTGGGAGTCATGTTGATCACAAAGTGTGAGTTCTGAAGAGCTGTAATGGCTGAGGGATTCACTGGCCCAGGAAGGGAAGCTGGAGTGATGTGACCATGTGGATGAATAGCTGAGTGTCAGAGACAGCAGAGATGAGCTGTAAATAAAAGTGGGGAAAGAAAAAGACTGGAAATGTTGCTGAAGCAGAAGGGGAAAAGTACTTTTTTTAATTTTAGCAGACTGTGCGGTTCTGTGCAGTGCAGCTTGAAGACATTACAGGTCACGGTGGTGGGATTCGGTGTTACAGACACTTGCAGAGAGCTGCAGCTGCCAGGAGTGTGCTTCCAACTCTGCTCACACACAACACTGGGAATTGCTGCATGGATGGGACAAAATATGTGGTGTGGCACCATTTGTGTCAGTGCAGGAACATAAAGTATTCTCTCTGTGCAAGTGATGGTCTGCTTGTGGTTTCATATATGGGTATGATATCATCCACTGGGATTGGAAAACACCCAGGCGTTTGTTTAGGATATGCTCACAATCCCATTCTCATGCTCACTGAATGAACACACGGGGTGGAGTGTGCTGGCTGCTGCTTCAGTTCTTTTGAACTTCCTGATGAGGCATCTTTTCCCTGTTTCCCAACTGCCTAGCCTTGTTTTCACTGGATGATTTTCTTCAAGCAGCCTTTTACTGTGCTCTGTTTATCCTTTCTTTCAAAGTTGCCAGATCACCCCCTTTGTACAAACCAGAACCAGTTAGACTTGTCTCAGTAAAGGTGGCCTCAGCTTTGGCCCTTTCATCCTTAGCATATTCAGTCTGGGAGGAGTTGTGGAACCCACACCTCTTCTCCTGACCCCCAGGACAGTGTTGTCTGTCCAGAACTGAGATGTGGCACTGGTGGGGCATCCCTTGTCTTCAGCACTCCACCATTTCACCGCAGTGCCAGACAGGGTCCCCTCAGTGACATCCTGTGGGGAGGCCTCTGCTCAGTTAACCCCGTGTGTCATGAGCCTGAGCAGGCTTTTGCCCTTACTGTCCATGCCATCAACCACCTACAGATACCAGCACCTCAAGAGCAGTGGCATGTTATCAGTGCACCCCACAGATTGCACAATGCTGGAGTCAGCTCAGTGCTCCCCATTCCTTTCTTTTCTGATAGGACTAGATATCACCTTCTGCTTTTCCACCCTTCAAAACTAGAAGTAGGACAACATTACTTAACCAGAAGTGAACATGTGGAGATGAAAAGCTTGGGGTATTCCTGTAACCACACAACTGTGCCAATATTGGAATCTTATGGAGAAGCAGGGTCCTGCAGGGAGCCTTTCCCATCTATTGCCCTCATCAAAGGGCAGGCCAAGGGGGCTGGCTCTTCTCTCACAAATAAGGCACTCATGTTTCGTACAGAGACAGGGAGTTGGCACAGATTGTCAAAAATTACCCTTCAAGAGGCCGTCACAAAACAAGCACTCAGCAGTTTCATCTTGTCCCAGTTAATAGTTACAATTCATGGGATCAAGGAGTCTGTGAAAAGAAAAACCCTTCTGGCTGAGATGCTTTGTTCCCTCACAGTTCCACAGAGGTTTGGACTCAACACTGGCTGACTCCCCATCAAACCAGTACCATGTCTCACCTGCTCCCAGAGGTGCAGTGTGACACACGTGTGTGGTACCTCTGGCTCGGTTTTACACACCCGTATGATCCCTCTGGCTCAGTGTTACACACATGTGTGATTATTCTGTGTGACCCCTCTGACTCAGTGTTACACACATGTGTGATTATTCTGTGTGACCCCTCTGGCTCAGTGTTACACACGTGTGTGATTATTCTGTGTGACCCCTCTGGCTCGGTGTTACACACGTGTATGATTACTCTGTGTGACACCTCTGGCTCGGTGTTACACACGTGTGTGATTACTCTGTGTGACACCTCTGGCTCAGTGTTACACACGTGTGTGATTATTCTGTGTGACCCCTCTGGCTCGGTGTTACACACGTGTGTGATTACTCTGTGTGACCCCTCTGGCTCGGTGTTACACACGTGTGTGATTACTCTGTGTGACCCCTCTGGCTCAGTGTTACACACGTGTGTGATTACTCTGTGTGACCCCTCTGGCTCAGTGTTACACACCTGTGTGACCCCTCTGGCTTGGTGTAACACACCTGTGTGACCCCTCTGGCTCCGTGTCACACACGTGTGTGACCCCTCTGGCTCAGCACCTGCCCACCTGTGCAGGGCTCTGGCACACCCTGACACGCCTGCAGTGCTCAGGACTGAGGGTCCCGCGGTGGGAAGACAGATACACAGACACAAAAACCCAGCAGGGAGCAAAGCTGCCTCACCCTCAGTCCTTCCTGTTCCCCAGTTGCAATACAGGCCCTGAGAGGCAACCAAAAAGGCAACTGATTTGGATTACAGGATTAAAGGATTTACATTTTACAAGTCACAAGTAAACTAAGCAAGATAAATGAGCTCATTAGGCCTGTGTTTACCTTTAGTACTTGCCCTTCTGGTAAATGCCATTTGAGCGTTGAGCAGTTCCTCACAGACCAAAGCAAACTGAGGGCAGCTTCAAGAGACTAAAGGCAGCCTTTAAAACACTTAAATATTTCAAACAAATGATTCAGAAGGCCCTTCTGTGTGGGTGAGCAGATGAGAGCAGCACGGTGGGTGGTGATGCAGCAGAGCTGAGCGGTGCCCTCTGTCAGGAGGGGAGCGGTGAGTGTTTCTGAAGCAGATTTCAGTGTCGGGTGACAAGCTCAGTAATTTCACATGGCTGTGGCACTTGGGTTTGTAAAAAAGACAAAACCTGCTGCCAAAGGCATGGCAGGGGGGAGCAAAGGAGAAGTACAAATCCAAGTATCCTCGGTGCAGGGCAGCGTTCGCCGCAAGGCACCGTCCTGGGGGTTTGTCTTGGCCGCTGTGGGACACTGAGCGAGCGGGGCCGCTCGGGTGAGGGCTGTCGGTGCTGCCATCCTCCTCCTCCCGAGCCAGACACTCGCATTAGGAGAAATTAGGCTTTGATGGAGCTTTTGTGGCCGTTCCATCAGCTCAGTGTGTTCAGCACATCCACCCGGTGCTCCCCCGCCTGCAGCAGGTTAGCTTGTTCCCACCCCGCCCTACACCGATGCTTCGGGTTCAGGAAGGCGATTCTAAGACATCCTATGCGTGTCAAAAAATATTGTTCATTATTATTTTATCATTATTATTACATTATCCGGTTCATCGTCTGTAGCTGCTGCTGGGTGACTGGGCAGGGCCGTGGCAAGTGGGGCGGGCGGACCCCTGGGCGGCTCCGTTCCCGCTCCTGCGGCAATTCTGCCCAAAGCGGCGGCGGCCCGGCCAGGCCCCGGGCGGGCTGAGGGAAGGAGGGCTGAGGGCGGGCTGAGGGAAGGAGGGCTGAGGGCGGGCTGAAGGAAGGAGGGCTGAGGGCGGCCCCGGCGCGCAGCGGTGCCGTCACGGCCGCGCCGTGAGGGAGCGCCGAGCCCGCCATGGCCGCGCTGCTGCTGCGGACCCTTCGCGCCGCCCGGGCCGGTCCCGCCGCCCGCCACCTGCGCACGGCCGCGCCCAGGGCCGCCTTCGCCAAGGAGCTCTTCCTGGGCACCCTCAGCAAGGTGGGACCGCCGGGCCGGGCGGGGGCCGGGCGGGGGCCGGGCGGGGGCCGGGCGGGGGCCGGGCGGGGGCCGGGCGGACACGGCGGGGCTCGGGGTGGCGGTGCCCCTTCACCGACCGGCAGCGCTGGGGACGGGCAGTGCCCCGGCCCTGCTGCCACAGCCCGGGGGCCATTGGCCTCTTGCCCCCCTGAGCTCACCTGGGATCACGTCCAGCCGCTGTCACCAGCACCCCCAGGGCCTTTTCCTGCTTCCCAGCCCCTCTGCCCCCAGTCTGTAGCACTGCAGGACTTGTTGTGATCCAGGGGCAGGACCTGGCTCTTGGCCTTGTTGAACCTCAGACGAGGTCCATGAACCTCAGCCTGTCCAGATCCCTCTGCAGAGCCTTCCTGCCCTCCAGCACATCAGCACTCCTGCCCACCTTGGTGTCACCTGCAGACTGACCAAGGGTGCCCTCGATCCCCTTGTCAAGGTTATTGATAAAGACATTAAACAAAACTGACCCCAGCACTGACCCCTGTGTAACCCCCTGGTGCCCATTCCCAGCTGGATGGAGCTCCATTGCCCACCACTGGTGCCCATTCCCAGCTGGATGGAGCTCCATTGCCCACCTCTCCCTGGGCCAGCAGCCAGTTGTGAGCCCAGTGAGCAGTGTCCCATCCAGGCCATGAGCAGCCAGCGTCTCCAGGAGAATGCTGGGGGTGTCAAAGGCTTTCCTGCATCCAGGTTCACATCCAAAGCCTTTCCCTCACCCCCTGAGCTGCTCACCTTGTTGTAGAGGGAGATCAGGTTGGTCAGGCAGGACCTGCCTTTCCTGCACTGCTCCCCAGTGCAGCCCAGGCCTGTTTGCTCTCAGGGTTTCCCTTGCCCCCCCACTGGAGCTGGGTTAACTGCAGTGACCTGTTGGCACCTGTGCACACAAAATGCACCGTGGAGTTCTAAATGTTCCCAACAACCAGCACCTGAAGAGCTGCCTTAAACCACAGTTGCCCGTTCTTGCAAGCTTAGGAAATTCCCTTTGGAAACACAGGTGTGTGTACCCTGGGCATTCCACAAAACTATGGCAGTTTATGCTTTCTTTTTACTTGAAGGATCAAGACTTCATGTAAACTTCTGCCTACATTTTTTATAGGAAAGGTTGGAATTCTTGTTGTGTCTTGAGATGCCACCAGACAAATTTCAGACAGAACACTGTATCAACCAGAATTTGTTAATCCAGGGTTTACGGTTTGCTGTTCTCACAGTTCTTAAAAATCTCTTTATTTCCCCCTAATGTTCCTGTTTTTCAGGTGGTTTTGTATGTATTAAAGTTGAGCCCTCTGGGCCTTATCAGATAAGGCTGTTCCTGGCTCAGAATATTTTCCCCAATTCTTAATTTTCACAGCTTTTCATCTAGAATTTGAGAGGCATATGTTCTTGAATTTTTATATGAATTGTGTGATTCATGTATTAAAAAAATCTAAAATAATTGTCTCTTATTTTAGAAAGAAGTTTTCCCTTATCCAGAAATCACCAATGAAGAACTGGCAGAGATCAACCAGTTTGTTGGACCTGTCGAAAAATTTTTCAATGAAGAAGGTATATTATTAGTTTTTTATTCATGCAAGTGATTTACTGAGTTCAAAATAATTTAACTGGAGCAGTTGAATAATTATTGTTACACTGTAAATACATAAGTCATTTTATGCATTTATTACTAGTCACGTAGTGCTGCTGGTTCTACAGCATGTCCATTGATGATTTTTTTTGTGGAGTATTGGGATGCTGACTAGAAGACATAAATCTCCAAACCAGAAAAAAAACCCCAGGAAGTAAAAGATAGAGGCATAGGTAGAGGGATATACCTCTGGGATAGAGGTAGGATTTGAAACTGGTTTTAGCTCAGTAGAACTGTACTTTTTACCGCTTCATATATTGTGATTTTTTTTTTCCTGAAACTTTTAAATGTCTTACTCTGCTAAGACTGGTTGTAGCAAAATTCAGAAGAGATAATAATAAATGATGACTCATTGGGAAAAATCAAAGGTATTTGTGTTTTTTCAGCATTAGACTAATGATTCTATTTAGGAAAAGTCTTATTAGCCCTGTGCATTCTAGATAGGGCTGCAGGGTGTTCCTTCCATTAGTGCTGCAATGGATAAGCCAATTCCAGAACAGCTGTACAAAATTGGTTTTTACAGACAGCAAATACTGAGGCAGTTAAACAGTATTGTCTCAGACTTCCCACTGACAAAGATGCCAGGTCTGGGTTTCCAAACACTGCAGGAGTTTGGAGAAGCTAGTGATTGTCACAGATCACAATTTGTGAGGTACAGGTCATTTTAACTGTAAAATTGTATTGCTGCTTACTGACAGGAAATAAGGAATTTATTCAAATTACACTTTTTATTTCTTTGCTCTGTTGGGGAAATTAATTTATGGAGTAAAAAACCTGCTGTTTAAGGGAGGAATAAAAATGCCAAACTATGGAGTCTTAACTGCAGGTAGAAATTGCTCATCTTTGAATTCCCAACTACTTCTGTTTAGTTATTCAGGGTAACTTAGGGGTGTGGTTAAAATGGGTCAGTAGGGCAGCCCTAAACAGAAACTTGGTGGGACTGGCACTGGGAAAGGAAACTCATCTCAGCAGAGTCACTGGAAACCTGACAATGTCCTGACACCACAACTCACTCTCTCCCTGGGACAGCTGAGGACACTCCACAGATAAGGATCTGGTGCAATGGAGCTAAAAAATTAGCATGGGGAGCAAAAAATGTTGTTTGAAGAGTTTTCTTTCTGAATAACTTCTGTCAGAAGAAGATCAGAATGTCTGGTTGCCTCCCCCTGCTATGTTCACACAGAAGTTCCAGCACCCTTTCACTGGGGTGAATGTGAGGTTTCTTTAGGAAGCTCCATTGCTTTTGCAGAGTTACTTCTTGTGTAATTTTTGGAAAGGTGGCTGTGTTCCCTCTGCTGCAGCTTACAGCCTTCCTGAGCTGCTTAACATGATTCCTGTTTATTTTCACTGCAACAGTACAGAACAGCTCTTTTAATTCCCCAGGAACTGGAAAAACTTCTAAGAACAAGATTTTGTAGTTAACTCATTTTTTTTCCCTCATGACTTAGCCATTGTTCAGGTAGAAAATCCTGGGAATCTTTTGCTTATTCCAGTCTTGGAATATGCTGACATGCACACATACAACCTGTACGTATAGAAATATTTGAGAAAATGAAATAAACCCCAGATTTTTCCCACTTCCAAGTCCTTTTCCTGCATATGTTATGAGGGCAAACAGGACAGTTGGTAAGATCAGGTTGAAGCTAGAAGGAGGAATTCTGGTGGAGCCGGGGATGAGAAGTCTGTCTCCATTTGTCATGAGCACTGTGTCTTCTCTGAAGTTCCTTCAGAAGATTGGAGAAGAATTCCAGCAGGGAGGATGTGGGGAGTTGGCTCAATTCTTCAGGTGTGGGCTCTCAGGCTGATGACAGGTCTGAGATCCCTGTGCTGCTGGCTCAGGGCATGCCCTGACAGAGACCTGGGCAGTCTCACAGGTTTGTGTCACTAAGAAGCACAGTTTGAAATGGTAAAACCTTCTGTATTTGCAGTGGACTCAAAGAAGATCGATCAAGATGCAAAAATCCCACCTGAAACTTTGAAAGGGCTGAAGGACTTGGGTCTCTTTGGCATGCAGATCCCAGAGGAATATGGTGAGTCCATGGTCACAAAAGGAATAACCCAGGAGTTAGTCTGTATTTAGTGGTGCATTGCAAAATGTGTCTGTGCTGTTCCATGTGTGGTCTTGGCTGAATTAGGAGCTGGGGCTTTCTCTCTGGTTAATACAGGAATGCCTGGTGGCTGTGTGAGGAGCTCTGTGTGCCCTTCCCTTGGGTGCCATGACTAATTTTAGCTGGTGTAAATTCCTCTTGGCATAGCATTTCCCTTTTTGATTGTTTTTTTGGATGCAGTAGAGAAACTTGACATTCTGGGAGACTTGTTCTTGCTGATGGTTCTTAAACTTGTGCTGGGTCCAAAGTGCAGTGTCTCATAGTGACCTATCAAAGCTGTCACTGGCAGGTAGGAATGTGCTGGAGCACTTGGAAGTGTAAAAGTATAATGTCTGTTTACTGAAAGGATGGCTTTTGGATAAAATCCTTCCTGTGCAATACTGAACAGTTCATGTCCTAAAGGGCATTGTGCTGCCAATTGGCATCATAGACATTAATTCCTCACTGGACTAACCCTTACACTTGCAAAGGAGTTTTCAAGAAAATTTTGATCCTGTTTTTACTCATAAGTTAAAAATTGGCATTGAAATGTATAAAGAAATGAGAATATTGCAAAGGGATGTTGAGGAGAAAGCTCAGAGAAAGACAGTTTCACTGGGGAAAATACCTCATTTTTGAACAGAATGGCATGAAACAAAATATTTTTTTCAGTGTTTACAATAATTCTGTGTAAAGCTGGAGACATTCTTCAGCATTTACTTGTTGCTAAAGTAATACTGTTGTTTTTTGTAGCATTTTGTTATCATGTTAGGCAGTATAACTAGTGTTGCTGTGCTGCACTGGTTTCAGTTTAAGTCTATATACAAATTCATTAAAGTATATCAGACAAGTGGCATATGCTGTAACATGGTGTGGTCTCCGGTTAACTGATTGTTGATTAATGCTTTTGAAATGCATAAAAAATGTTATTAACTGTTTTTCATGTGTGTTCAGAACTAGGCAGGGTGGGGTGAGGGTGAGGTAGAGAAGAGGCTTGCCAGCTCTTTCAAGGTTTGCTCTTCAGGATGGTGTCTTGGGAGGAGAAGGATCTGGACAGAGCACCTTAACCCAGGTGGGAAGAGAGAGGTGTTTAGGAGTTAAGAAATATGTTGGAAGAAGGCAGGAGGTTCCTGTCCATAGAAAGGAGGTGTTGGAGGCAGGGAACAAAGGACAGAGCTCAAAGCAGAGCATTAGGAACCACCATGACACTGGAAGTGTAACTTACTATTGATTAACTAAAAATACGTTTCCCACTCTATTTTTTTAAAGACTCTCAAAGGCAATGTATTTAACTTTGAAGTCATACTTTAATTTAATAACATGTTCTTGTTGTTTTGATGCTTATGAAATAATATTCTCTCAGCTTCCAGTTTGCAAATTTGCAACCCACTCAGCACACTTGTGGAAAATCAACGGCTTGTGGTGTTGTAAACTTAGATGCTGGATCAAACCAGAATGTGGAAAGCAGCTTAAACAAGCTCCTCTAGTCTGCACCATAAATTATATACTTCTGATGAGGTTGTTCCCCATTTTTTGTAGGTTAAACATGATTTATTTTTGGTGCTGGCATTGTCATATTTTAAAACCTTTCAGTCAAAGCGATCAGGGCTTTGTGCACTGCACAGTGTTTTTCATCATGGTTTGTAAAAGTGACCTCTTTGCCAGAAGCACTGAAGTACAGAAATTTAATGGGGAAAACGAAGCTCCTGTGGATCATGGAATATCAGCTCTAACAAGGGCATCACTGGAGTTACTGCTGTGCACATCATCAGGATTCTCCAGGCTGAATCCTGAGCCCAGCACTGCTTGGAAAGAGGAAAAGAAGTCAGAGTACAGAGTACAGGGGGAGTGTGAGAGTTAATCCATAAATGGGTGTTCTTAGTCTGTGTGAGGGGAAGGGTGTATGAGGCAGTGATGTGAGTTAATGGTATCGGGGACTGTTGCTGCGTTTATTCAGCGTACACACACCAGCAGGGCTGTCGAGACATCTGCAGGAGTAAGGAACGTGTTACCCTGACTTACACCACTGTCCCACGTAGAAAATTGTTACCCTGGACAAAAGATTATTATCTTGATTAGATTAAATTTTTTATTCACCGGTAATATATAAAATTATCTTAAATGACAGCAAGCAGGACTTCTGGTCCTGACAGCGTAAAATTGCTGAACATTGGACTCATAAACGTACAGCTTTGATTTATCCTGCTTCCTCCAGGAAGCATGTGCTGGTGTCAGGTTTGTTTCTTGGTATATTCACATTTTTTTATTAAAGACATTTTTGAAGTGTTAGATTTTACCCTTGTCTAGTACCAGTTTGGAAGTCTACTTGGGAACAAACTATCCAGTTTTGTTTCTCTCCAGTTAACAGTGTTACATTCCTAATGTTTCTGTACTTGGAAGGGATTTTTTGGGGGGAAGGGGCAAGTTATATCTCCTTCAAATAAACTGTTCTTCTTGTTGCAGGTGGCCTGGGCCTGTCAAACACCATGTACGCCCGGCTGGGAGAGATCACTTCCCTGGATGGATCCATTGCAGTCACTCTGGCAGCACATCAGGCTATTGGGCTGAAGGTAATGCTGCTCTTTTAGGTCCAGGAGTTCTGCACAACTGTCATGGAAAATGTGCAGTGTGGGTACAACAAATCAGAATCACCAGTGAAGCATCAATCAGGTGGAGCATTGGTTGTTGGTGTCCCCAGCACCCTCTGCCAGTGGCTCTCATGCAGCAGAAAGACTGAACAAGAAGTACACAAGAAAATGATGAGTTCAGGAAACACAGAGCTAAGAATTCGTAGAAAAAATGCTCTAAATATCCAAGGTTTTTTTAATTGAGCAAACTGGATGAATGTAGCTAGAATAAATATTGAAGTAAATAAAGTATCACAGAGGGTAACATTATGGAGACCAGTATCAGCCATGCAGAGAGTTCAGAAGGGTGAAACTTTGTCTAGCTGGATGAGACTGCAGGCTGGGGAGCTTAGAGAAGAAAACTCACCCAAGAGCAAGCATGTGAATTTTTGTTTGCTGTATAATACAGCCTTTTACTGGTGGGTGGATGGTGTCTGAAGCTTGAAAGAGAAGTAAGTTCATGAAAAAATTCCTCATGGAATTGAGCAGACAATGCTAATTTAAAATACTTTAGTGTCTGATAAGTTATGAAGTCTGTTGTTTCTTAAACTGTCCCTTGTTATCCATAAAATGTGCAAGTAAAGCTTTCTGAACTTGGTGAAGCTGGTCAGCTTCGTGTCTTTTTCCACAGGCTGATGCTGAGCAGTTTTGTGCTGATTCTTTGTGCAGGGAATCCTCATTGCTGGCACTGAGGAGCAGAAGGCCAAGTACCTGCCCAGGCTGGCCTCAGGGGAGCACATCGCAGCCTTCTGCCTCACCGAGCCCGGCAGGTACTGCCTGGGGTCCACCGACCTCCACACAGCACCCAGAGGGGGTCATGGTTGTCATCTTCGTTAATACATTAAGTCTTTATTATTGGGGGCCTGTTGCTTCAGTGTACAAATCAGGTTTTTATTTTTAGTTTTTAAAGGTACACTTCAGACCATTTAATTACTCCTTCCCCAACGTGCTACTCGTGGCAGTTTCCATGAAACCCCTAACTGTTGTTGTTCCCATCCCAGGATTTCATTTCCTTCATTTCTGGCATTACTAAATATGAATTGAAAGGATACTTCATGCTATGTCAGAAGTAATGTGCTGTGACTGTTCTAGGATGCTTTCAGTTCTTGTTCAAAGTTACAAAAACCTGTATTCAAGGAGATACAAAAAATAATGGGAAGAATTTTGGGTGTTACTTAGAGTTCAGAAGAGGGATCTTTGTATCAGCAGCTTTTCAAAGATAAGGTATTTGTTACAGTTACTCACTGACTGTCACTAATGTTGCAAATGTATTAGTGCAGAAGAGGGACAGTTTGTGGAAAGCGCACAGGGAGCCTGTAAAGGAAACTGGTGGAAGGACTGAGACCAGCTGAGTGTCTGAAGTTGAATCTTGCCTGTCCATGCAAACTGCAGCCTGAAACTTTCCTGAGCTGCTGTCTGCTCAATTGACCTCCAGTCAGTGTTTGATTAATTGCTGATTTTCTTGTTGCTCCCAGACCTCAGGGATGGTTTTATTCAAGGGTCCTGAGCTGGGCTGTGACCCTCTAAAAGCTGTCCCACTTGCAGGTGAAAGTTAAACTAGCGCAGATATTTTAACCAAGCAATCCACTGAAGGGACTCATAAGTAACACACAGGAGAAAAACAAGGGCCAGCCATGTTCTGGAATTCTTCTGACATCTTTCCTACCCCAGTGTTCTTTAAAAAGATTTCTGGTCTTTAGCTTCAGTCTTCTTAGAGATCTCAGTTCTAGTGCACAGACCAATCATCTTTAGAACTGAACTTTAGCCATCTAATCCTATTAAAATACCAACTGAGCTCTGGCTGTTCTGAGAACTTCACCCTTGTCCGCAGCTGAACACCCCAAGTGAGCCTTGTGGCATTGTGATTTGTGGAGGAGGAAACCTCTTTCAAGGGGGAGACTGAGCTGACTGAGTTATGGAGTAAGGTGGTGATGCAAGAGGGAGGGTGAACTTAATCACAGAGTGTAAACTTCTGATTGCATTGTTGTAATTTGCTTGCTGATTTTGCTCCTGTAGAAGGTATTTGGTGTGCCCAAGTGCTCTTTGATAGAGACTGTCACACATTTATTTTTCATGTCTGTTGAGCCTTTTTTCACATGAGATATAAAACCAGGGTGTGAATTTTTGAGGAACGACTTAGACTTGTTAAACTTGGTGTGTTTTAGGATGACAGTTTCACTGTGTGTTCACATAGCTCGACATGCAGCTCAAAAAAAGCTGCTTATGTGGCATTGTGAACACTCTGGTCAGGTCCTAAGCGTGATAACATACATGGTAACGAGCAGGAATGTCCCCTCAGGTAACTTTTGGAGCTGTTGAATCGGTAAGCTTCATTGTTAGTTAAAAACTAATATTTATATACTGCTATTTAACAGACCTGTAAACTCTCCTTGTTGAAGGATGTGAAGAGGGGAGTTTTGTTTTTAAAAACGTGTTTATTTCTTTAAACATTAATAACTTGTTTGTTTTTCAGTGGGAGTGATGCTGCATCCATCCAGACCAGAGCAACCCTCAGTGAAGATGGGAAATACTTCCTGTTAAATGGCTCCAAGGTACCCAGTGCCAGGCTGGAAATAGGACAGGCTTTTGTTCCAAGTGCACAGCAAATGTCAGTGCAGCTTTGCCATCAGTCTGGCTAAGGAAGAAGCTGGTGTGGCAGCTGCCTTGAACTGGGAGGTGTCCAAGCTGGTGAAGACTGACCGTGTCAAAAAGACACCCTGGGTTGGTTTAGGGCCAAAGAGACTAGAAAAGCACTGTTAGGGAATAACTGCACTAAATTCTTGGTAGGAAAGTAGAAACCCACTCCTAAGTTCCTTCTCTATCACCAGCTTGTGGGTTCAGCTTCAGAGTTGTTGGTTAGTTAGTTAGTTAATTAGCCCCCTCTGTGACAGCATAGGCACAAACAAACCTAAACTCATGTTTTCCTCTCTCTTCATTCTTCAGACCAGATTTTGTAGGTGTTCGTAAAAGAAAACTTGACATTTAATTGGAAATGGGGCTGCTTGGAACAGTTCTGCTAAAAGAAAAAATGGTAAAATACAGCATAAGAAAATAAGAAATGTAGAGATGTACTGGCTTCAGCAGCATGGGATACATTGCAGACTTGATCTGTAGTTGTTGATGTGTTTGTGATGTGAAGAGACCCACCCTGTAGGAGAGGCTGTACAGAAATGTGGCCTGATCAGAGAATTTCTCATCAGAGTTAGATTTTTGGGCACAGGATTTCTGCAGTCTGCCTTCCCTCGTCTCCCTCACATGCTGCAAGCAGCAGGGCATCCAAGCTTTGGGGAAATGCACCGTGGATTTTAATTCAGTTCATACTGATATTAAACCTGGGTTTATAGCTGCTCTAAACTTTTACCACCTGTGGTCAGCTCTCCTTGGAAACATGTGCACAAGAGGCAAAACTAGTAGCAGACACTCGTTAGAATTTAAGGGAAGAAGCAGCAATTTTTCACCACTCTGTTCTCTGCCCGGTCTGTTACGAAACCCTTCAGAATAGTGCTCACAAAACCAGAACAAATGTATTTCTTACACTTCTTTCCTCTCTTAAAACAGGTTTGGATATCCAACGGTGGCCTTGCAAGTATTTTCACAGTGTTTGCCAGGACAGAGGTTGTGGATAAAGATGGGCAGAAGAAAGACAAAATCACTGCTTTCATCGTGGAGCGGGATTTTGGGGGAGTCACCCATGGGAAGCCTGAGGATAAGTTGGGCATTCGAGGCTCCAATAGTAAGAATCACTTACAGTTGCTAACGGAAATGAGTTTAATATTTTAATGGTTTATTTAGTTTAGTTGACCTGAATTCAGAGGCAGATCAGTATCTATTCCATATAACAGTGTAAGTTTCATGTTTCTTTACCTGGCTTTTCCTATGAGCCCTTCCTAATGCAGGATCTGAAATAAGAAATCCATATTGTGCAGGTTTCCTCACTGGGCAGTGACAGAAATCACTCAGGAGATTCAGTAGCCAAAAACTTTAATCTGGAAGACTTCATCAGTTCTTCTTAAGCTTATTAATGATTACAGCTTTTCACCATCTGTCTCCTGGACTTGATTCCTGAATCAGTTCCTTAGAACTGAGACAAAATAAAGACACAACTGTAGTTCTCTGTTTACACAATGTACAGTAATTACATTTTTAATGTTTTACATCAGTCATTGATGTCAACAGCCTTTTCCCAAATTCTCACTTCTCTGGCAAAGCATGTATAATTCTGTCATAAACAATGCATTAGGAAACCTTCATTTCTTGTGACAAATACTGACTTATGTTCCTGAATGTTTTTTAAATATTTTTGTGTCATACTTGAACAGCTGCTAATTTTGTGTTTCAGCCTGCGAAGTACATTTTGAAAACACCAAAGTGCCTGTAGAAAATGTAATTGGAGAAGTTGGAGGTGGATTTAAGGTAAGCAGTGGACAGTAACTACTGATGATTTTTAAAAGCCTGAAGGAGACTGTTTTTGTCCCCTGTACTGCAGTTTCCCTGTGGGCAGTTTGAGCACTGCCACACTGAAGGGTCCTGAGGAGAGACTGCTCCTCCCTGCTGTGCTTGTGTAAATCGGTTCCCTGGAACGTCAGGTCTCTGTGTATCCCAGTGCAGTTAGAGAGGCTGGTGCTGCTCTTTGTGGGGTTTTGATTGCTTTTTGGGGTGTGACGTTCCCTTCAGAAAAGGGAGAGACTTCTTCAGCCTGAGCTCAGTCAGGGAGTGTCACCTACTGTTTCCTACAGCCACAACTGTGAACTGTGTGGAAAGGGAGAGTGAGAAATGAGTGGAACAGGCAATGGTTCCAGGAAAGCCCAGGTCCTGTCCAAGGTCCCCTGGCTGTCAGGTGGTTTTCCAGGGTTGGATTATTGCACAAGGAAACAAGAACAGGAGTTGCCTGACCAGCTGCCTGAGCACTGGCTGCTCTTCCTGCCATCATGGAAATGGGACACCAATAAAGACACCACCAGTCCCTTTGCTCTTACTGGTCCTTCTCAGTGTCTTACTCTTCCTCTAGCAGCCAAGTCCAGTCCTAAATGTTAAATGAAATAATTTTCTTAAATGTAGTAAAGATTAAAAGAAGGTTTTTGTTTTCCTCTTGAGATCTAGTTATCACAAGTTAAAATGTAGGAACAATAACTTCTTTGTTAGGTCTTTTGACCTGTCACCCATGTGTCTCTTGCTAAGAAACATTAACACTATATTCCAAAATCTGGTTTTGTCCATTATTGATCTGTATTTCATTTCTACACCTTTCATTCTTGTTCCCTTCTGTGGTATGTTGCTGGAAGGAATCTGAAGCAGAGATCATCCATTGCAGGTCAGCTGCAGGGGATTTTATAAATATAAATAATATAATCAAACAATATTGTGGTTTTCTTCATTTTTTTATAAACCAGAGCAGTGCTGTCTAGTTGGAATGTTGTTTATCTAGCTGCAGATAAAGACATTTTTATCTACATTTTACCTTCATGTACTTTGAATAGAGATTATTTCCAGGTCACTGGATCATCAGTCTCTGAAAACTATTTCAAATATAAAATTTGATGTAGTGAGTGACAGTAAAAGCCCGGTTTTGAAGTGTTTCCCCTGGAATGCTGTGCTGGCTCACTGAGGGCAGGTGTCCCAGGCCAGGAAGTGTGTTCCAGTGAGGAATGAAATGCAGGGAAGCATTAAAGCGTGAAGCAAGATAGAAGGAACCATTGTGATCTAAGGAGAATGTTGCCTAAACCCCATTCATTTTCCTCCCAGGTTGCCATGAATATCCTAAACAGTGGAAGATTCAGCATGGGCAGTGCATCTGCTGGAATGATTAAAAAGTTGATAGGTGGGTGAGCTGGGTGCTCTGCAGTGCAGGAACTCATCTGCCTGAGGGAGAGAATGCAGGGTGGGAGCATGAGTCTGGATCACAGCACTGCTGCATTGTCAGCCATGACATCTTTAAAGCACTAAAATATGTATCTTAAGTGGTTATTAAAAGCCTGTTTACAGAGGCTTTACACTGAAGATTTTTGTCAGTTCACGCAGTGGAAGGTTATTGCCTCTGTTGAATTTTTCTGAGGTAAAATGTTCTTCCTAAGAGAAAAGCCTCTATGCCACTGCTTTCACAAGATGTAATCTCACACAGAACCTCCACTTGAATAACTGGCTCAAAGCTAGGCACAGTAATAAGGAATAATACTGCCAATAATTAGCCAAAATAGCAACAGATTTGCACCAAAATTGATTACTTCTCTAAGAGCACAGGCTCACACCTCAGGCTCAGGTTTAGAAGCCTTTGAAAGGCTGGTCCCAGACTGGATCAACACCATCACTGAGGGTGTTTTTCCCAAAGTGGGGGTTACTGGTGTAGACTGAGGTGTCACCATGGGGAAAGGCACCATGGCCTGTCACAGTTCTAGTTCTGCTGTTCTGACATGGATTTTTTCTTTTTCTTTTTTTAAAGAAATGACATCAGAATATGCTTGTACCAGGAAACAGTTCAATAAGAGACTCAGCCAATTTGGATTAATTCAGGTAATAAAAAATGAAACCCCTAAACCTCTCTGCTTGTATTGACTGAGTGCAAGGACACAGATTATGTTGGGGGTATCTTGGCAGAGTGCTTTAAAGAATTTGCTAGAAGTCTTAGATTTATGGAAATGTAGCACAGATGATCTTTTAAATGTCTAGAATGATAAATGAATAAAGATATTTATTTTTTTATTGTTCATGATTGTTTTGCAGTAGAACTTTTTATTGATTAGTGTTTGATAATAAACGTGTGGAAACTGCAGTTGTGTTTTTAAGTTGGAGGCTTGACTGTGGGATTTTGCCCCTGAATTTCTGTGTGATTCCTCACATTGCTGTTTGACAGGAGAAGTTTTGTTTTATGGCTGTGAAAGCATATGTAATGGAGAGTATGGCTTACCTCACTGCAGGGATGATGGACAGGCCAGGCTTCCCAGACTGCTCCGTGGAGGCAGCCATGGTCAAGGTGAGGATCAGGTAGACTCAGTGAAGGACTCCTGTGTTTCGGTCTATGTGCTCAAAGTGCTCAGAGGCTCAGGGGTTGCATTAGACAAGTGATAGAAAAACCTCAGCCAGATGAACAAATAAACATTCCTGTTCTCTCTGTAGCCCACATACCATTAATTTCCTCAGACTCGGGATTTTGTCACCACACAAAATACAAGCTGCAGACACGTGTTGGGAATGTCATGGCCCTCCTGAGCCTCTGGTGAGGCCTCACAAGAGCACAGAGACACTTGGTCACAGTTCCACTGCCAGCCTGGCCAAGTGCTCCTGTCCCATGGTTGCAGCATCAATCCTGAGGGAGAGCCAGGCCCTGTGTGCTGGTGTGTCCCTGCCCAGGGCTCCCTCCCTCATTTCCAGCCCCGCCGATGGTCCCTTGGAGTGTGGTCAGTGCAGAAATCTGTGTTCTGGTGAACCTGGGCAGCATGAAAGGCTCCAGCCAACCACCTGGAGCTCTTCTGCCGGTGTATGGCTGCCCCTCTCCCCAGAATATGTCCTCGTAGAGACTTCCTTGTGGATTGCAAGGGCACTGAGTTTAACCAAAGTTTACACCCCACAGGGCTGCTATTTCAGGCAAGTTAACAGGACTGGTGGAACAGCAGTAGAAAATATTACAGCAGTGTCATGTAAATACACCCCCAGAGAAGCGTGTCCTGTATTGCTGCTGATTTCTCTTTGGTATTTCCTGATGGTTCAAGTCCTGTTCCCTGGCAGGTGTTCAGCTCTGAAGGTGCCTGGGCCTGTGTGAGTGAAGCTCTGCAGATCCTTGGAGGCCTTGGCTATATGAAAGATTATCCCTACGAACGTTACCTCAGGGACACCAGGATACTGCTCATCTTTGAGGCGAGTACCCAGTGCCAGTGCTGCTGTGAACTGCAGTTCACACTCACAGCTGTCAGCCTGAGCAGAAACCCAGGGCTTGGCTGACCAGGCATCATTCCTTTAGCTGCAGAATCTGCAGCAGAGTAAGACTGCAGAACTAACCTTGCTCTTCTAGGAGATATGGAGAGTAGTTTCCTCTAGTACAATAAGCTATGATGGCTTTTATATACTAACCCCCAAGTATGAGTTACAGCAGGAACTGGCACCAGCTTTGCCCCTGGAAACAACAAACTGGTGATTTTTATATATATATGTGTGTGTGTATATATATTTATATACAGTGATATGAACACATTGGTAGGGTATTTAAAGTGTCTTAAATATTTGGAGTTTTGCTGGATGATTTAATAAAATACACAGCTGCTTTAAAGACACTGTCATCAGAAAAAAACATCCCAATTCACAGCTTGGGTGGTTGTTTCTTTGAACAGACTAAAGGATTCTAAATTAGCATAAAAGCCTAAAACTCTTCTGGTTGACCAGAGTAACTCCTCAGTCTCTGGTCAGTAAATAGCTGTAACTGCACAGGAACTCACAGTGAAATCAGAGCACTGCAACTGCCTGAGCGGGAGCCTCAGGAGGGTGCTTTGTGTCAAGCATATTTTGGAGCTTTTTTGCTGCTTCATCTGTTCTAGTGTAAGCAATAGGATTTGGTACAAGGTGTCTCAAATAGGATTTTTTGGGATTTTGTGGCTGAGCTGCTCTGTTGGTGCCTAGGCTGGAGTAACCTTTCCTCTTGTGTGCTTCTCACAAGTGAAGTAGGGAAACTCATAAAAGATTAGTTTAGAAGTTTCATTAACTTATTGATGGGCACTTATTTAAAAAACAAAAAAGGCTGTGAAGTTTATTCTGTTTCCAGGCTGGATTGTCCGTGATCATCAGCTGCACATCTGAGTCAGACTGCCAGGCTGATTTCTCTTGGTGGGCCGTGTGGGAATGATCATTTACCTCCTGGTGCCAGGACAGCAAAGACCTCAACTGCCAAGTCCTGCACGTTCTCCATGTGAGCTCAGTGCATGGCAGTCACCTCAGTCACCTGAGGGGCAGGTGGTCCTGCAAATAAATACCTGTGTTTGGGGATGGAAGGACAAACCCAACCAGCCTGTCAGGTCATTGTCCTGCTCCCTGCAGGGCTGGCTGTCCATGAGTCTGGCAGACATTCCAGGCAGGAACATCTAAAACCACACATAAGGAGCATGTCCTGGACTGGTTGAAGCAGAGAAGACCTTTTGGATAGTTATAGGCAGTCTTGTTTAAAAAACAAACCATTCCACCATTGGAATTCCTTCAATCAAGCTCATTTGGAGCTCTTCTACAACTTTTTAAATGTTCCTTCACTGGAACAATGCACAACTTTTTTCACTGAAAATGCATTTAGTCTGGTTTCTTTTTCATTATGATGCATTTGTATGCTTAATAATGAGGGGCTCAACTTCTGCACAGCTACATGAAATCAGAATTAAAACTGAGGTAAAGCAAAAGACAGCAAACACTTAGGGGTGGAGGAAGAGTCATCTTGTAAAACTGGAACAGTGGGAAGGTGCTTGGAAAGCACTCAATATTATCAACTTTATAGTTGCCTGCAGAACCTGTCTGCAAAGACTTTAATAAAAATAATTGATAGACTGTTTAGCCTTTGTTGCTTGTTGTTCTGCCTCCCCAGCTCCTGTTTCTGCTCCAGGCAACCTCACCTGGGGGCAGCCTCTGGCACAGGTGTGTTTTCCTTACAGGTGCTGATCATCTTCCATCTTACAAGCCCAAATGCATTTTAGAACATTCCATGGCAAACTACAAGTTATTTAGACACTGAAAGCAGTTTTAGGAGAAGAAAAAGTATAGAAAATATGATCACAGTATATCTGGGGTTTTTAAAATACTAAAAATACTTTGTGTTTGGTACTGACTTCCCTTTCTATCCTGTTTTTTACAGGGAACAAATGAGATCCTGCGACTGTATATTGCACTGACGGGTATGCAACATGCAGGCAAAATCTTAACTGACAAAATTAAGTATGTTCTTATTTATTGTTCATTGTTTTTATTATTTTAATCAGAATCTGATAACTTTATAGATAAGAGGGGGAAACTGTAGGAAAAACTCAGTATTTTCAATGTATTGCCTGTAAAAGGTAGTTAACAGGGGTCTCTTTTTGTCTTTTTAATTGGATGGTTCATAGATTTAGGAATCTTGGCCTTTAGTGCATCTTATCTTGGAATTACAGCTGGTGTAAAAGTCTTTCTTCCAAGACCAATAATGCAAATGTTAAATCTGAACACAGTTGTGTTGGTACAACAGCTGTATTGTGCATATTGAGTAGCTGGTCCCTGGAATTCCTTGTGAGGGCGTTGGGGAGGAGCTGGTGACTTTTAAGGCTCCATAATTGCTCTCCAGACTTCAGAGTAAAATGGATCACTTGGTGATTCCCAGACAAACTGCAGGTGTTCTGCTAAAGCATTTAGAGTTTCAGCTGGTTATGACTGAACCTCCTGGAATTTGCTTATCAGCTGTGTTCTCCCCAACATTCCAGAGAAATCAAGAAAGGCAACGTGGGCGTGGCCCTGGGGGAGTTTGTGAACAAGATGCGGGACTCGATGGGCCGGAAGGTGGATCTGGGGCTGGTGGGGGACGCCGGGGTGGTGCATCCCAGCCTGCAGGTGAGGCAGGGCCAGGGCTCCTCCTCCTCAGCTTTGCTTTCCTTTGCTGCTCCTCTCAGCCTCATCTCCTGGCCTGGCAAAACAAACTGTGTGCTCAGGAACAGTGGATTTACAATGTAAAATATTGCAGGGTAGAGAAGTCAGTTATAGCTGTTTTATTATAGGATACAGGGAGAATGAAGGCTGCTCTCAGTCTGCATTTAGACAAAACCCAGGCTGATATTCATTTTAGCAATTTGTGTAAACTAAAGTTTGTTTGTATGCCCTTCATAGTAAGGTCTGACACAAAACAAGGGTTTCTTCCTGTTTAACAGTTTCAGGTAAGAACTCCTGTGAACTATATATACATGTACTTGCTTAATCACTTAGTAAATCATTTTTATGACCCAAAATGATCGTACTGTTAATAGCAAAAAGATAAGGTCTGTTTTTCCTGGGATGTTCTGTTAGTTGTTTTTGTAAGTATAAGCCGAAACTGAAAAGTTACTAGAAGTAAAATCTAGCAAATTTTAATGCATGTTTTATAGAGGAGGAATAGTGTCTTGTCTGGCTTTCAGAAGCAAATTGGATGACTGCTAAAAATAGACCAAGAGAAAATCTATTGTCCTGCTTAAAGGGGGTGAGGGTGTACTGCTTTTTTCCCTTACAAAACCACTCAAATGCTTGTATTTTCTGTTTTATTTTATAGGAGAGTGGCAAGAAACTTGAAGAAAACATTTACTATTTTGGAACTACAGTCAGGGGCCTGCTGACTAGGTTTGGCAAGGTAACTATTATTTTGTCTGTTTGTTACTGAATAGTTTATCCTCAAGGCCTACTGGCATCTGGAGTGTGTGGCCAGAGCCAGGACTTCCTTCACACCACACATTGTCACTGAATGTGAGAAAACACGCTGAAATTCTGTACTCAATGTAATGGACAATTTATGTTTTCGAAACCAAAACCAAAGCACAGGCAATCTCAGTGAATTAGTTGTTTTCTTCTACTTCTGTAAACCAAATCCTGCTGCAGCAACTGTTTGAAGTCCTTTGCTGTGAGCAGCCACTGGAACCCAATTCCCGTTCCCAAATGAGGAGCTGCCCCAGCAGGTTGTGACTTTGTGCTGTTCATCCCTGTTGTACAGCAAACCAATCAATCCATGCACAGTGCTGGAGTTCCATCAGGAGAGCCTGCATGTGGAATACCCTGGATTTTCCATGTTGTGGCAGTTAATCCGATGTGTTCTGGCAATTCTGACCAGGTTCTGCCACACTGCACTTCACTCAGCACATATTCTTAACAGTATCTTTAATACCTAAATTTCAGTGATTTTTGGCATTTAGCAGAGTGGTCTGGGACGCAGCAGTTCTGCTCTTGGCTGCAGCCAGGAAGGGTAATAGTTAATCGAAAACTTTCTAACTGAGGGTAGAACCTGCTTATGCTAAATAAATATGGACCTAAACACAAAGTATGAACAATATAACGCTTGGTTAAAGCTTTAAGTGAAGCTAATAATAATTTTTACTCTTCTAGACAATCGTGGAGGAGCAGCTGGTGCTGAAGAGGGTGGCAGACATCGTGATTAACCTGTATGCCATGACAGCTGCCATCTCCAGGGCCAGCCGCTCCATCAGCATCGGGCTGCGCAACCACGACCACGAGGTGAGTCCTGGGGCAGCCATTCCCATTCCCGTTCCCTGGCTGTGCTCCTTGGAGCACCACACACTGCTTTTGTAAAGGATTCACTGCAAACTCTGCCATAAAGCCAACGGTGCCCCAGGGTGTTGCCAAACCCGTTGGTTCCAGGGTGCAGTAACCAGTTGCCTCTCAGGGCCCTGAACGTTGAGTTCCACACTATCAATGTGTTTAAAATACTTCTTTAACACACACACAGACATTTATAAACTAATTACAGATTTGCACGTTCTCTTAAACCTGCTCATGCCCTGCAGTTCTCCCAAACTCTTTCCATATAATCCTGAATACGAACATAATCACAACACTGTTGTGTCAATACATTTAATGACAGTAAAGTGATGATACAGGAGCTCATTTCAAGTTTCATGGTAACAGTTATGCTACAGGACAAACTAACCTTTGGTTTTGGCCTTGAGACTCTGTGTGTGTGTGAGCCCTGTTGTGTTTTGATTCCCAGTCACTCTTTAGCCAATTTTGAGTTGCCCTTGACCCTCAGCAGCTCTAGGGTCCAAGGGACTGTACATGACTGGTTTGCAGGGCTCCATTATCAAGGAAAAAATGACTTTTAGAAGTTTAAAGAACTGTATTTTTACTACATTGTTTTGTTTGTGAAATTCATTCCCTAGTTTTCAACGCAGTTTTCCTCTTTTCCCAGGTGCTTCTCACAAATATCTTCTGCACAGAAGCGTATTTCAAGAACAATTATGCTATGGCTCAATTAGAAAAATGTAAGTTCCATAAAATAATTTTTACATTCTTATGTCTTTCACAGGCTGTGGTCAAAAGAACGTGGGTTTGATGTGACCAACAGAATAGTTTTGCTCTGCCTTTCATTCAGACAAGGAACAGAGCTGGAACCTGTTGAGAAGAGTCTCTTCATTCCACAGCTAAAGCAAACGGCTGGGATTCTTTTACTGAGGAATAAAAAGTCTATCACTAGCAAATACTCCTGTAAAGGAACTGATAGAAATTAGGGATTTGGTCTGTTTAGGAATTCCCACCCAGTCAGGCACTGGCTCTGTGAAACTCAGTCTGCAATAATCAGTCTTTTTCAGAGGAGAGTGTTAAATTCCTTCCTGGCACTCAGGTGCAGATACATTGCATTTGTATTCCAACGCTTTTTGAAAGAAACGTAGAACAGCTATTTATGGTACTTTAGTTGACTTTCTTTCTGTTTCTCTGCAGATGCAGATGAGAACCTGGATGATTCCATTAAAAAAGCTGCAAAGCAAATCCTGGAGAAGAGATCCTACATCTGCTCCCACCCCCTGGACAGGACCTTCTGACCACCTCCCTGCCAGCAAATACAGAGGAATGTAAATCAGGGAGGACTTTTCTGCAGCTCAAGTATTTAATACCTTAATAACTGTTATTTCATGAGTTTACCAGATGTAACTGTATAAAATAAGACTTATAAACACAACTTCATATCAAGAGGATAAATAAAGAGATTTTACTTAAAGCTCAGGTTGCCTTATTAGATGTGTATATGTCTCTTTCCCTTGTCTCTAAGGGTGGTTTCATTGTGTTTTACCTTGAATTTTATCAGAACTTCTCCGTGTTCTGTTCTTGACCTTGGTCGTACACCTTACACTGACTCCTTTGCTGTGCTTTGGCTTTTGAAAACAATAAATAGGGGGTTTATTTAAATACAAGCTGTTATTGTTGTCAGAAAAGCCTCATGAGAGAGTAGATTTTAATGAGAAATATAAAAGGTTTAATTTTAATATTATGAGACACAGTTTTTCCCCTACCTGCCCCCTCTTGCTAACTCCAGACAGAATTCAGCCACCTCTGAACTGTCGCTGCAGAGTCGGTTTTATCCAGTGACACATTTCAACAGCATTTGCCAGTACTTGCTGGCCACATTTCCCTCGGAAGGCCATTATATTTGGGGTGACAGGTGCACATTGCCTGTTGTTCCCTGGGTTTGTACTCCCTGAGTTGCTTGTCCAGACTGCTGTCACTGCCCAGCATCACCCTGGAGGGTGTCCCTGCTGGGTGAGGTTGGGGCTGTGTCCCGCTCTTGCAGATTGCCCTGTTTTAGACAAATAGATGTTTCTTGCAGAGTAACCTGGAGTGGCAAAGGCCTCCTGGACTAAGCTGTTTCTCTTTACCTACAGATCCCTAATAAACAGAGTTGCAATTTTTCAAGTAAAGATGTTTATTGAACACCACAACCTGTAAAATCACTGGCTGCGCTCGTCAGTGGGGTCACCCCTTTAATCGCTGCCTGTGACTGTGTCCCTTCGTTCCTGGTGCTCAGGCCACTTGGGAGCAGTGTGGTTGGAATAAGGAATTTCGGTCACAAAGTGCTCTTGCACCGAACAACAGATGTGTGCTCTGGCAAACTCAATACCACCCTCAGTAGTTCTGAATCAGCTGGCAAAGGAGTGTGTTCTGTCAGTTCTGGGTTCCTTAGAGCTGTAGCACCGTGCTGGGGAAAAGGGGTGTCTGAGCTTTGGAAAAGGAGGCAGGCAACTCAGGAGTGTGTAAGGATGTCATTAGGTCATGTAGAAAGAAAATTAGGTCAGTGTAAAAGATAATAAAAAGTTGTTTTATAAATACATTAATAACAAAAGGAGAGCCAAGGAAAGCCTTCATTGGTTATTGGACATGACAGGGAGGGGGCATACAGTCACCAAAGAGGAGGAAAAGGCGGAGGTCCTTCGTGCCTTCTTTGCCTCAGTTTTTAACAGTGAGACGACATCAGGTTACTTGATACAGTCCCTTAAATTTCACATGAAGAGGAAATGGTAAAGGCTCCATCTTTCCCATAAAACAAAAGTGCCTCGTTAGCCCTGGGACCCCCCACGGTGCTAAACTGGGCTCCAGGCTGGAAGCTGCCTACAGGAGGGCATCTGCCTGGAGCCAGAAATCCCTCACTCCTCAGCCTCAGGAGCTGTGGCTGACAGTGCCCGAGGAGGGCAGAACCCCTGGGCTGTGGCTGCCTGTTGCTCTGAGGGAGGCTGAGCTCTCGCTGCCCGTGAGCCGGTGCTGGGAACACAGGGCAGAGCCGTGAGCTCGGCGTGGGTGGGACTGTCCCAGCCCCGGGACAGAGCTGCCAGCAGGACCTGCTCCCTCCCAGAGGTGGGTCCATCCCCCACGAACACATCCCAGCCATGAGGTCACAGCAGGGCTGTGAGGTCACGGAGCCCCGTGGTCCCACAGCACCACAATGACCGACCACTCAGTCCCTGACTGCAACTGTTGCGGCAGCAGCGGCGGCGGCAGCGGTGTCAGATTTGGTGGCGTTTGGACAGTGATTACTGGACAGTGATTACTGGACAGTGATTACTGGACAGAGATTGTACAGCAGCGGTGTCAGGACAGCGGTGCCAGGACAGGGGTGTCAGGACAGCGGCGGCAGCAGTAGCTGCCGGACGGTGTGAGGGCGAGGGGCCATGGCCCTTGCTCTCCGCCTCTTCCTCCTCCTCCTCCTGGCAGTGGCCCTGCACGCCAGGGCTGCCCAGGCTGCTCCGGTGCCAGCGCGGGGAGCAGGTGAGCCGGCGGCCTGGGGCACCTTTCCCGGCCAGCGGGCTCTTCTCCCCGGGAAGTGTCTGGGATGGTTTTCCCCAGGGCTTTAGCCAGGGTTTCCTGGGTGCGGAGAGAGCGCCAAAGGGTCCTTGGCTGCTCCAGCCGCTCCCCCAGGGATGTTGCACAGGGCCTGGAACGAGTGTGCAGAGCGGCCAGGAGCCAGCCCAGAGCTGCCCAGGCCCCTCTGCAGCTCTGGCCATGTCCATTGACATCTGGATCCCACGGGGCTCCCCGAGCCCCTGCAGTGCCACAGTTCTCTGAGGCAGGAGGGGATCCCAGCATGCCATGGAAACGGTTCCCATCTCTGTTTGCTTCTAGATGGGGATCGTGACTTGGATTATCTGGACGATGATGTTTTGAAGTACTTCTGGCCTCCTGGAGGCAAGTTCTCGACTTGAAAGAATAATCCCTGTCAACGTGGCAAGAGCTCATTCATGTGCCATTTTCCTTAAGACCCTCTCAAGGTTGCTGGATTGTGGCAATCATGGCCGACTCTTTGCTCAGGCCCAAGAGGGATCCCACAGGATCCCTGTCAGGGGGAGCTTTTAATCTTCTTTCCCTGGAGATGCCAGTTGCTCCCTCCGTGTGGACACGGAGAAGGGCAGAGAGGGAAGGGGCCGGGCCCAGGGCTGTGCCCGGGGGGCTGTGCCTGGCGCAGCTCCTTTGCCGGCCCCTCGGAGCCGGAGGTGCTCCCGCTGCGGCTGCCAAGCCATGGCCCTCGCTGGGGCTGAGTTTGGAGCTGGGGCAGCTCCAGGGAGTCCCTGGTGCCCTGACAGTTCTGCGTGGGGCTCCTTTGGTGCCAGCGAGGGGCCACTGCTGGCCTGTGGGAGCTCTGCCCCTGCTCCTGAGGGGCGGGCAGAGATGAGGGCCCTGCAGTGAAGTGTCTCTGGCTGTTGAGTTACAGGGGTGTCCGCAGGCAGGACTTTTCCAGCTCCCGAGCTGGATGCTGCACCTGAGCCCAGCTCATATGGCATGAGTGAGTAGTCTGTCCCTGCTGACCTCACAGGCTGAGCTCTGGTTTTCTCTAATCTGTTCATGTCAAATGCAACTACTTCCCATTCAGGTCCTCCAACAGTCAAGAACCAATCTCCAGGAGAAAAAAACTCCCCAGAGCCATTTGAACTTCTGGACCAAATGCTGAGTGAACTGGAGAGACAACGAGGTCAGTCTGTTTCCTCAGCCTGAGCCGTGAGACCCATCAGCCGGGGGCTTTAGATCCACGTGTGGACAGGCAGTGGCTGCACAGCGGGAAGGGATCCATCGCAGCCTCGCTGCCCCACTGCTGCTTTCCCACCTTGCGGGGCTGTTTCCCCGCCTGGCCTGGCTGCAGCTTCTCCCCAGTCTCTGCAGGAAGGCCTTGAGCATCCCCTGACCCCGTGCCCCAAATGCACCACGGGCCCTGCAGACCAGGAGATCCCCTGCAATTGCCTGGTCTGGTCTCCCGGCAGCTCCGGTGTGGCGGCTGTTTGGAGGAGGGAGTGCCCTGACCCAGCCCCAAAAGCCTGGCTGTTTCCCTGGACCTTTCCCATGTCTTTTATAAGCATTGCCTCCTTAAGATGCCACTTCCCTTATGGAGAACAGCTCCCTCTGATCCAGCTGTCCCTCTTGCTTTCCCCAGAGATGGACCGAGGGGCTCTGTGGCAGGCGGCGTTCCCCAAAGGAAGCAGTGGCTCCGTGCCAGGCTCTGCTGCGGGCAGGGAGGCAATGCCAGGCATCCTCTGGGCTGAGCTGTGCTGAGGCTTCAGCTGCCGTGTCTGCTGTTGGCAGTGCTGGCCCAGCCCGGAGCAGGCTGTCACAGCACAAATGAATTATCCTGAGCAGGCTTAGGGGACTTGGGTACTGAGCAGTCTTGCTGGGGGCCCTAAGGGAGGGACATATCCCCAAACCTGGGAGCAGATGCAAGGGGTGCCCATGCTGGAAAAAAGGCAGATGGGGAGAGCAAGGCTCCAGTGTCTTCTGAGAGATCCTGACTTTATCCCCTTGAAAACGGTTCCCATCTGTGTTTGCTTCTAGGTGAGGGTACTGGGAATATTTCTCCAACACCATCGACAGAAAATTCTTTAGAGCCTTCAGGGATTCCTGCAGGTAAGTTCTCAATGTCCCCTCAAAGAATAATGAATGAAAATGTAGCAAGAGCCAGGTGACAGAATCTTCTCTGGATGTTGAGTTATAGGGGTGTCCACAGGGAAGACTTTTCCAGCTTCTGGGCTGGTTCCTCCAAGCAAAGCTGGTTCACATCATACGGGTGAGTAGTCTGTCCCTGCTGACCTCACAGGCTGAGCTCTGGTTCTCTGTATTCAAGTGAAATCAAACTGCTTTTCCTTAAGGTCCTCCAAGAGGCAAGAACCAACCTCCAGGTGAAAAGAAACCTCAGGACCCATCTGAAGGCATGAGAAAAATGCTGAGTGAACTGCAGGGAGGGCACAGTGGGTTTCTTTCCCTCAGCCTGAGCCATGAGACTCATCAGCTTTAGATCCACGTGTGGACAGGCAGTGGCTGCACAGCGGGAAGGGATCCATCGCAGCCTCGCTGCCCCACTGCTGCTTTCCTGCCTTGCAGGGCTGTTTCCCCGCCTGGCCTGGCTGCAGCTTCTCCCCGGCCTCTGCAGGAAGGCCTTGAGCATCCCCTGACCCCGTGCCCCAAATGCACCACGGGCCCTGCAGACCAGGAGATCCCCTGCAATTGCCTGGTCTGGTCTCCCGGCAGCTCTGGTGTGGCGGCTGTTTGGAGGAGGGAGTGCCCTGACCCAGCCCCAAAAGCCTGGCTGTTTCCCTGGACCTTTCCCATGTCTTTTATAAGCATTGCCTCCTGAAGATGCCACTTCCCTTATGGAGAATGGTTCCATCTGATTGCCTCTTGCTTTCTCCAGAGATGGACCAAGAGATGGCTCTGTGGAAGGCGGCAGCTCCTGAAGGAGGCAGTGACTCTTTGCCAGAGTCTCCTGAAGGAAGGAAGGCGATGCCAGGCACTGGCAAGCAGGGTAAGCTGAATGTGTGAGAGGTTCAAGGCATCTGGAGCATGTTCTGCAGCCCCTGGGAAACGGGACTCTGGCCCCAAGGTCCCTCCCGCTGCAGCTGCTCCCAGAGCTGGCCCTGAGTCTCGAGAGGCCCAAGGCACCAGAGCAGCCCAGAGCGGGATCCCTCCCGCGAGCCGAGGGCCGGAGCGCTCCCTGGCTCCCACCCTGGGCAGGGGCTCACGTGTCTCCTGAGAGGGCCTGACTCCATCCCCTTGGGCTGTGGGAGCTGTCCCGGGGCAGGGAAGGATGAGGCTGGCACTGCCTGCTGCAGGGATGGGTTGTGTGCGTGTCCCTCAAAGGAGCGACTGCTCAAGCAGCTCCGCTCCCCCCGGGCTCTCCTCCCGGCCTTCTGGGTTTGCTTTGGTGGGACAGCCTGTCCCCAGGGCTGGGAGCCTCCAGGCACCCGCACTGAGGGAAACAGAGAATGTCCTGGCTGTGTCCAACGTGCTGTCGGCTTAGCAGGGGTGCCCAGGACGGGCTAACGCTCCAAATTGCTCCCGCAGATGTGGTCGGCAAGGCAGGAACAAAGGACCAAAATCCTCAGAGTGTCAGGAAAGTTCTGTGCCCCCCGGACTATCGCAAGCGCTGCATGATTGGCATGCTGGCCACGCTGCTCACTGTGCCTCTGGTTCTGTTCTGCTGCAGTTTTGTGGCGCGCAAGGTGTACAAGAACAAGGAGTAAGTCACTGATCTCCCTCCACCCTGCTCCCTTCAGAGGTTGCTCCGAGCAGTTGTGGCCTGTCTCGTGGTCAGGACTGTCCTGCAGGGCTCCAGTACCAAATGCCTCGCTTTGTTAATGAAATTCATTGACTAGTTTTTAGCTCAGTTTTACTCTTTTCCCAGGGTCATCATCAAGCTCATGGCGGCATAGTTATGCCATGGCTCAATAGAAAAATGTAAGTATTATAAAATGAAATATTTTTTATACTGTTTTGTCTTTCACAGACTGTCATCAAAAATAGGTGGGTTTGACATGACCAACAGAATAGTTTTGCTCTGCTTTTAATTCAAATGAGGAACAGAGCTGGAACCTGTTGAGAAGGGTCTCTTTCTCTTGCTTTCATAGCAAACTGCTGGGATTCTTTTATTCCAGCTCTGGGAAGGAATATAAAATCTATCAGTAGCAAATACTCCTGTAAAGTAACTGATAGAAATTAGGGATTTGGTCTATTTGCTCCCTAACCTCTGAGTTCCTTAGAGCTGCAGCTCCACATTATTTTGCAGACAGAGACCAGCTATGGACAACAGTCATGTGTCTGGCCTGGTAAAACACCTGGTTCACATGTGGGCTAATGGATCATCCTGGCACATGTTGACACTCCAAAGGCTAAAGTCTGACCTCGTCCTGCATGATTTATCTCCAGTGTGAGATGCTGAAGGATTGTACTTCTGCAAGAACCCAGTGGTTAAATGACACAAAGGAGTATCTGAGACAACTTAATGACACAGCAGCAAAATAAAGGCCAGAATTCATCTCCCACAATAGAGTACAAAAAGCAATTAAACCACTTTACATTGTTCTGTGTGTAATGGAGATAGTAACCACAAGTTTCCTGTTCATGAACTATCTCTCTGAGATAGTTTAATTTAGACAGTTCAAACATCATGAAACTTCTTCACATTTCTAGCAGGCAAACTGGAAAGGCGAGAGTTTGGATTTCTGTTGTTTTAGACTAGGAATGCTGCAGCATCCATTCTCCAGCCAGGCAAATGGCTGCCAGAGTCTGGCACTGTGGGCAGCTCAGTCTGTGGACATGTAGCTACGTAGTGAATCCAGGGGTCATGTTTACCAGTGGCAAAACTAATTTCTTAATGCTGGAGTTTGGACTTGAAAGGGAGACTTCCCATGAATGTCAACTTGTCTGATAGAATCTGTTTGTTTGTTTGAGATACACCCTAAGAATTTGATTTCCCAGCCAAGTGCTCCATGATTATACTGTGTGCACACTGCACCTCTTGGACTGAGGTGGGGCCGCTTTTGCTGTGACAGCTGGGTTGTCTTATCTGAAACCTGCACCTTGGGAGTTTCCAGGCTCCTTAACGCTCTCTGTGGTGCCAGGGGGGACCTTCTTGCTGCAGCTCAAGCTGTGCTCGCCATCAGGACCTGGTGCAAAGCCCCTGTGATGCCCTTTCTCCTTCATAGGAGGGCACCTGAACTGGTGTCATGGGGATGGTTGTCCAACACTGTGGAGCTGGGGCAAAGCAGGACAAGGAAAGGGCAAGTGCTCAGCCAGCCAGGTTTTAAAAAAAATCAGAAATGAGGAACATGTGTCTATATGGGAAGTTTTAGGCACCCTTGAGCTTCAAGGAGAGTTAATTTCTGAATGCAGGGATTCTCCAAAACACCACAAGACAATGGGAGCTGTGGCACCCTCATGTGCTGTTACACACAGGTGCCCCAGAGCACTCACCACACAGGGAACTGCAGGGCTGGAAGCACACACAGCTAAAGCCCCATTGCTCAGACCCACAGGGGTTTGCAGCATCTGAGACCAATGCAAAACCCGAAACAACCTTCATGTGCAACATCTGTGCTTTAGAACCTTTAGGATACAAATCACACTGATCTGACTGTTAAGAGTAAAAAACCCCCAAAACCAAACTCCAACCCAACCAAAAACCCCAACTGCCAGGTCAGTCAGCAGAGATAAAGCTCCAGCTTGGACGTGTCCACAGGAATGTCATACAGCCCCCAAGGCTGCCCAACAGTACAAATATTTGGCAGACATTGTCTCAGTTATCAACTAGGCAGAAGGAGATGCACAGTTGGACCCCAGGGCACCGGGATGGACAGTGGGGCCATGGGAAGGGGCTTGGATCCGCTGAGGAACAGTCCCAGCAGTGCCCAGACCTGCTTGGATGATGGGACCTTTCATCAGAGAGCCAGGAGTCTGAGTCAGGAAGACAGGGAGGAAAATTACGCTGCTTGTGGAGGAAAACCCTCAGGCACCAGCTCCGAGCTGCTACAGCAAAGATGATTTAAAGAAACAAAACTGAGGTGAAGGAGGGGGCAACCCAAGAGAGACAAATGGGCAGAGACACAAGAGCACGAGGAAGAGCAGATAACGGGGGGCCGTGGCACCAGCCAGGGGGGCTGAGACACTGTGCTCAGCCCTCTGCAAATAATCTTACATAAAAACAGGCAGGAAATAAATGATCGTGATGATCATGATCATCTGCACATTTAATATATCCCCTGTGTTTAAGGTCTGTGTTCCTTCGTCAAGGCACATCATCTGGGAAGGATGTTTGCTTTCTTTTCCTGTCACTGCAGTGGAAAAGGAGGACAGCTTGGAAAATATTAAAAGCAAGAACGGAAAATACAGAAGTTTTTTTTAATATGCTGTTTGTTTAGTTTGCTGTTTGTTTGGTGGAGGTTTTTTTGTCTTTTAAAGCAGACCCTTGGACATCAATGCACGTAACAACTCCTTTGTAAAAGGCTGTCTTTGCAAAAGAGTAGCCAATTTTGAGGCAAGACAGAAACATCTTCCCCTGGGCTGCAGCTGGAAGGCTTGAAAGTTCAAGAAATGGGATGTGACAGAGTCTGATTACCACAACTGGAATGTCATGAAGTGCAAGATGTAAGTTATCTAATAAAGTAATCAGATTATTTACACGCCATCCAGCAAAAAGGGCTGTGCGTTGGAGTTACAGGAAATTGGAATTACAGACAAAGAGTGCACGATGGACAAGTTTCATAGTGTGAACAGCCACATCAAACCAGAAACAGTGAGCACAAAGGGCCACACCAAGGAGGCCTAGCTTGCTGCTGAGGGCCCGTTTCATACAAGGACTGGCACTCAGAATATTAAATAAATTAAAAATAAAAGGGGGGAGGTGGCCTCAAAGGTTTAACTCTGCTTTTGTCACCAACATTCTCATAGTTCCTGTGTTTATTTTTCTAGAGAATTTGTAGTCAACAGAGCTTCAGTCCCTTTGATCAAGTCAGTCTTAAAAGCAGCTCAGGGCTGGGGTCAGTCTTTGAGATGCAGCACTGACTGGGGTCCAGCCAACAAAAGAACATTAGGTGCAGGCCACCCATGCAGTTTTCCATAGTGATGAGCACAAAGCCTTTAGTGCTGCAAACTGGGGGGTGTGGGGATTTTGCCACCAGCAGGCTGAGTCTCCACAGCTCTGTGGTGAAGAGGGGAACACATGGGGGACAATCCAGTCTGTAACTGTGCCCCACCCCCACGTTTCATTAGGGACACCACAGCTGCTTTTAGAGCTCCTAAACCAGCTGGCCAAAAACTACTCTTTTCTCACCCACTGCACCCTAACAGGCGAGCTGAACAGAAAATCTCCCCCTTCCTCCATTATCTCTGAGCATCAAAGAACTAAAAATAATCATTAAAAAATCATTTTGTGCCCAGACTGATTTTTTTTAAGAGCTTTGTAAGTTTACTCAACCAGTGCTATCAACACCAATTTTAACAAATATTTTCACTTCCCAAAGTGTTGTGCTAAATTAAGTGTCACATGTTATCTGCCCCCCACACAGCGTGGGGCAGCTGTTGCCATGCAAAGGGACGTGCAGGGTCAGACCCAAAGCCAGTTACCCTTTACCTTCAGAATGCTCCTGCCTTCCTCAGGGCCAGAGGTTCATCTGTCAGGTCTTGGAGTTTCTGGAGCTGAACCCTGGCTCTTGGCTCACCTGTGGATAACTCAGCTGCTGTGGAGCACAGTGAGGTTTCAGCTTGGTATCAGCAATTATGGTCTGCAGAATCCGAGCAGCATCTTCTCGGGGCCAACGGCAGACAGCAAAGGAAAAACCTGCAACAGAAACCAGTTAGATGGACAAGTTTGGGCTGTTCAAGCTAAAAAAGTAGACTAAAAATCTTTCTCACAAGGATTCCACCAGAATAAATGGCACAGGTGTTGGAATAACAGACAACGCCCTGTCCTGTGGGCTCCACAAACCACCCGTGAACGTGAGCCCTGACTTGCTTCCCAAACCACTTCTCTGTAAGAAGCGCTGAAGAACTGCACCAGCCAAGGGGTCTGCAAGTGCCAGAGTATTGTACAGCAAAGCTGTAAAATATGAAAGATTCTAGCAACCACAATAAATCCATTATTTAGGGCTTGTGAATACTCCAGTGAATCTCAGTTGCTTCAGGGCAGAATCAAACACATGGCAAACTTCTCAAAGTGCTGCTTCACAATGAGATACCAATTTGCCTGTTCCTGTTTTTGGGAGAACACGAGGTTCCAGGCTGCTGGGACAGTGCAGACTTAATCCAGCCCCCTCTGGCCCCGGCACTGGTGTGAGACAGCTTTGTCTGACCTCGGTAACTGGAGCTGGTTGTCACCAACCTGTTCAGAGGACAGTCAGCAAACAAGGCCAACTTTAGAGAAGCAGCAGCCAAGAAGGATCTGCCTCTCCCTGTCATATTTCACCACTGACAAAGGAAGGCCAAGAAGCTGGGTAAATGGAGGGGTAAAACTGAAGTATGGCCAAGGTCTTACATCCTAAGACACTTCACTTGCTGGAGTACAGACAGTTGTGCTGTGCACAGGTCTCCTTGCTAAACCTCTTTGCATTCAAACCCTCTCCCTCTGTGGCAGAACTGAACAGGCTCCATATGTCAGAGCTTCAAGTTAAAAGCTTTGTGATGAGTTGATTTTACAGATCCATTACCAGTCTGTGGGGCTGTTGTCATGAGGAGCTCAGGTGGCTTCTTGTTAAGATCAGAATCAATATGCCATTTGTCCCAGCTCCATCTGTCCCGTGACAGCATTACCTCCATTTCAAAATTAAAATTGAATCCCTTTAAGAAGCCAGACCAAAATCACCAGGGAGCAGTCACAAAAAAAAAAAAAAAAGAGAAAACAAGTTAGCCAGATTGCTGGGTATTGATCTAACAACTACCATCTTCCCAAAGTCCAGATTACACTACACAAGACTCTCTCTCTGTAAACAGCCTTTTAATTTGCTGAGTTTGATACACATGAAGAAAAACAAAAAGCCTCTTGGTGAGCAAGCTGCTGACGTCCAGGCAGAGCTGTAATCCAACATGCACAGTACATTTGGGAAACACCTTCCAGGGGATTCACGTTCGTCTCTCCATCCCCTTTCCCTGCACTTATGTAGAGGGTCCAATTCACTTCCCTGTATTTCATACAGAGCTGCTAAACTTGCAGGGGACCTGGGACCATCCCTCTTGTCCATGTGATCCCCTGTCAACACCCTCCTCTGCAAGGTGAGGCTGATAGCAAAGACCCACCAAACCCCAACCAGTTATTTATCTGTCCCCAGTGCTCTCTGAACTGCCAGAACAGTGAGAGTTGCACATCATCTCCAGAGTCATCTCAAAGCACAGTGCCTTCAGAAAGCAGGACCTGTCCTGGTGCTTCTAAAAATACCATCATTAGTATTAAGCTCTTGGGGTCAAGAGCCCAGGTGAACTGAGGAAGCAGGTGAGAGAAGCAGCATGGCAGGAATACTGACCATCACAACTGCAAAATAGAGCTCAGCTTCTTTTGGTCCTCTGACCAGCCACTGCCGAAATACCAGTTGGATTTTTTCAGGGAAAACTATCCATCCTAAGCTACAAATTAACTCCCAGTGTCTGTTGTTAGCCCTTTGCTTTCACTGATTTACGTAAAAGTGTGCAGTTAAAGGATGAGTGAGTAGGTGCAGAAACTGTATGAAGGTATTTTGGGAAACTGGAAGAAGAACCTTTTTTTCCCAAGGGATGGTGTTACAGAAGATGGTCAAACTCTGTGCTTGAGAAGAAAAGCAGACTGGCTCAAGAGGCAGTGGCCCAAAGCTAGCCTGCTCCACAGAGATCCTAACAGCTCTCTGCTTCTGTCCCACCTTCCAGGTGACAGGAACAGCAGGTGCAGGATCACTCCTCATTATCCAGTATCACACTGGGCACGCCTGTGAGGTCCCTGCTTGGGCAGAAGGAGCTCCTTCCTCCCTTGTCTCAGCTCCATGTCTTGCACTGATGCCACACAGCTCCTGGTCCTGCCAGGTTACACCTGGTGTCACTCAGGGTCACAGGTCAGTCTCTCCTCTCTCATTCCACAGTCAATACAATGTACTCATCAGCTGCTACTCCCACATGGAACATCACTGTCCCCCATTTATTCCCATTCAGTTCTCTGGTGTCAGACATCAGCTGCTGCCCCTTTTTCAGCTTGTCAGTGTTTGATCCTGTGCTGCCTCATTCCCCTCCTCTTTTATGTCCCTTTTTCTCTGCCCTGTGATCTTATAAACACAAGTACTAGGAATAATTACATTAGATTGTCTCCTTTCTAACTTCATATAATCCTCCTTTTATCCACAGGCCAAGGAAATACTTTGGAATTCAATTTCTTTCAGTGCCTCCAAGACAGGAACACAGATTTCCACATATTGGGTAAAATCTCTTGGTATTAAAATATATACAGGAGAAAAGATTTCAAAATTGTTCACAAAGCACAGGAAGGCTAGAGTCCTCAGCTGAGCCACCCACTCCAAAACCCCAATTCAGATTCCCAGGAAATATGCAGGATACCCCTTCTTTGATGTCTGTATTAACAGGAAAGGGTTTAGTTGCAATGAGTTTTCCCTGAGGAAACAGAAGAGGTGGATGGACACCGGTAACTAGTGAGAAGAGGTTCTAAAATTCTTCACCATTTCCTTAAAGTTCAGCTCAGCTCAGTTCTGTCTGCAAGGGCTGACTTTATTTGGTTAGAAATAAGTGCCACTCTGGTTGCCCAAAGGCAAAGCAGGGCTTTGGCACAGCAAGAGAAAAAAACGCAATTTTCGTGCAAGCTTGGCTGGTGTGGCCCCCCACAAGCATCCCAAGCCTGGATGACAAGCCAAAGCACAATGAGGGGGCTATGGAGAAGAAAGAGAAAAAGGAAAATGAGAGCTGAACCCAAAAAGAAATTACAAGTCTTTTGTATAATTACAAGTCCTTTTGCTTCTCCCAGGCTTCATCAAAAGAAATGTGACCAGCAGGGCGAGGGAGGGGATTCAGTCCCTCTGTTCTGCCCTGTGAGACCCCACCTGGAGCTCTCTGTCCAGCTCTGGAGCTCCCAACACAAAGAAGATGTGGAGCTGTTGGAACGAGTCCAGAGGAGGCCACAGGGATGCTCCCAGGGCTGGAGCCCCTCTGCTCTGGAGCCAGGCTGGGAGAGCTGGGGGGGTTCACCTGGAGAAGAGAAGGCTCTGAGGACACCTCATTTCACTCCACTAACTTTTCCTGGTACTGAATAATGATCAAAGAAAATGAGAGCAAAGGAGGTTTCTGAGTGAGGAGAAACTCAGAAAATCAGCTAAGGGAACTCCACATCCATGACTCAAGACTGTGGTATCTCTGCTGAGGGCAGCAGATCCCCAGGAATTATATCCCTCATCCTCTTGTGGAGCCTACAGATAGACATCAACGTTTTATTAGCTTACAAAACCTTTACTGCAATCAAATCATGGCAGTTAATGTTATTATGGGAAAACTGTACAACCTTCTTGAAGCATCTATTTAAGAAGAGGTTCAGGTCAGTTCATATATGCTGGCAGTCAGCAGCAATAAAGAAGTTTAACAGTTTAAAAAACCCAACAAGAATATTGTAGGAATGTTGCTGGCATCAGATTTAGCTGTGAGTTAGTGATTAGTTGCTGAATTTCTCCAACCTCTGGCTGGAAAGGCAATAAAGCAAACTCCCTTTTTATTGGTATGGTAAAAATTAAATGGGACATTGTGCATACGGATCATATGCATTAGTTTTCCTAGATTTAAAATCCCTTTTCTGGCTAGTTCTAGCAGAAGGAAATGTACCAAGAAGCAGCAGTTTGTGTTGAGGCCACATTTAGTGTCTCAGTCACTAAAGATGCTGTTACTGAGGTTGTCTCTGACTTTATAGCCAGGAATACTAGGAAGTGCAGCAGTCCTTCCTGCAGCTTCCCTTCCCTCTAGTGGAAAACTAACCCCCTGCACTTAAAATTACCCCAGCCATCCCCAAACCTTCTCTTTTGCTGCAGGAACTGCAGCTTTCTAGCAAGTTGTGCACAGTAGTTGACCTGCTGATTTAGTTTTGAGGGGTTTTCAAGTAGGTGGTACAACAATAAAATTTCACAAGAAAACTATGAAGTATCTAAAATGTGTAGTATGATGTTATTTTCTATCTCAAATATTGCCAGCACATAGCTTAAGGAAGAAATGTTTTTGCCAACCATCATAGAAGAAAAAAATTAAAATGAAAATAAAGTTAATCTAAACAAGCCAGCATATTTCTAGCAAGAAAGCAAGAAATCACAGTTCATCTCTGCTTCTAAAGCCAAGCTGGTTGTATCAAAGAGGGGTGGTATCTTTTTCCAGCTCTCAACAGATGTGTCTTAACTTATAAATGAACAAAAAAAATACCACACATGGAAAGTTTTCCACAGATTAGAAAAATACATAAAGAGACAGACAGATAGGTATGGATGCACTTGCCTGTGTATGTTTGCATTGAAAGGGAGGAGGGATGCAGAGTGTGTAAACTTTTTCTTATTTAGCTTTCTGTTCCCAAAGCAGCTATTTTCACAATCTGTCATTCACTTCTTCATTAATGTCCCATATATAAAACATTTTGACTCTGTTTTATAGGAATACAAAGATCTCAGAAAGCTGTACTTTTTAATGTTCATCACTTTAGTGCTGCAAAGCTACACAAACAACCTTCTCTCTCCTGATCCTTTGGTAAACATCCCTGAGGACAGGTAGAGTTATTTGGGAAATGCTTGGCTTCATCTGGGTAATGGATTATTATATTTAGTGCTATAAATGTACATTGCTTCAAGCTTCATGGGCACAGCCTTGATTTGTTGTTCACTGCATGGATGCCCGTGTGAATTAAAACAATGTTTGTGAAGCAGCTGAACAGTTTAGACCTTGGAGACTGAAATTCCGGGGGGGGAGGGAACAGGAGGAGGAGGAGGAGGAGGAGAAGGAGGAAGAGGAGGAGGAGGAGGAGGAGGAGGAGGAGGAGGAGGAGGAGAAAAGATTTAATGCCAAGAATAAAGGGAAGATGTTGCACATATCAATAAATCTGGGAGGAAATGCTGTAGGTTGAATATGATCTTCTGCAGACAATATTCAGCAGCAGAAAGCCTCAAAGTCACCCTTGTGAGAAGCTGACACTCAGAGATGACTGGATGATGTGGAGTTCTTGTAGTCAATATGAGTAACAACATTAGATTAAAGCCTAAAAAAATAAATGTCATCATATTTGTGTAAAATAGTCACCACACATCTGTCTACATGTATTGAATTAGAGTTATTTCATTATTAAATGAATAAAACATCTCAAAACATCATCAAATGCCTTGATTTTCAAACTGCTGTTATTATAAATCACAGCTATAAAAAAACAGAGACCAGGTTTGGTGACGACTGATGTAAAGATTTCTTGGGCATACATTGTGTTTCTTCGAGCTGCCTGTAAAACTCTACCACCAATTCTGTCACCCCCTTGTGAGGAACCTTTAGGGCTCTTCACAGGAAAAAGAACGTCATGGCCTGTGCTCCCACCCTCCAGGCACGATCTCAAGACAGGGACAACGAAACAGTTTAATTCAGGAGATTTAAAACACAGTGAGACTCATCTCTGTTCATCAGCCTTTTTCACTGTTTTTGATAAATACTCATTTTTAAGTTGCAACAATATGTCAAATTCTCAAAAAGCAAAGCAAGTTTTGTGGTACAAGATGTTTTATTTTACACACCTCTTCAGGTGTCTCACTCAAAAGAGAAGGATCATGTATCCTGTTGACATCCTGTTGATATTCTGACCTCCTTTACATTCATATTCTGGCAGTTGAACTCTTTCAGACTTGATTTTCTTTCGAAAAAGGAAATTGGTTTTGTGCAATCATGAACATGGCAGGGCTTTATATTTTTGTTTTCCATACTTCTTAAATAGATTCAGATATTTTTGATGCTTTCTGAACTGTAATAGTTCCAAAAAACAGATTCCAAAACCAGTTGGATTTGGCCCAACTTCTGAAGCAGAAAGCAGTTGCTTGTCTTCCAGTTAATTCAACTTCAAAAGAAACTGAGAAAACAGATGGTGAAGTGGGAATTCTGACATACGGAGCAGACAAAACTGCCACCACAAATGGTAAATTCTGCTTGGAACTATGGCCTTGATTTGAAAAGGTAGATTTAATCTTTGCTCTGTGTCAAGGACTAGCTTGAATAAGCCTAAAATAAAATAAAATAAAATAAAATATTTTGAGGAACTTTGAGAGATCATGCAGAGAAATTCAAATATTGTTTCCTAGTAAAATAAGTTCTGTAGTGATTATCATGCTGCCATTTAAAACAAAGCTAGGAATGAACAAATAATATCTTGCTAGCACTGAATGCCCATCCTACCTGTACTTAACTAGGTACTGTGTCAATAACATATCCTAAATATGAAAGACTGCATACATAAGAAATAATGCATTACTTTTGCTTATTTATTTGAACAAACTGATCCAATTACTATTCTAATGAGTACTCACAGAAGAAGTGATGTACCAACCTCCAGGTCTCTTACACAACGTACAGAAATGTCTGGATATTTAGTAAAGTTATATACGTACCAGAAGTATTGTATACTACACCTGTCTTCAAATGTCATTTAATTACAGAATATCTCTCTACAGTCACAGACACCAGGAGTAATCACTCAACGCTTTGCCTCACAATGTATCAGTCTTAATTGCAGTGAGATTAGAGCAAATCAACACTGTGTGAATGGCAAGAATTTGCACATGAATAGTTGAATATGTTCCACACAATAATGGACAAAATTTGCCTTTATTGGGAAGAAAGCAGAGATGGAGAAGTGCAGTATTTGGTTTTTACCCAGCTATAAACAGGATATTGAGAAGCTGTAACAACTTCCCTCTTTTACAGGACACAAGTGCTGGGACAGCCAACAGTGCACACCCATGAAGGGATCTTAAGGACATTCCTTTCTGTCTTAACACAGAATGGGCAGCAAAATGCTGGCATTTTCCCATTCATCTGAAATGTGTTCCTCTCCTTTTTCTCCTTGAACACACTGTCTGTGGTTTGCAGACCTCACTGTTTGGTCTATCAAGCCTCTCTCAGCCCATCACTAATGGCACAACTACCAAAATAGAGATGTCAGCATCACTACCCCAGGAATTAACCCAGCCCTACTTTGATGGTGCACAGGAACATAGAATGGTTTGGGTTGGAAGGGACATTTGAAGGCCATCTAGTCCAACACCCTGAAGTGAGCAGGGACATCTTCAACTAGACCAGGTTGCTCAGAGCCTGAGCTGGAATGTCTCCAGGAATGCCAGGGTTTCACCACCCACAGCATAAAAAAAGGTTTTTATATCTAATTTGAATCTACCCTCTTTTAGGTAAAAGCATTATCACTTGGTCCTGTCACAACAGGCCCCAATAAAAAACTCTGTCCCCATCTTTCTCACAAGCCCCCTTTAAGAACTGAAAAGCCGCAATCGGGTCTCCCCAGATCCTTCTCTTCTCCAGGTGAACACCTCCAGCCCTCCCAGCCTGGCTCCAGAGCAGAGGGGCTCCATCCCTCAGAGCATTTTTGTGCCTGCTCCGGACCTGCTCCAGCAGGTCCATGTCCTCGCTGTGCTGAGGACCCCAGAGCGGGATGAGCTCCAGGGGGGTCTCACCAGGGAGGAACAGCGGGGCAGGATCACCACCCTCAGGGTGCTGGACACACTCCTTTGGACTCAGTCCAGGGTAAGGTTGGCTTTCTGGGCACTGAGAGCATATGGCCACGGCACGTCCAGCCTCTCATCCACCAGCACCCCTGAGTCCTTCTCACCAGGAAGATCCACCTTCTCACCACTTGATCCCTTCATCCCCCAGCCTGCAGGCTCAGCCCTGGGTGGGACTGTGTGGTAGTCCTCGGACAGAGCTGCCTGCTGGGATGTGCTCCCTCCCCAGGAAGGCAGATCCTCACCCTGAGCTCCATCCCCACACAACCACCCCCCGGCCATGAGGTCACAGCAGGGCCCTGTGGTTCCACACCAGCCAGGACAACATAACTCAGGCCCTGACCTTGACTGCGGTTGCAGCAGCGGTGTCAGGACAGGGGTGTCAGGACAGCGGTGCCAGGACAGGGGTGTCAGGACAGTGGCAGCAGCAGTAGCTGCCGGACGGTGGGAGGGCGAGGGGCCATGGCCCTTGCTCTCCGCCTCTTCCTCCTCCTCCTCCTGGCAGTGGCCCTGCACGCCAGGGCTGCCCAGGCTGCTCCGGTGCCAGCGCGGGGAGCAGGTGAGCCGGCGGCCTGGGGCACCTTTCCCGGCCAGCGGGCTCTTCTCCCCGGGAAGGGTCTGGGATGGTTTTCCCCAGGGCTTTAGCCAGGGTTTCCTGGGTGCGGAGAGAGCCCCAAAGGGTCTTTGGCTGCTCCAGCCGCTCCCCCAGGGATGTTGCACAGGGCCTGGAACGAGTGTGCAGAGCGGCCAGGAGCCAGCCCAGAGCTGCCCAGGCCCCTCTGCAGCTCTGGCCATGTCCATTGACATCTGGATCCCACGGGGCTCCCCGAGCCCCTGCAGTGCCACAGTTCTCTGAGGCAGGAGGGGATCCCAGCATGCCATGGAAACGGTTCCCATCTCTGTTGGCTTCTAGATGAGGGTGCTGAGGAAGATTCCCCCGCAGCTTGGACGGATTATGGTTTGGATATCTTGGGACCTACTGGAGGTAAGTTCTCAACAACTCTTTCCTTGAAAGAATAATCCCTTTCAATGTGGCAAGAGCTCATTCATGTGCCATTTTCCTTAAGACCCTCTCAAGGTTGCTGGATTGTGGCAATCATGGCCGACTCTTTGCTCAGGCCCAAGAGGGATCCCACAGGATCCCTGTCAGGGGGAGCTTTTAATCTTCTTTCCCTGGAGATGCCAGTTGCTCCCTCCGTGTGGACACGGAGAAGGGCAGAGAGGGAAGGGGCCGGGCTCAGGGCTGTGCCCGGGGGGCTGTGCCTGGCGCGGCTCCTTTGCCGGCCCCTCGGAGCCGGAGGTGCTCCCGCTGCGGCTGCCAAGCCATGGCCCTCGCTGGGGCTGAGTTTGGAGCTGGGGCAGCTCCAGGGAGTCCCTGGTGCCCTGACAGCTCTGCGTGGGGCTCCTTTGGTGCCAGCGAGGGGCCACTGCTGGCCTGTGGGAGCTCTGCCCCTGCTCCTGAGGGGAGGGCAGAGATGAGGGCCCTGCAGGGATCCCGTTGCCCAGTTACACTCCCTGCCCCTCCGGCCTGAGGGAGAGTCTGGAACTGGGTCACGGGAGCTCTTCTGTCCTGCCCTTTTTGCGGCCAAGCCTGGGGGTGACGGTGATCAGGAACCCGGAGTGGGGCCCAGGACTGAGCCTCCGGAAGGTCGTGTGGGTACGTTGTGGCTTTTCCCCCTGGGAGAGCTGCCAGCTCAGAGCCCAAAGCTGGGCCAGCCGGGCGCCTCTGCAGGGGCCAGGACAGAGACCTGCCCGTGTGTGCCCTGTCCCTGCGGGATCCCCTCACCCCCACTGTACCTCAGGGCTGCCCGTGCAGAGCCCCAGGGATGACACAAGTGTCTCTGGCTGTTGAGTTACAGGGGTGTCCGCAGGGAGGACTTTTCCAGCTCCTGTGCTGGTTGCTCCGCACTGGTCCAGCTCATATGGCATGAGTGAGTAGTCTGTCTCTGCTGACCTCACAGGCTGAGCTCCAGTTTTCTCTAATCCGTTCATGTCAAATGGAACTGCTTCCCATTCAGGTCCTCCAACAGGCAAGAACCAACCTCCAGGAGAAAAGAAATCCCAGGAGGCAATGGAACTTCTGGACAAGATGCTGAGTGAACTGGAGAAACAGCGAGGTGGGTCCTTTCCCTCAGCCTGAGCCGTGAGACCCATCAGCCGGGGGCTTTAGATCCAAGTGTGGACAGGCAGTGGCTGCACAGCGGGAAGGGATCCATCGCAGCCTCGCTGCCCCGCTGCTGCTTTCCCACCTTGCGGGGCTGTTTCCCCGCCTGGTCTGGCCGCAGTTTCTCCCCAGCCTCTGCAGGAAGGCCTTGAGCCTGAGCCCCAAATGCACCATCGGCCCTGCAGACCAGGAGATCCCCTGCAATTGCCTGGTCTGGTCTCCCGGCAGCTCCGGTGTGGCGGCTGTTTGGAGGAGGGAGTGCCCTGACCCAGCCCCAAAAGCCTGGCTGTTTCCCTGGACCTTTCCCATGTCTTTTATAAGCATTGCCTCCTTAAGATGCCACTTCCCTTATGGAGAACAGCTCCACCTGATCCAGATGTCCCTCTTGCTTTCTCCAGAGATGGACCGAGAGGCTGTGCTAAAAGCAGTGGTTCCAAAAGAAATAAACGACTCTTTGCCAGAGTCTCCTGAAGGAAGGAAGGCGATGCCAGGCACTAGCAAGCCGGGTAAGCTGAAAGCATGACAGGTTGGAGGCATCTGGAGCATGTTCTGCAGCCCCTGGGAAACGGGACTCTGGCCCCAAGGTCCCTCCCGCTGCAGCTGCTCCCAGAGCTGGCCCTGAGTCTTGAGAGGCCCAAGGCACCAGAGCAGCCCAGAGCGGGATCCCTCCCGCGAGCCGAGGGCCGGAGCGCTCCCTGGCTCCCACCCTGGGCAGAGGCTCACGTGTCTCCTGAGAGGGCCTGACTCCGTCCCCTTGGGCTGTGGGAGCTGTCCCAGGGCAGGGAAGGATGAGGCTGGCACTGCCTGCTGCAGGGATGGGTTGTGTGCGTGTCCCTCAAAGGAGCGACTGCTCAAGCAGCTCCGCTCCCCCCGGGCTCTCCTCCCGGCCTTCTGGGTTTGCTTTGGTGGGACAGCCTGTCCCCAGGGCTGGGAGCCTCCAGGCACCTGCACTGAGGGAAACAGAGAATGTCCTGGCTGTGTCCAACGTGCTGTCGGCTTAGCAGGGGTGCCCAGGACGGGCTAACGCTCCAAATTGCTCCCGCAGATGTGGTCGGCAAGGCAGGAACAAAGGACCAAAATCCCCAGAGCGTCAGGAGAGTTCTGTGCCCCCAGGACGTGCGCAAGCACTGCATGGTGGGCACAGTGGTGGTACTGTTCACTGTGCCTCTGGCCATGATCTTGTGCTATGTTGGGATCCGGTGGTGGATTGACAGCAAAGGGTAAGTTGATTTTCCCCCTCACAGCCTCCTATAGTATCTCCTCGTATCCACGGAACATTCCCAGCCTGGCTGCTGTGGAGCGGCCAGTTAGTCCTTGGTCAAAGAACTCTGCTGAGGGTTCTGCTGCTGTCCAGTGCTGTCCTGGCCTCTCAGCTGCTGGGCCTCTCCTGGGGAGCCCGCTGGGACTGGAGCCAGTGCTGGCTCCAAGTGAGCCTGCGTGGCCAAGAGCAGCCCCAGCAGGACGGGCAGAGGCAAAGCAAGGTGGGGAGGAGAAGGAGCGGGGACGAGATTGCCCTTGGAAGGCAGACGTGCCCTGGCGCCCGCTCCTGCCCAGGGCCCCTGCCCAGAGCCATCCCCCTGCTCGCTGGGGCCTTGAGGGGCAGGTGTCCACCGGGGCCAAGGTGTGCCAGCAGCTCCCCCGTGCTGCTGAGCCTTGCCAGCTCTGGGCCCTGCTGGGCAGCAGAGTCCCTGTGTGCCCCCTGCAGCTGGGCCTCAGCCACCTCCTCTCTCCACAGGCACCCAAAACACCAGCCAGGACTGCGCCGCTCCCCTTCACCTCCAGAGAGCCCCAGGAACGTCCATTTGGACACGTCTCGGAGAGGGGCTCAACACCAGCAGCCCCACAGAAAACTGGAGCCCCAGCCCTCCGTACCTCCCCCACGCCCTCCCCCAGTTCCCCAGCCACGGAGGCAGGACCTGCCTGACATCCCCCTGCCTCCTCCTCCTCCTCCTCCTCCACCTCCCCCGAGCCTGCTGACCTAGTCCTCCAGCCAGGACTGAAAGGGACTTGGGCCCACCAACAGCTTTGGGCATCTGTTCTTCTGTACAAATAGTATGTGTTACCCATAAGCCAGGTTCAGTTTCCATATTGAAGACCTTCAACAGGAAGGGCTGAAGACTCCTCCCTTGCCCTGGATTCCTTTGCTACTTTCATTTTTGTACAGCTGGGTGCTGGCTGAGTCTCCTCAAAGAACTTTATTTGCAATAGTTGAAGAACAGGAGGAAAAGAACAGCAGTCTCCCTTCTGTCTGCAAAAAAACAGCTCAGCAGAAATTAAAATGCCAATGGAATAAAAATATGACTGTCATGAAACACTTTGCTGATGGATAAAAGCTTCAACATTCCAAGGTGTATTCCATGAACAAGAGAACACATGGATCCCTGTGTGCCATGCCCACATCCACCGCTGCCTTCAGGCATGGGGTTGGTAAATCTCCTTCAGACAAACACAATGAGAGCTCCTGAATTTTGCACAGGAATCTGAAAAGCACATAAAAGCTGAGGAGGATCCAAATCTTGAAACGATTCAGCTTGGTGCTCCTTTCACACCTACACCAGCTCAGGACCCAAATCCCAACAGCCAGTCTTCCACTTCAGCCCTCAGATCACAGGAGCTGTAGATATACCTGTTGGACACCTACCAGGCTGGGCTGCATCCAAACTGCAACACTTCTGTTTTAAACACAGCTGTGAGGAAATAAAAGGCTGTGGGCAGTGTGTCACACCTTCCTGCACGCTCACCCTGCAGGCAGGAGACCTGTGTCTATGTCTTCCCCAAGGCCTTGCTGGACCTGCATCTTCTGACCCCAGGAGCGAGACTGGGCAAACCACCAGGGCTGGACATGAGGTAGAGCACAGGGACATCTTCTGCTCTTTCTGTTGAACCTCCACCACTGTGAAAGGAGTGTGAGACTTCCTGAGCTAAAGAGGAAAAAAGAGTCTTAAAATCTGCCATGGTTTATTAAAAGTGCATGAAGAGTCTCAGCAAGCAGTGAACAGGACACACAGTCCCCGCTCGATGGCAGAACTGAAACCATCAGCTCCTCACTCACAGCTCCTCTCAGGCAAAGGCTCGGGGCTGTCAATCCTCAGCAGTGCCCCAAAACCTCAGAATAACAAGGAGTAGGGGACACCCCCACTCTTGGTGTCACCTTACCCCGCACAGCGCCCTGCCCAGCATGGCATTTGGGGGGACTGTGCACTAAGGTGTCCAACTTGCCAAGGAAACTGATTCTGATTATCCAGGGATTTCAGGTTTTAGATGTCATGGGAACTAACACAAAATGCATCTCAAAACCAAGACTGAAGCCTTCACCACCTTCCTTGCATCTGCTCTTTACAGTCACTGCACCTCCATTCCTTCACCTGTACACACAAACTTACTAATCTCTGGTATTTAGGAATATCCAGGAGAAAAAGCGTTCTAAAAAGGAAAAACCTGTATCATGCGTGTTTATCCTGAGAACCTATAGTCTAATTTACAGCAGCAATTAAGGTGGCATCAATGTTGCAGAAAGAAAACACTTTTCTGAAGTAATGTAGATACACACTCTTAAGAGGAGTCAACACCTTGTAGCAGAGGCTCAGATCACATCTGCTCCTTACAGCCTGCACAGGAACTTCTGCCAAAATCATCAGCTAGAGAAACAGAATGCCAGGAGTAAAACTGACTGAAGCACTACAAGCCAAATTCTGGTCCCACTTATCCTATTGTGAATTTCCAATTTTCCCCCTCCATTTACTTCAAAATTTGTTCATAAAAAAGAAATATTTACCCTATGGGCACCAATAAATAAACTTGAAAGCAGTAGATTTTTCTTTTCCAATTACTGTAGGAGAGCCTTTAAACTGTTGCAGATGCTGAATGACTAAGAAATGTCAAATACAACACCTGGTTACTGAGAACTGCAGCTGTTGCCTCTGCAGACTACATAACACATCATTTCTTCCCTTTAAATAGTTTATGCCAAGACAAAGACCACAGTCTAAGGTAATATCACTCAGAATAAAAACCGAGTTGCAATTAGGTCAGGCCTTTTGTTTACCCCTCTGGTTTCCCATCATCTCCACAGCAAGAAGGGTTCCAGAGACTAGTTCTTGTCTGGTTTTAACAAAGATATTTTCCTTACTTTAGAAGCACCTGAAACTCTTTCCTGTAGCCAGTCAATATGCTCTTCATGTCCCTAAGCTATAGAACACCTTTCCAGCCTTTGGCACAGTTTCTCAGCAGTACCTCCACACTCCTGGATGCACACCTGAAATCCTGCCTGTGCAAGCACTAAATGAAGCCATGCTGGAGGCAGGAGCAGGACTCCAGGGCACACTGGGATGTTCATTTTCCCTTCTTTGTCTCACCGCACACACAGAGCACTCGCAGTACACCAGACCCAGCAAACAAAAAGACAACACCCAACATTTCTGGAGTTGTGAGTAACTTCAAGAACACGCCAGGAACATCACTGCTCACTAATGTTATTGTAACTCTGCACTGAAGGTCCTCGTGAAAGCAACCATTTCAGAGCCAACCATTTTTAAAGGTTCGATAACATCACAGTATGGCTTTGTTGGAAAGGGTTTGGAAAACAAATTTTAGGTACTTAGCACTACATTTTCACTTTTCTCCTTAACAGTAGGACAGAGTCTGGAAGGAATAAAATATATTTTTTACTGCAATAAAGTGATCTTTCTGGCAAGATGAGTATCTTCCACAGCCCCACAGTTCTGGCTGCCTCTCTGCACTGACCAACAACTTGCCACACAAATGAGACCAGATTATTGATATCCTGGAATGCCAGACAGAAATGCAAACTGTGCTGATCCTCAGTCCTATGAGACACCTATGAACCATGGAATAAAATATAAGTATGGTTAACTTAATCTCAAGTCTATAAATGTAGTTTATATCTCTTAACTAACCCCATGACTACCTAATACAATTTAAAACATTATTCCATCAACGAGTTGCCAAACAAGCTAAAGTGTGAGCATGGCACCTTTTAGCCTCTTATAATAAAAATATCCAGTTAAGTGGATATTAAAAAGCAGCATTTTAATACACTTCTAATTTCCACCTATTCCCACAGCACTGTAGAAAGAGTCATTTTGCTCAGATCCTGCTTTCCCATCAGCTCTTTCTAAAACTGGGACTCCTTCAAGACAGTTTCATGCTCAAGTGCACTTTCAGAACTGGGAACAACTTAATAAAGAAAAAGTCCTCGATTCCTTGATAAAATGCTCCTGTCTCTCTAAGCAGCTTTATAGAGTAAGTCAAGGAACGGGTAAATCTTGTCTGGGTCAGGAGTAAAATCTTTGTCTTGCTATAGCTGCGAGTAACATAAGAGACATTGCAATTACACTGTGACAGACAGGCTTTTGTGTACCTCTGATATCAGAATCATGGACAAAAAGGTAAAGTGTGGGGCAATTCACAGCTTAATTTTAAAGAAAAGCAGGCCAAGGGAAAGGAAAGTTTTCTTTTGCCAAACACAGCCCCCTTGTCACAGAGGGGCTGAATTGACAGAGTTTTCTCTGGTCCAACTGCTTTCACACTTGTCTCGTGTTTAAAAGTCTTGGGGCAGGTGGTCGTTTTTTAAGTAAACATGATGCATGACCCAATTACAGTCAGAGCTTTTCCTGAAAAATCAAACAAAATCCAAGAGTCAAAGGTTTGGGGTATTTTGCTGGTATCAAGAATCTGCCTTTTCTCAGAGACGAAACTTTGGTGAAGGTGAACTGATCTCATTCTGTCATTCTCATGTCCCTGTGGCAGTGATAACACAGAAAGCCAAAGATTTGCCGTGCCATTATGCCCTTTGCTCGTTCAAACCAGAAGCCCTCAGATGAACAAAAAGGAATTCAACAGAGCCCCAAATGTTCCCCACTATTCCCAGTGATGCCGCTCTTCCATCCAGGAACACCACCAAGACACCCAACTGGAAGCCATAGGTGCTAAGCACAATTTACACTGACAGGTTTATAGCCTGTAAAGATTCTGGCAGCTTTTAAATCAATTAGGTCCATTTGGTAAACATTTTTACAATGAAACTAGTCAGGCCAAAATAAGTTTAGATCGTTGCATTGCCTAAACTCTGGGCCCTTGATGCTTTAGCTCGTGTTTGGGGTCAGTGGTTTGATGTGAGTGGGTTTCCACAGTATCTGCTAGAAACATTCAAGGTTTATAGCTTTGTCTTTCCTGCCTCTCTCTGGTGCCACATTACCGGAACATTTTGACCCAAAGGCAATTTCTTGCATTAACAACAATACCAGACTATGAAAAACTCAAGTTCTATAGGTAAACATGGCTATGAGAGTGAATAAGGAATATATATGCATCTGATCACTCCTCAAGTTGATAAAAAATACATTACAAGTTATGCATCTCTTCAAACAGGAGGAAAATGGGACCCAGACCTCGTTCACCACTGTGCCCTGTCTGGGCTGTTAATGGGGTCTGTTTGCACCACCCCGACTGTGCCACCATATTCAGACCTTGGGCACAGCTGGTGCCGCTGTCACCTGTGGCACTCTGGTGGAGGAGCCCTGCTCGTAGCTGCACTCAACAACACAGGTCCTACTCCACAGCCAAGAAGAGATTAAAATCACTTTGGAAAGCTCGGCCATCTGAACCAGTCTAACACTTACTCATCTCTATCACAGAAGACTTAAAAAACACATACCAATATCATAAAGTCACCACATCTACAGAGATGAGGAAGCCTGAGTGAACAGAAAGATGATTGTCTTTTAAGCACGTTAGTTTTGTTAATTTAGTGGAACCACTCAGTTACTTGTCAGACTGGATTCTGCTATCCTATCGCTTTTGCTCGCGTTAAAGAGGAACCAGAGGTACATTAGTTATCAAGTTAGAAACAAACTTGGAACTCAGGCTCGGCTGGAATCCTTTTCCCGACAGACAGACGGAGCAGGGTCGCACCTGCCCGCTCCGCCTGAAGCCCTTTTCCCGACAGACAAAGCCGAACGCGGCTCCCGCAGAGGGGCGAGCCCGGAGCTCCGCGTGGGAACAGCCCGGGCCCTCTCCCGTCCCGCCCCGTCGCGGAGCTGTGCGGGGCTGTGCGGGGCTGAGCGGAGCCGGGTGGGGCTGAGCGGGGCCAGGCGGGGCCGGGTGGGGCTGAACGGGGCCGGGCGGGGCTGAACGGGGCCAGGCGGAGCTGTGCGGGGCCGGGCGGGGCTGAGCGATGCTGAGCGGGGCCGAGGGGGCCGGGCGGGGCTGAGCGGGGCCGGGCGGAGCTGTGCGGGGCCGGGCGGGGCCGAGCGGGGCTGTGCGGGGCGGGCTCGGCCGGGCTCGGGATGCTCGGGGAGCGCGATGGAGCCGGCTGAGGGCTGGGACCCCTACGGGCGGCCGGCCCGGCGCACGCAGTGGCTGGTGAGCGCCCTCGCCTACCACTACGGGCTGGACCGCGGCGTGGAGAACGAGATCGTGGTGCTGGCCACCGGGCTGGACCAGTACCTGCAGGAGATCTTCCACCACCTGGACTGCGCCGGGGCCGGCCGCATCCCCGGCGAGGATTTCCGCACGCTGTGCCAGGTGCTGGGGCTGGAGGAGGCGGCGGAGCCCGAGGAGTGCGCGGGGCTGTGGGACGGGCTGGCGGCCGGGCTCACCTTCCGGCAGTTCCACGCGCGGCTCTGCGGGCTCTTCAGCACCCGGGCGGGCGGGGCCGAGCCGCGCCTGCCGCTGGGCCGGGACAGCGAGCACATCGAGACCCAGATCCGGCTGCGCAGCCCCCGCCGCCGCCGCCGCGGGCACCCCCCGGCCGGGCGGGCGGGCCCGGAGCGGCGGCCGGCGGGGCCCTGCTCCCCGGAGTGCTACGAGGAGATCGTGGCGCTGGAGCAGGCCGAGGACCGCATCGCCAAGCTGGAGGAGGAGAACGGCAGCCTGCGGGAGCTGGTGGAGGACATGCGGGCCGCCCTGCAGAGCAGCGATGCGCGCTGCCTGGCGCTGCAGGTGAGTGCGGCCGCTCCCGCTCCCCTCGCGGAGGGGTGTCAGGCAAAACTCCGTTTGCCCATCAGGAAAAGGATCCCAGCCGAGCCTGAGCTCCAAGTGTGTTTCTGACTTCATAACTAACTTATCTCTGGTTCCTCTTTAACGCGAGCGAAACGACAGCACCGCAGAATCCAGTCTGACAAGTAACGCTTGTGAACAAGTGACTGGTTCAGTCTATTAAGAAAGATGCTGCTCTCTGAAATGCAGTGCTAATAAGCCCTGTGCCCCCAGTGTAATGGATAAAAGGAGTATGGCATAGACCGAGGTTGGTCTTTCATCCTCGGCATTAATTTTTAGCAAAGTTTGGTTATGTGGAGGTTTTAAGGACAAATGTTGCATTTTCACCAGTGTGACATTGTATATGGTTAAGGGATAAGCTGAAAAGCACCCTGCTAAAAGTGTAGGGGACTTCAGGTGTGTAATACCACTCCTCAAGTGCACATGCACGGGCAGTTATATACTGGTTATGCATCATTACAGGGCTTTTTCCTAAAGTCAGAAAGAACTTTTGGGTTCTTACCTATACAAGCACATGCAGTGTCTCAGTTATAAGTGCCTTGGAGACATTAGAAGTGTGTTTTGTTCAGAGTGTGGTCACGAGAGTTCAGAGCTGGAGCCAGTTCTGCAGACAGGCTGATGAATAGTCTCTGGCTCCTCTGCAGAGCCCCATTAATTCTGGGGCTGGTTCCTGGTGGTTCTGCTGTACTGGCCGTACATACTTAGCAGCAGTTAAATTACTCTGGCATGAAATAGCATGGAACAGGCAAAGCAGTGAAGGGCAGAGTTCCCTAGTTGTTCTGATCACGTCAGATTTCCCACTAACACAGCACTCACAGAACTCTGCTCCACGTGTGACACTGCAATTTCCTTGAGCTGGCTGTGCCTCCTCACAATGTCCAGCATGGCAGGTCAAAGCCACTTCTACATTTTCATCTGAAAAGAGAAAGGAAATTAAAAGCAAACACGAAGTCATCAGTCAGGGAACCCAGAAAGAATCAGAAGGCCATAGATGAGAGCTCGAGAACTCCCCCAGCTCGCTTCTACTGAACTCAGTTCTACAACGAACACTTTGACTTAACTGGAAATATTTCTTTCAGAACACTACTTGCCTTCTGAGGACAGACCATAGTAATGACTTTAAAGCTATACAGACAGTTGTGCAATAACCTAATAACAAATAGTTTGAAAATTAAATTTACAGATACATATTAAAAACTACTTTCCAGAGAATGTTTCCTTGTCTCTCTATTTCACAAAGGTAAGTAGCTTATTAGTTGCTGATCAGCTATATGTGATTGAAAAAAACCCAAAAAACTACAATCCAGAGATTTCAGTCTTGATAAAATGTCAGCTGCTTTGGACACAATGATTTCTCCTGCTTTCTGCTCCTGGTCGTTGTAGGTGGGACTGCGGAAGAGCCATGCGAACCACAGGGAAGAGGGGACCTGTTCCATGGGGAGTAAGAGACCATTACCACAGAACCACTCCCAGAGCAAGTGCCTCCAAAGTGTCCTGAAGGAAATGGAGCTCATCCGGAGCTCCAGGGATGGGCAAATCGAAGAAGCGATCAGGTTCAACCAGGAGCTGGAAAGGGAGCTGAGGAGCTCCCAGGAAGCCCTGGTCAGTCTGGAGGACTGCAACCGTAACCTGAAGAGGGAACAGGCAGAGATGAGGAGGAAGGTGGAAGAGGCGAGACACGCCGTCCTGAACAGCCTTGGCAAAGTGAGGGAGCTGGAAGTGAAAGCCAACGAGGTGCCACGTCTGCAAACACACATCCAGCAGCTGGAATCGGAACTGCAGCACTACAGGTAAGTCTGAGTCCATCAAAAGTGCCTATAAAATCACAAAGTTAGTTTGAAAATCACTGGTTGGGGCTTATTAAATGTCTCCAGGTACATCTTGTAAAGTCTAGCCAGAGGGAAATTAGAAGCTGCTTGTCCATTTTCTTGGTAGGGATCCATAAGAGAGCTGGCAGCGTTCAGGGGGAGGTAGGCCAAAGTAAGGGTGCTGATCTGCAGAGAGCTGAAGTTACTCCTCAAACACACAGCAACAGGACTCAGTGATGTCTCAAAAGGACATCATAATGCTTCAAGAAAGCCCAAAACAAATTGCTGACACTCCTTCAGAAACCATTTCCAACACACTTCTTTTTTTCACCCTATTTCCTGCTCATTAGGTCACATCCAAAGCCAGCTGTAAGCAGATGGCTGACACTCCATGTCTTGGGAAAGCTCTTCAACTTGTCATAGGAATTGGGGGAAAGCACACAGGGCCAACTTTTGGCCAGTGGTTTTAAACTCTGCTGTCTTCACTGCTGCTTCTCTGACAGAATAGGTAATACTCCAGAAGAGAGAAGCTGAAACTTTCCTGAATCCACAAAATAATATAGAGGGAATCTCAAACAAAAATACATTATCCAACTAAACTCCACTTTTGTAATAACATAAATAAATGTTTCCAAAAGTCAGAAAGTTGGTCATGAATTTAATAGTTCACTGGTTTTGTTGCTTTTTGTCTCAGACGAAACTTGGACTCACTGATGGTTATTAAGTGTGCTAGGCTTTTCTGCCCAAGTTTCAAATTGACCTATGGATTAACATCTAATGTAAATTTTCACTGACCCAAAGCAAAGGCAATATTTATATATATTTTTACTAACGCTAGTATTTTAATACATTGTCTATTCTGAACTCCTTGTCTCTTCTTAAACTTACACTTCCTCTGTTTGCTTATAAGAAGAGTTCATAGTGAGTTATTTGTGGCATCGTAGCTATTGTACTGTTTTATGAAGTGAGGAAATTCTAAAAATAACCGTTTTATCCAGTGTCTTTCTTTAAGCATTGTGTATGTTAATACCTGTGTGGTTGCAGAAGATAAAAGCATTTATTTAAACATCTGTAGGATTTAAAAAACACTATGAGGGCACGTAATGTCCAAGGTGACTGTCAGGGATATCTAGATAAATGAGAAAACTCTTAATGTTAGGGAGGATCACACTACTTGTCTAGTCTCATGTTCTCCCTGGCATGAGCACCAAAGACTTCTTGTCCTGCAGAATTGCTTTTCCCAAGTATGATGAAGGATAAAAGAATCCCCTTTAACAGGTAGAGATGAATGAGTTGAAGGCAAAAAGGAATGTCAGCTGGGACTTGCAGAGCAGGAACTTTATGGGTTACATCAAAACATACACTGTGAGTTTAAAAATGTAAATTACATGCTCCTTGTCAGATAACCTTAATTTGTAATATTTATTTTTAAATTGCATGCTAATTTAAAGGGAGTGTAAAGCTCAGGAATGGTGCTGGACTGACCACTGGGGAACTACACCCCTTTTTAATCCCAGGGTACATTGACCAGGCCAGTTCCCACCCTTTCAGATTCCCTTTTGACCACAAAGCACTTCCATCTCCCCATCCATGTAATACAGCTCTTGGATCCAGCACTTTCAGAGGCACTTAATGAGACTGTGGCTTGCATGCCTGTGGTCATATGCACAGTAACTGGAGTGCCATCATTCCTCACATTGCACGGGTGGCACAGAGGTGTTTCATTTCGGTGGTGCAGAGCTCAGGGTTGCTGTGGGGCAGGACACCAGCTGTCCCTGCCCCACACAGCCTCTGGCACCAAGGCTTGTCCCACTCCCTTGCCCTGCTCACACTCGTGCTGCTCACCCCACAAACTCCTCCTGCTCCCAGGGAGTCCCCTCCTGTCTGCAGAGATCCAGACCCGCGGTGCAGCCCGGGTGAGGTGCTGGGAGTGCTGCTGAGGGGGAGCTGCTGAGTTGGCCGAGGTGTGGAGATGGAGGGAGAGCTGCTGTGTCCCCCGACTGTCCCTGGTGTTATGGCAGCGTTATCCAGGTCAGTGTGTGCTGAAGTTGGTACTCCAGTGAGCTTTCTCCATTGCCAGGTGCCACACAGAGTCTGGGAGCAGGATCTAGGCTTGGCAAGAAGTAGTGCTGCGAGGTAGCAGTGGAGAGAAGGGGATGGGGATTTGAGTATCCTGCAGAGAGCATTTAAGATTGCAGGGGTGTCTCCTGAGAATTCACCTTAACTGGCTTGTTCTGCCACAGGTTTGCTCCAGCTAAAGGCTCATTCCTTATAGAGAGGATCATGTTTGAGTCCAGTCTATGAACTTTACATGCTGCTCCTATTTATAGTTCCATATTATTAAAGGAAATTCAGTGTCTGAATACAGAAGGGTTTAGAAAGTCAGGCAAGTCCCATTCTTTTGCAGTGATGCCCAGGGAGTTATTCTCATTTTGTACTGAGGCACTTGATTTCATTTTCCCAGGTATAGTTCTTTTCAATTGTTCTTACTGAAGCTCAGCAGTTGCCTTTATGGATTATTTCTCCAGTTTCTCAGGATGCTATTGGGACTAACCTCCAAACTGCTCATTCCCCCCCAGTTTGGAGTCCATTGCACACTTGTAATTTCTCCTTCAAAAGCTGGGAGCCCAAATGAACACACTGGTGAGGTCCCAGGCCAGATTCTGGTGACCTTCCCTTGATAGACTCTATCTGAGGACAAATCATTACCAGCTGTTCCCTAAATTCCCTTTTTTTTGCACTAAGTTTTGCTCCAGCTCCAGGGGACACCATCCATGTATTCTAATATAGTCTTATGACTTATAAGTATTGTTTATAGGAATGCCACATATAACAATGTTACTACAATTAAAATGTCACATCTACTCCTTCTTTTTATCCATTCAGCCATTTTCCCTGTCAGAAAAGGAAATTAGATTGGTTTGACATGAATTGTTCTTGCCAAATATAAGTTGGCTCTGTTTTCTATACTACATTGTAGGTGGCTTAAAAATTGATCACTTAATAAAGTTTATGGATTCTTTTTCTCTTTAACAGCATTGGAGAGAATAAAAGAATTTAACAACCTTTTTTTTTTATCTCAGTGTAATAAATAAAAAGAAAGGTCATTTAGAATTGAAATACACTTCATAATAGAGACGTTCACAGAGGGTTTATGTTGCTGCATTAATCAGCAGCGGAGTAATTACATAGGTCAGTGGAAAGGGTCATAAAATACCAGAAATGCTTCCCGTATGCATGGTCTGTCTCCCGAATTACTTAATTATCCATCAGCATTTATATGTGTTAATGAGTAGGAATCCTTTATGCATGGAATGCAGAGGCTTGTTTCCTCCCCTCATATTCTCCTATAAATATCAAGATTGAGGCCTCTGGCATAATTTTCTCCATTTATTTATTTCATCAGTGTTAAATTTTTTTAAAAACTTATGCTTTAGGTTATCTTACTTTGGAAATAGTTCTACTTTTCTTTCAGGAGACAGTGTCCTGATCTTTTCAATAATTTCTCAGGTTGTCATTTATTCTGTAAAATATAACAGGATGGACCAAATCAATAATCCAAGAACAGGAGAGGAATATAGAAATATTCCTAACTGGTACAGAATCAGATTAAATGAAGAAAGAAAAACCCTAGGAAGGAAACACTAATGCACAAAAGAAGGTGTCTATAGCAGGTTATTTCCAGTTGGAATGATAATGCATGCTTTATACTTAGGCATTCTAGAACTGTTCTATTTTAAAAATTAGACAGTAAATAAAAAAAATCTGGACTATTTCTGCTTGACTATTGTCATCAATACCAATTATTTGCTGTTTGTGAGGTGAAACGTGGCAAGTTGTTTCGGGTGGCACAAAACTTGAATGGAGGCAGTGGGTGTTCATGTGCTGGATCACACAAAAGACTGGACAGACCTGCAGATGATAAATATGTCCTTGGCCAAGAGCAGTGACAGGCAGGGAGCAGGGACTGGTGGCAGTAGGAATGAGGACAGTCAGGGAACTGAGCTCATGCAGAGTGAAATGAAATGTTGCTTTGCAGAACCTCATCTGTAAAAGTGCTCAGATTGTTTGGGATGAACTCATGTCATCTCATTTTATGCTTGTACAGGTTATTGTTTTCTACTTAGGACTGTGAGAAGTTATGTATTGCATAGAAGTCTGCCCAAAAAACCACAGAACTTCAAGTTTTTAAAGAAGTTAATAGTAACAGGTGAATATGTTATCATCATCTGAAGCTTAGACTACTGGCATGTCTCATAGTAGAATTGTAAGCTAAGCAAGCAAATCAGATTACTCTCATTGGGAACACTTTAAGGAACTTTAAACACTTTAAAGTCTGATTTCCCAAAAAGGGATAATGGAGGATATTGTTACATATGATAGAGAGAACGGTACAGAGCAATTTAACTTGGCATTGAAGAAAATGTGTAGCATCTCTTTCTATGGAAGGGGTAGTTTTATTTTAAATGCAAGTCTCTCAGTGCTTCCCATAATAACAGCAAACCCTTTACTTCAAATCCATTCGAATGAATGCATTTATCCCCAAGGAAGCCTGTACTTGTGTGCTGTGCCATTGGAAGTGTAGCCAGTTCTCTGGCCCTTTTCTGTGCTGGGCTCTTAGTTACACAGTGTTTATTCTTGGGAGGCTTTCCCTGCCTTCTCCCTAAATCCTCCTTTTATCTGCCTGGCCTTATTTGCTGTGTGGGAGTAAATCACTGGAGCACAATGGCAGTGCCACACACGGGGCACTGCCCGTTCCCGGTGTCCAGGCTGCTCCCACAGCCCTGTTCCTCAGCAGCCCTGGCACGCCCTTCCTGGGGAGGGAGAGGTGAAGGTTCAGAGCAGCCCTGCAGGGACAGAGCACAGTCCCAGCCAGGGAGTTGTTCTGTGCTCTCCTGCACAGCTGCCTGTTAAAGCTGTCTCCTCCCCCCTTCTGTGCAGAATTTGCATCATTCTGACCCCTCCTGTACCAGAGAGGTTATTTTCTCCCCAGAGGGTGTGTATTCAGTGTTTCTGCAGCCTTGGATTAGTGCCTGGACGTTCAGCCAGCAGCTTGATGGCCCTGCAGTGACAGCTGTGCACCTCGCTCCTTGCTCTGGCTGCCCTGGCTTTAGATAGTCTTTCCCCAAGAAAATACGCACTTACTGCACAAACTTTCTAGGTGATCAACATATTATCTATCTCGACTTAGCCAGCCAAATAGAAAGATTAATTTCGTACACAAACATAACTTTAAAGAAAAAAGTTACTCCCACACCCCTTTCAAACCCAAGGACTGGACTCCCCATCAAAGGCTGGGCCCCTTGGAAAGCGCATCCCCCACAGCAGTCACTGCCTCCCTGTCCCTGCAAGACCCGGCAGCAGGCACGGCCTGGGCCATCCCCAGCCCTCACTGCACCCTCTGCCTTGCAGCACCTCTCCCCTCCAGCCCCAGCAGGGTGGCACTTGCTGCCCAGGCCCTTGTGCCTGGCCGTCCCATGGCTGGGGACAGGCCACCAGTGCCCGTGCTGCTGCTGGAGCAGGGCAGAGAGCTCAGAGCTGCATTAACCCCCGTGCCACCCTGGGACAGACCCTGGCACTCCAGAGCCCCCTGCACGGAGATACAGGCACAGCAGAGTGGCAGTGGAGGTACCAGCTTGGACAAGACCAGGGTCTGCATCCCTCTGGACCCAAAGCCAGCTCCCAGCAGTGCAGGAGAGCTGCTTAAAGCAATTATTTATCACCAAGAAAAACACACCACTAGGCCAAGAGTCTGTAGCCTCCTGTCACACCAAGTGTCACAGCTCAGGATAAACCTCCCTGGGGACAGTTCCCTGTTGGCTGCACAGCCACACACTGGTCCTCTCCTTGGTTCTTAAGCAAACCTGACACATTTGTAGCCCCTTCTGTGCTCAAGAGCACCTGCAGGAAGGGGCCTTGCCCAGAGCACTCCGGTTTTCCCACTCCATGTGACCGAGCTGTGCTCTGCTCATACACTCTGAGATCAGAGCTGCTGGATCCATCAGCATTCCTTTGCTTCTAGGAGTAACAGGAACATACTGGGCAATAAATCTACTGCATGGAAGTTGGCCAGACCTCCCTAACAGAGGCTTTGAAGGGCCAGGTGCATTTTTAAAATTTATTTTTTCTTCAGGTCAGTTTTATGTAAGACCAAGTAGTAATATGTAACCTCAAAGTGTAACCTGTGGTTTAAACGTGGGGTATTTATGTTTTATCTCCCTGGATGTCACAGATATTGACAAAAATCCAAAGTAAAACCACCAGGGCAAGATCCTGAGAGGACCAGAGTAGTGACAAGTGCTTCAATCAGGCACTTAAACACACACATTGTATAAAGTAGTTAAGGACTCCACTGAGCTCCTCCAGAGAGAAAATTAAAACAACTCAACCACTCGTATCTCATGTGGGTTTAGCACACATCATTTTTGTGTCCTTTCACATAAGTGACTCTGCAAACCAAGCACTGCTGATCATCACTCAGGCACAGGCAGAGAATTCTGCATTCTTTTAAGCTTTTTTTTCTGCTGGAGGAATAAAAGGGAAGAAATTCAGTTTTTTATTTTCTTCATAAAACTTGAAAATCACTTCATGAAAATGAGAAGTTCTACTAAAGAAATAGGAAGCGATTATTCACTTTTTGCTCTTCATCTCACTTTCCTTCAGAATACAAACCAGACAAGGTAGTTTGTAAGATATATGCTGACGACCCAAGTTTTCAAACAGATTAAACTAATTTGTCTTGCTAAAATAGTCTGCTCTCAGAATATGGAAGGATTAATGATCTGCAGGAGAGGAGGCCTTATCTCTTGAATACATCCCAAAACAGACAATGATGTAACAAGATGAGTGAAGTCACCCTTTGTTTGAGAAAAATTAGTGGATGTCAAGCAAAACAAAACCCAAATTCAACAAAAAGCCTTTTAAATTTATTTACTGGGGGGAAAAAAAGGATGGAATCATGAAATCTGGACCAGTGCACTCAAACCTGTCCTTTGATTTGCAGGTAATATGTTCTGTCTCAGCAGCTTGCTCCAAACAGGTGTCTGATAGAGTAGACCACCCAGAGAAGGGAATACCAGATGCACAGGCAACTATTCTACTTCATCATAACTTCTGTTCTCAAAGAGCAGCTCTATGTAATATAAACACTAAATCATCTGGAGATCTGGGAAAATATTTAGAAAGTAAATTAATTGACTCCATGACTTTGCTTGGGAACTTGACATAATACAAACCCATAGCCAAGCAACGTTCTTAAACCCCATCCCCAGGATAGCACAACCAAGATCAAAAGACTTTAAATACCATCATGTTCCTTAGGAACTGCCAGGAACTGAGGGAGACAGGCAGTATTTAAAACTGCCTGGACTCTGAGCAGGTTGGGGGGTGAGCTGATAAATGTCACTGAGGTGAGGAAATACAGTAAAGGCAATTTCTGTACTTTTAGTGACATGGTTATTTAGCACTCCTGCAAATATTTGTTCATTTTACTGCTCCCCAGAGTCTGGATTCCTGTTCAATCACTGCCCATGTTTACTGTACTTTCTCTTCCCTTCATTCTCCAGTGTATTTTTTCAACTTTATCAGCATCTCATCTCCCTGCTTAGCAGACTGATTAAAATCCAGATTGGTCTTTGCCTCTCTCATGAGTGGTTTATGGTATTCTCTTTGTGATACCTGGCATTTCCCTGGCACTCTGTATCTCAGCTGTCCAGAGCTACAGCCACTGAAGCAGCCCAAGGAAAACTGTAGTCACAACCTAAGGATAATACTGCCCTCAGACCAGAGAAACAGCTGGAAAATAATGCCCTGAACCATGAGTAAACCTGATTAAATGCATGTGATCCTAAAGATTCGCATTCTGAGATAATCCCAAATTGGATTTGCAATTGGAAATTCAAACACGGACTGAGATTTGGGGGGAAGAGGGGAAGGAGGGCAGGGGGAGGAGCTGGTCAAAGTATTTGCTTAGATCCATTATAGAGAAGAGATATCCAGCTGGCAGCAGGGTTGGAACTACATGGTCTTTAAGGTCCCTTCCAACCCAAACCACTCTGTAATTCTATGATATTTTCACAGTTCCGGATGTGAAACTATCTGTGTGCTCCAGTCAAGCAACCTGAAAGTTGTGAATTACATCAAGAGACTGGCTTTAGTTCAGAGACCATCTTTTATCTTTGAAAAAAGGAATTCTGTATACATTTTTATAGCTTTTCATAATGCCCATCTGAAAATCTGGCAAATTCTGATAAAAGTGAATAAATATCCCTTCAAGGATCACAAAGGTGCAGCTCAGCTTTAGAGAAAACAGCATGGGCTGAAGCTTGACAATTATTGCAGGTATCTGTATCCCAGGGTGCTGCCTGTGTTCTGTTCACCATTTCACATTGGAAAGTACTCTATAAAACAGAAATGGTTGGTCAATAAGTGCCAGATATCAGCTCTGAGCACAAGACGTCTTTAGAAATTCACTTCTGTGTAACAAGTAACCTCAGCCTTCACAGCATCGTTCTTAAAACCACGTGAAAAATGAGGTGTAGAGGCTGTGATTGACTGGGTGTTGCAGTCCCTCCTTGTTTGGGGAGAAAAATATTCTCTGAAGGGTGTCTGAGCTTCAAGTGCTAATTGCCATCACAGCACACATTGTCCATTCCAGGAGCAGAGGTGCCGAGGGTTTTAGGGATCAGATTTCAGTGGGAAGCGCCCAAACCTTTCAGTGAATGTCCAGAATGAAAATCAGGCCCTGTGCTTTGTTTGGTAAAGAGTCTCTGTTCACAGCAGAGTGTTTCAGGGAAGGTTCATGATATCCCATTAATCATAACACTAAAATTTCTGCTATTCACAGCACATCTGCTCTGCTTCTGCTCTCTGTACTCGACCCCATCACACGTCCTTGGCATTCATTTATGTAACATGAAAGTATGGGGAGATCAGCCAGGTTTAAAGCACTGCACTGGCAGGTTTTTGCTGAGCTCCAGGTACAGTATTGTCACAGTCCTGAAGCTGGTAGGTCTAAGGGGCACTGCTTACAGAAAATTACACAACAGAAATAGGAGCCATGCTTATGAAAACTGCAGGAAAAGAGGTTATGTCCCCACTTCTGTGGCAGCAAACGGGAGAAGGTGGCATTTCCAGCAGGACTCCTGCAGGTGGGGGTACCCCTGTATTTTGGGTGCATCGGGGGGGTCACCCAGGGAGCCCAGTCTGGCCCTGCACCAGCACAGCACCCTGAGCACCCAGAGGGCACAGCACAAACACCTCCCTGGGGTGAACTCACCCTGCACAGCACGGGCACGCCCTGGGAGGCACAGAGCACAGTCTGTGCTGCAGGACAGAGTGCATCCAGGGGCTGTTTATAGTGCTCTGGTTCAGTGACCTGACAGATAATAAATGAGGTAAACAGGGGGGCTGCTCACACCTATAGCTCTGCTCTGGTTTCATGTAGACCCAGGCAAAGTACTCAGGTCATCCTCCAGAAGTGTAGTTTGGGAACTGTTTAAACTAGTTGCATATTTATTTAGGTTACATCAGGCAAGATTTCACATAGACAAAAATAAAAGGAAAAGCAGAAAAATGGTGGCATTTTATTTCGATGCTTTCTTGATGAATTGTTTTGATTTTTTCTATCTGAATGACATTAATAAATCAGATTTCAAAAGATCACTTTCAGACACACAGAATCAATACAATGAAATATTTCATTTTGGTTCCATGTTGAGGAGACAGTTTCCTTAGATGAAAAATACTTTTTCCTCAGATTTCTAAGTCAACCAAACAAAACCAACCAACCAAACAAAAACCCAAAAACCCAAAACCAACTAAACAAAAATTTGAACTATTATAAGCAAAAGTTAGAAGAGAAGCTGGTCCTTATTCTGAAAGATCTGTTTCCATTAATGAATCTACATGGGTTTGCCTAATTTCCAAAATTATCCACATTTCCAAGAGACAATTCCCTCAGCAGAGGAAAAAGAATAAGAAAACCAAAAGTAAGAATGCTCTTAGCTTATACTGTCAGCAAGAATGTGGCTGTGCTTCTGGGGCCTGGCTGGGATGTGATGGGTTCTTCAGGAGAAGTCTTCCAGCTGTGAAATATTCCCAGCCCTGGCAGGATATTCCTGGGTAAATGCACTACAAAAGACCTTCCAGTGCAGCCAGGGCTTGGTATTTTTCAGAAAAGTTATGATTAATCTCAGAACTACGTTTATTCTTGTGCTGTCTGTCTTACTCTTGCTACTTTTCCCTCTGTCCCATTGTTCCCTGCCTGCTTTGCTCTCTTTGGTTTGGGTTTTTTCGGTCATCATGATTTACAGTTTCCAAATGATGCTTCAAATGCATTTAAAAATAGGAATCTTTAAAAAGGAAATAAGTTTAAGGCTTTTTAGGTAAATACTATGCACTATATGAATGATCTAAGCTCGGAATTCATATCAAAAAAATCATCATTAAGGATCAAAGATCCTGAGAGTTCTGAGGTGTTTAGACCTGTACTTTACATAATTCAGAGGAACTGTCAATCTCTAAGGATTGGTACTTCTTGTGAAGTATTAAAAGTCACTTATATTTAAATTGCAGCTCTCCAACCTTATCAGTTAATGCTCTGCTTCTGCAAACAGCAATGTCTTGCATCAAACAAGGCTTTTCTTCTAGTTAGGGTATAGGTTGTTTATAATTAAATTATCTCTTTATTAAATTATATTCTTTTTAGAACAGAAAATTATTAATGCTGGAAAGGTTACAATTATTTCTTCCTCTTCCAAGCAGAGTGAGCTTTTCCATGGCAGGCTCCCATGGACTAGATAAATTCATGGAGCTCTGCTTTGTGAACGAGTGCAGAAGTCACCAGCAGGTAATTGATGCTTTGCTGCCTCGTGCTCAAGTCAAAACTTTAATTCTATTGATCTGCATTCACCTGTCATTATATATAGAAGCAAACAGCAAACAAGCTCTAAACAAAGCAATGGCTCCATTGCAGAGTCCACAAAGACACCCCAGTTTATCTGTGAGTGCCTGCAGGGCAGAGCTGAACCTCCATCCTTCCCTTCCCGGGGCTCGGGGAAGAAAGGAAAGGCCGTGGGGAGCAGGAGGGGGAAGAAAGAGCAGTTCTGCTCCTTACCCTAAAAAAGGAGCTGTCAAAGCATCACCTTCCTTCCTCCTCCCTGCCTCGCAGCCCTCTGCGGGCCAGGCAGGAGAGCTTTCAGTGGAGCGGGGGGTGAGTGCTGGAGCTGCCCAGGCTGTGCGGAGCAGAGCGGGCTGTGCGGAGGGGAGAGGGGCAGCTCTGGGGATCCTGCCCGTCCCTGGGCCCGGGGGACACAGAGACCCCTCCTCCGGCAGCTCTGACCTGCCCGGGGGGGCCTGCGTGGAACCGGGAATGGCAGCGCCTGGATGTCCGTCGGTGCTCCAGGGGAACAGGACCCTCGGGATGAGGATCCGAGCTGTCCTCATCGGGGTCAGAGCCCTGGCTCACACCCAGCGGTAGTGCTGCCCCAGGAGGGGCTGCTTGGACTCAGCTCCGGGCTGGAGGGAGCGGGGTGGCATCTCCAAAGGCAGGACGGGCTGAGCCGGGAGGGCTGAAGGACAGACAGACACCAGGGACTGTGCTCTTCCAAAGGCAGGGTTATGGAGCATCCAAGGACAGACAGACACCAGGGACTGTGCCCTTCCAAAGGCAGGGTTATGGAGCATCCAAGGACAGACAGACACCAGGGACTGTGCCTTCCAAAGGCAGGGTTATGGAGCATCCAAGGACAGACAGACACCAGGGACTGTGGCCTTCCAAAGGCAGGGTTATGGAGCATCCAAGGACAGACAGACACCAGGGACTGTGGCCTTCCAAAGGCAGGGTTATGGAGCATCCAAGGACAGACAGACACCAGGGACTGTGCTCTTCCAAAGGCAGCATGGGGTGAGCTGGGAGGGCTGAAGGACAGACAGACACCAGGGACTGTGCCCTTCCAAAGGCTGGGTTATGGAGCATCCACGAGTTCAACCTGCAGAAGCCCCAGTTCACTTTCAGCTGATCCTCCTGCTCTCCTTCTTCGCCTTTTCCCCCCAGAATCTCAGTCTGTGTTTGAATTTCCAGTTTGGGATTATCTCACAACACAAATCTTTAAGATCTGATGCATTTATTTTTGATGAAGTTAAGCAAACCAAGGCTTTTGAATTTTGGTTTGTGTTTTAACCAAGCTTAAAATGAAGCAACTCTTCAGTAACACAAGTCCTCCCAGGACCCTGGGAACATGTGCTGCTTTGCCATGCTTTGCAAAAATGCATATTTTTTTTCCATTTTTTCCATTACTTTATAAGTGAAACTGTAAACCCGTGATCTGTCCCAGAATATAACTTATAAAGTGCCAAGTCAGTGCTATAAAACAGGTGTAAAGAAGTTTATGTGGCTTAGATTGTGCATCCTTAAATTTAAAGGGCCTTCTCTCCCTTCTTGATTAAACAAATGGAAAAAAACTTGGTGGATGATGTGCATCATATATGTATTATGGATTTTATATTTAAAATATTAATCCATGATATATCAGGATGTTTGTGTCTCATTAAACGCACTGCAGAAGAGACCATCATTCAGAGGTGAGTTTGAATTAATCTCTGGAATTAAAAGCAGGAAAGTTCCAGCTCACTAATTTGATTCATGTCTCCACTAAAAATGCATTTGAATCACAAAGCTTGGATTCAGATCAGAATATCCACTGAGGGGGAGCTGGACATGTAACTTTGATTTTATCCTAATTCCAACCATGACTGGTAGACTGGAAACATATTTTCTTGGGGCTGTATTTTATTTGGGGAAATAGGCTTTATATCACATGGTAAGGAAAGCTACAATAATGCGATTATAATTTGATTTTTAGGTAAAATACAAATGAAAATAAAATTTTAAAATTACTCAATTAGTCAAGGTGTGAAAAAACCAAGATCAGCTGTGAAGAATTGCAGAATAATCTTAGGACAGTGAGTGACCACATAAATGAGAACTGATGCATTTTAGGGTCAGGGCAGGAAATGAAACCAAACCCAGTCTCAAACAGCACTTCCAGCTTCAGTGGAACAGACACAGTGATGAACTCAGAGCTTATAACTGCTGAAGAATTATACCTTTGAGCTGTGTAACTCTAGGAATGTATCATCTGTTCAGTTGTTAAGTTGCAGGGAGGAAAGGAAATATAAAATATTAACATTATTACAAAATGAACAGAGAACAATACAAAGAAAATAATTACACACATTCACAGAACACCTATATCAGAAAAAGGAGATCATGAGCCTTTCACCTAAAACAATTAAACTGGAAGAGGCATAGAAAAGGCAACAAGTGTGAAAAAAGGCACGTGCAGATGTGAAAGAGAGGGAGTTGAGGAGAGAGGTGAAACGGATCTGCAAAATTTTCCTGAAGAAGATGGATGGGGAAGAACTGTTCAGTCTCTCAGTGCAGGAACTCTGACTCAGCACATGAGAGCAGGAGGCAGGTTCAAAGCAGACAAAAAAGTGACTCTTACCCAGTGGGTCCCCCAAGCCATGGAGCAGCTTCCTGCAAGGTGCTTGGCTCCAGGAAAGGTTACAGCTTTAAGGGAGCAGCTCAAATACCAGTTAAAAACACCTCTTAGCAGGTAAGAAATACAAAGGTGGAATCTCCACCTGAGTCACCATGGGAATGACTGCAATCCTGCAGAGTGCCAGGGAAGGGCTCGGGATGCCCAGGTACATGAACAGCAGGGGAAATGCTTCTGTGTGTTGGCTTTGAGCTCTCCATGTACAAAAAATGACAAAATAGGGGTTTGACTGTAGAAGTGGTTTCCTCTGCAGGAATCCCAGGCTGCTGCTCTGAGAAGCAGGCTTGTGTCACATCTGCCACTGCAGAGGACCCATGATCTGAGCTCAGCTCTAACTCAGACTTCAGACCAGATCTTAGGATGCTTTTCCTTCACACCAGTTTCCCCTTCTAAAACACTATTATCATGACCACAGCAGTAGGCAGCTGTTGCCCACATTACTTACTGATTCTACAATTCCCTTCAGATAGAAAAACATGACCTACAAGCTTGGAGATGCTGTCGAATTCTTTTGCAGCAACCACCTCGTTTAGATGCATAAATATCACTGATACCTGGAGATTAGAGGGGTTTAAAATGGATTAACTGTGACTCTGCTAAGAAGAACCTCTGAGCTACAGAGATAAACATCAGCCAGAGTTTGGGAAAACCTCTGAACCCTCCAGTGCAGCGTGAGAGCCAAACTCTGAACTCAGCTCCAGACAAAACTCCCCCCTCTCAGCAGCCTCACTCAGGATTTCTTGCCCACCCCTCCAATGAGTAGAATACAGGATTAGATAGCTGAAGAGTCCAACCAAAATCTAGTCTGACAAAAGCCTGCACAAGTCCCTGCCTTTAGGTCAGGCTTTGCCATCCCAGACGCTGCCCAGGGATCCCATTGTCCAGCCTCCAACCGCTTCATTCATTCCCATTCAGCCCCCTGGGCTTTCCTGCTGGGCTGGGAACCAGCACAGCCATTCAATGGAGATGTCAGGTTTTGTGTAACAGACAGCCAGGCCAATATTGCAAGGAGCCTTTTTATCCCTTTGTGCCCACAGCAAAATTTAATCTGAAAAGCCAGGCTTAGTGTTTCTGACATGCTGGCACAGCAAATATTTCCCCACATAATTGTAAAAGATCATTTGTCAGAGTACTGGCCCAGTGGTTACCAACACAGCTGAGATCTGGGGGCAAGCAGAGCATTTCCAAAATACTGTGTGTTTATCAGAAAGAAAGTATGGACTTTAATATTTCCATTCATTTGCCCTTCGTGCTGGTTGAGGTCAGTTGGTATTTGTCTGTTCACATTTTCTCACTTCAAGTTGCTTGGTATGTGCATATATATGGAATATTAAAGATTCTGTTCAATAATGCAGAGGGCTGTGTGATACCTGTGTGATACCATTCCCCATGTGTGAGGCAAGTGCCTCACCTATATCTGCCCATAAAGGCATGTTAAACTTGGTTTCTCACGCTCTGTTGGGCCTGTCAGGGAGAGAAAATTGTGTTCTGGAACCCTGGAAAGAGGGATTTTTCTCATTTCTAGTCCAGGTAGTCCTGAGATAGAAACACAACATTATATCTCCTTGAAAAAAAGGAAAGAAGTATTAGTGGGGAATCCTCTTTTCCCTTCAAAGCCCTGCAAGGATATAAGAACAGCCTGACTGTACCAGTGGAAGAGAACCAGGCAGGGAAGCTGGGCTGTAAAACACAAAGCTTAAGCAGATTACATGGCACGAGTTATTAACTGCATGGCATTGCATTATTCACTTCAAACATGAGCAAAGCCCTCCTCCCAAACTTACACCAGCAGCATTGCTTTGGGATACAAAGAGCTGGATTTCCAACAGTGCTGCTGCTCCCACAGAGTGGGCTTTTGTTAGTACATATCCTACAACCCTCCAGCTGCACCATTAGACTTACCTCAACCATTGGAATAACTCAAATTGTCCCCAGAACAATTTAAATGGTTTAAATGGTCAGATGAGAAAGTAACTTCGTGAAATAGATCTTATTACTTTGTTCTGTGCAACTGTGGCCCAGGACTTATGTATGTTTTGAACTCTGACATTCATATCTGTTATTTCAGAAGTCTGTTATTATAGGGGTTACTCTGTCCTTGCCAGAACCAAAGATATAAAATACAGGCTATATCCTAAATATTTTAGTCCTAGATAAATGTGTATGTGATAAAGGAGCATGATGAAATTACCTGTTTAGATTATTAAGAAAAATCTCATTGAAAAATCTATTCACATCAATGTATGTGTCTTGGAGAAGACTGTGTGCTATGAATTCTAGAGAACTCCATCATGAATATCAAATACAGACAATTTAAAAAGCAAACGATGATTTAGAAGAGTTACACTTGGACTAGATGATGGCTGTAGGTGTATTCCAACAGAACTATCCTATTCTACAAGGAGAATTTGTCAGTTTTTTAAGCATTTTAAGCACTGTAGTTTCCCCTTTCAGGAAATTTAGTTTTTAAAAATAAACCCTGCTTAATCAGATTTTGAAGTTTCAGGTCTAATCCCCACCAGGGGACAGGGAAGTTTTCCTGTAAGGTCTGCTTTGTGCTTTTGACTTAAGAGACTTTTCTCCCATTATTATAGGTGCTATGCTGGCAAATAAGTATAAAAACATAAACCTATAAATGGTAAAAAGTTGCAGGCACTGAATCCTTGGAAAGCTTCTAATGTCTAGAAAGTGAGTATCTTTTGAGCTGGCATCTCATGAGTGTGTTAAGACTTTTCAGCTTAGATTTTCTCCTGTAATAATGTAGTACCATGAGCAGTCCATGAGAGCAGCACTGAACAGGGCAGCACCAGCAGAACTCGTTCAAAATCCAGGTTTCTTCACAGAAACCAAAACCCCCAGAACAAAGGCTGTTCTGGAAGCAAAACTTTGTCTGCCGAGATGCAGTATTTCCAATTCAGTGGACCATAGCGAGAGACTAGGAGAGCTTGGAAATAGTAAAGACAATTCCTTCTTTAATCTTCTGTGAGACCTCTGGGACCTTTTGATGCACTGGACTTCAGTATAGTGTACTTATATTCCAGAGCCAGGAGTGGAGGTGGCCTGTCCAACAGGAACTCAGCAGGAATTACAGCTGGGGACCCCCAGAATGTCCCAGGCTGGACCTGCAGTGTGCAGAGAGAGCCAACAGTGAGTGAGAATGGGCACTCCCCACAACTTAACCACAGCAACATCATTCTCCATGGGGAGGAATAATGCTGTCAAAATTAATAATACAGCCTTGTGAAATGGGGAAAATGTTTAAATACTCCGATAAGCTTTTACATATCTATAAGGATAAGATTTTATATGTCAATTAAAACACTACAGAAGTCCTTATCTATAGTCTGTGTGTGAAAACATCAAAATACTGATTATTGGAACCTGGCAAAAGATTGCTCAAGACTTGTTTTGTGTCTGTCTTTCTTTTTGTGAAGCACCCACTATAGCTCCCTGTCAGAGACAGGACAGTGGGCAAGATGAAACTCTAAGCATATTGTTCCTAATTTCTTCTTATATCCATTTAAAGGTCAATATATTTTTGTAAGCCTTACATTTTGTTTGGATTTCTGTAGCTTGTATGGACTGGTGATGTAACATCATGAGTCATACTCAAACCAGGCTCTGAGCAGCTTAAATCAATCCACTGATATCACTTTCATGATATCAAATTTGAGTTCTACATGATGAAGTTCCAACTTGTGGGCTTATCTCCATTTAAGAAGATACAGAAATTTGATTGCCACTTTTATTACAGGAGCAACTGAAAATTCCAATAATAATTGGCTCCTCATTCAGCTTTATAAGCAACCTCTGCTTCGGGTCACTTCTGAAATTCTGAAATTCAACCCAGACCTTCAGGAAAATGTATTTGCTATTTTACAATGCATTAAAAACTGGCCCAAGATAATTGTCACATCAGTTTGGGGTTCTCTGTAAACATTTGATCCCCAATTTAACTGTCACAGGACAGGATGGTGGGTAAACAGGGACATATTTGCTGTCAGTGTGTTCACAAATGCTCAAATGTTTAGGGAGTGGTTACATCACACTACAGTCATGTCTCTAGGTTTAGCACTGTACAGGGAATCCTCATTCTTTCTGCAACTTGGTCTAAATGTTTTGGTTTTTTACATAGGCTGCTGAAAGATGGGAAAACAATCCATTTCTTTGAAGCAGTAGCACGAGCAGAATGGAGATAAAACCCTACTGGATCTGCCAGCTTTTGAGCCAAAAGAATGAGACAGCAACAGAACTCAATTCCAGTTTCCCAAGGCCAGAGGTGTTGTTGCCCCCTCTGAGTTATCCAGGGAATCACAGGGGTTTTAGCACGACTGAGTCACAGAGACCCTGTCACAGCAGCAGCACAACCTCAGCATTTCATGAGCCACTGTGGCACTGGGGACTCTCCTCCCTGGCTTTGGAAAACAAATCCAGTTCACTGCAGGAGTTACAGACACCAGAATTTCAAATGTGATGAGTAGGGCTGTGCTGAGTTCCCAGGGAAGGGCAGATCCAGGGAACAATCCTGCACTGTCCCCATCTGTAAAAACAGGTTAGTCCCAGTCAGCAGCACTCACAGTGAAGAAGCTGCTCTTGTGCTCCAGCCCAGCTCTCAGACCCACATGTAGGCATCAATTCCATAGGGAAAGGTAGAATATACATTCACTGAACAGCAGCAGACTGGCAACGCCAAATCACACGTGGCCAGAAGAAACTATTTCCTAGAACCTTGCTCAGTGTAGGTAGGAAAATCCAGCAACTGAAACATGTCCACAGAATCCCATTGCCTGGACCCCATTAAAAGGCTGCCTTTGGAATAAAGGCAGGCCTGGAAGTTGTGCTCTGGGCTGGGATCTTGCTAAGCCCTTTCCCAAACAACAGTGATACACACTGAAATAACCTTTGATCCTTCATGGCCTTTCTGAGAACTGGAGCAAACAGTGGGCTTAAGGGATACTGGGAATTGTATGCATGGCATTATGTCTAATTCCTAAATTCCCGTGATTCTGTAAGTGTATTTAAATAACAGTGTTTAAAGCAGGTGCCATCTCACACAAGATGCTCTCTGTCATCACTGGTGCGGAGCTGGAGGCTGCTCGAGGCAGTGGGGCATGAGGAGGTTTAACAGTCATCTGAAGCACATCTGCCTATGGCATATCCTGTCTGTCTGCTGCTAATGAAGGGTTGGGTCTTAACTGGAGATCTGGGAACAATCTGGCATTTTAAACAAATGCTTCTGCTAGAAAACCAAATGTATGCACTGGTTGGGGTTTTTTTACTGGCTTAGGCCTTCCATCAAACCTGGAGTCTGTCACTTCCCAAACCAGCAGTAATAGTGGCCCTCACATCTGACACTAAGGTCCTTTCTGTTCCCAGTGGGATGTGGACCTGAAAGTAACAGTGTTTATCCTAAATATCCCAGTTCTGGGAAGAATCAATGAAATTCAGTGAGCCTTTGCTAATGCAAACCAGACTTGTGTAAGCTCAGGGGGTGCTGTCATTAATCCTTCGAGGGTATAAACCTACAGCTGCTGTAGTTCACTGCCCGCAGCTTTTTTTAATGACCCTCCAGATATATGATGTTTAGTGTACTCATACCCTGTTTAGAGGAATTTACAATCCAAAAGGCAGGCAGAGCATGTGAAATCCTACCTTTAGCTGTTATTGCCAGCCTGATCACTGCAGAGGGTGAAAATTCACCCCCAGAGCCTCTCTCAGTCACTGAACAACGTGGCACAGGCAGAGCAGCAAACACTCAGGCAATGAAAGATGTACTGATCACTTAGACTCACAACAATCAAGATCACTTTAAAGAACAGAAATGATGTTTGGAGGGAGAAGGGCACTCTGCTGATAAATCTCAGGCTTAACACTGCAAGTGTTGCACTTGGCACGCACTGTATTGATTTTTTTCCCCATTTATTTGTTTAAAGTATCTACAGAAAACAAAACCAAGAAATATCTGCATTCACTACAAAGCCCTGCTTCTGGTTGATTTTAGTCTATCTCAGATGAAACAGTCTCTTGACAAACAGTCTGTTCAATAGTTATAACTCAAACAACAGACCAAAACATGAGGCTTTATTGTGGGACTGGGCTGAAAGAAGCCCAGGAACTCTGCAGAACATCACTCCTGTCTCCGTTCTCACCTCAAAGGGGCTCCTTCAGATCTCCAAAGCCTTCTATACTTGCTCTGATGGAAACTTCAAAAAGCAGAATATGCCATGTCTGAAAGGTTTCCATGAAATTCTGGTGTGCAGATAGGATAGCTTTAAAAATTGAAACAGCAGCATTAGATTGAAACAGCTGAGTATGGATAAAAGGGATTTTGAACTTTTATTTCATATATCTCTTGAAACATAATGTGTCTAATTACTAAAGCCTGGCGGTAAAACACAGGAACATACTCTGCTTTCATTTTTTACCATTTTCTGTATTAGAAATGAGCACAGACTGTATTATCCCCAAGTTCTCAAATACAAACAACATACTATGAAGGCTAAATCAATCTTCTTCCTGCTGTTTGGCTTTATGAAATGTAGAAAGTGACAGTAAAATTAAGGTCAAATTTCCTTTGAAAGATTTACAAATTTAAGGGTTTCTTCCTCAAAAATTCTCATCCCACATGCTATATCCCCGTTTTCTAATGGGCCACCTTCACCCACCTAAGACTCCATGGGCTAAGGAGCTTCCCAGTGCAACCAGAAATCAGCTGGAACTGCTGTGACTATACTTGCTTTTGAGGTGGAGAGCTACACATTTCCCCTCCCTTTTCAGTGCTTGCAGTAAAAGCTGGAAAAGTTTATAGCTGGATCACAAAGGGTCAGTGCAAAATTTCTAGAAGGTTTTAATTAACAAATATTTCTGCGTGTCATATTTTGTCAGGTTTTATCCTGGCCTGTCTTCCTTCTAATGCATAAATCTCAGCATTTGAAACCAAATTGCAGAATGTCAAAAAGCCAAGGGAAAAGATTAAGTCCTATATTTGGGGCAAGAGGAATGGATCAGCATTAGAAAGTTTGGGATCTGAGGCAGATGGGAAGTTTTCCAAAAGAGTTGCCCAGGGCAATAAAGTATAAATAGAAAATACCTGGTTGTAGAAGTTTCAATATTAGTCACCTACTGTCAACTAAAATGAAAAGCTAGATATATTTTATGAATACCTGAGGTTTTTAACTCTGCTAAAACCCTATGATGTTAAATTGAATCATTGTGTGGACATTAAGATAACACAACTGGTATCCCCTACTGCTTCAAACACCCACATTTATTTTAAGTCTTCCTCTCAGTGCTGCATTACAGAAAACTTCTGAGAACTGCTTCCTGTTTTTCATACAGATTTCACTCTTTTCCTGTGGAAATCTATTGAGGAAACTCTATGGAAACAAGAGGAAGTATCTGTTCCTAAATACCTGTGGACTGTGCAGAGGAACCGTCCTTGCCTGCCGTGGGGCTCCTGTGGAGGGCAGGGCTGTGTGAGATGGGCTGTGTCCCACAGAGGGCACAGGGAGCCCCCAAACCAGCTGCACTCACTCACACACAGCCAGGCTGTGCTGGGGGGGGACTCCAATAAACAGGGAAAAAACTGCAATGAAGCATTGGCAAAAAAAAAAAAAAAAAAAAAGGGGGGGGAATACATAAGCAAAGAGCCAAAGCCTTTTGTCAGAATAATTTCAGGTCATGTTGGTTAGGAAAACATGAATCCTGGTTACCAATGTTCCTATGAGGAATTTTCCTAGTAACAAGGTCCATTCCTCTTCTTCTCCTCAGTTATTAGCTCTTTTACTGAAGAGGAACCACTGCAGCCTGTGATGGCCACCTAACATGAGGGAGTAAAACAGGAGCACTGAGCCATGTAGGGTTAGAGATCTTACCTACCTGATGTTCCTTTTTAATAACCCAATGTTAGTACATTCTGTAATACCTTAAATACACAACAGCTGAAACAGAATCACCCTCACAACTGGGGTTTGCATCACCTTTAAGGCTGCTCTGATTTGCTGTAGACCTGGGATTTTCTAGACTGTGGAGGTAGAAAATGCAGTGCAAAAGTAGAAAGGTCACTTAACGTATTTCAACATAATTAAATGTCCCATTCTGTTTCCTGACAGTGCCAGGCTCGACAGAACCTGGACATTTCCCCCCCAGGACTGCAGGTCTGCTGCATGGCTGAGCATTCCAAAGAGAAACTGAGCCCCAGGCAGTGTTAAAGGATGGAAGGTGGCTTTGTTTCAGTTTTCCATACCCTTGTTAAATGATCTATATGCAATTTCCAGGGCAATCAAGTGTTTTGCTTGATCTGAAAACCCAGGGGTGAGTGTGGGGCAGGGGGCAGGAGTGAGAGTTATTTTAAGTTATTAATAAAATCTACCTGCTCCTTTGTCCTGCAGAAAGAAGTCCTATTATCATTTATATCATAGTTCTTTCCAAGGGCTCCTGTCAGGATTTCATTGTACCTTGTGCTGACTCACAGGGAACACCCCTGGCTGGCTCTGAAGGGTCTCTGTAAAGCCATTTTAGAACATTATCCCAGCTGAACCACGTCAGTGCTGAATAGATTACACCACCACCAGGTTTTACTCTAATAGATTATTGATCTTGTTTTCATCCTGGTAATACTTCTGATGTCAAACCTGTCACGAGTCCCTTGTGCTGACACAAGACACATTTATGGTGTTCCATCACTGATGTCCCACACCAACAGTCCTGTGCTCCAAGCACATTTCATAAGCAGACCTGCATGTGAAGGGGTATCAAAAACTGGCCTTAACAGTGCAACAACATTTCAACAAATGAGAAACCATCAAAATCTGGCCAATAAACCATTATACTGGTTATATATGACCACCATTGCATTCTTAGGCTCTCTTTGCTGGCCTTCTGTGTGCCCAAGTTGCATTTCTTAAATGTATTTTAATAGCTGTTTATTCCCACAGTCTAGTTGCTTAATCATTTTAGCTTAAAATACCTTAAAATACCATATTTGATCCACTGGAAATCATCTGTAAACCTGGAGGTTTTATGTACACCCCTACAGTAACCTATATTTATGGCATCTCTTTTTTAACTCCACTAAGTATCTGCATTAATTTATTTTGACTTTCTACACATGTTCAGTGCAGTTGCCTGGGGCCACCCCACAGATTCCAGGGGATTCTAAGTGGTAGAGGAGAGGAGAGTCTTTCCCAGGGGAGTATAAAGATTGGCTAAGTCCCACATGAATCATGATTTTGTGCTACTAAATCATCATGGAAATGAATACAGTGTAATCATATTACAGGAACTGAAAAATGACCTATAAAGCAAAAGCTTGAGGAAAGCTGTAAATGAACTTGTATAAACCATAACCTGAACTTGGATTGAGTCAACTATTTGAAAATAGTAATACTGAAATCTTTGCTTAGGAAAGTGTTTAAGGAGGTGTGGAACTGTATTTATGTAAGGATTGCAACTGATAGAATGAAACCAAACTGTAATTAAATTGGTTTATGTCAATGAGAGTACATACTTGGCTAAAATTATGCACCTAATTAGATATTTGCTGCAGTAGGAAAGGTACTGTACAAAGTTTAATCTTAGATGAAGTTTAAGTGAATTTGGAGATAAATACAACACAACCCTGCTTGGACTGAGGTTCATCAGATAAGGAAATGGGACAAGAAAATAAATAAATTAAATAATAATAAATAATAATAAAAATAAAGAAATAAGACAAGCAGAGTCTTGTCACCCATGGAGAAGGGAGACGAGATAAACATCACGTTAGAAATCGGTTCATACGTTCAGGGAGTAGCTACATATGGTTACACTTCTGTCACTGGCTTTTTGACCTCCAAATAGTATTTCCTATTTAACCTTCTCACCAATAAAAGTCAAAATAGAAGCTGCTATATTTGCTGTCAAAATATACCCAGGACCCCAATAAATGCAGAAGCACCAGGTGATATTTTGTAGTCTCCATGAACTGGCAAATAACTTATAAATATTTGCAGAGGAAAGTGACAACTTTGGGATTACTCCAAAGGCAGAGTTATTTTTCACCAAACAGGACAACAGAGGCTTCAAGACGGCAAAGGACAGGACAGGCTGCTTTCAGGAAACTCAGAACTGTTTCAGAGAGGCATCAGAAGAGCAGGCCCAGAGCTGAGGTGTGGAGGAACACGCAGCAGGACAGTGTCTGACAGAGAAACTGCCCTCGGAAGCTCTGAGGATGTTTTTATAAACAGCAAACACGACAGGCTGAGGGAATTGTCGTCCTTGTTTCCTGCCACAGGATCTGAGGGCCGTGGGGCCGTGACTTGCCCACGTTCCCAGTGGCAGTGCTGGCACTGACACACCATCCACGGAGCTCCTGCCCCGGGCTCAGCCACAACCACCTGGGCAGCACCGGGACCTGCAGCTGGACAAAGGGCTCTCTCAGGGCACAACTGTCCTCAGAGAGCTTAAGAAATATCCAACTTAGATGCAAAGCCCCTCCCCTCACACATTAATGTCAGATTTTCCCAAATCCTGAATAAGACCCAGTCAGGAACAACTTGCAGCCAGCTTAAGGCACACTGATGCTGTTAGATGAGCCATCTGCCTTTTCTGTCACTCCACATCCATGAGGCTCTAAGTCTAGGAAGTTCTGAAATAAATCCTGAAGGAATTTACATGCCAGTAAACAGGTCCTTTGGGAGTTTGCACCACTGCTGTCGGCAGTTTTGCATACACACGACAGAACTGAGAAACAGCTTTGTCACAGGTTTTAAGCTTTCAGAGTTGAATTCACAGGCTCTACTCCCTGACTCTGTTAGGAAGAACAGTTTTCTTGATCTAGGAGACATGAAAAGGCTCCCTGGACATTTGATCTTCACTGACACACTCCAGCACACAGGAGATAACGGGAGGATTCCTGGGGATTAAACACCTCACGGCTACGTGAAGGAACACACAGGGGTGGTGGTTGTTACACAGCAGTGGCAGAAGGAAATTATCTGCAGAAGCACAGCTCTGCTGCTCTTCTTTCTCTGGCTTACATGCTTGATGTCCTGTGTCCTGGTCAGAACTATCAGTGCTTTTGAATGCTGTAGGATTTAGTTATTAATTTTTGATTATAGGCTTTCGAGCATCTTTCTGTGAAACACGAGTCAGGACTTGTGTTTAGACAAAAGTCTAAAACTCCTGAGTTTAAAAAGCAGGAAGGACAAATAGATTTAGAATGTATCCAGACAATTCTTTCACGGGGGTGTGTCTGTGTTTTCACAGGCCTCAGTTGCTATTCCTTATGGGCTGGGCTAAATGGAGATCTCAGAGTGTCAGAGAGAGGTTTCCCCAGGGGGACTGTCCACCTGACTAGAAGCAAAGAGGGTTGGAAATCACAGAATACCAGGTTGGAAGAACCTCAAGGATCACCTGGTCCTCCCTTTCTTGGCAAAAGTGTGGTCTTGAGTGAGAATTTATTCTCCCATGAGCTTCAGCCTCACTCAAACCCTGTGCTTCCTGAGAGCCTGGAGAGGCAGATTGCTCACACTGCTTGTCTGAAGTGACTTGTAACATAGTGCCTGTGCAGAATTTTCAGCCAGCTCCAGGCAAAAGGACCTCTGTCCTGTCCTAGGGTGGAGTGGAGGATGTTGACCTGAGGGAGGGCACCCATGAGGTGTAAAGTATCCTGGGGGAAGCAGCCTGGCACAGCCCCCAGTGCTGAGTGCAGCCAGCAGGACGGATCCAGGCTGGATCAGCCCTCCCTTGGGAATACAGCTGAGATGGCTGGCATGGCACAGTGGGAGGAACATCAGCACAAGTCTTCTGAACTCACCTGCACACAGCCAGGGACCCTGAACACACACATGGCCTCTTAGGGAGGTCCAGCTTCCTAAAAGGGGTATTTGCTCTCTGGGCTGAGAGGGTTTCCCCATGTTGGTGTGACAGGGAAGTGGTGTTTAGCCAGCAGTTAGTCAGAGGGGTGGTACAATAGTGAATAAAACCCTTCTGGTCCCTCAGCTGTCCCAGGTACCTCAACACACAGACTCTGCACTGCTCAGCATTACTGGGGGGTCCAGCACCAGCCCCAAGTCCACGTACAGAATCTCGTGAGCTCATGGAGTATTTCTGGCACTGCCAGCTTAACACACACTTCGGGTAAACTAAATTAATTGTTCCACTATGGAATGAAAGCAAACTTGAGAGTAGAGCTGTGTAACAGAAAAGGAGGAGCAACAGATCCATGACCTTCAATTCCAGGATGAGGAGGAAAATTGAATCCAGGTTTTTAGCTCAGACTTCAACCTTGTGCAAGGTTTAGCAAATGTCTTTTGTGCTAATAGTTAATCAAGAACAGGTGATACTTGAATTTGTCTAGCTTTATTTAGGTCTATGTTGTGTACATCCAAGCTTCCAGTGTAAATATCTGAATTTCTGGTTAGCAGGGTGTGGTAAAAGAGTTCTTTATTCCCGTGGAACAACAGCTGCAAAACATTTCCTTTATTTTGTCAGAGAAGAATTCATTAAGGGGCAGGAATATCTGAGTGACATAATTCCAGAGTGATGCACGTTTGTCCTGGATAGTGCAGTGACTGTTAACCACAAAATACCCCACACAGCAAAGAGCAGCCTGGTTCAGCACAGATACACTCAAGAACTATTGCCATGCAATATAATCCCTTGTGAGGTGCAGGACTTACAGAAGCCCTATAATTACTTCCTCTGTTTAGCCTAATTGTCAAATGTTATCTTCCATGGAGCAGCCCAAGTGACTAATAGCTTATTAAGAATGGTAAACTGAAGTTTCAAGGCCAAAAAGGATTAAGGAAAACACCAAACAGCGAGACTCGAGATCCTGAGCTACTTTTCAGAGCTGAAAGGAAAGTATTCTGTAAGTCACAGGATGAAACCTGCCCATGCAGCTGTAATTCAGCTTCCTTAATCATTTATTTGTAAGAAATGTGTATGTATGCATGCGTGTGTCTGTGCATAAGGGCTCCTGTTTTGTACTTGGATGGCCTTGCTAATGCACTGATATTTATCTTGACTGTAAGTGTGGCCTCACCTGACACATTGCAAAGGAAGGAGCAGGGGTTTAGTACACTCTGCACCCCAGAATAATAGACCAGACTAGAAAGAGGACATTCAAAATATTCTGCCAGTTTTAGGCTCCCCCTCTGACTGATCTAAATGTTCCCAGTACCTGATATTTCAGAGCAAAGCACTCAAGTGAGAACTGCCATGATCCCACCCTTCCCTGCAGATCTCATGCCCTGTAGTCTCAAATTCCATGAAAAAAAGAAGATCAGGACTCAATTATTATCTACACGTGTGCAACAAGGTAGTTATGTCAAGAAAGCCTAACTGAAGTAATTTACCTGACACTGTGGATGGTCTCTGGCAGAGACAGGAGTGGAATCTCCTTCCCCAAAGGAGCTTTGAGCAGCTTTGGCGAGGACACTCCATTCTGTTCCCGTGTGTCTCGCCTGACTTGCTGCTTGTAGGTGAAAAAGGAACAAAGGAACCTCCTGGCAGAAGTTTCCTTCTCTCTCCAGCTGTTGTCCATCCACAGAAATCATTCATCTCCTGCCTGAGGCAAAGGTCACATAGGACAAACAGACTGGGATGTTCCAGATAACAACTGTACTGTCGTGCATGTGCTCCAGGGACATCTTGGGAATTAAGAACCTTAAAAAGAAAAAAACAACCAAATACACATAAAACACAAGAATTTGTATCAGGCAGCATCATCACATCTGTGTTTTCCACCAAGAGGGTCAGATCCCCCACATTCTCTGCATAGATTCCTGCTCTGAGGTGACAGCCCAGTAAATTATCATCCTGCATGTGGCCCTGCATTGGGAGAGGGAGCAAAAACTCATTTGTGCGTGGTTTTCCCAAATATTTACTGACAGGAGAGTGATGGCAAGACTTCCAGACCTTGGATAGCATCCCAGGTTTTATCAGGGAGTTTGTTTGGGCCTCAAGCACTTTTTTCTGCATATTTCATCTTCTGTCCTTTTACTCCTCTGTGTTGAAATCTGCTGTTGCTGCAATTCCCAGTCCCACTCTAACCACTGTACCTGTCCAGGGTGTAACTCAATCCCATGTTTCCATCAGCAGGAAAACTGCTCACTCCTGTCACAGCTCTGCATTCTGCATCCCCAAAGGATGCGGCTCTTAGGGCTGTGCTTTGACTCACGTTTTAAACTTCTCTCCAGAAATAAGAGGGGGATGAGATATTTTAAACACAGACTAAGGACCTACAAGGACCTTTAGAAATCCATTTACTTCTGTTGTTTTTGCTTACCTGAAAACTGAAAGATCATCCCAAGGAATATTGGATTGTGAGACATTCAACCCAAATGGCATGGAAAAGCAATATGCAATGAAAGATCCTTGCATCTAAACCTTTGAGGATCAAAAATGTCAGGAACAGCAGGAAATACATTTTTCTAATCTGACCTCTGATTTTAAGAAACAGAGAAACAAGAAGGCAGTTGACAAATGAACAATAAAGACCTGTGCTAAGAGCAGCCAATTTCTGAAAAACAGTTTCCTCCAAACAGTCCAAGTTCACAGCAGTTGCTCCATGGAATGGGACAGTGGGGACAATGAAAGGCACTGTCCATTCTGTAATTTAATTGTATCTGCACAAAGGTTTGTGCTGCCTCAAAAATGCTTGCAATCATCATGGGAAGGACAGCAAGCTACAGCTCTGTGTGTGACAGCACCATTCCAGGGTTTGCCTGCTTGTATCCAACGTGCAGGAAGATGGAAAGGTTCTGCAAGAAAACACATGGCCCTCAGTTAAATGACCTTTTTTCTGGAGGGTGGTGATTTTGGCAAGAAAATGAAAATCAACAGCCGACAACAGGAAACCTCCCATAACTGTAACCATTGTACAGCCATAGTTGCAGTAATAACTACACTTTATAACTACCCATATAAACCCAGGATACTGAGGCATCTTTACTATTGCCACTATAACTTCATACTTTTACAAATTTATATATAATGGCTTACAGATCAAGCTGTTCAAAACCTGAGAGTCAGCATCTGGATTGATCACAGAAAGCTCATTCATATGATTTCTGTTGGAGAGGAGTTCACAACCCACAGCACCAACCAGAGACAGATGGATTCAGAAAACCCACACAGACATTTAGCTCCAGTGTGAAAACATATTTGATCTCAACAGTAAATGAAAAGTCATAAATAAATCGAAAATATGCACACCTTCTCAACTCTGTAATTCCCTGGAGGGGATAAACCAGAATGGAACCATTCTGAGTTCCCTGAACTCTGACAGTTTGGGTAAAATAGTACAAAAATAAAAATCACACCTAATTTTGGTTAAAAACCACAAGTCATACACTTCGAAAATAAAGCATGGCTTAGTTTGTATGACTGTACTCGAGGCAATGTTATTACACAGCTGTTTGGTCTGCTGCAAGTCAGTCTCTAAAAGAGATGAGTTAAAGGCCTGTGAAGGTGAAGTTAATAATTCCTTGGAGCTACTTTATGATTAGTCAGGAATTATTTAAGTTCAAGATTTGCTTGGCACCAGAGGCAGGTGGGGTTTGCTGCAGTTGGGTGTTTCCATAACAATACAGGAGAGCCAATTAAAAGCCAATTAGTCATGGACATTACTTTAAGGTCCAGTACTTTGCAAACTCTCCCCCCTTCACTGTTCCTTCCCTGGGCTGCCCTTTATGCTCAGCACAAAGGCTCCAGATGAATGGGGGCTCTTTGCCTGTCTCCATAGAAGCCTCCCCACGCTGACACAAACCCTTCCCAGGCACCTCCAGCCCTGCTCCCCCCTCTGATCTTTGCCCTAAACAAATGTGCTGTTTATTCACTCTTCTCCTCATTTATGAAGAACCATTGGATGCTGTATGAATACTAATGAGAAAAGAATTAAACCTGTGTTTAAGAGTGAGTGAGGATTCCTCCCTTCAGCATTTACCATGACAGCCAAAGCCTTGGCCCCTCTTGTTATGCTCTTCTCTGAATCCCCAAATCTCTGTCACTTGAAAATTAAGAGTGCAGATTTGGCACTAAAGAAAATAAAGAGCTCCCAGATAGAAAAAGATGGCCTAGTGGTTAAATCACATGATGAGAAATGGGGAAATGGGGTGTTTCATTGTTCTGCTACCAAAGAGCACCACCATGACTCCACTCACGCCTCCATCACCTCCCCTGAGAAGGAGGATGAAATCCTGTGTGCCCCAACAACAGCACCTAAGTAGCCCTTAGAAATTAAACCTTCTGTACTGTGTGGTTTCATCTGCTTTAAAGACCAAAAAACAGAGGAAATCCAGTCAGAAATTTGAAATATCCTCCAAAGTCGATGTAGGATCCTATGTCATGGCAAAACTAAAAGATGGAAACAGCCCCTTTCTTCCAATAGACAGCAAAGATCCATTAATATCCTTAATGCTGTTCTTGTACTGTGTGATATTTCTGATTAGAATCTTCTTCAATCCATCTAATTTTTAGCTCTAGTTTAAAGAAATGCCAAGTTTTGCCTTTGCTACATGAGCAGCACTAGCAGCCCCTTCGCCCCTCTCAATTTCTGTACAGACAAAACCACCTCCAGCTCTGCCTCTTGATCTTTGGCACCAAACTTAGCAGATTAATGCCTTAAACTGGATTTGGGTGATGCAAATGAAAATTACCTGTGTTTATAGATCCCTCTTTTGGAACTCTATTGCACAGACACTGCCCCTCCCTTTACCTCTGTCACCAGGCTGTTGGTGCTGTCCCTTCCTGCCACCTTCCCTGGGCACTGCCGTGAATAAATGTTGGACTCCTGGCAAGACATACCAAACCAACAAATTTCCAGTTTTATTGCTTCCAACGGGTCCTTGACATGGTATTTTAGCTGATCAAATACAAAATCCCTTGGGTTTTAGAAGTTTCCACATTTACTCATGCTGCTGCTGCTTTGTTTCCCTTCATTTTTATCTGGCTCTGAAATTCCAGCTTGCCTGGCCACGTGTTTCTTCACACACATTTAAAGTCTGCCCCTTTCCTGAACACCTTGAAAAAATTTCCATGTGTGGGGCAAGAAAAGAAGGCTGTATCTTCATCTCTCTTTTTAGTTAGGTGTAAGGGACACTGTTGTATTTCTTCTTGGGAAACTAAAGCACAATGTGATTTGATGTGAAGGATAGAGCCTGTGCCACCTGGGGCTGAAAACTTACATTTCTTTCCAGTTTCCCAGATGAATATCTCCAGAGTAGACAGACAAGGCTGTCTTTAATCCATATATTGGGCAGAGACTCAACAAAACACACCATCTGTGTGGCTCCCTTAGTTTCTCCACATTAGGAGAGAGCTGACGAGTCCTCTCAAGAGAATTACTACAGAATAGTAAGTTTTTACTTTGTATTTCATCAACTTCCCTTATAAGGACAACAGAGAAGTGACAGTTAATATTTAGGTTTGCCTTGAATGTCATCTAAGTAGAGGGAGCTTGCTGTTCTAAGTCCTGAATTATATGGGAGGGGTTTTTTGTCCCACCAAACTTCTTAATGTTCCTCAGACTGCACATCAATTGACACCAGGCTGCCAGATGTCAGAAGTCAGTACCACCAGCACGTCTCCTGTTAAACATCACAGCCTTTACCCACACTTGCTAGAGAAGATTTTCATGATACTTGAATATTCTAATATTTTATAGGTTAAAATCTTAACCAACTCCATAACTACAATGAATATTCACTGAAATGTCATCTCTGGGAATCTCTGAAACCCAAACAGATCTAAATTATGCTGCAGCTCAAAACTAAGAGAGCAATCTGCTAAATACCAGCTAGGGTGCTCAAGAAATAATAAAGGATTCTTATTGAGTACCGGACCCAAAAATATGTTTGTCTCCACAATGAAGGAAATCAGCACATTTCAAAACAATGAAATGTAATATTCTTGTGGCAGGAATGTCCCCCAGTAGCTGTCCAGAGCTCTGATGCTTCCCAGAGCCCCCATTGTGAATGCCCAAGCTTAACAGTGCATTTCATTTGGGCACTGTTCCATAATGACTTTTTCCAGAACTAATGGAGCTGGAATGACTGTCCAGGCTCCATTCTGGGGATTGCTATTTCCCTTGGCTTTACAGGAAATCCAGTTGTTGCTAAGCTAAATAATGCCATAAATTGCAAATGCAGTAAGTCACTGGTTTTTCATGCAGTCAGTTCTACTCGGGGGGGGGGGGGTCAAGTGAGTGCTGGTTTCTAAGCAGGGCTTAGCTCAGCTTCTGTCCCTGCTGATGTTTTCAAATACTGACTCTTTTGTTAAATTCATGATCTTATTTACTTCATGTACTTTCACAGGCAACAAGGGAACCAGCATTGGTGTGGCTCTGCAGGAGCAGCTGTGTGGGATTAAACCAAAGCTCTGCAATACTGATCTCTAGCTTAGCATCAGCTGCTCTGTTGCACAGCTCAGGCCTGTTTCTGGCTGCAGCTGAATTTACAAATTACAACACCTAAAGGAAGGATTTACAAGATTTGTACAAAAGGTCATGTTATACAACTTGTTTCAGCAGGACCAATTTGCTAAATGTTTGAACTCTCATTTTTGATGACTACTTAGTGTGTTAAGTAGAAGGAATATTCAATATTTTGCCAGACCAAAACTAATCTTAGGAAGAATTTGGAGGAACCTAATTCAATACAGAGCTCTTGAATTTGATTTGTTTTCTTCTGCAAGTAGATTCTTTGTGAACTACACAACAGCCCCTACCGGCAATATTAGGTTCTTACCATATTATAAAAGTCTAATTTCTTAAATTCTCCATAGATCTTATTTCAGTAAGATTTTATGGAAATAAGGAGCATATTATGTATATTGTGTGAAAAAAACCCAAAATCTTTAGAATAAATTAAGCACTATGTGTTGCCTTTCAATTTCATAGACTTTATTTACTATTTAGCATGTAAATAGGAGTCATAGAATTAATTTTCTTTGTCAACTATATTGTTTGCTTCCATTGCATTCCCTCTAAAATATCAATACTGCCCCTCAGTATATCCCTAGGTAGGGGAGCCAAACTGAACCAAGCCAAATGTACTCTCATAAAAAGAGAGTATTAGCTCCAGTGGACTCACCATGACTTGCATTTCACACCAAAAGAAATAGTTTATTAAATTGTTAGAAAATTTCTATGTTATTAGATTTTGGTTCATGCACAGTAAGAGTTTCCATTGCACTACACTCAGTGATTTGTACTCTCTTACATGCTTAGGTCTTTTCTGGATTGGGGTAGAACATTGTCAACTCAACTACACGTAAATATATTGTGAGTCTTTCCTCTGACAGGAGTTACCCTGAACCTCCTGGGAGGCACTGCCCCAGTGGTGTCCAGCTGGGTAACCTGAAGTTCCTCAGTCAGGTCAACCATTGTCCTTCTCTGAATTCAATCACTATTTTCAAAATAGGTTTTGTTGGCACGTTTAAGGGCTCAAATTCATCAGTTCCATTACTTGATCTGTGTATCACCCCTTGAAAGCCATTTCCTATAAACCACCTGGATGTGACATCCTCTGATTGCGCTCGGTAACAGGCACCATTTCCAGGGAGGTGCCAGCTCTGCCCAGAGGTTCTTACCTGTACCTCGCTGGTCTCAGGTGTGTCACTGCTTCTAGATCATTCTTTTTGACTTCTCAGTCTGACGCTGATTCACCTCCAGTACTCAGGTGACTTGGGTCAAAACTGCCTGGCATTTCTGAGCCCAAGGGAGCAGGTGCAGGATTTCTGCCCCAGCCCTCGTGGGTGCTGAGTGCCCACGGTGAACACAGAGCACCCGCTGCCACGGCACTGCCAGGGGGCAGGGAGGGGTGATGGCCAGGGCAGATGTTCCATACAGAGGTTCTAGATGTCTTTAAATAATGTGAGGGGGATCTGAAGCCACTGGAGAGCGTCCAAAGGAGGCAATGAAGATGAGGAAGGGCCTTGATTTGAAGCCGTGTGAGAACACTGAGGGCACTTGGTGTGTTCAGCTGGAGCAGAGGAGACTGAGGGGAGAGCTCAGTGCAGTTCCAATTCCTGGGCAGGGGCAGAGGAGGGGCAGGGACTGAGCTCTGCTCTGGGGTGACCAGGGACAGAAGCCAGGGAATGGCTGGAGCTGTGCCAGGGCAGGCTCAGGTTGGATCTCAGGCAAAGGTTCTTCCCCCAGAGGCTGGTTGGGCACTGCCCAGGCTCCCCAGGGCAGTGGGCACAGCCCCAAGGCTGCCAGAGCTCCAGGAGGGTTTGGCTGATCCTCTGGGGCACAGGGGGGGACTCTTGGGGATGGGCCTGGGCAGGGCCAGGGTTGGACTGGATGGTCCTTGTGGGTCCCTTCCAGCTCAGCATATTCTGGGATTCTGTAAATTGAACTAAAAGTTGTGAGTACTCTTTCGTTCTTAGTATCAGAAGAACAGCTGAAATCCTTTGGTTGTTTGGTTTTCCGGATTTCCTCCCAGTCCACCTTGCTCTGCCCTGTTTTTGCAGGTCGGGGGTGGAGAGGAGCCTCCCGGAGCAGCAGGAGGGTGCAGGGACCCGCTGTCCCTCCGTGGGGCGGCAGAGCCGCGGATCCCCCGCCGGAGGAGCCGGGACTGCTGAGCACGGTACACACCCAGCACACACCACTGCCCCTCCTCAGCCACTGGGAAAAACAGCAGCAGAAAAACTAATATATTAAACCCCCAAACCACAAACCGGTCCTAGTGAATCTTGAAATCTTAGACCTAGATAAAAGGTTGTATCCCAGATTTCTATTTCTCACTCCCACATAATTTTATATTTAATAAAAGGCTGAACTTATTACTTAGAGCTATGATTTAAAACTGCTTTTTTTCCATATGAGTCATCTCACCCAAACTTTTTTTCCGGGCTTAAAAGTACAAAGTTTTCATTTCTTTGTAAATAAAAACTCACAACCTCAGTTAAAATAATTTCCAAGGAAACTATTTGCAGTTAATATTCTGTGCAGCCACACTCCTTGGAAACATCCTGGCTGCTCCAGTAACTCTGGAAAGGCCCAACCTGTTTAGCACTAACTACTGGCATAACATTGCCCAGTTTGGCTTCCCTTCAGTTATTTATTTATGTTTTTGGACACATCAAGTTCAAGGACCACAAAAGTACTTACCCAGCAATAACTCTAAGTTACAAGGCATCTTTCCTGCAGACTGGAACTGTTTTTAGTGATAAAAAAGTCAGACTTCAGGTGTGGATTGAATAGAGCTGGCAAGCAGCTGCCTGGGAACATGAAAAATAGTGACGTAAATACAATTAAAGTTGCAGCACGTTCTTCATCTGGTTAGACTTAGAAAGTAAACCTGCTTCCACAAGTATTCTTATCAAATCACGCACTTTGCCGACACAAAGACAGTTTCCACGTTAAACTAAGCTACCCATATTTCAAGTGCAAAGAGCTTTCTAGCAAAAACTTTTCATACAAATAAATTGTGGGGTTATAGATTTAAAAACAGAGAAAACTGTTCCATCAAATAAAAAAGGACTAGTTAGGCCGAAAAGAAAACTAACTCAGGGAGCTGAACAAAGAAAAAAAAAAATTGTGTGAACATCCAGAATTAGACCTAGGTATACTAGATAAATAAAATAATTAATTAATCTAGATGCAGAATGAATTCTATTTTTTGTATCTCTATACACACACTTTAATAAACATAAATTTCTTAGAGCAGAAGAGCACTTGCATCAATGGAATAAAGATATTCTGCATTAGGCAGTTTACAGGTAAATGCCTAAATATCACAAAAAATAAAGTGCTCTATGATTTTACTGGCAGAATATTTTTTTTAAAATATCAGCTTAGTAAAAGAATTTTCGTAAAATCCTGGCTTTCTGTTAAAAGAGGTGCATGAGAAGTTTTCCATTTCCTCTCTGGGTTCCAGCCCTGCCATCTCAATCTCCAAGGGGGATGTCAAAGCTCCTCTCTTTTGTGCCCTCGTTCAGTGGGAGGGGAGGACATTCCCTTGCGTGGGGGGAAGAAAACCAAAAAGCATTACAAGGACCTTAGCTATTTTGGCCTGAAGCCCAGCTGGGATTCACATGCCTCTTCCTCCACGTTCAAAAGCCTCATCTGAGTGTCTGCTGTGCCAGATGCTGCAGTTCATTTACTGGATTAGACCTTGTGGAGCTCCCGAGGAACCCGCAGCGGTGTGGGGTCAGTTCTCACAGCTGCCACACGGGCCGGGAGCTCTGATTGTTACCCCTTGGAACTCCCATGGCAGGAAAAGAAATAGGGATAAAAACGGTTCCCTCCTAAGGTATCACAGGTTGCAAATAAAGTCTGCCTTTGTTTTGGCTGTGCCTCACAGAGAGCAAGTGCTGCTGAGCCCTGGGTTCATGCAGTGTAAGGATTGCCAGGAACACACAGACGTTCATCCTCTAATTAAAGAGCAACACTGCAGGAACCAAGCTTTGTTCCTGCTTAGGCAATAAATTATTGAACACCATAACCTATAAACTAGGCACTCTGAATGCCACTGGAATGAAAATTGCATTAACTTATGCTGAGTGTAAACCAGAACTAAAAAATAAGGGAAAAAACAGGCCATTTTTTCATTGTGAATGGAGCTGTGCAGGATCTTGGGATCCTGCACAGGTGGAGCTGCACTGCCCTCCCAAGGGTTCCCTGCCCCTGCAGGCACACAGCAGTCCCTCTCATGATATTCCAGCTGGAGCTGCAGGTGCTGTGTCCTTGGAGTGAGGCAGAACATCTTTCACCCAAGAGTCTCTGCTGGGGCCCCCATCCCCTGGAGCCCCCCCTGCCTCTGCTGAACAAGCTCCATGTGCACAACACTTGTAATGCTACCCAAGGTCAAATGTGTTTCAATATTTGAAGAAATAACAGCATTTGACTTGATCACTCCATTAGAATTCATTAAAACTCTCTAATTAACTTGACAGTGATTAAGGTAAATAATTTTAAAATTCAAAATCACATTGACATTGGTTTAACCTGATGTCAGCTCAAAATACATGTTCAGAATAAAGATGTGACCAGTGCTTTTCATGTGCTAAATGTACCAATAAATACCCAGTAAGTTACAGGCATCATAATAATCCCCTAATCCTCATAATAATCCCAGTAAATGTCATCTTCCAACAAAAAGGAGTTAAATGCAATGGCTTTTATAAGATACAGCTAAAAAAGCAGTGACATATAATAGTACAGGTATCTTTAAATACAGTGTAGACAGTCCATTTACAATATTTTTGGCATATGAGGAGACATTAGTTTTGGGTAAAAAGGTATAACTAAATGTGAGATAGCTATGGGTCTAATATTACATTTATATAATAAAACTCCTGTCCCTAGAAAACACAATGAGTAAATGAATTAGAGAACATTGATGTCCAATTTCTGCTCTCTGAATATGTGTTCAGCTGGTACAGTGACTGTGCAAGAACAGTCTTACCTAGCATGATCCTTTCTCTTTCCTCTCCAAAAGTCTATATTCAGTTGTATGCTTGAGCAGTAATTTACCCCCAACACCACACTAACCCTTCACATTTATCCTTAAATTAGACTTACATAGAGAAAGAAGAGAGTTGAAGTGAAATAGCTACAAATTACCTGCAAAAGGACACTGAAGTGTTCAAGACTTAAAATAAGGATCTTTGCTGCAGCTGCCCTGCCACTCCTTTAAAGCCCCTTTCCATGGATGCTGGAGGGCCCTGCCTGGGGTTTCAGTGGGGTTTTTAAACTCCCCTCTCTCTGGCTCAGTGTCAGGTTTAAGCAGCTACAGCACGTTGGGGTGGTTGGTATGTTGCTGAGGCGTTGTTGTGTCCCACAGAGGATCAGGGTTGTGTCCCACAGAGGATCAGGGGTTGTTGTGTCCCACAGAGGATCAGGGTTGTTGTGTCCCACAGAGGATGAGGGTTGTTGTGTCCCACAGAGGATCAGGGTTGTGTCCCACAGAGGATCAGGGTTGTTGTGTCCCACAGAGGATGAGGGTTGTTGTGTCCCACAGAGGATCAGGGTTGTGTCCCACAGAGGATCAGGGTTGTTGTGTCCCACAGAGGATCAGGGGTTGTTGTGTCCCACAGAGGATGAGGGTTGTTGTGTCCCACAGAGGATCAGGGTTGTTGTGTCCCACAGAGGATGAGGGTTGTTGTGTCCCACAGAGGATCAGGGTTGTTGTGTCCCACAGAGGATCAGGGTTGTTGTGTCCCAGCAGAGGATGAGGGTTGTTGTGTCCCACAGAGGATGAGGGTTGTTGTGTCCCACAGAGGATCAGGGTTGTTGTGTCCCACAGAGGATCAGGGGTTGTTGTGTCCCAGCACAGGATCAGGGGTGGTTGTGTCCCAGCACAGGATCAGGGGTTGTTGTGTCCCACAGAGGATCAGGGGTTGTTGTGTCCCACAGAGGATCAGGGGTTGTTGTGTCCCAGCACAGGATCAGGGGTTGTTGTGTCCCACAGAGGATGAGGGTGGTTGTGTCCCAGCACAGGATCAGGGGTTGTTGTGTCCCACAGAGGATCAGCTGTTCCGCTCCGTGGAGGGCCAGGCTGCCTCTGATGAGGAGGAGGAGAAGTGGGCAGGGGACCAGGCCCCCCAGCTGGGCCACGAGAAGAAACCACTGGCCAAGCTCCCTTGCTGCAGCAGTGGGTAAGTGTAATTCATTAATTGGTGCTATTTGAACCCCTTGCAAAGACAATGTTGTGACCTGAAGGTCCTGTGGCTTCAGGCAGAAGCAGCACTGCTATGTGGCAAAGTGAAGCAGAGCCTTTTGCCCCTCCTTTGTTGTTCATGGGGAACAACAATCCTGGATGCTCCTACTGAGCCCTCCCCAGTGTCAGCTGGACACTCATTTGGGATCTGTTCTGCCAAAAATTCTGCAGGAAAACTGGCTTTTACAGCCATGGAGCTTCACTGAGAGGTTTAACAGAATCCCAGAATATACTGAGCTGGAAGGGACCCACAAGGACCATCCAGTCCAACCCTGGCCCTGCCCAGGCCCATCCCCAAGAGTCCCCCCCTGTGCCCCAGAGGATCAGCCAAACCCTCCTGGAGCTCTGGCAGCCTTGGGGCTGTGCCCACTGCCCTGGGGAGCCTGGGCAGTGCCCAACCAGCCTCTGGGGGAAGAACCTTTGCCTGAGATCCAACCTGAGCCTGCCCTGACACAGCTCCAGCCATTCCCTGGGTGCTGTCCCTGGTCCCCCCAGAGCAGAGCTCAGTCCCTGCCCCTCCTCTGCCCCTGCCCAGGCAGTTGAACTGCACTGAGGTCTCCCCTCAGTCTCCTCTGCTCCAGCTGAACACACCAAGTGCCCTCAGTGTCCTCCCACGGCTTCAAATCAAGGCCCTTCCCCATCTTCATTGGTGTCACTAACCTTCTATTTTTAATGCATATATAGGTGTGATGAAAAGACCTGGAAAAAGCTGATGTCTTACTTGGAGAGCAGCAGAACTGCTGGCTGTGAGACTGACACAGCCCCTGCAGAGCCCCCCGAGAGGCTCCCACAGCTCCCGGGGCAGCTGGAGCTCAGGGGCCATGGAGGGGAAAAACTGGAACCAGACATGGAAGAGGTAATGCGTGTGAATGTTATTTATGTCTCTTTAAGTAGCTGAATTTTTGTATATCTATATTTATTATGGTCATTCTGTTCTCTCTTGCTGGTGTTTCTCCCTTTGCCACTGGTTCATCAGCTCAAACCTCTCACACTTCCCTCTCGCACTGCATTTGTGGTTTGGTTCCTACCTGAAGCTGCCTTTGGAGGATGAGATGTGCCCCAGGCACAGTCAGACACAGGCTCTGCAAACCCTGTCAGTGATGTACCTGCTTTGATGTGTTCCCTGAGGGCTGGGACTGCTCCCCTGCAGACAGAAGAGCTGCACCCCAGCACAGAAGGAAGCTTTGTGTTGCTCTAAGGAATATTGCAGGGGTAAATTGTCACTGACTACTGAAAATTGGGTGGGACACAAGTAGGATTTTATTCTGGTTTTAATTTTTTCCCCTCACAAATAAACTCATTTAGTCAAGGGAGAAAATTATATGAAATACTGATAAAACACAAAGCATGGTGACAGGTAAAGAAGTCACTGCGGGCAGTGTCCAGGGATTCCTCAGCTGTGCATGGAATTCCTCACATCCTAAGGCCTTCAGCTTCCCTGGGAGCACAGCAACTCTGCAATACATCCCTCCAGCTGACTGAGACTCAGGGTCTCAGTGTTTTGGAATCGTTTGGAGTAAATCAGCCAGTTTACTCTGGCTGTTTCTTGGGCCTAGAGCAATATATTTATAAATATAAATAAAATTAGTTCTCAGGTTTAGCAGCATGTCCAGCTTTCCTTCAGCAGAGCTTATAACCATGTAGTCAGAAGTCTCAGTGCCATATCCCAGCAGTCCAATGTGATCTTACTCTTTAAATACTGCAAACTTCAGCTACTGATGGACACAGATTTCGCACCAGCAACCTTTCTGTGAAACAAAACCAGTGCAGATGCATTGCTTTGATCTGCTTTCTCCTAAGGTTCAGTTAGTGCTTGTTCAGTATTTTATACTCCGTCTTTAAACAAAGCATAAGGATTTCAGTAGTTCTGAAAGGATTCTATGAATCAGTAAAATATTTAAGGTAAGGGTAAAATATTCGACTTCTTTACATGTCACCATGCTTTGTGTTTTATCAGTATTTCATATAATTTTCTCCCTTGACTAAGTGAGTTTATTTGTGAGGGGAAAAAATTAAAACCAGAATAAAATCCTACTTGTGTCCTACCCAATTTTCAGTAGTCAGTGACAATTTACCCCTGCAGTATTCCTTAGAGCAACACAAAGCTTCCTTCTGTGCTTCTTAACACCAGCCCATAGAAAAACCTTCCTGTAGGTAGTGCCATTTTTAATCTTTTTTTCCAGAGTTAGTCATCTTCTTCTGCAGTACCACACTGCCCTCTTTTTCATCTCTGCTGATGGATATTAGTTCTGTGCACCTTGTTTGGAAAAGCACCATTATTGGTGCTTTGGTACAAAATTCCAGAAGGAAAATGGAATCTACTGCTCTTGGTTTAAAGACAAGCAGGGAGGCACCAACTCACTGCAACAGGAATTAAATATCAGCAGGATTAATCACTTTGAGCCTGTTAGGAATTTATTCTTAAGTCCTTCTACTTTTATTTAGTCAGTATTTATACTTGTGTACAGTTATAGGGGAGGGGTTTGTTACTACAAAACAGACACACATGATAAATAATTCCTTTCAAAAAGGTGACTGTTCCTGTAATCAACAGAAAGTAAATTGGAAGACTGATAACTGCTCTATATCGAGTACCTTGCAAATAAATATCTTGACTTAATAAATAGACCACCAACACTTTTCTCTGAACCTGACGAACCTTTTACATTGTTCTGTATACTTCTGTTTGTACCTGCTCAGGGCTCAGAATTAGACAAATAACAACAAGGCTAACAAGTAATAAGCTCAGCAGGCAAGTGAAGGGCAGCACTCTCAAATGCTGATTAGTAATTGCTTCAATCTAAGGCTTGTAAAACCAGAGGATGAAAGAGCTCTGAAATTTGTCTTGTCTAGAAAGTTCTACTTCCCAACAACCCAACATTTAAAAATAGCTTCTGCTGAAGACAGGGTGTTGACCTGGGGATAATGGATGGAGAAAACATGAGTGAGTTCTGAAAATAAAGTGATATGCTGCCAAGGGTAGTGTTGCAGAGAAATGCCAATTATTTTCTATAAATGCTTGCACACAAACTGCCAGCTTAATTAAAAAGACAATTAGTTTATGACCTGCCATAGAGGGTCAAATGAAAAGTTCATCCCAACATCATGCACCTGCAGTTGCTCAGAGAAAAGCAAAGAGAAGCAGTGCAGAGGATGTGCTCCCAAGAGTGGTCTGGGGACAGACAGATCCTGAGCTGGGTGTTGGATGGAGCACCATGTTTAATGGCCAGGGTTGGAGCTCTTTACCATGGATTTACCCTCCCTTGCCTTAAAGCTGGCTATGCTTTTGGTATCTCAGGGCAAGGTTTTGAGGATTTGTTTTTGTTGGCTTTAAATCTGCTGTCTGAGCATCCACCATCACCTTGGTTTTGTACTTGGGAACCAGCAAATAGTCTTTCCCTCATGGTTTTGCAGACTCCTCCTACCAGAACTACTCCCTCAGTTATCCCCATTCCTTGTCTGCCTTGGCAGAGAAACCTTTACCTACTTCTGTTATTCTATTTGATTCTCCCATGTACTTTCCAAGCTCTATTACTCTTTTTTGAGTGAGAACAGAAGTTGTGTTTAGTATTCCAATGCACTGGCTGCTGAGCTGTGTTCAGGAGGTTGCAGCCCCTCTGGATCTCCTTCCCAACATCACTGCATTCCTATAACATGGTGTGCCTTTTCTACCTGCCTCACTTTGCAGTATTGACACTGAATTTCATCTGATCTTTTATTGCCCAGAGCTATTCCATATTCATGAACTCCTTCTCTAATTCTTTACAGGCAGCTTTGGTTTTGATTGCCCCCCAAAAAATTGTATTGACAGCAAACTTAACCACTTTGACATTCACCTTTTTAATTTCTGAATATGCTGAACAGCTCAGGTCTTAGCCCAGCTCCTTGTGAGACCCTGAGAATTATCATGGAACCCTCAGTCCTGGTCTCTGTGCTCTGCCCATCGTTTAACCAGCCCTAAGTCTAGCAGGATCTGTGCTACTGCCCTGTGACAATTAATACTTTATTTTTTTTTCCTTAGTATTTGGTGATGAATCTTATCCAAAGCTTTTTGCAGGTTTGAAACACACCCTATCAACTGAGTTAACATTATTCATACATATTCATAAACCCTTCCAAAGAAATCTAATAGATTCTTCACTATGTTCTTCTGTGGATTCACCAAGTGCCTCCTCCATTCCTATTAATTTGCCTGACAGATTTACTGATTTGAGGGGATTTGCTGTTCCTCAGACCATCTCTGCACCCTCCCAAGAACTGGTGCTCCATTTACCACTCTCCAATCCTCTGAAGGGGACAGGATTTAGAAGATAAATTGCACAGCACAGTTCAGCACTTCATTCTGTCCTTCTGCCACTGTTTTCTGCCCATTTTGAAAATGTTTCTCAGGTTCATTGCTTGTAAAAATGGCTCTGATTGAGAGCCTCCTCAACTTCTGTGCAAAGCACAATAGAAAGATTTTATCTTACATTCCTTAGGGGATTTTTGCATATTAACTATTAATTTTCCTAAACGTATTTGTACACACTACTCCAGAGCTCAGATTTGCCCTGTGGCATTCTCCCCTTTTAGAAGAGGGTTGGATACCAGCAGCTGACTTCTCCTCAAAGCTGGGGTTTGGCAAAACAATATTTGCATTTCACAAACAAGGCTCAGATCCCAAAACAGGCTTTGCTGAGGGACGTGGACAGAGCTAAGAACAAACCTATTCCTCTGAGCCCTGTGGCTTAACTACTGACCATCCTGATCTCCTCAGGATCCAGGTTTTAAAAGCAGGTTTTGCTTAATTATTTTCATTATCTTAATACAAGTGTTGAGGTGACATCAGGTGCTAGATGTAACCTCGCTGGGGAGAACATGTTGGGAGAATGTTTTAATAGTGCACTGAGCTACTTCCTCCAAGCATTTAAAGACCAACATTGCACACCCATGTGTGTCAATGAAACACAGGCATCAGGAAATCAGCAGCCTTATAGATGGCCAGGTGGCTGCCAAGGTGTAATTGCTGGGAAAAGCAGTTTATGAACTACAGCCCAGGAAGCACAGGTACAACGGGTCTGTAGGAGCAGTGAAAATGAAGAGGAAGAAGAGGCAGCAGCAACAAGAACAAATGCTGTCCTTTTTCCCTCTCTGCTATTTGATATGACACTGCCTTGCCTGCACAGGGGACCATAACAGCTTCCTGTGGCTGTAGAATCACAGAATAGAACCAGAGAATCATTTAGGTTGGAAAACCCCTGTAAAACCATCAAGTCCAACCGTCCCCCAGCACTGCCAAGGCCACCAGTAACCCGTGTCCCCAGGTGCCACATCCACACACCTTTTAAATCCCTGCAGGGATGGGGACTCCACCACTGCCCTGGACAGCTGTGCCAGGGCTGGACAGCCCTTTCCTTGAAGAAATTTTCCCAATATCCAAGCTAAACCTCCCCTGGTGCAACTTATCATAGAATCATAGAATTGATTGGGTTGGAAAAGACCTCCGAGATCATCGAGTCCAACCCTTGGTCCAAATCCAGTCCATTTACTAGATCATGGCACTCAGTGCCACGTCCAATCTGCGTTTAAAAATCTCCAGGGATGGTGAATCCACCACCTCTCTGGGCAGCCCATTCCAATGCCTGATTACTCTCTCTGTAAAGAATTTTCTCCTGATATCCAACTTAAATTTCCCCTGGCGGAGCTTAAGCCCGTGCCCCCTTGTCCTATTGCTGAGTGCCTGAGAGAAGAGACCACCCCCCACCTGGCTAGAACTTCCCTTCAGGTAGTTATAGACGGTGATGAGGTCACCTCTGAGCCTCCTCTTCTCCAGGCTAAACAACCCCAGCTCCCTCAGCCTCTCCCCATAGGACTTATGCTCCAGTCCCTTCACCAGCCTCGTTGCTCTTCTCTGGACCTGCTCCAGCACCTCAATATCCTTCCTGAACTGAGGGGCCCAGAACTGAACTTGAGGCCATTTCCATGTTACCTGGGAGAAGAGACTAACCCCCACCTACTAAAACCTCCAAAAGGTATCTGTCAAGAGCAGTAAGGTCTCCCCTGAGCCTCCTTTGCTCCAGCCCAGGTCCCTGGGCTGCTCCTCCTGAGGTTTGTGCTCCAGCCCCTTCCCGGGTGGTGTTTATGGAGCACAGACAATCTGCACTGTGACAAGGGAAAGCACACATTTAATTCACTCCTCTGAAGGGGGTGCTCAGACAGGGCTGCTGAAATCACCCCTTGGCAGATGGGCCAGAGGAAGGGATCCAAACCTCTGGATCGCTCCAAGGAGCTCCAGTGCTCCCAGGGCATGGAGAGGGCAGGGGAGCTAATGGAACAAGCTGATCTCCATCTGATGGGGGAATAAGTGCCAATTAACACACACCATCAGCACTGTCAGAGACTAAAATGACCTTCTAGAAGGCTTGGTGTGGATGAGGGATTATTTTCTTTTTCACTCGGATGACACTTGTGTTTTAGGGAACTGAAGTTCCTTCTCATCTATTAAAATTCATTAGGATACAACGTACACACACACAAACCTACTCTCTCCTTGTTTCTAAACCTACAAGGAAGATAAAAGATGACATCAAAAAGGGATTATCAAAGCCGGCACACTTGGCATTTACCCTACATGATTTTTTTTCTCAGTGTAAAATTAATAAATACATGTAGATTGTGTTTGCAACAAGAAACTACAAAAAAAGGTGTGATTTTAGAATCGGGCACAATAATGATTGGTAGGTTTACTTTTATTAACAAACCTGAAATCTCTCAGTGCTCTCAATGATTTAAAATTAATAATTTAAGTGCTATATTTTTCAAGTAATGCTTTTCAGGTTCTTTTTAGCAATTTGGCCATGTGTCTGCAACAGGCCTGGGTCTGTGACAGACAAAAGTATTTACTGTTGCAAGTGGTGTGGCAGCTTTGTAGTTCAAAATATGTCACTTAGGTTTTACACTGAAAGAAAAAGCAAACCTGAACATTTTTTCACAGAGAGGTCTGAGATAAATTACAGGTCAGTTCAGCTTTGGAAGGTCCAGGTCTGAGGAGACTCTTCTTGCCCAGAATTTCTGAAGTGTCCAAGTCTTGTCGAATTTGGACTTCTCTGTGCTCAGCTGCAAATTACCACTGGGCCAAGCACGAGTTGCCAGTGTTTAGCAGAGCCAAAATCTTTTTTTTTTCCTTAAGACACTTTTTTTTCTTCTTTTACCAAAATACTTTAAAGCCATTCGCTAATTAATTACCTTCTTGTTTCACTGAATGTAATTGCCATGTGGCACACAAGTTGGTTGTGCTTTATGGAGGACAAGGGGAATGAAAACGATTAGGAAGCTGAAATACCAGTGGTAGTATTTAAAACTCCTGAATGATCTGCCTATACCCAGTGTTGAGTGAACTGCCACTGTGCACAAGAGCAAAGTATCCATTTCCCAGCAACTGCTGATTTCTGGGGGATGTTAAAGAAATGTCCTTCCTTTCAAGACACTCTTCTGGAGTGAACTGGCACTTACCACACAGAGGGGTAAACTCAGCTTGGCAATTCTTGGGCAAGAAAGGAAAAGCTCCAGTGCTTTCAATTGCCTGTGTCCTTGTCCAGGTGACAGGACCACTGCTGGGGGAGCTGCAGCAGAAGGTGGAGGAGGCCGAGCTGCTGAAGATGGAGCTGCAGATGCTGGAGACGGAGAGAGTGAGGCTGTCGCTGGTGGAAGAAAAGCTCATGGATGTTTTACAGCTTCTTCAACAGCTCCGAGACTTGGTATGACAAGAAAGCAGTTCTGAGACTTAAAACTGGGGTTTATAGTGTCCTTAGAACTGCTTTTTATAATGTCCTTCCCAAACTAAAAAGCATGTTCATCCCTTCTATTAAGAGCAAAATCCTTTACGCCTGGACATGTTCTTACATGTGTTTACCCTGGAAAGTGCCTGGTGATTGCAGAAAGCTAGGGCTGACTTTCTAAGAGAAGCCCCAATATCTCCTTGAAGCTGAATCTCAAGGCTTGTTACCCTCTATACAAATATTTAGAGGAAATGAGGAAAACAAAAAAGTGAGGAATCAAATTCTAACAGATTTATTTTTCCTTCTAGAACAGGACCTTTGTTTAACTGCATCCTAATGTAAGACTGAGTCAGTATTAAAGGGATAAAACCCTCTTTTATATATGAATAAGGTATTTTTTGAACAAAGTTTCTTATCCAATTAATAATCCAAACATGAACTTACCAAAACTGATGCAATAACACCTCAGAAGTACATGGCCAGTACAGCAGTTCAGCCCTTTAGAAGAGAAGTTTAAATCTCCTGCATGAGACTGATAATGGCTAAGGCTCACCCAAAGAGAGGAAAATTGGATAATCTGCAGGACACTGAGTATGTTGGGAGCTGCACTGCACAGGCACAAACTGATTCCTTGGATAATCAATTTTGAGCAGAGCTCTGCCCAGTCTGTGTGAGGTGAGAATGGTTCCTCAGACCATCACTTTACTTTGAGGTACATTAATATTCCACTGATGAATCCAAGGACCAAGTGCAATCCCTCATCATTTTGTCACTTCTTTAGCACTTGACATGGAAATTCTACTTTCATACTGCAAGTCTGACACGTGTGTCACTAAGAATCCAGTGAAGGATTAAACTAGTGAAGACTATGACTGGCAACAAGCATAATAACCTTTTGTGTCAGGCCTTCAACTTGTCATTCACTGGTCAGTTGTAATATTACAAATCATCTCTGCTCAGGGGGCAGCCCATCACACAACGTGCCCTATCTCAATGATAGCAGCACCCACTGCTAACCCCTGCTGGCAAGGTGCTGTGTGCTGCCAGCTCCCACAGCACCCCACAAGATGGTGCTGGCAGCCACCATGGTCACTCACAGCATCCCCTGGGGAGTTAACAAGAATCCCCTGCCCCTGATGGGATGTACTTCAGACAAAAGAAAGCTTATCCATCAGAACCTGTGGGTTTAGGTGTCACTTCCCCACCACATTCACCTTCATGTTTTGAATATCCCAAGCCCCTCCCTTGCAGCAGGAGGTGCCACAAGCACTGACTGTCCCGAGGGACACACAGCCCTGGTGGGACTGTTGAAGCTCCCCCTGTGCTGCAGAGCCCACGTGTGAGCCCAGCCCGACACAGAGTGCCCTGCAGTGTGCCCAGCTGCCCGGGCAGCCGAGCAGAGGGCACAGCACGGGTGGCAGTGAGCAGGGCCAGCGCTGCCTGTGCTGCAGGGCATGCAGCAGCTTTCTCCCAGAACTGCTCCCATCCATCTCCACTGCCTGGAGTTTGAACGGGAACACCGTCCCTGCAGATCCAGGCTCTAATGAAGCTGGTTGCCAACCCATCTCCCAGAAAGCACACAGCAGTGTCTCCACAGCACCTGAGGAGGGTCTGCTTTCCCAGGCACATGATGTAATGTCCCAACAGATTTCTTGTGTAAAACTACCACTGGAAAAGACCATCCAAATCCTAAGTAGTCTTTACGATGCTCTCACTTTGGTTAATATTTATTGAATCCCAGGGTGGCACTGCCCCTGACATACACAGCCTGGCTCCCAAGGGTCCGAGCAGCCCCTTTCTGCAGTGACACCACCGGGTCCATCCATTCTCATCCCACCCCAGGCCTGGCAGAGACTCAACAAGCCCTGCTTACATTTCTTGCCTTCTAGATTTCTTTAGACACAGCTCTGGAAAATTCTGTATTTTCCACTGAACAGTTGTTATTTCTCTTTTTGTACAACCATATGAATGAAGTGCAGCCCTCCACAAACTGCTATTATTTGAGCAGTGTCTAAGATAAAAATGCTTGAAAATAAAGCAAATATCAAGTCTTGTGTTACTCAGGACTCAGTTTCATTTTGATTCACTTTTCCAATGCAAATGCCCTGCACAGAGGTTTTGTTGCATACATGTAAACTGGTGTAGGACATATTTGTGCCATAACATTGTTTTGGTTTTTTACAGAACATCTCCAAGAGAGCCCTGGGGAAAATGTTGCTGAGCACTTTGGAATCCTGCCATACCCCTCAACCTGGTAAGCAAATAAATCATGTGTGAGGACCAAAAGGGTCCTTTTGGGAAAAATACCAGATAATACACTTATGAAGAAGAAAAAGATATTTCAAATACTGGGCTACAGGCTGGGGAGAATGAAGCACTATGCAAGGAGAGTACCTGTAGAAAGTGATGCTTTCTAGTCTGTGACACATTAAAAACATCCAGGGCACTTTTTTAGACAAATTTTAGGCAGAATTTTGCCTTAGGAGAGCAACTCAGTACCCCACTAATGTTTGTAGAGCTTCACTGATATGAGCAAGTGGAAAACATAACCAAGTATGTAAGGTAGCTATTTATGGGGTTTGCTGTCCCACTGTGTTGAATTCCTCTGCTGCCACACAAACCAGATACACAAATCAGAACAGTTCTGTACAGAAACCAGATCAAACCTGCACTCCTCTAATAATAACCTTTTGCATTCCTCTTATGAAGATTAAACTTGCAGACTCTGTCCCTTGACAGAGCTCTGTTGTGCCAGAGCTGCCTTTGCAGGAGCCACACAGGGATCACAGCCCCGAGGCGGAGGTTTGATTACTTTGTTCCTGTTAGCAGAACATTTGTACTTACCTTCAAGAAATTAACATCCTGTACCAAGAACATGGCTTGGAGGTGCTTTTAATAGGCAGGCAGGAGTTGAAGACAAGATTATAAAAGACCAGATAAGGCCTGGGGGGTTAGATTTGGAGAATTTTATTTACAGGGATTAGCAAACCCTCCTGGGTTTTTCAGTTTCAAAGCCATGTTGTTACTCCTGCCCAGAAATCCAGGGCACAGGTTGTGCTGTTCCAGCACAGAGAAAGCAAAGAAAAGAAGGCAAAGGACTCCAGGACACCAACACAGAGGGGAACTGAGCTATAGGTCTGATGCTCTCCTGGTGAGAACAGGAGACTGTTTGTATCCACAGCACACAATGTCCAGAAGATCCTGCTCCTTACCCTGCACAGGAACATGGACTCCAAGTGATGCTGCTGAAACAAAGCTCCCCCCTCTGGAACAGCAGCACAGCTCAGCTCCTAAACCTCCAAGCGTGGCTCTCTGCCCACTCTGCACCACCACTGCCACGAACAGCTCACCCTCTCTGCTTCCCTTGTCTGGCTCTGCACTTGACAGGAGTTAAGCAGCTCTCCTAAGTCTTTGTAATCAAACATCTTTCTTTGACCATCCAAATGGACGGTTGGAATGGCAGCTCTCAATTGTGACATGAAATAGTCTTTGTTCACACCATATAGGAGACCTCAGTGGGCAGAGTATGAAGCAAGAGAACTAGTAGAGAAAAGAGTCAAGCACAGTTTTGCTCTCATTTTTTAATGGACAGGAATTCATTATTTGGTAGCAAAATTTAGACATTTTATGACAATTACTTGAAATGTCACCTGTGAAGAAAAGAGCTTGTTACAATTGTGAAACTCAACTTTCTGTCTTTGTTCAAATAGTAATGTTTGCAATTTTCTCTTGAAAGGCAAAGCTCACCTATTTGAAGTCCTGGATACCCTTCAGCAGGAGCTGGCAGCCTGTGAACTCCTGCACCAGGAGCCTGTGGAGCAGGGGCAGAGCCCCCAGTCCCTGTCCAACGCCCTGGTGATCTCGTGCTGAGCCGCAGCACCAGCGACACTGCCCAGCCCAGCACCCCCTGGGCACCACACAGAGGGGGGACATTGGCCAGCTCAGCCACCCCACACTGCCCAAGAGCACCTGAGGGATCCGGCCCTGCATCCAAGCTGTGGTGCCCTGGGAAGGGCAGCACTTCCCCTGGGAAGAGCAGCAGTTCCTCGGCTGATTCCCAGCCCTGTCTTGGTGAGGGTTCAGTGCCCGTCTCCATGGAACCTCCCCATCCCTGGAGGTGGCTCTGGGACTGTCCTGATTCACCAAATAAAACACACTCACCTGACCACTGAGATTTCCAGCCCTGTGAGTTGGGCACAGTTTTTAGCTTCTGTGACAGCCTGTGTTATCCCTGGCAAGGAAACAGCTTCCTGAATGTACCAGTGACAGTGACTGTGTTACAAACACACACAGCAGTGGGGGCCAGTAGCACAAGTTTTAAGGGCTTTGTATTTCTGATTCAATTATTCACATTATTTAACTCTGAAGTCAGATTTGTTATTGCTCTGCTGAATTTTGTATTTGCAATTGCAGAGATGCCTTAGAAATCTGCAACAGTCTCTCCTGACAATAGTCAGACTTTACATAAAAAGTCAAATTTAACTGCTTGAAAAACGTCCAAAGCAATCTTGTTCCCAGGCTCTCAGGGAAAGGAAGGGTTGGAAAATTCCCTGTGCAACAGCTGTTGTTGTTGTGTTGGCAAAGACATGTGCGGGGCACAACTTGGTTCTCAAGTGTAATTTCTCTCAGTGCAACTGAACAGACACAAAGCCAGACCCCACATGCAGGAAAATTAGTGTCAAAAGCTGGGCCTAATCACAGTGCCACACAACGTTTTAACCGGCAATAAAATAATTCCTGGGGACAAAAGTACAAAAATAGCTTGATTTCAAGATGCTTTTGCTGTTTCGTTCAGGTGTCAAACACGGAAATTAAAGCAGCAGAGTTCCTAAATGATCCCACTGAATTTATGTCATTAAAGGATACACTGTAGATCATTTAAGAATGTGGAATGATTTGCCTGAGAGAATGCCAGCCAGGAAATAAAACCATTCAGCTGTGCCTGTATGATTTTCTCCCATGAAAATGGTTTTATACAGGAATAAGGTCCACAATGCAGTCTGGGGAATAAGAAGACTTCTATTCTTTCCCTTCAGAATACACTGTGTAGCTCACACACAACTCCATTAAAAATTGTGATACATCAGAGCCCTGTTGGCAACCAAAATTTGCATTATTTTCATTTTACAGGAGAAAAATAGATGTTTTGCAAACAATGAAACAAACTCTATTCACTGGGGTTTTACCTGGTTGGGTGTTTGTGGTTTGGGTGTTTTGTAGTTTAACAGAGGAAGAATTTAAGAATAGACGTATATTGTTAATGTACATTTTTCATAAAGATAAATTAGAGAGGACATACATACATAGAGCAATATTCACCCTGTAAGAAACTGTCTACTAATACTAAATATATTACTAACATAATACCAGAGCATCATATACTATTACTTAGTATATACTAAAGAATATGCTCATATTATACACTACAAAACCCAGCCCTGAATGTGCAGCAGATAACAACTGAGATGAGCAGAAGTTAACTCCCTGCTTGGGTTCATTTTCTAAAAAACCAGAAGTGTCAGTTTATGTTTTGTGCAGGTCTCAGGCTTTCCCAGGAATATTATATGAGTCCAAAGAGAGAAAATGCCAGGAGATCATGAAATCAGCAGGATCTGTGTGCACAGATGAGACACCTCAGGAGCAGGATTATAGTGGCTGTGGATACTCCTGTGCTACAGGACCCTTCCACCCTGGAATTTGCAGTATTTCCTGGATCCACTCTCCACACATGTGCATTTGTGTGATATACACTTATGCTCACCTTGAGATTGCTGTGCTCACTGTACACTTTTAGCACACTTTTTAGCATCATTTCACCACTGAGTTCCCACTTCACTCTCTAAAGCATTTCTATAAACCCAGACAATTAATGAAGTAATGCCCTGATGCCAAACTGGGGGGGCAGCAAGATGGGCTGAGTTAGTGCTGCCCAGCTTATCCAAGCACCCAAACTGGAACTGGAAACCAGAACATGTCACTGCAAACCTGAGCTGGTGTTGAGGGAGATGCAGTTGAGATAAAAGGAAGTTTTTGTGAATAAATAAACAGCATTTCACTGATGCAAGAAGCAGCAAAATCCTATCTTGCTAAGTTAGCTTCAAATCCTGTAAACACTATTATTTCTTTAAGAAATGCCTGTGTCAGAATAATTTGTGATACATCAGCATAAACCAATTAACTTTTCAGTGATAAAAGCTGATTATTTTAACTCCAAAAAGTAATTCATATGGACCAAATCAGACTTACACTTCTTCAGGATGGATCAAAAAACAGCCCTCAGCCAAATTCTTGCTGTAAGTCAGAGGCAATGCAAAGCACTTGAAAGACCTTACAATTGATTTTTTTCTTATATCTCTTACCTTCATGTTTTGCCCTGAGCCTGTCAGTAGTGTTGCTGAGGCTGCTAAATATTTCATACAACTCTCTATAAATATGTGATTTGAAATCAGTGGGACTGAGAAATTTCCAGCCCTACCTCAAAAGCAGGTGGGCTTCCACAGGGTGATGTACTGTGTGTACAGGGAACATCTACCCAGTTCGAACAGATTTGCTAAAAAAAAAAAATCCCTATATGGCAAAACCTGAAAAGATAAAGCACAATCGCAAACCTTCCTTTTAAAAATTACAAGCACAAATTCAGTGCTTGAAATCTCTGCAAACACTTTGGTTTATTGCGTGTTTACCAAATGGTAACAAACAGTCACTTTCTTGCATCTTGGCTTCTAAGTAAGGAAAAAACCATCCCAAGGAGAGTGCATGTGCTGTAAACCTGCAGCTTGGAAGGGTTCCTCAGGGTTTGCCTCTGGAAGGGTCCTGTACTGCTTTTGCAGTTAAAAAGCCAAGGGGCATCTACAAAAGGGCAAAAGCAACCTAATTATGTTGGCTTTGAGCCTCTCCGGCTGAACTCTGGCGTGATACCACAACTGAGATTTTATCCCTCCCCATCATGCTCATTCCTCATTTCAGTAGATTTTTTCCTCAAGAAAAAATCCAGCTTACAGAAAGGACAGTTTGTTTCATCCCAGTTGTGTCTGCTGGAGATTCTGTAATGGAATTTACCCCAGCAAAAAGTCATTCCTCATCACCTCTTCTATATGTCCTCTCCTGCAGAGCAATAAATCCCTCAGGCTGCCCAGTTTTGAAAGGCTGGTGTCCAGTCCTCCCCTAGATGAGCTGCCCGGGGTATTTTCAGTACCTTCACTCCTCCAGGTCTCAGGGGATGTGACTGCTCACAGGTCCCCTAAACCTGGCAGTCTATTCTCACAGAATTTACATTTCCTTATCCTTAACAGTTCAGCTCTAGGTCCCCACAAATTGGGGTCAAACTTGCTTTCCTACCAGTCACCATCTTCATTTATTAGTTTTCTATCAAAACTGCAAACTGGCCCTAAAAGGAAGCTGGGACATTTCCTCCACTGTCTCCACTATGTTTCCACAAAAGCTCTCTGATGTGACTTCACTCTCCATCTCCCTCCCCTCCCAGTACCCTCCTCACTTCCCCTTTGACTGTTTCCCACTGGGATAACCTCAGGCTCTGCACACCTTTTACATTTTTCAAGAGGAGTTTCCTCCTCCCATTATTTTTTACCTTATATGAGCTATTAACTATTATTACATTGAAGCCCACCTGTTCTATAAAGTTATTCAATAGTTACCCCATATATTTCCTTTGGGGCTCTCTCTGGAGTGTTTGGCAGTGACCACTCAGCACAGAGTAAATGGAAATAAATGGGACAGTCACTGAATAACTTCATATGTCAGGAGTCCCACTGCAGTGATGGAAGGCAGTTTGGGTTAAGAAGGGAACACTTAAACAGTGCTCCATAAAACAGAATTGCTTGCTATGAGCGAGTGACAATAAACTTTCCCAGCTTGTGTGTGACACTTTGCATTACCAGCCTAAGGGTCTCTCTCAGATTTATAATTTCATGGAGTTTAAGGAATTGAATCCTTTAGTATTTGCATTATCTTATTTTCTTAAGAATTTTATGTATGATTCCACAAACTATAAAACCAATAGAGTGTGTGTGACAGTTTGAGCCACATTAAAAATCTAAAATCCAACTTCCAAGCTTCCCCCACCCCTTCTCAACAATTTATCCTAACACCGGAGAGAAACTTTCAGGCCAGAGGCTTCTGTAGGGGAAGGGGGAAGTATATACATTTATTTACACAAATAAATACTATACAAACTAAAGGCAACTATATATATATATATATATTACATTGCTATCAGTCAGTCCTTTCAAGCCCCTCCTTTAACTTTAGTCCAGGAGCAGCCTTTAAGGCTGATGTGTAACACAGTCTTTTGCTGTGGGGGTGTTCTGGGCTCCTGAACACTCCCTCCTCACCAAGTTCCAGCAGTTGTTTGTTGTAGTCTCTCCTCCTCATGAAGTTTGAGAAGACAGCTTTGAGTCCTTGCTCCTCTGCTGCTGGTGATCTCTCCCTCTCGTGTCCCACCTCGCTCCGTAGGCTGCTGCAGTGCAGCTTATCAAGCGTCCACGGCCTGGAATCTTCATTCCCCGAAGTCAGTTTTTGGCTGTCTCCAGTCAGCTTCGGCAGCAGCTCCCGAGCTCTGGGCTCGGCTCCAATTTCTCCTGGGATTCTTCTCCCAAGCACCGAGCTGATTTATCAGCCCGTCCACTCGGCTCTGCTCAAGTGCTGAGCCTCAAAATCCACCCCCCACCAGCCTAAATGCAGTGGGGGAAAAGCCCCCTAGCCTTGGCCACAGGCACTCGGTTCAGTTCTGCACTGTCCCAAGCGTCCCACAGCTGCAGGGGGGGAAAGGAAGGCCTGGCCTCCTCCCTCTTACCTCAGGGGCTGTGAATCCCTTCCTTCACAGCACACACTCCAAATGCTGACTCTAACTCTAGCCAAAGGCTGAGCTGGGGGGTCGCAGGGCTCCCCTCTCCCCCTGGAGGGGAAGAGAGGGAGCCCAGCCACCCCCTGGCCTTGTCCACCTGCACACAGCAGACACCAACAGCAAAACAACCGAGACTGCCCTGCCAACAGCTTCTGGGGCTGTGATATGTGATTTTGAGCAGAAGCGAACGACATGGACAGTGATTGGCTCTCCAGGGAACACTGTCCTGGCACCCAAACACCTCTGAGCCCCTCGAACTCTCAAGGGGGCCAATTTCAAACTACGACAGTGTGTTTCGTAGTCTGAAATTCAATTTAAAACATCCTTATTTCCTTAATTACACTTTACTTTCAAGATACCAGGATTTGTAGAGTTCCTGTTTGGATTCTGTTTTACTTTTCTGTCTCTTCTTTTTACTTCAGGATGCCAAAACAGCTCAACTTTATTTTGTCCCCTCCACTTTTTCAAATTACCATTTTTCCTTGAGGCTGAAAGCATCAGACACCACAGTTGGACTGAGGAGCTCAGATTCTTAGAAGAGCTCAGCTTAGCAAGGCCAAACCTCCTTGTTCTACGCAGTTCACTCACTTCTTCACTGAGAAACAAACTTCCCTAAGCGAGACTCACTTCTTAAATGGCATTTTTTCCTAAATTGCTTGTATTTTTCTAAACTGTAGCTATTTCAGACCCTGTCTGAAGAACTGCCTGCTCCTAGACTTAATCCCCCATCTATTTCCAGACCGTATTAACAGTAGAACAAAAGAAGAGAATGAAAAGCCTCAGAGGAAATTCTAGAATTCCTGTCTGGCATTTCAGACCCAGTCACCAGCCAGACAGCAAATTCATGACCAGTTTTCCTCCTGCCAGTACAACCATATTTTTGTCTGATGGAACTCACAAAAGGGGAGCAAAGTAGGCAAAGGCCTGGTTAAATTTCCACGTCTGCCAAAACCTGGAGCACAGAATACAGACAGCTGCTTGAGTTAAATAATAGCCTAGGAAATAAAAAAGAGTGAACTCAGCATGAAAAGAAAACTCTGGGGAGACCTTGGAGCCCCTTCCAGTACCTAAAGGTCAGGGTTAGGATTAACATTAGGGTTAGGATTAGGGTTAGAATTAGGATTAGAGTTAGGGTTAGGGTTAGGGTTAGGGTTAGGGTTAGGGTTAGGAATAGAGTTAGGGTTAGGATTAGGGTTAGGGTTAGGGTTAGGGTTAGGGTTAGGGTTAGGGTTAGGATTAGGGTTAGGGTTAGGGTTAGGATTAGGGTTAGGGTTAGGGTGAGAGTTAGGGTTAGGGTTAGGGTTAGGGTTAGGGTTAGGGTTAGGGTTAGGGTTAGGGTTAGGGTTAGGGTTAGGGTTAGGGTTAGGGTTAGGGTTAGGGTTAGGGTTAGGGTGAGAGTTAGGGTTAGGGTTAGCTGCAGTAGAGCTGGAGAGGGACTTTGGACACAGGCCTGGAGTGACAGGACAAGCAGGGGTGTCTTTAAGATGAAAGAGAGTAGGATTAGATTGGATATTGGGAAGGAATTCTTGGCTGTGAGGGTGGGGAGGCCCTGACACAGGTTGCCCAGAGAAGTAGTGGCTGCCCCATCCCTGGAAGTACCACAGGTTGGATGGGGTTTGGGGCAACCTGGGCTAGTGGAAGGTGTCCCTGCCGATGGCAGGGGGTGGAATGGGATGATCATTAAGGTCTCTTCCCACCAAACCGTCCTGTGGTTCCCTGATTCTATGAATATAATCACTAGTCCTGTCCTGCTCAGTCACTGCAGCCTCTGAGCACTGTTCCTACTCAGGGTGTAACTTTGCTGCAGCCTCATCTCAGGGGGTCAGCAGCACAGGCTCTGCCCCCAGGCAGCTTTCCCTGCATGACAGTCGATGGGCTTCGACCCCTCAGAGTTCCCATGTTCCCTGGGATGGTTTGGAGGAATAGTGCTTTTGCAAACACAGAACAAATTACATTATAAACTACTGGTTTGTGACTCTGCCTCAAAGAACTATAACTTATCTTTGTCAAGGAGTAAACAAGGACTATAGGATGACATTGAAAAATTATCAGTATTCAAGTGGTTTCACCCACTTCCTCACTGCAGAGCAAAAAGGTCATTAGAGTCTTTGAGTGTTACAATTTGACATAATTTCTGTACTTCAGGGTTTTATTGTTTGATAGTTTGGTGTTTGCTGGTTATTTCTCATTGATTTTTTTCACAATTACAAGTGGAAAAAAGTTGTCTGACAAAGGTGAGATCTAGCCTTTTGTGAGGGATTTTCTACCTCTGAAGGTTGCCAAAAATTAGGGAAAAAAAAAGGGAGAATATATAGAGGGTGAGATGATTCATCATAAAAAACCATTTAGATAAAAAATGTTATTTTTAAATAAAGAATATGCAATGCCCATGGGAGGATCTTTGTTCTGTTTTTACATGAATTGTGGAAATCAAAGTCATTGCACAGGCAGTGCCAGCCCAGCACAGGCGGCAGCACAACTTGATCTCCTGTCAGGCACTGCAGCTCCCACCAGCACAGAGCAGCTCTGGGGACAACAGGAGGAGGCAGCTCGGCTGCTAATTACTCCTGAACAAACATCTGCCATGCCCAGGGCTCAGACACCACTGACTCATCCACCAAAGGATTGATAGTCACCCAAAAATGTCACCAGGCTTTGAGAGTCATTTGAAAGTCGCTCCCGAATGGGCTGAAATTTTCAATGTGCTCGTGTTCTGGGGCCTTCTCTGAGCCCTGGACCAGCACTATGGAGCACATCCTACTGCCATGGAAACCATTTCTAGGTCACCTTTACATAACAGTGCAGAGAAAACATCTCCTCACCAGCTCCACCACCACAGAACGCTCCTTTTGCACAAGGCTTGCAATAACCGCCTGAACACTGCCTGTCATTAAAGTGGCACAGACAAACAGACACCCTCTCTCCAGCACCAGGATGGGAACAAACATGCCAGGCAGGAGGGTTTGTCTCAGACTCTGCTGTTACATTTGAGGGAAGCAAAATGAGTGCCTGATCTTGTGCATTCATTTTGTAATTGGAGTGTAACAGCCTGGGTCCAACTGACTCAGCAGAGAACCCACCAGGAGGGAACACACAGTGGAGCTGCCTTTCCAGACCTGGCTGGAGCTGCACGGGAATAAATCTGACAGAACCAAGGATTCAAGTCACAAAATCAGATTTAAGGAGCTCTTGAACCGAACAACAATATATTGAGTAGAGACAGAAAAGTGACAGGAAGGATTTCAGATCCTGAAGTACAGAAATATTTCAGGACATAAGAAGTAAATAATTACATGAGTGATTCTTTTCTGGTCAGGAAGAAACAAAGAGTAACCAATGCAGGAAGAAGCTGAATTTTTGCAGCAGTTGTTAGTGAGCACTCTCACCTATTTATTTTGAGTATGGAATCACAATGTTTGGATCTGCAAAGGAAGTGTCTTTAGCAAGATTCTGTTTGGAAAGGGAAGAGAAAAAGAAAGACAACCAAAGTTTTCATACTACATTGATAAACCTAGAAATTCTAATTCTGTGGTGATAATTTTAACCACAATGAGTTGCTCTCAAGAACTAAAGTCTGAATTTATTCTGCAGGTCTTCAGCTTATGTGCAGGGCACTGTCCATCCCAAAGCCACAGGGCCTCCAGAAAGGGGTTATTTGTGGCTATCAGTTGTTTTCTTTTTTGGTAACTATGGGTTTGTGGTGTGGGTCCCCCCAGTTAAGAAGCAGAACAGTGTATCCAGCAACCATCATTTCATAAAAGGAAATTGTTGCAAGTCATGGTAGACTGACCTCACCCGTCCTTTTATTTCAGACTGTACAAGTCACTCCCAAACTCTTGAGAGCTGGCCACGACAAAGATCACAAGCAATTGAAAAGTACAGGAGGAGGGGGAAAAAATATGGCTGAGATTCTGAAATAAATCATATCTGACAATTCTACAGAAAAGATTCTACTGACAAGAATTGTACAAGAAAAAGCTCTCTAGAATATGTAGGAGAAATCTCAATCCCTGCATTACCAGAAATTCCACCTTGGGCAGAACACCTTTTTAAGTTCACTTAAACTGTTCCACTTCAACTGAATCCCATTGTGAGGTGGAAAAAAACCCAATGTCATGAGAATCCTAACCTGTTTTATGATGTAGAGGCCTTTAAAATTTAAAGAATTAATAATACAAAAACCTTGGTGTTCTTTATTCTTTTGTTCATGCAAGAGAACAGCAACTCCGGTCTTACTAATCTATTCACACTTTTAAAGCAAAAAGGAGCTTAGAACTAAAAAGTAGTAAGACCTTTTAAAGCCATTTCAAATCTTACAAGACATTTGACATTGCCTTATAGGCAGAAACAGACTTATTAAGAGAAATCACCATATAGGTCCCCAAACTACTGCTACTAAAAATGGAAGAACTAATTCCAGCACTTTGTGTGAAATCTTTGGAAATTCCTTTTTACAGATTCACCTCATTCCTGCACAGAGGAATGAATTCTGTAAATAGTTTTAAAGCTGCATTTGCTGTTGAATGATAACATTATGAAGACCTGGCCATAATTTCTGCTGAAAATAAGCAGTTGGACATCTCTGAAGGACGATGGAATTGGAGTTTACGCTTTGACTGGCTCATAAATTGTCACACAAGCAAATAGCAAATATGTCACATTTTCCTTTCTTTCTTCCCTGTCACTCCTTCTCCAGCCATTGCCACATCAAAATTTCCATACAAATTATAGCAGTTATGGACACAGGAATGCTGATAAATCACTTCATGGCCCTACTACAACCATGTTACAGTGCTATATAGACCCTAAAAATGTCCTTGGAAGCATTTTGCACAATTATGAGAAGAGAGATGACCCATAATAGACAAGTCATTCAGATTCCAGTTTAATTCTTCATAGTAATAAATGGATAAAAAGGATTCAGAAAACATCCTTAACAGTTGGTATCTTGTGTTCACCCCACCACCACCATTATGAAACACAAGGTAATATTGCTGCTCAAACAATTTGAGCACTGCATGTGTATATTTGTTCTGTTTAACCTGCCAGTTGATGACAAATTCCACAGCTATATCTGGAGCACTTAGTTACCCACTGACTCTACCCTTCCTCAGTCCCCTGTGCTCCAGGATTCACTGGTTCCTGTGACTTCCTCCTTTGCATTGGGGGAATAAATGGTTGTGTGCCTGGCAGAATGCAGATAAGGGATACTTCCCAGCAAACAGCTTCTACGTGTCCTGATCCAGGGCATCTGCCTGTGCCTCTCCATTCCCTGCTCAGTTCCACAACTCCCATTTGCCTTCGTGCCCCTCAGCGCATGTGGGGTTCAGCAGGAACCAACTCCTGAAACTCCCACCATCCTTAGAACAGGTGACTTGGGAAATCAGCTCCTCATGAGCGAGCTCTCCCTAACTGTGTTTTACTGGTCCATAGTCACTTATTTCTTTGAATTAAATAAAAATTGGATGTGCAAGAACAAGAGAACATTGCTCCCCATACCATGTGCAGAAACTGTATCTGGTAGGCATAAGAACCAAGAGATTTGAATGTGAAAAGTCAACGCCAGATGAAGAGAACAAGCCCGTGCCTTTTCTTGGTACACTGGTGGCACTGACACATCCCAAATTCCCAGAACTCTGTCACCAGGTCAGTCACATCACACCAAGTGTCTTGGAGCTTTGAGAATCCTGGTGAGAGGCACCAGGTGAACTGATGCCTGTAAAAGCTTGTTGAACTGTTCTTTTTGCTACTCATCCAGAGCAAGTCTTACCTATGCATAAATTCAAACTCTGATTTGGCCTGTCCTGAGCTCTGCTGGGAACACTGCAAAGTCTTCCCCGTGTGTCAGCTGTGCCCAGGGCACTCAAAAATCCCAGGGGAGTTCTTTAGGTCACAGCAATTCTCCAGGGCTGCTTTTGGCTGAGGTGCTGAATGTTTATCCCTCTAAATATCTCAGGGGAAAATGGATAAGAACTCAAGGATTAGCAGTTCCCACCTGACATCCTCGGTGCAGAAGAATTAGTCCCTTCTAACTTTGGGGTCATCCCAATTCAGGGGCAGCAGATAGCCAGGACACCTTAAGAGTTGTCTCAGTTTGTGTGAAAAGGGTATGATTTGTTTGCAGTTTAAGAAAAAAATCTGGCTTGAATAATTAGGAGGGGAAAATTTGATTTCTGTGCAGAAAATTAAAAAAAAAAAAAAAGGAAAAAACAGTGTTATCAGACAACAGAGGAGAAAGTGATGTCACCATTTCAACAGACCTGACACCACTGATGGATGTGGTCAGGACACCTCTGGTACAACTCTGCCCTCCAGAAAGGGACAAAGAGCCAGCAGGTGAAGTCCCCACAGTGGCAGAGGGAAGAGGGGATGATCTATCAGTCCCTTCTCACAGCTGGAAAAAGGACAAACTCAGCAAGCAGAACAAGAATATTCCAGTGAAATACTGTGGCCAGAAAAGTGCACTTGTTTAAACTGGACTTTGCTGACATGTGTTGCTCCGTGGGCTGTGCAGCCCAGCCAGCACCCCAGGGGTGTGTGCTCTCCCAGGAGCTGGGGGTGGAATGTGACTGAGGAGGGACTGAACTCTGGCCCCTCATCTCACCATGAACCCCCTGCCCACTGCTCTGCTGACCTGCTGGGCTCCCCTCAGCCTTCCCTGCTGGAGCTGCTCCACTTTGCACAAACAATTGCACGTTATGCAGAGCAAGGAATTAATTCTATCCTAAATGAAAGCCTTGACCAAAGGGGCATCCACCTCAGCTTTACATACAGCCTTTGGGGTAAACCAGTTTAAATAAGCTTTCTGAATAAAGGATAAGTTCTCTAAATAGGATCAAAACAAATCTGAAATAATCAGATACTCAAAATGATGTTCCCATTGTTTCCAATATTTTAGATACTTCTGGGTTTGAGACAGATGTCAGTCTTTTTATGTCAACACACACATCCCTACGCCAAAGCATTCAAAAAATTAAAAACTAGAACTCCAAAAGTAGCAAAAGGGAGTAAAACCTTCCCTTTCCTTTGCTACTTTACCTAAAATGGTCTTGTAAAAAAGTAGCAAAAATGTTTCAGAGGGTGTTGTTTGGGAAAATAGTTCTTAAATACGTTAAACAAAAAGTCAAGTAAGTCACTAAAGAAGCTAGTGAGAGAAAAAAAAAAGAAGTGTACGAGGAGAACCTTGTATTTCTCCACCTAAACAATGTGGTTTTGAATGAAAAACTTAATGCAGAAATAAAGGTTAGTAAAAATATTCCAGAGAATTTTCATATTAGACTAGTAAATATAAATTTCTATTTCCCCTGCTTCACAATCTAATCCAACACAGTATTTCTTCTCTACGTACTGTCTGTGCTACAATGTTATCATGGCTTTGAAATTGTCCTCCTCCAGGCTGAACTTTCTTTCTACTTTCTGCAGTTTTACCCCAGGACCTGGGAATTAATTTTACCTTTGTTTCCTTTTTTACTTAGCTCGTTATGCATGAAGAAAAATCACCTCTAGCCTGAAAACAACAGTATGTCAAGTATTTAAAGAGCTGAAAGGAACTTGCTCGAGGCTTGCAACATCAGCACTGGTGGTTTAAGGCTGTGAAAGCCCTGAGCCCTTGCCACAGATTTTTGACTGAAGAGATGGGTGATATGTTGCTTTTTTTAATGACAGGTATTACCAAAGTCAAAGTGTGGGGGACAATTCATTTTGTTTGCCTTTCAGACAGATGATATTTTTCCTGCCCATATTCTCTGCAGTTACTCCAGCAGTCTGAGACAGTCTGGTGGGTAGAATATCAAAAGTCAGAACATTAATACCTCATTCAAAAGTCCAGTGCAGAACACCCCCTGCTCAGAGAGCTCTGCTGCCTGGACTCAGCTCAATGCCAGTGACATCACTTACCACACTGCCTCAATAATCTGCTTTTCTCTTCCTCTAAGAAGCTGCTGGGACACTCCCAACCCTACATGGCATCCCAGCTCCCACAGCATCCAGGCTGCAGCACTGGCCAAGCCAATCAACCCTTCCCATTCGAGGAGAGGAACTGCATCCAGGCTTTAAAACACTACAGAGAAGGCCCTTTTTTACTGCTTTTCCCCCCTAAATTGTAAGATTTGGAATCGTTACCACTAATATTGTCATTATCAGCTGAGATCAGCTCCCACGTCTGCTCCAAAGGTCCCTCACTGGACAACTTTGGCAGCAGGTGCCAACATCTCATAAATATGTTAAAATACAGATTCCAGCAGAGGCAGTGATTTGCCATCCACATGGGTGTGTCTTTCCCTTATTTTTCAAGGTGAACTGCCCCAGTTCAGGTTAGATAAATTGGGCAAAAATGGGAAGATTTCAGCAATAGGAGTCAATCCTTAGCTTCTCAAAAAATTCTCAAAGCAAATACAGTTCCTACTGATGAAACTCCACTGCAGAAAGCTCATTCAGTGGCAGGTCTCTTTTGCCCACTTAACTCTAATGTGAAAATAACAGCAGGTGGATTTTTTGGCTTATGCAGAAGGTTTTGAGGAAAACTACCACATACAAAACCCCAGCTCTCGAGTTGTGATATATTGGGGTTCAGGCAGGCAAGAGGCTAAAGGGATCATTTCTGACTGTGGGTTCATTTGCTCTGGAATATCCCCCAGCCATGGGTTTAGCAGGGCTCTAAATCAGGGGTTTTCTGGACAACCCTTATACACACACTCTCACTAAATGAACACTTCAAATGAAGATTGAACCAGGCTGTTAATCAATACAAACTATGATTCCTCCCCCCAGCAGGACAATACCTGCAGGATGCATCTGCATATTGCATGTTCTGGCACTGGGAATGATGGAGCTGGAATAGGGGGAGCAGATGGCAGGATGAAAAACAAAAACTAAGTGGTGAGGAGCACTTATTTATCCCTGGGAGCAGCAAAGGGCTGAAAAGAATACCTGGAGCAGTCAGAAAGACAGGCTTTTGGAGAGAAACACTGATAGAAGCTGTTCAGCTTTGCTTTTCTCCCTATTAAATAAAGATACTCTGCTCTGATTCATGAGATGTCACTATTCTGCACGTGGGTGTTCTTTTGGTATAAGATACATTTTCCTTGATCAGATTTGCAGAAAGTTTCTGGTTTAAATTAAAGGAAACAGGCACTTATTGCACACGTGTCCACACATGGAATTGTCAGGAGTAGCTGCTTCCCAGCAGGTTTGAGAGCAAAGGACCTGTGTTGTCTGTGCACTCTGGTTTCCTAAAGGCAAAGAGGTTATGTTTACTGTCAATATATCTGCAATATACTTATGGCTCTAAAGGGAGTCTGAGGGATTTCTTTTTTGTGGTTTTTTTTTTGGAAAGACTCTGGTCTTTTCCATGGAAATGAAAAATGCTGTTAGCAACTTTGTACTCATGAAAATTCACCTTATACCAAGACCTTTAAAGTCTTTCAAAGACAAATCTCAAGAACATTCATTCAGTCATGGGTATCTTTACCCACTTCAAGATGCTCCTTTATGTGCTGACTCTGACAGGTACTGAATTTCAGTTTACAGACTTTTAGAAGCAATAAAAGCCTAAAAATTAGGTGACATCTGCACTATTTATTAGTTGTATCCAATCTCCTGAAGGCTGAGAAAATCTCAGTCCTCATTGAGTTGAGAATCGGTGTCTGTGCTTCTTTCCTCAGATGTTCAACTTATGTCCACCAGGAACTTTGCCCTGAGGAAAACTTCTGACTGCTCTGCATGTTCTTTTATTCCACTATTAACCACCATCAAAATAAGAAGCTCCTTGAACAAGTATTTCCAGACACAGGGGTTTCACAGCCCTGCTTAACACATCAGGAAAAAAAAAGTAATTTTGGAACTCTGGAAATAAACGGATTCCCATTTTTCTCAACCCACAGGAAGCACACCCTTTTTTCACCCGTTCCCTAAATACAAGACAGCTGTTTGCTGACTGTATATGTGTGGAGGTGGCTCAGGGAAGCCCTGGCCACTCAAGTCAGACATGTAAGGGGGCCTCACTACTCTAGGTTTGGTCTTTATATTCATAGAGATTTATCAGAAATGCCACAGACTTTGGAGAAGAAAAGGAAAAATAACTGGGTTCACTAGAAAACAAATTGAAACACCCAAAGGCAAAAAGCAAATCATGGAAGCAAAATCTCGGGCAAAGCGCTCTGATCTCACTAACTCAGATCATAGCTTACTTAGATCATAATGAAAGGCTCTTTAAAACAGCAAAGAGGATAAAATACTACTGAAAAGAGCCAGTGAGAAAGACTTGATGGGAAGGGGAATCCCATGGATTTTTCTTTCCTTGTCCTGTTATCTGAAGACCCCTAATATTTCAGGATAATTCATGTGATGACTCCTCATTAATTAAAAAAAAAGAGAAAGTGAATATTTCCAGTTTTCTGCAGTCATAAACCCTGAGCACTGCTCTTCAGCCCGTGCAGACGAAGGCGCTGCAGCCAGAGCAGCAGGGAGCAGCCAGCCAAGGCTCGAGGGGAGTGCTGAGGGCTTTCAGACACATCCTCAGAGTGAGCTGCTGATTGAAGAGGACACAGAGCCCTCCTCTCACTCCAGGCTCTGGTTTTTCCATTAGAGGCAGAGACACTGTGGGTGTTCTGTGCCTGTCAGTGTGCAGACAATGACACCACGAGTGTCACTGCAGGACAACATCAAACCACCAGGATTTATCAAAACTGATGAGGAAATGAATTATAAATCACCTCCAACTGGCTCCATTAAATGTAAGAAGTGTCAGTGAATACAGTCATCAACACTGGGCTCGAGAGACAAAATGAGGGCAAAGACAGAATGAGATTATGCAGGAAGAGACTTGCAGCATCTTTTAATGAACGTACAATCCTCCTCAGAGGAACTCTGCCTATTTATACCCTGGTATAAGTGACCATGTGATTAATTTGGCCGCCAGCTTGATAAAACTGACTCTCCAAACTGTTTGTATATCAGGATTCAGTGATAGGAAATAATAGGATTAGAACAGCAGCATTTTCAGCTCCTGTGATTTTATCACAGGACACACTATTTAAAGGATTTCCTTCAGAACCCAGTTCTTGGAAGCACATGATCAGCTTTCATTAACAATATCCAGCCTTAAGGACTATGAGCAGAGTTTGGAAAATGGGAACTTTAATGGCTCAAATCACCAAGCCCACTAAAAAAAAATTTTTCAAAAAAATTAAACACACTGCATTGCTTTGAAATGCAAATATCATGGGTTTGAGGGTGAAATGCAAGGATTGGAAAACTGGGACTGGTGATAACATTCTGTCCCATCCTACAGCAAACCCTGTGTGGCAGCACAGCTGGAGAGCCTTGCTCAGGACTGTCCTCCCCAGCCCAGGAAAGCTCTGCAGCTCTGACATCTGCACTGGGTGAAAGGGTCAGCTGGGCTGTGCATTCCTGACAATCCAGCTGCTTTGCAGTAGGAATTGAGCAGAGCCAGGTTAGGTCTGTCTGCAGTGACTTCGTGGGGCTCTCCACATGTGACCAGAAGTCTGGGCAAAGTCTTGTGCAGTTCCCAAGGACCAGCTGGGCACGTGAGGAGGTGTGAGCCCCACAGACTGTGTGAATACAGACGGGCTGGGGGGACAGTGGGGCTGGAGCTGCTGTACCTGGGAACATGAATCCATCACTGGATACACATCCAGAGCTGTGGATTTGATTTCAAAGCCCATGAGTTCATAGTTGTATAAAGGGCAGCACAAAAACTGACCCTCTTATCCCTTATGAGCAGTAAGTTCAACCTTGCAGTGAGTTACCACAGTGAACTCATCACCAGGGCTTTTCCAGTGTACTCTTATACATCAGCCACCAATTAATTTCTAATTGATCTTTCCAAGAGCAACTGCTCAGTGTAGCCATAAAGTTCAATGTCCTGCCTTCAACATTTCCAACCCTTCAAGCAGAAAATAGCAGGACTTAATGGGGCTGAAGGCTGATTTTGTTTATCACCAAACTCCTTAAACAAGGACAATAGCACAGCACTCAGGGTGCTGAATAATCCCATGCATTTTACATTCCTGCCACAGCTGTGATGCAATAACTTGCTAAAGATGCTTCAATATTTTTAGCAGGCTTGCCTGCATAGTTAGCAGGGAGCTGGAATAAGGTACATCCATGGAGAGCTCTTGGTCACACTGGCAGTGTCTGTATCGACAAACACAATGGCCCAAAGGGCTGAATCAGGGCAGGAAAACAATGTGGAACTGAGGACACCATGTCCAACCATCTATTCCTGGAGAGGAGGGGCTATTTTGGACTATCCTTAGTCTGGTCCCAAGCACTGAACCTCCATTAGCACCTGGAACAAACCACAGGTATTTCCAGAGACAATACTGCAGTTCAGTTTCATCTAAAAGGCACGTAGATAAATGGAGAAGATGGTGACATTTGCTCTGAAAGCTAAATCCCAGTCCTAAATAAAACGTTCCCATAAATGCAGTGCTGTGTTGTGTTTGACTGGAACATGTCATTGTATTTTGAATGACAGAGACTGTGCACGAAGAGCTAGAAATCAAACTGCTTTTCATCAGAGCAAAGCAAGCAAGGCAGAGAGGGGCACAGTGCCCCCTGTTCACCCACCTAAGGCCGTGGGAATCAACATTGACTATGAATATTCCTTTTCATTAACAGGCTCAAAACCCTACGGGTTCCATAAAACACAAACATGTGATTAGCCATCTGATTTAGACACATGGCTCAACACACACATTTTGCACCTTGGATACATTTTTACCTTGGAGGCTATGGAAAAGGTAATATCCTACAAGAACATAGTATGTCTTTCAGGCAATTCTTTGAATGGCTAAATTATAGCTAAGAGGTTGGTTCAGAGAGTGAGTGCTCGGTATTTCAGAACAAAGTAACTTGAATGACACCTAGTGGGAAGATAAGCAATGGCTGGGGACGACACAGGGACTGAGCAGTTCTGAACAGGAAAAACAGCAAGGAGGGAGATTCTGCATCAGAACGGGTGAGGGGAGAGAGTGACTCGATAATATGGGTGGAGTACAATTTAGAAGAAGAATTTCCTGAATGACAACAGTTCATCTGCCTTCTGAGGAAATGGGATATTTGATTTGACAGAGGCAAAATTACATCAGGTAAAACCACAACAAATGTGCAGCAGGAAACAATACAATAAGCAGAATATGGACAGGAGGAAATTCAGAGTCCTCCTCTGTATAAATACTCAAAAGGCTTTAACAGGCCAGTTCTCTAGAGTGAAGTGGGTAAGAGGAATATTTTGGCCCTGGGGTAACAATAACTCCTGATTTGAGAGAAACCAGTTTTTCTTTCATTCATTTCTGCAAGCAATATTCCTCGATGTATGAATGAATTTCATGATTGATCTTTTTTTTTCCTTCTTCTCGTTTTTTTGTATAAATCATTAGTTACTAGTGACTCACATCCAATTATAACAATATCTTTCAGTTACTCTGTTCTCACCAAACTATTTGAAAGTACAAAAGAACATATTTAATCAAGGTGACAGACCTTAAATGAGAAGCACTTTTGCTGTACAATGACAATGTGGTGTGGCCAGTTTTTTCAGCATTGGAAATGGAAATAGTGCTTGAGAAAACTTCAGTGTTTCTAGATCAAGAACAGGTCATTGACAGCAATGAATGACTGTAACTCCTTAAAAGTGACTATAAAAGATAATCACATCCTCTGCCTGAGTTTCCTCTTAGCAGGTCACATGTTTGAACAGCACATTTATCTATAAATTGCAGCTTTTGTCCTTAACCACAAGGAAACCAGTAATGTCCTCTCAACTCTTTCTCTCCCTGTAGAAGCAGATGCAGCACCCACGTAACTCACTGGAAAAGCCAAGACCCCAAAGGAAAGCTAATCCAGGGAAATGTGCTTTCAGGGGTGAGGTGGTGAGAGAGGGTTGCTTGGTAAACAACAGTGTTCAAAAATACCTCTCTGCTGAGAGGAGGGACAGCCTCTCTCATTCACAAAAACTTCAAAGGCATCCACACTGTGGAAAAAATACTTTTGGACTATAACAAGATTATAGCAGATTATAACTATTTTGTTCAAATTGGTTCTTAATAAATCCTCTTAGATGAAGAATCCTCATTTGGCCTACAAAAAAAGATATAGCCCTAAAATCATAAATGCAAATGCCTTGTTCTTCTGCCAGACACTCCCTGCAGGCACTCACCCCCCAGAGCTGAAGGAGGGACAAGATCTGGGGGCTCAGCATGAGCAGCCACCTCTGCCCCCGCCTGGGACACGGCAGCTGAGTCACCAAGTGAGAGGACAATGGTTATTCTGTGGGGCAGCATTCCTTAGGACACGTGGCATAGATTGTGTGATACAGGAAACAGGGACAGGGCAGACAGACATTTAGGAAATCTTGCCTAGGGATGTCCTTTCCAAAACAATCCCTACGACACAGGGATCTTTCAATTATTACCAGTCCACTCACGGGTCCGGCAGTTGAACATCTGACAGGCAGATGGAACAGTCTTTTCAACAAGAAAACACTCTCCTCATCTCACAGAAGAGAACGAAATTCAAACGGGGTTTGGGATTTTTGTCTTTTCCCTCGGGCACTGTCTGAATTGCCTTTTAAATGCTAAAGAGCAGAGAAATGTTAAGGCATTTTCTTAAGGAGGTTCCTGACAAACTTCAGGTTCCTGGGAACTGATTAGACTATATGGAAGAAAAGCACCTTCCATATAAGTAAGAATTAAACAGTAAGAATTGCTACCAGAATAATTTACATGTCAGAAATTTCCCTTCCTCCCAGGAACACATGTTATAAAGGAACAGCTTGGAAACATGGCTCTGCTGCACATCTGCAACATCAGAATCTCACCTGGATTTCATTCCCCAGTGCAGAACACAGCTCAGAGCCTGTCCCCAAAACAACACTCTACATAGAGCTGGCCTGAATTAAACATCAGCTCCACAACCAACCAGGTTTCCAAATGTCAGCTGCTATCTGAATTCTGGTGTGTTCGTGACAGGTAGCTAAAGCAAAGGAAAAGTTAGTTCAATTCTACCCCAGAATTTTGCATACTGGAAGAAAAGTTAAAAGAAAATCCTATTTTTGTTTTTCTTTTACATAGCCAGTTGAAGAGGTACCTGTATATTATAAACCTGCATCCTCCTGAATTCCTGCCTTTCCAGCCAAATGCACACAGAGGGTGTCACATTCAGCAGTTGATATCCTCCAGCAACCTGACTGTGAAGAATCTGCAGGATCATAGTCCTGCTCTGAGCTGACCCCAGCTCCTGGGATTGGGAAAACAGGCCATATATGTACCAAGGCTGTCCCTGTGCTCTGGGCTCTGCTGGCTGAGGGAAGCCTTAACCAGGAGCCCTTCCCAGTGCACCTTCCCTGACTGTCTTGGAATCCGGGTCTGAACTCCAAACCAAGCTAGAACACTGCAAGGAAATTAAATTCCACAAAATATCACATGGACCAAAATAGGGATTGGTGCTTTGATACACCCCCCTGTCCTTCCTTCTTCACACCTGAAGTGGTGTCTGAGTCCCTCTAGCTCAGGGGTTCTTTGCTGACACCAAAGGTACAGGTCACTCTCTCCCTCCTCACATAAAATCACCTCTCCAAGTCCCTGATCATCACAGAAACCTTCCTTTCACTTGTTGGCTTAAACTTTTAAGAACATGGGTGACCAGAACTAACTCCTGTATTTTGGGTGACTTCAACACTATTTCAACTCCTTCAATTCCAGTCGATGGCATTAATATTTCCCTATCCATCAAAGAGCTCATCTGACTGGTGTGAGTTGAGCTCATCTCACTGTCACAGTTACTCTGATGTGTGTTTTTACAAATTTTGTTTAAGCAGTGGGCAGGCAGATATCAAACCCACCTGACCGACAAAAACTGAAGCTCCACTTCATGGGCAAACTTCAGCTCCCTCATGTCCTGCTGGGGCTTGTGTGTGTCAGCATCTGAAGCCCAGAGTAACTTTTATACCTGTAGATTTTTATAGCTGAGGGAAAAAACCTCACTAGGTTTCAGATGAGGTTTTCCAGATATCATCAGATGTAATAGGAAAAACACATCAGCAGCAAAGGAAGGATTCAAAAGTGTTTCCTCCTGGCTGCAGCAACACCCAGACTGCCCCGAGCACTGTGTGCTGTCACACCAGCCAACCACACACGCATCTCCCAGGGGGAGGGATTCCCACCGGGCACAGAAAAAGCTCCTCTTCCTTCCCACACTTCCTTAGGGCCTCTTCCCACAGCAGCCCCTGCACTGCTGTGCCTGCTCCAGCACTTCCCCAGGCACGGGAGAGGAACCAGGAGGAACCCACCAGGGTAAGGGGCACTCAGGCACTTCCCAACTCTCCCCCTCTGCATTTTTGCCACAGTTCTTGTTCCTGTTTGAGTTTGGATTTCTTGCTGTTTCCATATTAAATCAGGAGAGAACATCTTTTCTCTAGATATCATTTAACTTTTTTTGTTGGATGTCATAGTCTGTCCCTTTAAGATGTTTGCTTGAAAAACAATAACTTGAGTTGATTTCTTGAAAAATCACAGATTAGTATCTAGAATCAGAGCAAAGATAGAATAATTACTTGCTGACAGACATAGGTGAAGATCACTATTTCCGCTTCTCTGTGAAGTTTATAATTTTATGCAGCGTTAATCCAACTCAAAATATAGGAATGTAGTATTTAGATGAGGAGTCTAAACCTGCCTAACTTAATTTTGAAAAGCTAATTACATAATCCTTGAAAGTAAATAGAAGTAAATTAATTTAAAACAAAATCAATCTATTTTTCCCTATAATTTCAGTCTTTATTAAATGAAACTTACTGGAGAAAAAATTGTCTCACCTTATTTTAAGAGGAAAACTTTTTTTTTTTTAGTTCTAAAATATCTTTACACTTGAAACCATTTCGAACAATTATTTTTCTAAATTTCATTCTACATTACTGTAATTTTATCTCATTATTGCCTTCGTATGTAAAAAGCCACACTGTATTCTTTCACTCTGTATTTGGTTTATTTGGGGGGGAAAAAGGAGGAAATATATTTTAATTCTAGGATGTATTAAAATCATAAAGAAAGATGGTTTCAAGATTGGAAATTCCCCAACTTATTCAAGTGAATTTGCATTTCAAACTCTAGTCCTGTGCAAAGATTTGCAATGTATTTTTAAATGCAGAGAAGTAGTAGGGAATGCAGGAAGGGAATAAATTTAGAGGTTTTAAACTGCCAAACAGAAGGGACCAAGATGGAAGTCTAGTGGGATCCACCCTCCAGAAGCAGGAATGACATAGCAAGAGGCATAATTACCTGCTGGCATCTTTATTTTATCCCTAAAGGACAAGCAGTACCAGATATGCAAAGTTTCCAATTCTCTATTCCTCCAAATCTTAAACTGTCTGTTATCAGAGGTGCATGAAGCTACAAGGTGGCAAAAAGAACTTTTTGTCACATAAAAATAGGTATTTCCTGGTTAGAATCTTCATACTGTCAGAAAAAAGATGTTTAGACATTTAGAACTACTCAATCCCTAAAGCCTCATTTTGAAAAGTGATTCCAACCCACAATTCTAACACTAGATCTGTGAAGATACTGAAGTGGAATAAAAACCTTTGCCTGAAACTAACCTAGCTTTCACCATTGTCTTTTGGTGACAATGTGTTCCAGAACTTTGAACAATTATCTATTTTGTACAATTATGACGGAAAAACATAGAACCAGAGACAAAACAGCAGCACTGTGCTCTGTCCAGTGCATTTGTGGGGATGTCGGGAAGAATGCAGACAGTTAACGATTTTATTCCAAAAACCTAAGCCTCGGGGGCAGTCCTGGGAAAGAAGGAACTGTGCCGTAGTTGTGCCCTTGGGACCATGCTCAGGAATGCCGCTGATCAGATCCCTCTTGTCATTCCCTGGGCAGCCGAAGGATGAGCGGGCTGCGGTTCATCTCTGCGGTGGGATTTGCCACGCTGCTGTTCCCGGTGATCCAAGGGGGAGCGTGTCCCTCCTCCTGCAGCTGCGGGTCCCCGGGAGGGTCCCGGGGGCTGCACGTGGACTGCAGCTCGCGGGGGCTGCGGGCAGTGCCCGGCCTGCCCCGGGACACCCGCAGCCTGGACCTCAGCAACAACAGCCTGAGCCGCGTCCCCGCGGGAGTCCTGGACACCCTGCCCGGCCTGCAGCGCCTGGACATGGCTGGGAACCCCTGGCACTGCGACTGCCACATCCTGTACCTGAAGCTCTGGCTGCAAGACTTGTCTGCACCCTCCCTTGCCAGCCTCAGGTGTGCCAGCCCAGCTCCCATCAGGATGAAGCCCCTGGCAGAGCTGACTGGGAACGAGCTGGGGATGTGCAAGAGGCTTCTCCCAGTCAGGTGTCTGGGGTTCTTCTGGCGAGACCTCATTTTAATTGCTGGAGCAATAATTACACTTCTTTTAGTAGCATGGGCTCTGAAATTCTCCAAAAAGCTCGTCTGCCAACTGAACCTCGGCCGGTACGGTGCCAGGGGCCGCCTGCTGAGGAGACACAACCCCAAAAGCCACAAGGTACACTGAGCTGGGCACTGCCACAGCTGGAACAGAAACATCCAACTCCTCTACGAGCAAAGCAAGTGCACTGGCAACACTGGTTTGAATGGTGACTGCTACAAACTCAAAGGCTGGGTCCTGGGAGCGACAAGCTTGCCTGAATGAGGGACTCCTGGTGAGGTGTTGACAGGCAAGGTTCATTCTGCTGCCACTACTCATGTGAAGAGCATTTCTGCTAAATTTTTTTCTAAATTTTTTTAAATCATTCAACTTAGTATTTTCCACTGAATTCTCAGCTCTTATAGCAAGCAGATTTACATCCCCAAATCCTACACTTTTTAATATATGGAGATGAACATCAATTGTACTATTTTAGCAATTCTTTTCTCATTCACAAGTTCTATGAGTTTGCAACCCCTTATCCTCTCTGTGTCCCACTGGGCTTGGTAGGACGATTCTTGTGTGCAGACAAACTCAGCCACCTCTTCCCCAGCTTCAGGAGTTTTCTGCCAGCAAAACCATTATGATTCTATAGACCAGCCACTGAATGCATCCCTTACTGAATACATTTAAAGTTGGACTGGTAAAGAGAATATAACCAGTAAAAATAATCTTAAATATTATTGAATTTTCTGGAGAGTGAACAATAAAAAACATTTTATGTGAAATCGAAATAATGGATGTTTATTGAACATTCATACTCGCCCAACTTTCTCTTTCACAATTCTAAACGCTTCTGATTAAAATTCTAAGAAATTTCCAGAACTTGTCTTGCAGTTTTACTACAGACATTTGATGCTCTGGATTTGATGTGTAACAGCTTTGAGAGGATGTACACTCTTCCCTTCTCCTCTTGTGTGCCCATCCTCATAGAAAACTGTTGTGGTAACTCAAGCAATTGTTTTCTCCCCAGCCTAAATCTCAAAAGTCCAAGGCCAGCAATTCCTGCTGTGACTCCACCTGCTCTGGTGAAGTCAGGTCAGTGAGATGGGAGAGCTCTGAAGATCTAAAATTAATCTACTGTTGGCAGTTCAGTTGAAGACACAATTTGCAAATGCTCCTCCTGACTCCAAACCTGAGCTCGGTTCTAGAGGCCACCTGGTGAAGGTGCCAAAGGCTGCTTGGCTCTGCACCAAGCTCCCTGTGAGCTGGGTGGGCTCCTTGGTGCAGCTCAGCCTCTCCCCAACAGGGCTGGGGCTGAACCTGTTCCTCATGGGTGGTGCTACAGTCGCCGCGCGCTGTCGCTGCTGTGAGAAGCCACAAACACCCAAGTCAAAGACAGCAGAAGCTCACAGGGACATTTCCAGGTCCCTCTTGCCCCCGTCAGAGCATTTCAGCAATATGGAGTCAAACTTCACTGCTGACTGCTGGTGACATTCTGAGACAGCTTTAGAGGAGATGTGTTCCTGCCTGTGACACCTGCACTGCTGGTCCCCCTCCTGCACCCGCAGGGAAGGCCAGTCTGATACACCACCCCTCGCCAACCCAAATCCATGCCCCTTCAGGGTGAGTCCCTTGACACCAGAAACAGCCACTAAACCCCCGGTGGGGCTGCTGGAAGAACCTGTGAAGCACAGAGAGATTTGGGGCAAGGACACACACCAGGGGTAGAGGGTTACACAGATCAGCCATAAGGTGTAGCTTGGGGCTTTACACTGGGAAAAGGGAAGGAACAGACCCAGGTGCTTTCCCTGAGACATAATTAATGGTCTGGGAGACAACACACACATTGCAATGGGAAAATGTGCACGTGATACACAGAGGGGAACAAGAAGAGGGAAAGAGTGAGTGCACAGAGCTGTGGGTCACCTGGAGTACTGAGCAATCAAAAGCAAGACTGCACAGCTAGAGAGGAAAGGTGAGCTGAGGACTCAATGCAGACAAGTCACACAATCCCGTAACGATGATCTCCCTGGTATGACATTGCAGCAGTGGGCTAACACCACCTTTTCTTGTTTAAATAGGGAGCATCACTTAGGGATAGAAAGACTTATTTACTTCCATGTTCAGATAAGCTACAGTAATTCAGCATCAGTGTCTACAAATCAGGAACAATCAGCCACAGAAGAATCAGAAAAACAACAGTAATGCAAATAAAGGATCAGAAAATAGATCTTAAAAGGAGATTAATTTCTTTTAATGAAGAGAAATTTAAGGAATTACAAGATCACAGCTTGTATGAATCTACACAAAGAGAAATTTCTAAACAAAGGATTAGGAGCAGAAATTAAAACACCGGACTAGGAAAAGGGCTCAAAATCTAAGAGTGAAAATAATTATACACTGAAACAGTGTGTCAACCATCCCTCACTTCTCTAGCTTTATTCTACATTAATAACCTCTGCAGGACAGAATTTCAAATAAACACAAAGGAACGTAGTGCTGTACACACCAAGATAATTTTAGAAAATTCTCCTGCACTGAGCTGTCCAATTTTTTAAAAGACAACCACATTTTTGTATGGGTGCAAAATATTGCACTCTGCAAACTCCCATGGAGAGTCTCCTAAATGATATTTCTTGTTTTCCCAAAATAAAATAAATCATTAACACTATACGTTTACCACTCTCTTTTGTGCCTATAAACTAGATATGCATAAAATAGTAAACTGTTTTACTGTATGGCTTCAGTGGTACAAATACACAAAAATAAGCAATTAGCAAACGTTTCTGCTTGCACCAACCAACATGTCAAACAAGACACACAGAACACAGGAAAAAAATAATTGAGAGAACGTATTTTCTGTCCTTGTAAGAGGAAAGAAGAGGGAATCTCTTCCATGGCAATAATTCACATGCTACTAAAAGAGTATTGTATTTATCACTTTTCATCCATTTGGTTCTTACCTAAAAAAACACAAAACCCTGCAAAGGGGCCAGCTAGAACTGCTAACTGAGCCAACTGAAAGCTCAAAGACAACATTCAGTGTTTATCTGGCAAGGCCACTGTGTCATGCCACATACCCCATCAAATGGCATAACTAACCCACAGTTGTAACAATGTACAAAGACAGGAAAACACATCAGCTATCTCAGTGGAACATGCAGGCAGCATTCCCAAAGAGCTCTGGGAAGATCCCAGAAACTGTTACTGCATCGTGCCTGCAAGAGGGCAAACTACTGCCTAGATTTGCTCTCACCTTCTTTGGTGACAGAGGTGTAACTGCTGGGACAGGGCACAACTAAGAAGTTGGGAGGTTTGGGTCCACATTTGGCAAGGCAAGCAATCAGACTCAGGATTACTGAGCAAAACCAGCTCCCTGCAGCACACAGAGCAGGTCTGTGTAAACTGCAGTTCAATTCATGGGTAAAATAGTTGCAGGTTTCATTTACTAAATGGAAAGGTGTGTGAATCACCACCTTTTTCTTGAAATGCTCAATGTTTTCTTAACACTGTAGCAAACAGCACTGCTCAAGCTGAATGATTTCTGCTTAGCTTTGTGCTTGGTTTCTGCCTGGGGTCTGTAGTTAAGTTTTTTCCAGATCTGTTGTTTGAGCTCATGGATCAGGGAAGTTTGAGGGGCTGGCACACATCATGCAGTGCTGTTCTCCGTTGTGCTGAAGGGCCATCATACTATTAATGGAAGGTAATTCACTGATCTCTGCTCTCTGTGACCAGGGACAGCACCCAGGGAATGGCTGGAGCTGTGTCAGGGCAGGTTCAGGTTGGATCTCAGCAAAAGGTTCTTCCCCCCCAGGGTGGTTGGCACTGCCCAGGCTCCCCAGGGCAGTGGGCACAGCCCCAAGGCTGCCAGAGTTCCAGGAGGGTTTGGATGATCCTCTGGGGCACAGGGGGTGACTCTTGGGGATGGGCCTGTGCAGGCTCAAAGCAGCTCATCCCCTAAAAATCACCCTGTCTCAGCTCAGAGCTGGCTGAAAGGCACAAGTGCTCTGTCCCTCTGTGCACTGTGCAGCCAGACTGGCCTGGCACCCGTGATGCCATTCCTGAGTGCAGCCGCCCTGGAGCCGCCTCCTGAACTCAGCTACAAACACTTTTCTTTGCGAGAAGGAGACAAGTACTGAAGAATTAAAGCACTTTTGCTCATTTACAAGACTGCAGGCACCAAGGAAGAAAACTCTGAAAGAAAAGCAGAAAGGAAAGGGCCGCACAATGTCCCTCGGGCAGCAGCAGCAGCCTGCGGGGGTCTCTGGGGCTCCTCGGAAACCGCAGCAGCCGCGGGAAGCGCGGGGAGGAGCTGCCCGAGGGACACGGAGCCGGGATGCCAAGGGTGGGGCAGAGCAGGAAAGCAAGGGAGGAAACGCTGGCACTGCCACGGACAGCTCATATGGCTGCTTTGTGTTTATTTTTAATGGAAAATACGCACTTTCCCGCTGCGCTCAGGGGACACCCGCCGCTGGCAGGGAGGGCGCAGGATTTTGGGCTCGGCACCAATGAGGTGTACAAAACTACACGGCTTTGAGAAAGGAGCAGCTCGAGCCTTCCTGCCTTGGCAGGAGTGTCTGCTTGCAAAAGACAAGCACGAGTGCAAGTTATTTTCTTCAGAAGAGTAAAATTACAATATTTTTTCAGGAAAAAACACATACCACATCCCGTGGATTCACTGAATTTGCTTGATCTCCCCTCCATGTTCTAAAAATGTTGATATTTTCAGAATATACGTTTCTCATGTGTTTCAAATTCCACATCCTTCAGACAAATGAGTGAGATCTAAGTGTACTCAACACCTTTCTTTTCCCCACAAAGCACGGAGGAAACAATCTGAAAACAGCTTTTTCTTTCACCTTAGACTAACTCCCATGCTTTGAGTACCAGCCCAGTCCTCCCCAGGAGCTCTGGGAAGCTCCATGACACGGGTACATGGCATTTCACAGTTCCGAGGGTCTTCTCTAAAATGTAAGTCTCTGTCAGAAGTAGTTTTGAATTTGCACTAACAACTGGCCTCGTAGTGATATCTAAGCTGGATTTGACTGTAAACCTTTGCCTATCCCAAGGCTTGTTCAACCTATGGAAAATTAGTTCACATTAAATTCATACTAAAGACTAAGTACAGCTTTGCTCTAAGGAATGAAACACATCACAAAGTTAACAAGCTTGCTCTGCATTTACCTTTTTCCATCTTAGTTACACAGATACTGTTTGCACTGACCACATATGGAATTGCATTAATGCTACTAGAATAACTCCAAAAAGAAAATAACTCATCCAACAGGAAGCTTCAAACAGCAAAAGACCAAGAATATTCCCAGCCTAAGAGGATCAGAAACAGAGAGGAACTCTCTCAGCTGAACAGGAAATTTCTTTTATTATTGAACTAGCAAACATATATGGTAAGATCTAAATATTAATTGAATATACAAAATACATGCAGAATGCAGTGAAACAAGCTCGTTAGTTGTCTAAGCTGCTCCCACTCTTGTACTCTAAACTAATTAGCCAATATACATTCATTCTCATACTGGCTTTATGTGTAAATGCACTGTTTTAGGAATTATTAACATAGAATTTTAGGCTTCACAAAACTGGGACTCTTCAGGCTGACACACTTGTCGGTTATGATTTACAGCTGAATTACATGATTTTATTTTTGCCTGCCAACAGGTGAAATGACTGCACTGAAAAATTAACAATTCCTACCCAATGACTCCTTTGACAGTGCTAAGTTGATTGTAAGGCTTAGTAATGCTAAATTTGCCTTAGTAATGCTGTTTATCGTTATGTTTTTTCTCTTCAGAGCACTACACAAAACACTTTCCCAAAGTGCTCCGAGTAATTTGCTAGAAACATTTTGCTGTTACATTGATTCCAACGAAATTTAGATTCCACTCAATAACGGGGGTGTGCCAACCAATTGCTTCAGTTCCACGATGGCCACATGGCTGCTGTTTATCCTGAGCTCCTGCTCAGGGGCACTTTGCTCCTGAGGTGACCTCTCTCAGTGCCCTCTCTGCAGTATTCCCAGCTGATCCAAGGATTGCCCCCTGTGGCAGTTTGAGCCACATTAGAAATCTAAAATCCAATTTTTAGGCTTCCCCCACCCCTTCTCAACAATTTATCCTAACACCGGAGAGAAACTTTCATTTATTTACACAAATAAATACTATACAAACTAAAGGCAACTATATATATATATATATATTACATTGCTATCAGTCAGTCCTTTCAAGCCCCTCCTTTAACTTTAGTCCAGGAGCAGCCTTTAAGGCTGATGTGTAACACAGTCTTTTGCTGTGGGGGTGTTCTGGGCTCCTGAACACTCCCTCCTCACCAAGTTCCAGCAGTTGTTTGTTGTAGTCTCTCCTCCTCATGAAGTTTGAGAAGACAGCTTTGAGTCCTTGCTCCTCTGCTGCTGGTGATCTCTCCCTCTCGTGTCCCACCTCGCTCCGTAGGCTGCTGCAGTGCAGCTTATCAAGCGTCCACGGCCTGGAATCTTCATTCCCCGAAGTCAGTTTTTGGCTGTCTCCAGTCAGCTTCAGCAGCAGCTCCCGAGCTCTGGGCTCGGCTCCACTTTCGCCTGGGACTCCTCCCGAGTGCTGGGCCTACCTCCACAGCCCAGTCTCCTGGCTCAGCTCCAACTCTGAGCCCTTCCTCCACTCACAGTGGAGGGAAAGAAAAGCCCCCCTCTACAGCTTCACTGCAGAACCTTTTCTGGAGGGGGAAGAAGGCTGGGCTGCAAAGCCTGCCTCTCTCCTCTTACCTCAGGGGCTGTGAATCCCTTCCTTCACAGCCCACACTCCAAATGCTGACTCTAACTCTAGCCAAAGGCTGAGCTGGGGGGTCGCAGGGCTCCCCTCTCCCCCCTGGAGGGGAAGAGAGGGAGCCCAGCCACCCCCTGGCCTTGTCCACCTGCACACAGCAGACACCAACAGCAAAACAACCGAGACTGCCCTGCCAACAGCTTCTGGGGCTGTGATATGTGATTTTGAGCAGAAGCGAACGACATGGACAGTGAGTGGCTCTCCAGGGAACACTGTCCTGGCACCCAAACACCTCTGAGCCCCTCGAACTCTCAAGGGGGGCCAATTTCAAACTACGACACCCCGGGCAGCAGTGCTGATGTCACTGCAGCAGGCACAGCTCCTGACTGCCATGGCAAGGGCACTGTAGGCAAATAAATCTGAGCTGCCTCCCAGGAGCTCGGTCGATTCATTTGGGTTTGCTTGGCACTTCCTCATCTGACCACCAGGCCTTGGACAACCTGCAGCTGGGAGTGGAATGGTGCTGATTTCATAAGGACATTGTCTGGAAAAAGTGGATTGAGGCCTCTTCCCTTGGAAGAATATTAAGGAATAGGAAATCCAGGGCATTCATCTTAGTCCAGGGGAAAAAATTCTCATGAAGCCCTTTAATGGCCTTGATCTCTAGGAAAGGAAGTGTCAGCATGGATGGATCACAGTCTATTGCTCCTTGAATCGTTTTCCTTGTCTCCTCTTTAGGAGTCAAAAGGGGTTTTCCTCTAAATTAATAATTTATGTTTTGACTAGGATACATACCTTGTCTCTTATGACCACAGAGAAGGACTATGGAACCTGGCACATCCAAATAACCACCTTTGTAACCCTCTCCTATCAATAGTAGTGCAAAGCAGCAGAACTAAGTGGCAATGGCCACACCATCCAAGCCTGCCCTCAAGACAGCAGAGCACTTAGAAGTGAGGTCACGTTTGACTTCCCTGAGTCTGCAAGGCAACTGCAGAAACCAGTCATTTAATTTTCAGATGCACTTACCAAAATCTGAATTATCGAAAGACCAAAACTAAACCAGCAGTAATTACAACCTGAAGGAAAAGGGGCAATCTCAGTCCGTAAGAGAAGACAAACTGAGCACAGGCAGGACCTCAGAGGCCCTGGAGGGTTTCCTTTACCTCCAGGAACAGCTTTGTCAGACGGCTCTGAACCAGCCCGACATTGTCACCTAGTGGCTGCTCCAAACCCTCGGGGAGCAGAGCTCCTCCGAGCCGGTCACCTTCCACAGCGAGCCCTCGGGAGCGGGATGGGATAGAGCCATTTTCCAAACAAGCTCCCAGTCACTGCCAGTTCTTGCCAGAGCCCTCACACAGGTTTTCTGTCGTGAAGTGTCAGACGCCACAAGATGTACATTGATTTCTATCGACAAGACCCTGAAGTTACTACACTTTTGCACACTGGAAACACACTCCCCATTTGATTTCTTCACTGTGATTAATCATTTTTAGATCTGCCTGGAGTTTCCTGCTACTACAGCTCCCAAAGTCACAGCTCATTATTTATATTGAAACTTGACAGAGGTTCTCTTCCTTCTGTTCTCCTAAAGTCATGATGAATTTTGATGTAAACTAAAATTTGACTAACACCTTTGGTTGTTTGGATGGCTTCATCCTATCAAAGTGCAATAAAATAAAGAAGAAAAAAATCTGTAAATTAAGTAACTGAAACAAAATAATGAAATCAAATCCCCTCATGGGTCTTTTTCCCTACCATTCCTTTTCTGTTCCTGAAAGTCTGAGAAGGTCTTTGTGAGATAGTTTTAAAAAAGAAGAAGAAAATCTCAACAAAATCAGTACTAAATGAAAACAAAATTAAAAACTCTCTGGCAATCTGTTAGACATCTTCAAGGAAGTAAGAGAAATTTAGAAATCATGATATATTATTCTATTTTGCATTAAAATTAATTGGGTATGGTATGGTAAATAAGATAAAGACTTACTGACCTGAGTGGGAAAGGGTTTTGCTTCAGAAATGAAATCCAGTATTCCTGCCTAATGTTAGTCTCGTTTGGAAGAACACATCAGTAACTCCAAGTGCTCAGCAGATTCACAATATATTCCAAAACTACAGAGATCTTTTTCATCCCAGCCTTGTGTAATGAAACCTGCACAGCATTTGTGCCTCTATTTCAAATAATTTACAGCCATTGATGGCACACGAGTGGCACAAAATTGCTCTTTGTTCTTATACTAAAAGTTCAATGGATCAAAAATCACACTGAATATGCTACCTATGAAATGAAAACAAAAATACTATTCTACGCAAAAAATTTAAAAGGCATTTTCTTACCAGATTTTCTCCTTTTACATATCTTCTTGCACTCTATTTGTCTAAATCTTCCAGAGGCAGCTCAACTAAGGCAAAGAAACCATAGAGAAAGTACTGGAATTAAACAGAAAGATGATTTTGGTTACATTTTTCCAATATGTTATATCAAGACTCTCATCTATATTTGGGAAAACTGGAATATGCACTTCAACTGAAGCTTTGCTGGTTGTGTTTCAGTACTATATTTTACATATAGCAAAAAATTGTGGGATTTATTCTAAATCTACTTAAGTCACAGGGCTAAAGCAACTCTCTTTGGGAAATAAGAAAGCTATGATGTGTAAAATAACTTGGAAAACCTCTACACAGACTCTTTAGAGCTGATAAAATCTTTACAGTACAAAAGGAAGAAAATGGGGCATTTCACTTTTTTAACCTCACATGAGGACCTTTCAGACTTCCCATAGGAGAAGCAGCAGCAATTACCCCGTAAACACTGACACTAGACATGTTGAAAAGAGAGTGAGTATTCACAGCCCCTATTGAATCTATTTACACAATTCAGAAGGTATTATATACATGTTTCAAATGGAGACACTGATATGCATATGTACAAGTATATATATATACACACAGACATAAATATATTCATTTATCTCACAGACACACACACACACACATATTCAAAAAACATATTTGGATATCTGATATGGGCTTACCGATATAAAGATATCTCGGCTGATACTGATGAGTACTTTACAGTTTTATTTCAGTTTATTACAATAACACTAAAATATAGTTTTATCAATTTATCAATTCATCACCACTAAGTCAGAAAGAGAAACAATGAGACTGATCTAACAAACTTAAAAAGCCCCTATCCATATGGAGGAAAATTTACACTGCATAAAACTGATTCCTAAGTTAAATCCACCAGCTCTGAAAACCTGGGCACTCTAAAAACCTTTAGAAAACTCTGAAACTTGGGCACTATGAAAACCTTTACCTAATTGATGTGCAGCAGCAGCATTTTTAAAGGCCCCAGTACATTAGAATGACCTCAGCTCCCTCAGAAATCTGTACCAGGGTAAAGTTACCATTAAAAAATCTGACTACTGTGGCAATACCAGGGGATCTCAAAAAGACATATGGAAACTGCACAAGCCCAGATTTTAGGAGGTCTGATAAATTTGCAGGTACTACACTAATCACTCAGAAGAATAAAAAGTCAGCAAACTCTGCAGATTTCCAAGTGCTGCTTTCCAGAGCCTTTAGCACCTTAAACAATATTTCAGGTAGTTGCAGCCACAGGCCAAGTGGTAAATCCTCAGTCCATGTGCACACTGCTGCTCTGTGGACCCTAGTTGCACTGGAAATTCCAGAGAGGAATTCTGAGCAGTGCACCTGTTACAGGTATTTCACTCACTCCCTCTTCCTCCCCTCCTGAAGGTGCCGCTATGACCTGCAGTGCCGAGATGGCCCAGGGCATCACAGAGCCCAGGGATGGCACAGACCCCCAGAGCAGGGCACAGGGCAGCACAGAGCCCCAGGGATGGCACAGACCCCCAGAGCAGAGCACAGGGCAGCACAGAGCCCAGGGATGGCACAGACCCCCAGAGCAGAGCACAGGGCATCACAGAGCCCCAGGGATGGCACAGACCCCCAGAGCAGAGCACAGGGCATCACAGAGCCCCAGGGATGGCACAGACCCCCAGAGCAGAGCACAGGGCAGCACAGAGCCCCAGGGATGGCACAGACCCCCAGAGCAGGGCACAGGGCATCACAGACCTCAGGGGCTGCACAGATCCTCTGGAGCAGGGCTCAGGGCAGCACAGACCCCAGGGCAGGGCACAGGGCAGCACAGACCCCCGGGGCAGCACAAACCCCAGGGCAGGGCACTGCCTGGGAGGGTTCGCCGAATAACCCTGGTACAGCTTCCCCAGCAGCTCTGCAGTGTTCAACACCAACTGCAGCTGTGCTTGGGGAGATCTGTGACTGGCCTGGGCCACAGATTGAAAGGGTTAATGATTTCCACATTCCAGGATCGCTGGGGGACTTTGCAAGCTGGGCAGAGGCGGCCGTTGGCCCATCACAGCCCATTGCCCCACCGATCCTGAAAAGGAAAACCCTTTTCCCGTGCCCCTCACGGAACTCTGCGCGGGCCCAGGAGCCATTGGAGGCTCGAGGCATGGCCCGGGACTCCATCCATGGATATAATAACTCATAACTCCTTGGAGTGTGGGGGCTCCCCTCTCCCACCCCCAACGGATCAAGGCCACCACTTCAACTCACAGACATGGAAGCTGCAACTACCAAGTTCCATTGCTGGACCTCGTGGGCAGTGACTATAGACATCTTTCCACTCATCTTTTCTTTCTCTTACTACTTACCCTTATCCTGTCTTTCCTTTCTCTCCCTTATGGATTTTCCCTAAAGGTTGTCTTTACACCATATTGCTGTAGATGAGAGATATAGATGATAACACCCAAAATGGCAACATACCTGTTTACCTTTGAAACAAAACTGTTCTAAAATAAACCCTACCTATACCTGTTTTCAAACACCGATTGTTCAGTGTCATTTCACTCTAATCCACCACAAGGGATTTATTAATAAGAACTTGGGTTACCCCTCCTTTCTGGGGCAGGTTATAACAGCCTGGTCTCTGTCTCCTCTTACACCCTAGGAGATAAAACAGGGCAATGACTGGCTTTCATTCCCTCTAGAACAGACAAGGAGAAGGGATGGGTGACTAAGATTGATTACAGCCTTTAGGAACCAAGCAGAGCAGAATTTGCATTGATTCGTTCAGAAGATGATTAAGCCATGTGAATGAATACAGCATTTCAAGTGACAAAGAAGGCAGTATCCACAACTGAGTCATCTGAAAGGACTGCAAACAGCTTATGGCTTCTAATATTCAAAAAACATAACTTGGAAAACTTCATGAACACAATTACAATTTTTTTATTACTAGCTTGTTCTGAGACTTGGCTGATAACAAATCTAACACCCGCACTGGGTAAGAAACATCGCACATGACAGAGTCATAGACTTTGTCCAACAACTGAATAATAGAAGCTATTTCACTGCTGGGAATCACCATGGAGGAGACACGATTTTTCTCACAGCAAGGGTAGGCTCTGCAACCTTATAAGGAGAAGTACTCAGTACAAATGCTTGGTTGGAGAAGTTTCAACCCCCAAATTAATCCCTGTTTATTTGACAGCAACTTCCCTATAGCTCAACAGTTTCCTTGCCACTTGTGCTAGTACAGTAACAGAACACCAGGCAGAACCAAGACTTCTGCTAGAATAGGTCTTAAGTGGCATCATTTTTCAAGATTCCAAGAGTCTTCCAAGTGCTGTGGCCACTGCAGCTTTGAGGGACAAAGGGTTGGGTGTGGAAAAGAGAGCCCATAAGGCTCTCCAGGAAAAACCCACTGTAACAGCTGGGGGCTTCCCAATTAGTCCTGATTGTCACCATTACTTTAAAGAACATCTCTGTCCATATGTTGCTCCCCAGTTCCTGCTCACATGGGATACAGACATACAGACATGGAAAAGAGAGGTGCCGTGGACAGCAGGAATATCTGCTGACCAGTGACAGGCTTCAAAACATCCATTTCTATTGCCCCTCTGCAAATGAGTTCCATACCCCACCCACAGACAACACAAAATGTCTCTCCTGTAAACATTAAACACTCAGGTAACTTTCCTCAAAAGGGCCTTAGAACACTAACAAATTAAAAGTAAAACTATTAACATTTTAACTAGTTCAGACACTGCTGAACTTTAAAAAGAAAGTTCTGGACACAGATGTCCTTAAATCAGCATGACGTTCATTTTGGACTGAATTACTAAACAGTGTACTATTACAAGATTCTTCTGGTTGCAGTTCAGAGCAATCCATTTGTGTAAAAGAACACACCCCAAAATACTGCAGGCCACAGTTTGATCTCATAAACTCAAGAGTCACAGAGCATGTATGATTTAATATGCACAACCAGGAATTTATGGTGTGACCCTTGGGGTGTCCTGTGCTGGGCCAGGAGTTGGACTCAATGATCCTGATGGGTCTCTCCCAACTCAGCACAGTCTGTGATTCTAAATATCTGGGGCTATGTCAGGTAATGCTGAGTATGGGAACATGGTTTTATTACTTAAGGAAAAGAGAAACAACAAGCAAACAACAAATAAGTAGCTATTTTGCATATATTATATTTATGATAAAAAGTGATCATGTAACTATTCAACTGATATCTCTCTTTTTAAAAAAATTACAATATGTTAGTACTTTTGGTGTGTGAAAGAGCTCAATCCCTTCCAGCTGACTCAGCTGTAAAATCAGCAGCCCATAAAGCCATCCAGAATTACAGATTCTGTTAACCAAAATCTAACCAGAGAATGGCTGTACCACAGAAGGACCATTAACATGTCAAATAACACGCCTGTATTACAAATACAAGGAGAAAATGTGGAAATTTGCTGGAAAATTTATCTTGGAACACAGTATAAACAATGTACCAACCAAGCCATAACTCAAGTAATCTTGGTTTTCATGAGCAATTTTGGCAATTGTTCTATATCCCCACTGGAAGTTACTTGGAATGAATACTTGCTACTGCAGAGAATTCCAGCCATCTATAAACTCACTGAGCCATCTCACAGTTCCAGAATTCACTTGGAACCCCTGCCCTCTGCTCCTTCAGAGAGTGGGCAACAGATTTTAGGACTCCTCCCTGTGTTTTTTCCATTTCATATGAGATCACTGTATGTGTTTATTTAGAAGGTCAGAACTTAATTAATTTGCTTTGTCACTCCAAGTGTCCAGCAGCTGCCTTGAAACACAATCCAGTCTCACACCGAAATTCTGTTATCCAGTGTGGCAATTGCCAACAACCCTGCACCTCAACCCACTTGGTAGGGTTGAAATTTAACTTCCCCTCTTGAAGAGAATTAGTTGCCTGAAAAGGGAACTGTGACCGGGGCCAGTGTAGGGGGTCCTTGCCATGTTCTGGTACTGCTTTCTAGGAACTACAAAAGAGTGGTTTCTACCCCTCTCTACCCTTCTCTGATGAGTCACTCTCACATACAGCCAGATACAAACTGCAATCAACCCAAAACTATTTTGTTTGTCCTGATCTTTGCATAAAAGGTGTGTTAAACGCAAGTCTGGGGATTAATCAAAGAAAACCAAGTATTTTAGCATTTAAAGCACTATTTACTGTTTTCAAAACGTGAGAGAACTAATCAAAGATCCCTCATAGAAGCCTAACAACATAACGTGACAATTTGTGGGTTTTGTTTGGGGAATTCTTTGTTTTAGAAGCAGTTAAAGGCTCATGATGAAAAGCAGCAACAAGGACAATTAATAAAAACAAGTTTGTAATGATCCATAGCAAGGATAATGGAATGCCTGATTTATAATTATCTTCATAGAAGTAGCCCCTTTATTTTTTCACTAAAATGAGGTAACACAAGGAATCATAAATATTAAAGACTGACAACTCTAGCAATGTTTCTACCTATAATCTAAATTTCCTGAAGTGCTTTGCTCAGACTCTTAATACATAATTAGCATGAAAGCATACACACACTGATGTCTTATTTCCTCTTAAGCACCTTTTCTGTCCTGGCTGATCAATATCCTAGGATTCAGTGGCCTGTTGAATTCAAAGTTGCAGCTACCAGCAACAGAAAGCCTTTGATCCAGTTTGACAGAGCACTCAAACCTCTCCTCTTGCTAGAAGGTTACTGTGGACCACCGAAAATATTTATGCAGACCTGAAAAGGAATAATCATGAAGCCACCCAAAAATACAGAGCAATTTAAGCCAGGTTGCTATGCTGGCTCACTGATATCAGGTTGCTCAACTCCTGCACAGCTACCCATGGGACAATTTAACTCTCACTGTCACACAACAGTTTAATTTCACAAATTTATAACTTGAAACTATGAGGATGAATTTAGCTGATCCTTGGCCCACAGAACAGAGTAACAATGTGCTGTGTCACAGCATTTCACTAGCAAAACTGACTTTTATCAGCATCTTGACTCACCACATAATCTAAAGTGTTAAAGAGCACTTTGTTTTGTAGATAACCCAGGTAGCAGATAAAATACAAATAATTTCAGACTGCTGACATACACTTATCTCAGTACACGTACCCAGTTTGTGATGCAGTACACGGTCACACATACACAGGTGCCTGTGTAAGACCCTCGCAGGATGTCAACAGCTCTGAAGCCGTCTCCCAGCAGCACAGGACCTTGCGAGGATGAAAAACCGTAGCCCTGAGCCTTGGCCTGTGCCTACGGAAACAAACCGCAGTCCAGCTCAGAGCTGAAAATAAACAGCCAGCGAGGCAAGCCAGCTGCGCTTCCTGGATGGCAACGGCACCTGTGTGTCTGTGTGTGTGCCCGTGTGTGTGTGAGTCACTGCAAAACGTGTGCACAGGAACACACCGACACAGGGACACCGGCGCAGAAATCCGCCCCCGCAGCGGGGATGCGGACGGACCCGGCACGGGCAGGTCCACATGGGCGGTGACCCATCGGCACCGCCAGAGCCGCCGCCCCCGCCTGCCCCGCACCACGGGCTGTGCCGCCGGACGGCGACCGCGCAGGCACCGGGGCAGCTCCTGGGGGGGGCCGCACCCCCGGCCCGGGTGTTCCACGGGCACAGCCCGGCCCCGCTCGGTCCCAGCGGCGCCCCAAGCCCGGCCGAGCCCCGTGAGGGGCGGTGCCGGTGAGGGGCGGTGCCGGCGAGGGGCGGTGCCGGTGAGGGGCGGTACCGGTGAGGGGCGGTGCCGGTGAGGGGCGGTACCGGTGAGGGGCGGTGCCGGTGAGGGGCGGTGCCGGTGAGGGGCGGTGCCGATGCCAGTGCCGGTGAGGGGCGGGGTCGGTGCCGCGGGTGCTGGGGCGGTGCCTGTGCTGGGGCGGTGCTGATGCCGGTGACGGTGAGGGGCAGTGCCGGTGCCGGGGGTGCTGATGCGGTTCTAGGGCGGGGGCGGTGCCGGCGGTGCGGTGCTGGGGCGGTGCCTGTGCTGGAGCGGTGCGGGGCGGGGGCGGTGCCGATGCCAGGGCGGTGCCGGGGCGGGGCGGGGGCGGTGCCGGCAGTGCGGGGCGGGGCGGGGGCGGTCCCGCTCGGCCCGGGCGGCGGGCGCTGCGCAGAGCCGAGCCGAGGCGAGCGGGGCTGAGCCGAGCCGGCTCCCTCGGCCGCGGGCGGAGGCCGGAGCGCGCCCTCCATGCCCGGGCTGCCTGCGCTGGGCGCCGTCCCCGACCCCGAGGAGAGCTACGACTTCCTCTTCAAGCTGGTGCTGATCGGGGACGCCAGCGTGGGCAAGACCTGCCTGGTGCAGCGCTTCAAGACCGGGGCCTTCGCCGAGCGCCAGGGCAGCACCATCGGCGTGGACTTCACCATGAAGAGCCTGGAGATCCAGGGCAAGCGGGTGAAGGTGAGCGCGGCCCCGGGCCCGGCCGTGCCCCCGGCGCAGAGCGGGGCCGGCGGGGCCGCACCGAGCAGCCCCGCGGGCCGGGCGTGCCCATGGCTGCGGCAGCAGCGGCCGCGGGGCCGGGCCGGGCCGGGGAGAGCCCCGCCGGGACACGCCGTGCCCCCAGGGCCGGGGAGAGCCCCGCCGGGACACGCCGTGCCCCCAGGGCCGGGGAGAGCCCCGCCGGGACACGCCGTGCCCCCAGGGCCGGGGAGAGCCCCGCCGGGACACGCCGTGCCCCCAGGGCCGGGGAGAGCCCCGCCGGGACACGCCGTGCCCCCAGGGCCGGGGAGAGCCCCGCCGGGACACGCCGTGCCCCCAGGGCCGCAGCGCAGAGCCCCGGCCGCGGGCTGGTCACGAGCCAGAAGGACGCTGGGCTGGACTGTCACGTCTCCAGCAAGGGATGTGGAACGGGCAGATTCAGAGAAGCTGGGGGAGCCGTTGTTAAATTGGGCGTGTTTAAAAGTCATCTTAAGACGCTGTTTACAGAGTGTCACAGGAAGTACAATTTTTACAGTTCTTCGCAAACCAGAACGAGTAAACCCTAAATCTGACATCTGCTTTTCTTATGCTGGTTGTTAGGGTTAGAAAGAGGGTAGAACCTGTACCCAGTGGATCTCTCCTCAGATTGTCAGTGGCACACATTCCCGACATCAGACTGGGCCTCTGAGCACGGAAGTGTGAGCAAACAGTGGGGAGAAGAGGTTTAAAGCACCTATGGTTTGTAGGGGGCTGCTGGGATAAATCCCTTCACCAGCCCCTCCAGAATGGAGTCATACAACTGTACTTCCTCACCCACTAAAAAGCACTGCGTGCACTCACTGCCTGGAAAAGATCATGGAATTGTAAAGCTTCCGATGGCACAGAAATACAGTAATTGCACTTGAATTTTGGCCTGTGTTTACCAAAGTAAGTGTCAAAGTCCTCTATTATCTTTTTATTATAAATTAACTTTGGTGAGCAGAATATTAAGCAGAGAAAGTTGCAGAAAATGGAAGGAAGGCTCACGTTTTTTAGGAAAAGAGGGGAATTAGAAGTTCCACACCCAGCAAAGGTGTTTATATTCTTGGTACTCTGACACCTTTTCCTGTCGTGTCTGGCTGGGGCTAAGGAGCTGGAAAGGAAACTCTTCTGTTTGTGCTGTCAGTACCTCTCCTGCACTTTCTAGTGAGCTGGTAGGAGTGGGGGTTCTCCTTTAAGGTTGAAACCTGGCTCCATTTAAATGCTAGGCACATAAAAAGTGACAAATGTGTCTGTTCCTCCTGCCAGGGGTCTCAGCCAGAGATTTCAGGAGTAGGGCAGGACTAGCCCAGGAAATAAGCTAAAGTTCCTAGGTGTGCTTTTTTTCACTGTCAGTACTTACACCTGAATATTCCTGTATTAGGAGTCAGTCTGTAGAAAAATCTGTGGGTTATCTCCAAGTATTTTACAAACAAAAACCAAATAAGAAAATGCAAGGTCTTAAGGCTCTCTTTTTCTTTGGATTGTTCAGTACTTCCACTTAGAAAAAACTATTGGGATGCACAGATTGAAGAGTATTTTGAGCAGTACTTTAGACAAATTAATCCAACATTGTTGCTGATTAACCTTACAGACATTTTTGTCAGCTGCTGAGTCAGACATACAACTAGAAAATGAAAACATTTGCTTAGAGGGGTTTTTTTGTTTGGTCTCTTAGGGTGTATGGGGGGTGTGAAGTCGAAGTTGGGCTTTTCCAGTTGGATTGAGATTTCAGAGCAGTGCATCTAATTGGGTGGGTTTGCTCAGCATGCTGTTGGAAACAGAAAATAAGGAGGCATTTTATTACACTTTGGTGAGCCACCTGACAAAGCAGGCAGGTGGGGGGGGTGTTGCAGGTTGTACAAGTGTGGCCGAGGTGCAGGATACAGTGACTGCAGGAGGAGCACTTCAGCTCCCTGCACAGGTCATTCCCGGCCTGTTAGTAAACAAGCCCGTGTGTGTGCTGGGTGAGAGGTGCACTGTGGTTCTCATTCTTCTGCCTCAGGCACCTGAGACACACTGGTTTAAAAGGGTTTTACATAATCTGATGATTGGGATGCCTCAAATCAAGAGATGTTCAGGATGTGTTTAAATAAGTTTGACCTTAGAGAAAGGTCCTTACAAAAGCATGCAGGGGATTCTCTGCTGCTCCAATATCATTGGGAGTTTATGCTGCTCAAGACAGTACCTTCATAAGGAATGCAGGGACTTGTTTTCTGTTTAGCAAATGCTGCAAGAATAAGAAAATCCCCGTTTTTATAAGCTCATCTTTAGTAGTCCCTTCAGAACAAGAGTGTCTACAAAAAGAGTCCCAAGGAGCTTTTGAACACTACTTGCTCCACTTCCCCAGTGGCCTAAGGTTCCTTTTTAGTCAGGCTGAGGATAGTATTACGACCCAACAACACTTATTTTGAGATTGAAACAAACATTCTAAGGTTAATTGTGTCAGTGCTCCCTTCTGCTTCAAATGTTCCCATTACAGTTACATAATGTTTCTGAAACATTTGGAGCCCAAGGATTTTAAGTCTCACTTCCTTTTGATGCATTTTGTTGACTAAGGGAAAAGATGCATGTTGGGATACAGAGGGTTATGGCCCTGCAAATAACTTTTTTTATTATTTATAAACTTGAGGTTTCCTTGCACCTTAAAGCTGCGTTCCCTCGAGTGTCTCACGTGGAGTTTCATACACTGCTGCTTCATCAGCTGCTGGGCCTGGCTGCTGTGAGCTGGGGGCTCCTGGAGGTGTTGGAGCCGAAAGGCCCCGTGGCACAGAGCCAGACGGGGCACGTGTAGCACACTAATGGAACTTCACAGCCAAAGCTACCTGTGCTGACCACCTGGATTTTTGTCACAAAGGCAAAATCTGACCAGCATGTATCCAGAATTTCCCCGTCAGCTTCATGAAATGTCTGCAGTCTATATTCTTTTAAAAATATGCTCTACTATGTGTTGTCTGACTGCTTGAAATTGTGGCATAGTGCTCTCTCTAAAATCCATCCTTCTTAGCTGGATAAATCCTAGGGTACAGACTGTAGTTCCCAAAAGTTGGTCTTGTTAATCACTTGAAAGTGTTTAAAAGTTATGTTAATCACTTAATGCACAGTGATTAAAGTCCTATTGATAAAATAATGACTTGAGTATTAGAAACAATCTGGCAAACAGAACAAATATGTTTGGTAACTGTTATGTCACTGTAAGAAAAGATATTTATAAAATGCTGGAATCAAGATTTTACATAATGATAGGCAAGGACATTCCTAAGTCCAAGTCCATAAATCATGGTTAGTAATAACAAAATTCCTTTTCTTTTAATGAATTACCTCCTGTGAACTGATAAATTAATTATCTTCAATGTCTACTTTATGCGGTAGTATTTTACATAAACTGAATATTTTTGTCCTCAATGCCGTAGTTTTTCTCTCTCAGTATGTGTTTCAGAAAGTGGCAGGAGAGAAGAACAGTTGAAAACACATTCCTTTCATAGAAAATATTTCTTCATGTATCATTGCACTTTTTAATTTCCAAGCTTTTCCAGCCCATATGTTATCAAGATTATTGGCTTTTATTCAGGCCTCATGGCTGTAAACTATATTCCTTTCATAATGGGCCAAAATGTAATGTGTCATTATCTGGCCAAATTGCAAGTAATATAAAGTTATGACTTGTTAACTGTCTTGTCCCCTGACTGTTGATTTAATAATGTTGCTAAACAAATACAGGCAGAGCAATTGGTTATTACATGGAAGTGGTATTATTTGATATCCAGAGGAAGTGTAGCTCTCTGTCAGCTACTTGGACACATTCAAGTCTGGAGCAAATGGAAATACTGCATTCCCAACAAACAAGGATTCCTCATTCTCTGAAAATCGTGTAGGGAAACAGTTGAATGGAGCAGTTCATCCTGACTGTTTAAGAATATCACTTTAAATTGAAATACACTGCCACAGAGATGTTGCTTTTGGGAAAAACTGCATAGATGAAGTTGCAAGACTTCCAGTAAGTGTTTTTAGGAGCAAGTGTTGTGATTTGCCAGCCTACAGAAATGTATGTTGCTGTTTGCCGTTTGAGATGACAGGATTCAGACACGGTCAGTTCGTTAAGATTCTTTTAGCACAGTCTTTGTGTCCAGTATTTCACTGCTGGGAGATTTTATGGAAGTTGCTATATTGTCACAAAAGTGACATTTCTATTTTTGTAAAGAAAGATATCAGCTGTAGGATGTACTTACTTATTACTTATGCTGCTTCAGAAGCAAAAGTAAAACTGAACTCCTGTGATACTTTAGAAGAATCAGGAGAGTACTTAATAAATTATGTACGAAGTGAGGGAGGGAGAAATTATTTAATGTGTCTTGAGGCCATCTGTTAAGCATTAACCTTTGATAACCAATATGTTCACCAGTGCAAGAAGAATCCACATGACCCATTGGGTAATGCTTGTTTACGACGCTCTTTGGTCAACCTGTCACTCACCATTTTCACCACTCTGTTCCTGTAGTACAAAACCTGCTTTCTGTGGGCCTGACCAGACATCCCAGAATGATCTTCTAGAGACCCACCATAAATGTTACCACCTATTTTCCTTGGTACATCCAGTTGACACATCCTTGTTTCAGTTTTTCTCTCCTGTGCCACCGTGGAGGGCCTGGCCCTGCGTCCATGGCACCCTGCCCGTGGGTTCTGGGCAGCAGCTCCCAGGTGTGTCCATCCCTCCTGTGCCTACAGCTCGGGATGCTGCTGCCAGGAATGCTGGCTCCCATTCAGCTGTCTGCAAGGACCCCCAGGGCCTCTCCAGCACAGCTGCTCCCAGCCACGCACACATGCTGCACCCCTGGGAGGGGCAGTGCCATACACTCCCCGAGGGCTCCTCCCCAACAGGAAAAGATGAGAAAGCAAACAGAAAAAGATGGTCAAGACTTTGTCTAATGTATTTATGGGGATTATATGGAGTCATGAAAAGTCTTACAGGAGATAATAGTTCAGCACTGTGCTGTTCAGTGCCAGCCAGTGCTAAGGGCTCTGCTGTCCAAAAAATTCGAAGCTCAAAGGGGATCAAAATAACCACCTTTTGTAAGTAAATGTGTATTCAATAGTGAAACAATTAGCACAAGAAAGGTGTCTCCTTGTCTTTGTTCACTTGGAGTATTCTGTCATATTCCTTCTGGACAGTGGGTATTTATTCCCTGGTTTTATCCTGTCCTCACTGGTTGCTACTGGTGGTCCCCTTGAAGGCCTGGCACCAATCTTTTGTTTCATAGATGTTTTTTCTTAGTATCCTCAGATGAATACAACACAGTTCTCCAGCAATCCCAGCTTCTGTCTTTCTCACACCAAAATTGTTGTGAAAGTAATGACAAAATCAGGAATTGCTTCAAAAGGTTACTGAGTGACAGATGTGGCTTCTATCATGTTATTTACAAAGCTGAAGCACTTAAATCGAGGAAATAAATAATTAAGGACTTTGTGTCATATATTTCATGTCATATACTAATACAATAGAATACATGATCACATCTTTTTTGTTAACCTGTGGCTAGTACAGTTCATTTGGTATTTGATTTTAACAGTTAAGTTACACTGAGGGACTTTTGAATGAGAAATACTAAGACTATACTTTTTCCAGGGAATTTGTAATTGTTATTCTTGTCAAGAGTTAAATGCTTGTCAATATAGTATAACAGAAAGTCTATATAAAAATTTTACTACAAAATGGCTATTTTAAATTATAGTTGTGATTGGTATTTACATATAGTTGCCATGTTTCTTTTTCAATAGAATTTGAAATGAATCTCTGTGCACCTGCTGGAGAAAATAGTGTTTACTTAGGATCAGAACTGGTATTTTTGTAATGACTTAAATTATATTTTTTAGTCATGCATTAGATTGATCAATGCTATATGGAAATATTTTTCTGGGAGTTTTCTAAAGATGCTGCCAAGCAAACTAGCTATACTTGGCCCTTAGAAATACAACTTGCTTTAAATTAAGTCATCTGGTTTGTAGTACTTGCTATGTCTGCAGTGTCTATTCTTAATGATTTAAGATAAGACAGTTATTCAAACTTCAGACAGTGTGACAGGACAGGTTTTCAAGCTTCCAAATTGTGGGAAGCCCTTGCTGACAGTATTGCCTTGTCTTGGCGTAAACCAGTCATTAAACTGTGCCTGTATGTGGGTGATTTTCCCTGGAACAGGGAGCACTCACCTGGCTCCCTCTGCCCACAGAGGTGATGGAACAGGGACAGACAGTGTGCCAGCTGCTGTGTGTGTTTGCAAAGAAGGTATCTGCTCAGGGTCTGATACATCGTGGAGCCTCAGCAAGGAGAGCAAAGCCCCACAAACTGAAGATCATGTAACAAGCTACATGATTCAGAATCCTTACACAAGAGGAGTGACAAGTAGGGGAGCACAAAACTCAAGTGCCTGAGCTTACCTGGAGGATGTGGACTGGGAGGAAAGGTGCTCTTGTTTGCTCTTGGGTGCTGTTTGAGCTCCTGAGAAGGCCAAAATTGTGCTCTCTGCTGTTCCCAGCAGGACTCTGAAGGCTTCAGCAACTTTGTACATTTAGTCCTGTGAACACAAGACACAAATGTTTGAGTTAAATGTGTAGGGGAGTGCTGTGAGATCTGGCTGGTGACATTTTGAGGTTGTTCTGTCACTACTATAGAAATTGGGAAGGACCAGAGAAAGACAAATATTGTACTCATCTTCAGAAAGGGCAAGAAATCCTGGGATGGCTGGTCAGATTCATTTTGGTCCCTGGGAAAATCATGCCACTTAAAAGCAGTTGGCTTTGTCACCTCCCAAAATCTGTCTCAACCTCAGTGATTCTGTGATTCTCATGGAATGTACTTATACAGAGGTTTTCAAAATCCAGCATACAGCATTGGCTTGCTGAGTCACTCTGCACTTTCATTTATACCATGTGAAAAGTGTGACCTCAAACAATTTTATTTTTTAATTTAAAAAGTTTCTAACTTGTCTGTATGCACAGAATCACTCAGACCTCTTCCAAGAGTTGAGTAATCATTATTAGCCTTGTTTTGCGCTTGACCTAATCAAGTATTGAGATTTAAAACTATGTAACAGACACAAAGGTCTAGTGGGGAAACTTGAGTGCAGAGATTGTACATAAACCTGTCCTTAACTTCCCTGTCTCCAGTAATTGCTGCTGACTGCTCTGAATCATTATCTGTTCCATTAATAATCATTACTTTGTGGTTTTCTGAGTCCATTACAGTCCCTTCCCCTTCTCTGAGAAAGCTCTTACCAGAACTGAGAAGTCCTTTTTCATTGGATTGATTTCTTTTAATCTGTACATATATCATTTGGGATCTAAATGCTTGGTTAGCACAGCCTTTTCCAAAGGGAAAGTTACTGCTCAAAAATGCAGGAGTCAGAAGATAGAAAGAAAATGCTATTGTGCAAAATAAATAAATAAATAAATAAATAAATAAATCCATATTATTTGATGTAAAATATCACTGACACATTATATTGTGTCAGCTCTTTAAAATAAGGAGGTTCAGAGAGAGGGGAAACAATAAATAACAAGTCCACACTTTGGGAGGATTAAAAACCCCAGAAGTATTTGCTTATGCTCTGTCTCATAAGAAGAGATGCAGAGTATAAGGAATGGCACGAAAAGACAAACAGTGGTCTCTCATTTATCATTTGGGATAGAGAAGTGAAAGTACAACAGAGGGACTGAAAATATAAAATTTATAAAAGGAAATTCTTTGGTTTCATTGCTACTATGTGTTGAAGACAAGAGCTTTGAAAGATTCAAAAAGGATTAGAGATTTATATGGAAGACGAGAACATCCACGGTTACTTCAGATTAAAAGATCCTGGAATATAAGCCGTCATACATATTCCAGGACATTAGACAACCTATAAAACAAGAGGATTTAGAAAGATATTTTCCCTATGAGCAGGATATTGTGTTTGTCCACTCTGAGTTATTTGGCTTCTTCCTCTGGAACATCTAGTACTGAGAACTCAAACCCTGATACTAAACTCATAAATCTTACGCTGCTGGATTTGGACAAAAGTGTGTAAGCCAAGCATTTCTTCTTCCTGCCCTGGTGTAATGTCTGTTCTTCCACCTGGAAAAGGACAGGTGACTAGCCTGACTTGATCTTTGACCTTACTGAAACCTAGAATTGCTGGCTTTTCATTTATACACTTTTATCTATATTCTTTGAATTGTCTCATATTTCCTTCTAAAACAGCATCAGTGCTCTCAGGTGATGTGAGCACATCCTGCTCCAGTCATTCCTGCCCCCGTAGCAGAACTGGCAAACCCACAGCAGTGCCACAGATGATATTCCAGTGAAAAACCACCTGTAGTTTTAGTGACACACCAGATGAACTGGAGTAGCTTTGCTATGGGGGAACATCTTGTTCTGCTGACTGTGCTAGAGGAGGTGACAAAGGGCTAGGGCTGGACACACAAGAGATAATTTCATAATCTGCCACAGAAGAAGCTCACTGCAGGAACACAGTGTGTCCCAACTGATACAGATATAACCTTTCAGCAGCTAAGTTCTCAGCATGTATTACATGTGTGTATGTTTATATCATGGTTCTCAAGCATATATTGTCATCATCCTTCAATCACGAACAAAAGACTAGAAAAATGTGGTGCCAGAATTCATTATTTACACAGGAGAGCGATCTGGGGTGCTGTCCCTGGGTCCAGCAGAGCTGGCTGACCCATGTCTCACTGTCCCTGTTTCATCCAGCTGCAGATCTGGGACACGGCCGGCCAGGAGAGGTTCCGCACCATCACGCAGAGTTACTATCGCAGCGCCAACGGGGCCATCCTGGCCTACGACATCAGCAAGAGGGGCTCCTTCCTGTCCATCCCTCGCTGGATCGAGGATGTCAGGAAGTACGCCGGCTCCAACATAGTGCAGTTACTGATTGGTGAGTTGAAAGCATTCACACCAGCACCGCAGCCTACTACTGCTCAATGTAATTGTTTGCAATACTTGTTTAGGGTGGTTAAAAGTTTTATTTCTGGTTGAAGTTAAGACGTTGAAGTTAAGGTTTTCTTTAATTAGAAAGCACTGATTCATCCAAACAGAAATGTTTTGCTTTGATTAACTTATATTAAGAAGTAGCCAGCTTTGAATCCTTTGTATCTCCCAGATTTCCAGGTTCTGAGGCACAGCTGCTGTGGAGATGTTCTCATGATAAAGATCCCAAGGTTTTCAGGGCCTAGAGAAGCTCTGTCATAGCAAGCACTAGAACACCCACACGCTTCAGCAGACAGGGGTTTTGGAAGGCCTTTGGGGCAGTCAAGGCGTGTCAGTTCTCTGCTGGAAGTTCTGCTTCCCAGCCCCAATGTTTTGGACTCAGATGTGGCTCTCGGGGCCACGTCCATTAGACCTGCTAATGGAACAGCAGTACTATTCTGATTTCCCTAGGGCCCAGCAGACAGCTGCTGCTTTCACAAGATGGTTTCAGCTTTCATTTCTAGCCCATTTTAATTTTGTTAAGGTCTACAGCCACCACTGTTCAGTTACTTTTTCTGTCCTATGAGTCACACAGGTTGGAAGGGGCTCATGAGATTATGCAGCTCCAACCTCCTGCTCAGAGCGAGGCCAATGGCAGGTTGGTGAGGGCCTTTTCAGTCAAATTTTGAAAACCGCCATGACTGGAAATCCTGCAGCTTCCCTGGGCAACCAGAGAAGCTCCAGCTACACGCTTCCTGTGGCATAAACAGTCATTATAAATTACTCTGTTGTTTCCTTCCCTCCCAGGAAACAAGTCTGACCTAAGTGACCTTCGAGAGGTTCAGCTGGAAGAGGCCCAGAGCCTGGCTGAACACTATGACAATATCATCTGTGCCATCGAGACCTCTGCGAAGGACTCCAGCAACGTGGAGGAGGCGTTTGTGAAGATGGCCACGGAGCTCATGATGAGGCACGGCGGGCCCATGTTCAGTGAGAAGAACACTGACAGCATCAAGCTGGACAGCAAAGACGTTGTGGAAGGCTGGGGGTGTGGTTGCTGATAAGAGCTAGGTGATATCCCTGACTTTACCGGAATTTAGATGGTGCTTCACCCTAATGCTGAGTAGCATGGTAGCCATACTCTCCTCCTCCTGTGAAACCAGCAATTTTGTAGAAGTTAGACACAATCCTGTTTGCTTTGGTGTCTTATTTTTAAAAAGGGACTTTTGAGAGGTAGTCCTGAAAGTCAAACCCTCTGAAAAACTTACTTAACATTTGTCCCCACTGTTTTATTTTCTGTAACCTTCATACGAGTTACAAAAATGGCGGAAACAGCTTTGAACTGGTGATGTGGAGTGGGGAGACAGGTGGCTGGGGAAGAGACATGCAAAGCCAAAGTTCTGAAACATTTAGGACGGGACTGTTGGCAAAGGAGGTCCCTTTTGAAAAAAGCAATCTTGACAGTGTCTCTTGAAATCCTCAGCACTCCACTAGTGACCAAAAAGTGATGATGTCTTTGATAAAGGTATTTCAAGTGTCATAATCCCCAGCATTTTGATTACAGGACCAAATAGCAGGTATCTGTCCTAGGGCGTAGACTGCTAGTTACTGTGGAACAGGCCCAGGTGGGGAAGCCTTCTCTCAGGTTTTGTGATGATTTTAAGTTATCATTTTAACAGAAGCAAAATCAGCCCGAGCAATACCATGACTTACTGTCAAGCAGGATTGGACTAGGGTAGTTATTTCCATACAGCCTTGAGGAGAGGGTAGATGCATTTCATTTGTTATTATTTGCACAGTGATAGCTCCTTTTTCCCAGTGGGTATCACTGAGGTTTTGCCCTCAGGTCTCATAATTTCATTTCACAGTTCAAGACCTGCACCACTGGAAACAGGAACTGGAGAAACCTTGAGCTGACTGTAGCCACGACCTCTTGCCATGTGCCTAATGGTCATTTACAGGGTTAATTCTGGTCATACATTTGACATTATGTTACCAGAGCGTTCATTGCTTAAGTGGCATAAGTGGATTTGATTTTTGTATTGGTTTTGTTTTTTAAACCATCTCTTTAAATACCAGATGGGCATATAATGGGAAAGAAGAGCTCAGAGTAGCTGTAAACTGCATACATTGCAACTTCTTAGCTGTGAGAAACCAGCGTCTTTTCGAGTGATTCCCTCCCAACTTTGAACCCAAATGTTTCCCTCTCCCTATCACAAGTTACCAGTTGCTTTTCATTTCATGAAAACATTCATCAGGAAAAATCTTTCATTGTTGATCAAAAGTCTGCATTGTTAAGTAAAGTTGATTTAATACTCCAGCTACACTCAGTTCTTTCAGATTTGGCTCTGCAGGGTGTGGTAGGTGCAGTTGAAGTACTGATGGCAGCATCCTCTGGGTTTACACTCAGGCGCCTTACAAAAAGGGAGCAGGAGCAGGAAGATTTTTAACTCTGCCAGTAAAGCAGTGGTGTTCAGGGATGGCAAGTGATCTTTGCAATCCTGATAAGATGAAGGAGCTCATTTTCAGAAAGCACCCACTTCAAGTCATCATTTGTCTCTTTTGAAAAATCTTGATCAAAAAGGACTTGAATTGTTTTGCTACTAGGGCTGCACCAGTTTAGCCATTCGACATATCCAGTGTCATGAAAATTAGGAAGACTTAGGAAAGGGCTAATGGATACTAATTTTAATACTACTCATCTTCCTGTAGAAAATATTAAACCATTCTCTGGTCTTTCTGGTTTTTTAAACTATGAGGTAGATAACTGAGGAGTAACATATGCTTTGTAGCCTATTTGCTTCTAATCTGAGGTGTTAGTTTTCAGGTTTTACAGTTTTAAGAGAGTGAAAGGGCCTTACCTTTCTCAGTTGGTATTGTTTTCACAATTCTAATATTTTATGTGGAAGAGCAGGCTGACCTGCAGTATTTGGTAGTATTTTTTGATAGTTTTCCAGGACATTCCCATCTCTCCTACATCCAAAGATAACAGGCAATAAGTTGTCCGGCTAGGCACTGAAAATGAGAATTGTCCAAACTCTGGATTTGTTAGTGTACTCCCTATATCCTACTCTCAGGAGAAACTGTGAAGACAGTCCAAGCTGAAACTCGGTCCTGGTGAGTGCTCTTTCTCCTGGTTAGATGGTCCTGAGATAGAGAATACTCAGAGGCATTTGACTTTGTGTCATGACACGTTACAGTTTACGTGTGTAGGTCATAGTCCTGCAGTTCTGTGTGTGTGAACATGGACCCCCAGATAAGCTCAGCCTCCCACTATTTGCAGGATTAGTGCCAAATTATTTAATGCTGATAAAAATTCACACGCATTTAAGAACAGTATTGCTGCTACTCAGACTGAAATCCATAGTTTACATAGTAACTCATGGAAAACTGGAACAAGGTGCAAAATGAACTGAAATCCTGCTTCCAGTGCAGTCAGTGAATGATTGTGTTTTTACAGTAGATGAAGAGAAGGAGTTATTGATCCATTTTCTTAGTTTGGAGGTTTGTTTAGTAAATAAGTAGAATTAGCCCAGGCACTATGCTTCTCCTTACAATTTACCTGGATGTATCTCTTAAACTACCCTTGAAGGTTGAGGCTCTGTCTGCAGGTTATTCTGGTCCAGTCACAAAACGTGCAATGCAGCAGCAGGGACTTGTTTGCTGTGTTTTCCAGTGAAGGCACCGATTCTGATTAGTTTGCATTTTGCTGTAGAAAACTAAGACTCTGGCTTGCTATCAGTCTTGTCTTTTGGCTCTTCTGTGTTGTAACAAGTATAATGCAAGTTTGCATGCCCTCCTAACTGAGCACAAGGGAACAAAGAAATAGACTGAAGGCCTGGTTTATTCTTTAGTTAGGGGCAGCTGTGAGTGACGGTGCTCGGGCTGTGAGTAGTTCAGGTTTATTTTGATAACCAAACCTTTTCTCTGTCCATTGCAGTAGCACAGCACTCACTAGACTGAGAGCTTCTTGACCAAAATGAGCAGTAAGTGTAACTTAGAGCTTTTCACTGCCCTGCTGAAGACTTTCCTCAACCTGTAACTCACACACAGCTGTGTAATTCAAACATTAGGAAGACAGTGCTGTTGGTTTAGTTCCACTAATCCTATTGAAACCAAAAGGGTACCTGGGAGAAGAAAGTAGCTATAAACCTGCGATTTACGGGTAAAAACCTGAGTTTCAGATCTTAGGTTACAAATGTGCACTGATGTACATCGAGTGAATAATTCGGTAGTGCATGTTCAGAGTTCACAGCATAAATATTTGCCAAGAAACCTGTTTACTGGCAGTTGAACATTAACGAGAGTATGGTGCAGTAATTGCTTTTAAGCAGATCTCCTTGGCTGACCATGTGTTTGCATTAGTATTTATCATTTATTTTTGGCAGTGCAAAAATATTACAAAAGCACAGAAGGGGATGTTGATCCCTGCCTTGTAACACTTGGGAGTGGAATGCAGAGGCAAATACTGAAATGAAATCATCAGCACAATGGTTCCCAGGAGCGTGGGCTTTGTTACCCTTTGTATTGATTTTGTTTTAAGCTGATTTCATCTCCAGTTACTCATCCAGTCCATCATCACAGATGGAACTTGTACAAATATTTAGAATTTTGTAAATACAATCCAAATAAATGTCAGCCCAGAAACCTGCTAACATTGGCTTTGCAAAACAAAATTTGAAAAACATTGAAAATACTTAAGATCAGAGGAAATGTCCTAATGATTTTATCCCTCTCACTGGAGTGGAAAGCAGGTTGTTTTGGTAGGTAACATTGCAAACTAAATGAAGCCCAGCTAATACCGCTAATAGATTTCCAAGAACTTCACCAAAGTGGAGCTCTTGCTCATTTTCTTTCTTTGCCTTTAAAACTCATACTGATTTGAAGAACAGAGCTGCAATATACCTGCCTTGATGCAGTGGTACCTCACAGTGTTGATCCACCCACACAGTAACTCCCTAAATACCATTAAAGCCTTCCCTCGGTTTGCCCAGGATCCATTGGCCCACTGAGATTTACACTCTGTTCATCTCAGTCCCAGCCAGGGAACCATTTGAATGTCTTCTGCTGTCTCACACCAGTCCTGAGGGAACTGGGAGGTAAAATATCATTAGTTTCTCTTTGTGGGATTGTTTTACTCAATGGTACAATGAAAGTCTCTTTAAATCAAGATGGATTAATATGTTATTTCCTCAATAGAAGTGGTTTCTCTTTACCTATCCTGCTGCCAAAACATTTATATATTAACAGACCACTGAAGTTTACCCTATTATTTTGGGCAAGCAGTGTGCTGGAGAAAAATGAAGTGAGCACAATACATGCTTTGTGAACCTGAAAAATAAAGTTCCTCTCCCTCTGGTACCTTCCAGCGATGGGGAGTGCTCAGTCTAACCCCTGTCAGGCATTCTCACAGAATGGTGGTTCTTGGAACTGAAAGGAAACGAATCCCAAAGTTTGGGCTAATCACCCTAACCACTTAATTTTCCTTGCTCAAATGATACTGGATTGTTTTACCAACTAAAAGGCATTCGTATTTACAAATTAGGCAATAAAAGATGCCAGATTGTTAATATAGATTAATATTTTACTAGAGTTATATGAAGTATAGTGACTTTAAGAGTCACAGAGCAGAGTCCTTGATGATGGGGCTGTTCTTAGATTTGACAGTTCTTTTCCATGCTGTAAGAAGGGATTCATAGATTTGGGAAATGCTGTCTCAGTTTGATTTTTGTACTGTCTGTAGTAGTGCTGATCATCCCACTGTGATTTTAGTTAGAGAAGCAGCCTCCTGGGTATCTTGTTTTTACTGGGTTATGGAGCAAAAAATCTCAGATGGAAGCATTTCATTGCAATCTCCGCTGCGTACTTTAGGAAAAACTCCAACTATTCCACAGCTGGATGTTCTGGTTTCCAGCACAAGGTTAGTCCTCTGCATCTTCTTTATCATTTCAGTTTAGTTTACTTGGAAAAGAGCAGGGTTACAGAATCAAACCAACCCAAATATATAGTTGCTCTCCATGGAATTGTTGCCAGAGGTTAGATAAAAATAGCCAGAATACTCTCCTGTCCTGATCTTAGTATGACAAATTTCATCATTTTTTAGGGTGACTGAAATATGTTAAAATGCACTTTAAAAATAATCCTTTGAAGCATAAAAGGGTTGCAGGTTTTTTTTCACTGTCTTTTTTAACAAGGGTTTCTATTACTTGAATGCTGATAAAGGCAGTTCCCTGTATTACATAAGTAACTTTAGGCATCACTGAAAACAGACTTGTTTTTCCATGTGAGTCAGTGGCCATGGAAGACAAGGGAACAGGAGAACTTCACAAGAATGAGGAAAGTGAAGCCTGAGTAACAGTCAGGGAAGATTTTCTATTTAGTCTGATGAAATGTGTTAGGTGTAATCAGTGCTTACTCAGTTCAAAGGAGATACTTTCCTTCCCAAAGGTAAAATAAAGCACTACTTAAGGAGTTACAGGTTTTCCTCTTTGCTTTTTGTACCACTGAAATTTGACTGCTTTCTGTACTGAAGAAGAGTGGTCTGCTGAGAACTAGTTAAGTGTATGGTAACAACAGAGTTTAACACTTGGAGAGCTGTTAAATTGGCTTAAAGTTGTATTTAGGACCTAGTCCTTCCATTACGAGGTTAAAAAACGTCTCTCCCCTAGGACACCATTTGAAAACCGTTAGAAGATCCAAGATTGTACCTTAATAAAAATTTCTTGAGGCTTTCTTTATCATTAAAAAGTCACTTTTCATGTTTCTTTTGGAGGACATTTTAGATTATCCAAGTGAACTGCTGACACTCATTGTGCTTTTTCTCAACCTCAAATTTAACAGAATAATGAGGATTAACCTTCCTGTCATGAAGCTTTCATAAGAACATATGAAACACACACCTTAGCATTAACTACTCTGTAGGAGTTTAAACCTCAGTTTCCCCCCTATAGCTAGATAAAAAAGATCCACATTGCTGTAAATTTTATCTTAGAGACCAAAATTGTGGCAAGCTAGCAGTTTTAACTTCTAATTGTTCAATCAATAAAAAAAGGTTACCGCACAAAGATTATATTCTCCAGATAACAGCAGAGGAAAACTTCAAAGAGAAGACTGTATTTCCTTAGAAACTGTCCTTTTTAAGGCTCCTGCCCCACGTAATCTGTGTATCTCCAAAAGCCAATCTCCTAGTAACCACCTTTACACTGCACTGGGATGTGGAACATGTGATGATCAACACCCTTTCCTTCTGCAGTAAATGCTCTGAGCAATATGGATTCCTCTGAAGATGTGAGGGAGTGATTTTGGGTACCTACACTATCGTATGTGAAAACAAGGGTATGGAAGGCTGTCCTCTGAACACGGCATGCAAACTTGTCTTGACAACTTGAAGGTATTTTTTAAAAGTGAGCCAAGAGCTGCATTTTCAGAGACATTAAAGCTGCAGACAGATGCCTGTCAACGTCTTCAAAAGCATCTCGGTACCATTGCAAAAAAATCACAGAACTTTTATGGAAGTGGTTTTGCACTAAAGGGAATCAAAGCAAAAAACATTAATGTGAAAGGCAGAGCATCCTGATTATTCTGCATTTTTCATGTTCATTCCCTAAATGCTGTGCATAAGAAAGCATTTTTCCCCTTTATAAATGATATTAAAATAGATTATTCTAGGTGTGAAAAGTAGTTCGATACTTGACAAAATAAAATGCTATATATGTTTTATTGAGAGAATGATAATATTGCTGAGGAGAATAACTTTGCAAAGAGGGTTTGGTGGTGTAGGATCAGGGATTCCCCAGAGCTGTGTTGGAATGGTGTGACACACACATACCATTCCCAAACCTGGGGAGGCCAAGGGATGAGACCAGACCCTGTCCTGCCTGCCAGACATAAAGTAGATACAGACATCTACTGAGCAGAAAGTGAACTTAGTTATTTGTAAGTGTTTTTAAAGACTTCTATTTTCTAAGTCTGTAAGGAGAAGTTATTTCTGACAGTCAGATATGCTCAGTGCTGTCAACCAGCTTTTCCCTCTTCTGTGCCTCACTCTGTGACCTAACAGGTACAAAGCCCACAACTCCAGAGACAGGGAGCATTCCAGCCAGGCTGGCTCACACACCTGTTGGGGAGAAGGTGAAAATCTCTAATTCATATTGAATTCATTCACTGCATTCCAAAATTATCTGAGGGGTTTGGATGATAACAGTGTTAAAATGATTCTGCATTTTCTAGCACAAATGTGTTGCTGTTTTTCAAGGTTCCTTCAAGAGATGCCAGCTGTACATTTCTAATCATCAGTAACTATTTTGCTTTGAAACTTTCTTATTACAATACTGTCTAGATCATTTGGAATATGAGGAGACAAGGGAGCAAGCTTGCATACTACGGTAATTTTTTATACTTTACCTTCATCTATTTATGAATTTATTATGAAAAGTATTTTTAAACATATGAAACCTGCTTTTGTTGTGAATTTTAGCAATGTAGTGGATACATTGTACTGTGTATCATTAAAAAGACTTAATTAAAGTAAACTTTGCAATTAATATCTTTTGTTGTTATTTTATGCATGTACCTTGTTGTGATATATTATCAGAAACAAAATCAAGTTTTAAGAAATTATGTATCCCGTTCTACAGTGATGTACGGTCTGCTTTTACACAAGATATGACCTAATGTACCCTTCATTAAACAAACGGTGCTTAACTCTCTTCCTCTTATCCTTACAACTGTCCATCCTTCCAGAAATGCATGCACTTTAAATTGCTTGAGTTAGTAAGCTCTGCAGCATAACTGTCTGGAAGATTAAGAATTAAAACCAAAATTTTCAGTGTTGGAGAAGTGCAAATGACTTTTTCAGTGCTTGCAATTAAGTGTAAACAATGTAGTTGCAACTGTACCTTCCCAAGGGAACATTTAGATCCTGGATTTTATTTAATTGTTGTAAATTAAACAAAGAAACACCCCTTTCTTTTTGCTTGGCTCGTTAATTCTAACGTCAGCAGATGCATATTTTTGATCCGCAGGAGCCAAATCCTGAATTGTTTGGTTCTGTATTGAGTCTGTGACTTCAGTAACAGCCTCAGATATCAAACCAGCAAGTTGTCAATGCAATGGCCATGCTCTAAAGCTGGTTCCTTAGAGTGCTGGCTGTAGCTGAATTTGTTAGTTAATTCTCTTATAATGACACTTTCTTTGCTACTGAAGCATTCTGATCCATGTCACTGGTGTGCACAGTCCTGAAGAGAATTGGTGTGAGAGAGAAATATTGCAGGTGTCAAGTTTAACACAAATACTGCAGGTGTCATGTTTAACAGAAGTACTGCAGGTGTCACGCTCAGCACAAAAATACTGCAGGTGTCATGCTCAGCACAGAAATACTGCAGATGTCATGCTTAACACAGACCTACTCTTTGCAGGGATTGACCTTTATTTTCTCATGTGTTCTGCACATCTATCCTAGAGTATATAAACATGGGGGGCTGGGGGGCGAACCAACTTTTCCCTGTGTTTTTTGGTATGCTGTGAATTCCAAGGCTGCGATATGAGGACAAAGGTAACAATTTATAGAAAGCTGGGTTTCTTTTCTGTAAATACCACCATTATTATAATACAGTCCTAGAACAGAACACGTAGAGCAGTTCCCTCTAAACCTGTAACACCCCTGGCCCTCAAAAGCTGGGCTGTGCTTTCCCAGCACATGCCACTGATGAGCCAGTGCTGTGTCACCTCGGGTGACCCTTGGAATGTGCCTGTCCTGCTGTAATAAGCTCTCCCAGTATCCCCAGAGTAGAGAGGACACACACCTGTGTCAACACAACTAACTGGTGCCATAGCTGCATAGGGTCATCTCCCAAAGCACGGAGTGACACGCAGAGCACAGCTCTGACTGAGCAGGAGCACCATGGGGGCACCAAGGTGAGGCCACATATCCCCCCGGGACACCCCCAAAAATGTGAACCAGTCATGAAAGGTTATGTGGAGGGAAAGAAACACACACTGGAAAAAACTGATCCCCTGCTCTGATCTCTGCTGCCTCATCATCTCCATGTGTGTGTCAAATTAAATCTGTATTGTTAACAGGTCTCAGTAACTTAAGTTTATCATGGAAAACAACCCTGACAACTGTTTAGTGGCTTATTATAAGTGCATATGACAAACACTTTAAAGTGCCTTTAGTTGCATTTCTAGGAACTCTCCCTTGAATTCTCTAGGAATATGGAATAGTTTGGATACAGGAGGAGATCTACACACACTACAACCATTTTTTGTCTGCTGTTAGCTAGGTCAACTGACCTTCATTATATAGCTTGTACCTGCAAAAAAAATAAAATCCATATTTTTTTATAGTCTAAATTCACTGAATATTTTTTCTCCCCATATGTGGTCAGAAGCTTAGCTGTTAAACTAGCAGAAAGCATATTCCCAGATACACTTCCATAAAACAAGACACCAGTCCCAAATCCTATTGAAAATCCACTTCTTATTCTGAAATTCTTACCCGCGCAACAGGTGCTGCTTCAGCTTCAGAAAGAGGTCAGTAGATAAACCTGTGTAAACCTTGCTGGATGTTAAACTGCAAGGCATGTTTAGCGCCATCCTAGGTTCCAGTTCTGGATTCTGAGCTTGGCATACAAGACCAACACAATACGACTTTCAATTGAGACCAGCTGAGTCTTAGGTGGTCTCAATTACACAAAGTAACCCCACCTGTGCTATTTTGAATCAGCACCAATTTATTTTACTCACAGAAATGACCATAGAAACACTTTTTTCCTGAAACATTTAAATTTGCAGGCTGTTTCTGTCCACGTTGAAAACAGGATATATTTCATCCCCCAAGAATTCATCCTTGTCTAGACAAAAGATTTTAATACAGACTGTGTAAGATACACTGTCGTACCATACAATCAAGACTGTTAGTACCCATTTCTCTTCAAGTTACAGAACGTACAAGCACACCATTGAGTTTCAAAGAAACTCTTGTCATCCTGGCTTCTTCCCTTTGACACTGAAAGAAGGAGATTTATACCTCTTTCAGCAACTGCCTGCTGTGTGTAGTGTTACTCAGGTCACTATTTCTTCCTTCCTTTAATCCCTAGGGAGACTGGGCAGGGGAACAAAATAGCTACACTGCACTGGGCATCACAACATGGAATTCTTGCTTTTAACCAAAGTTCTGCTGACACTGGAGTGCTGAAATCCATGGCTTGCGAAGGCGTGACCAGGGTACCGCATCCACCTCTGCCAATCCGTCCAGCCACTGAGAAAACAAACCCACATGCTCCAAGGTCCTTCAACTGCACATCCTTTCCTCATTTTACAGAAATCTGTGGCATGTCGATTCCATGCCACAGTTGATTATTTTCTTGCTGAAGAAAGCCCCAACAAATGGAAATTTCATAAAGCACACAAATCCTAAACCTAAAACCCAGCTCTTACTAAAACCAGCAGCTGGGAGAGGATTCAGAGCACCACACTGAGCTCCCCTCAGACTCCTGGGGCACAATTTCAGTCACTGACAGGAAAAACTCACCAAGGGCTTTGCACTTGTTTTGAAAGGGTGCAAACGAGAGGCTGCCAGAATTATGAATGAACTCTCTTCATCTGCTATTTTTTACTCATTTTGGCTTTTTGAGGTTTGTCAAGCCTATATTGCCACCAAGCTGGAGTTCAGTCCATGGAGCTGGAGAACCTGAAATACCCTCAGCCTTGGAGAACTGCATGGGGGCAGTGTTTTACATTTTACTACTGGTATGACACAGAAAAAGAAGAAAAACATAACGGAAAAAAAACAGGAAATGGGAAGAAAAGGGGATAAAGGTAGAAAAAAGGGCAGAAGGAGGGAGGAGGGGAAAAACGAAAAAAAGCAGGAGGAATGAGGGGAAAAAGGAGGAAAAGGGGGAAATGGGGAGGAAGAAGAGAAAAAGAGGGGGGAGAAGGAAAAAGGGGAGGGAGAGGAGGAGGGAGAAGAAAAGAAGAGGAAGAAGGAGAAAGGGGGAGAAGGGGAGGAAGAAAGGGGAAAATTTAAAAAAAAAAAAAAAAAAAGAAAAGAAAAAGGGAAAGAAAGGAGGCAGGAGAGGCTAGCGATGCTTTGACCCTTTTCCCGCCCCGCCCCAGACGCGCCGAGATGGCGGAGGGCGCCCCGCGACGGTCCCTCAGGGCTGAGGCGATCCCCGCTCCCGGGCCGTCCCTCGGGGCTGATCCCCCCTCACCGCTCCCGGGCCGTCCCTCGGGGCTGATCCCCCCTCACCGCTCCCGGGCCGTCCCTCGGGGCTGATCCCCCCTCACCGCTCCCGGGCCGTCCCGGCCCCTCAGAGCAGTTCCAGCCCTTCGCTTCCCGAATAAACTCAGTTCTTACCCAGCAGTTTATGGAAATAAACAAATTACTACAAAACGCTGCAACAGATTACCGTGAATTACTCACATCTTTAAGACAAGCTGCCTGGATATGACCCCTAACTAAAAAAACCTACATTTTAAAAAGATTATCCCATAACACATCAACAGGTGTACACTGATTTTATAAATGTAGAATGTACTACAAATAGATTATTCCTTTCATAACAAGTATTGAATTTTGACATGATTAATTTGAAATGCAACTTGGGGGGTTTTTTTATGTCAAAGAGGAGGTATCTGAAAATTTGTTTTTCTTAAAATTTCTCATACATTCCTCAATACAATACCTTCAATTGAAAAAGGTTTCTAAAGAAAAATATGTGTTACTGAAGACAATACATGACTGTAGTTTAAAATCCTCTACCTTTTGTATTAGCCAAAATAATTACAGGATGTATTTTCAAAGGTTGGTTTTGAGAAGTTTTTTGTTTTTAACAGAACAAAAGGTATCAAGAATAAACACACTACTCACAAAGCACAAGCCATACTTACAAGAAACTTCTGCAAGATCCTCAGAAGTGTTTTTAAAAGTGATTTCAGTGATTGCCTTCTGCGCATCCTGGTCACTTTTGGTGTTTCAATAGAACGATTTAAACTTGAAAGAAGTATTGTAACATCCAGTAGCTCCCCTGTGTTCTGACTGAAATGCACTGAACAGAACATGTGGGAAACACTCTCTGTTTCAAAGAGGTAAATGTCAAAACTGAAATAAACGTTAAAGAAGGTTAAGTGAAAATCCAAGTAAGAAGACAGTCAAGGAAAGGAGAGAAAATGTTAAGACAGGGTCTTACTCTTTTCCTTAGCTAAGATAATATGAATTCATCTCACTGTTAGCTGAATAATTGCAAAGAACATTATACTAAGCTCAGTTTTACTTAAGAACTCCGAAAAAATCCACCTTTTCAATACTACAGATTGAGATTTCTTCTAAGTATTTCCACATTTTAGCTTGTTACTAACGAAGAATCACTACATTTAATTTTAAACTACCATGGCAGGAAATGTTAGAAATTACAGTGGTAGTTCTGAGGCACTGTTTTATGGTACTTTTTTTCAATGACAACTCACTATACTTCAAATCCTTGCTTAAAAAATTATTTTTCAGGACACGTCACCAAAATCTTTGCCAAGCCTCCTGGTATAACACAAGTTATGCTACACTCACATTTCTCTTGTTTTATAGCAATACCCATATATATTAATCTATTTTGTCTATCACCTGTGGCAACAACTGCCTATTTCTTTTTGTGGTGATCCAGCTGCAGATCCTTCACTCCTGCGGCTCAGTCATACCTTCATACAAACAATCACATTAAAGACATTTCCAACATTTTTATTCCTCGCTTCACCAATTCTCGTACTAGTTAGAGGTCTGCAACATGCTTTAGTACCGAAACAATACAACTTCAAATCATCCTGACATGTTACAAAAGTACAATCATTACTCAGAAAGATTTGGCATACTTTGCAAATACTTGGTGTATTACAGAAAGTGCTAAAGAAATAGGAGATATCTGTTTATTGTACCAATGAAAAGGCAAGAATGTGCTGCTGTAAATACTTTTCCAATGAAGAAACAGGAAATAAACATTTAAAGCAGTGTTCTTAAACTGCATCCAGCGAGATACGTTGAAAGCTACTTACAAAACACTACAAGTCATAAATCAAAAATCCTGACAGTGGAGAGGGGGATTACGGTGGTTTGCAAACAGGGAAAACACACCAAAATGTGACTCCCATAGCAGCTGCGTTCTCTTCGTGGTGTGAGTTTTCTGATGTTGCTATTGGGATAATAAGCAGTGAAGAAGTTGGCCAGGAAGTCATTTCACCCTGTGCCACCATCTGTCTGTCAATGCTTATTAGTACAGAAATATTTTCAAAGACACGTCTTGGATGAAAACATTTAGAAGTATTTTACAAAAATAACATAAATTAAATTACTTTTTTGGTTTTTTTAAAATGAACAACTATAAAATCCATGAATCAAACAACATATAACATGGACACAAGATGAAATATATTACACTAAAGGCCAGATAATTACCACAGTGGTATGAGGCTTCAAGTAAATTATGAGGCACTTTTTGGCCAAGCAGTAGTCATTCATTCAGTGGTAAAGTCCAACTCACAGAAACACCTAAAACAAAATTGCTAAAGCTTTCTAAGATCCTCAATTCCTCAAAAAAAAATGTGCAGATAGAAAGGCAAAGACAGGACTGTGCTCAGTTGGAGTTCCAACACGGTGGTACCAAGTTAGCCTTCCCCAACCTCCATAGGCAGTTCTATTAAGGCTTTACACATCAGAGAGAAGAAATAGCAACTCCAGACACATGGGAAAGCAAACAGAAAGAAAGGCAGCAGCAGAGTTATATGTGAGCAAGTCCCCAGCAGAACAGACTTGAACTCCACTCTAATTTAGGAGAGCACCCCTTACATGCAGAAGACCCAGCAGTAACACGTGTTGTGCTGTACCAGCCCATTTGAAATTGAGAGGCTGATCCCAACAAACCCTGCTGTGATACCCTGAAGATCCCACATACCTACAGGCTAAATTTTCCAGAAAACCAAACAAGATACTGTCATGGGGGAACTAAAGTACCAGTAACATGAATAGCCTACTATGAAATATTGCTATTAAAATACCTAACATAATGAAGAAGAGGACAATAAAGGGCAACTAAAGCCAAAAATTACATATTTTGAAGTACTATAAAAAGCATTATTGATATTTAATATACTTAAACATACTAATATATCTACATATACTACTAATAAGCATACCTAAGGTAAGACTGCATTAGTGTAGAAGTTAAAAAATTTTAGAAGGCAGCAGTTTGTGGTGCTATTGTAAAGCACAGCTTGTTTTTTGGGAAGAAAAGCACAGCACTGAGTGGTCCTTAAGAAATCACATCACCTCAATTAGGTGCAAAGTTCTCCAGCTGAAAGACCAGGTCTACAGCAGCATCAACATCCGGTACAATATGATCTGGTTCTACTAAACCAGGATCAAACCTAAAATCTCTGTGGCCATGGAACACGGCTTCCGTGATGCTGTCCCTGGTCTCCAAGGGCACCTCGCTGTGGGGGTTGTACACCCCAGTACAAACCAGCACAGACCTGCAGTGGGCAGCAGCTGCAGGTGCCAGCTGGTTCTCCCAGCCGTGGTCCATGTCATTGTCCTGAGAGAGTGCAGCAGAGCCTCTGCCACCAGAAACCTGGGCCTGAACACGCGACTTGGAGCCTTTCCTGGAGTTCTCTTCAAGGTAGCGGTTGTAAAGGTTGGCACCATAGACATCCGTCATGAGGTTGTCTCTGCAAACAGAAGGAAGCTCGCTCAGCAGGGCAGGCCTACCTGTCACATGTCCATGTATGAAAGACGTTGGTACAGTTTCAGTTTACAGTTTAATTTATACTTTAACAACTTCATGGGGAGTTATGCACAGGGAGAAATCCATATCCCACAGCTATTTTACTACACCATTGTCACTGAGGGTGACATGATACAAATGAGTCACTCTCCAGGCTGAAACTACAGATTGGAGCAGGGGGAGGGAAAATCAAGGATAGGTATGAACACTGCATGAATGAGCTTATTATATTTCCAAACATCTTGGAGCTTCTGGAACAGTCTTTTATACAATACAGCTTTATCCCTTTCTATGAAAAGGATTCTATGATGTGACAGCACAGGCAGTAGCACATGACCAAGCTTAATGATCTCACAGATAAATTCAAGCTCTACATTCTTTAACAACTGTCATTTACTGAAAGCCAGTTGGTGTTATACCAGTAAACCTAATAAAACAAGTACCCAGGTGAATCCTTTTTCTTAGATTTACACAGCCTATGACAGAAACAAATAATTAAATAAATAATCTGGAGAAATCTTAGTTCCATATAAACCCCTTTTTGTGCTTCTACAGAAATTGCACATAAGAAGAACAAAGTGCTATTAATTCTTAAGATTAGAAACAGAAAAGATACACCACAGCACCCAGACCATTGGGTGGTCTCAGTGGTGTGAGAAACAAGCTGGTGAAGAGTTGGGTATTTTCCTTGGCTGGCGTTTCTGTGACTGAGCTGAGCAGCCCTTACCCCACGGCGTAGAGGGTGTGGATGGGCCGGTGCCAGGGCCGGTGCAGGGCCTGGGCCCGCAGCAGCTGCTCGGCATACTGGTATGTCAGCGGGCTGGGCTTGCCCATCAGCGCCTCGTACTTCAGCTCCCTGCCAGTGATCTTCTTGTAAATGTTCTCCAAACAAACCATGAACGTCCCGTGCCCAAACCTACGGAGACAGAAAGACAAATCAAATTAAGTATGGATAAAAAAAAACAAACTGAGGTTTCTTAATTCATGATTTTTTTAGGAATAAACCATATCCTACAGCTATCAAATTCCCCTCATCATGCAACATTTCTGCAGCTGTTTCACTGGAAATAAAGGGCTTATTTGCCGAACAACAAAACCCCCACGTTATTGGAATGGCACAACAGATTTATCTCGTTGTAAAACTGCTCACTGTAGATGTACTGGCTGCCTTGCCCTAGCATGAAACTATCACACACACATGTTCTGCCAATGTGCTAATTAGAAAAAGCCTTTGCTTCCAAGGAAGGATATCTGACAAGATCTTTGACCCAGGATCGAGGCAGCAATCAAATCACAATAACAAGTTTCTATTTCAGATTATGTTCAAACTAGACTGAGAGGAAGGGAGGGGAAACAAGACTATTAAAGAACTACCTTCTGTTGAAAGCAAAATCAAACAAAATCACTATCAGAGGTTGTGCCACCTTGTTCTGCGTGTTCTGCTGGTTTCTCTTATGTTCCTTAAGGAGCTCACTGCATTGTCCTCAGCTCAAAACCACTCACTGCTTTCAACAGCAGGGTCAGCTCTTAACCCTACCAGGAATGTAGGGTGGAAAAGAGAAATTCCAAAGGACCTAATGAAATGAAACAATTGGCCTTGATAATTTTTTCATTTTTCCCTCTGAACTGAGACTCTGAGGCCCTGAGGCAAAAACCTCTCTTTCCCCACTCTTCTGGGAGTGAGAAAACAAAAGGGTTTAGAGCTTAAAAGCAGTTTTTCTCTTGAGTAACTGGTTTCCTGGATGCAATAATGCACACAGCAATAAGGCAGCATTAGCTGAAAGTGTAGAGACTTTGCATTCAGAGCCAAGACCTTCTGTGAAGCTGCACCAGGCATTTTGTATTCAAGTGTTGACTCTGAATTTTACTGGAGAAATGAGGAAACCTCAAATATATCACAATATACACGTTATAAATTACTCACCTTGGAGACTGTGCCTCAGCTACCCACATGAGATCCATGTTACAGGCAAGCACAGGAATGTGAGGGTAGTTTTCATGGTGATAGGGATTTCCAGGATAGCCACTGGTCAGCAAAACATCTATTATCAACTGCAGGCTGGTTTCCCATCTGACTGGCTCCCCAAACAACACCACAGCTGTGAGAACCAGAATTACAAAACAGAGTCATGGAATTGCTAAGAGGGCACACATGGTCTAAAGAGACTGATCAAACAGTCACATTAACTTTAATTTAGATCTTAATATTTAATATATCACATACCCATCCATTCACAGAAAATCTCAGAAGCAACAAGACCCCACTGCAAAGCCTACAGGTTTAGGATTTTGATTTTTTTATTGACTAAGTTTCTCCAGAGCACCCCAAAATATTAACTTTTAAATTGTATTTCTAAGTCCTCCACACCTTTGTAAATTCTATGTTTACATACAGTGTTTAAGTAATCCATCAGAGATGTTATTTTGTTCATCTTAGAACAAAATCTGAATGTTGTTTTTAAACATTTTTCGTGTCTCCAGCAATAATCTGACATCGATTTTTTTAAATCCCAAGGTCCAGTTTCTACTCTCCCGTAGTTCAGATGGGAGTGAACACAATGTGCTGAAACAAGGTGCTTCTCATACTGCAGCTCTGCAGTGACCATCCTGACTGCGTGTGAGGACTAGACCAATTATTGCTGCACACATGTCAATTCATTCCTCAGTTTGGACAGGAAGGCACCAATAGCCCGTTAAAGGCAGATGAAAAGGAAAGGAGACCTCAGGTAGCTTTGAAACTTCAAAAACACATGGCTGAAAACTCTACACATTAAAAACCAGCTTTACCACACATGATGCATTCCAAATGAATGACAGATGTCATCAACAAGGAAATCTTATGAGTGTCTCAGACAAATTTCTGAAGTGCCCAACAATCTAAAAATAATTTCTGATTATAAAGCACAATTAAGATATTTCATCTATTAATGGATAGTTTCAAGTTAAATAAAGGTAACTGACCCTCAATCTTGGGAAGCTCCACAGCAGAGGGGGACTGCAATAAGAAAAGAGTAAAAGTTTTCTACAAGATTAAACATCTACTACTATTTTTAGCAGAACAAATTCAAATGAAGCTCCCACAGCTGCCTTCTGCAGCACTGACAGGAAATACTCTCTCTGTTTTGGTAGATACCTGATGTCAGTTCACTCAGAAACTTGTATCTCCATTGTGAAGTGAAACCTCGTGCACACAGACAGCAGACATGTCAGAGTGCTCTACATGCACCAGCCTCCTGCTTCTTCTGAACTGCCTCTGGAAAGCCTGAAAACTCCACTTGTTTGATTTACTTGTGTGTGAAAATGTGGATATTTAATATTCTACAGGAGTAAGAGGCCTTTAGTATTATCAAGACATTGGTATTATAGTTTTTAAGGTGTATTTCTTTTACACTGCTAATAAAGAAAAACGCATTGTATAACATGTAATGTATTTGCTACACAACTAAGAGTTTGCACTTCATTATTTACTCTCCGTGGTGACAAACACATTAACAGGTTCCTGAGCTTCCCCACCTGCAGGGTTGAGAAGCACAGCCAAAGGTGATACACCTGAGTTTTGGATTCTGGGAGCCACAGGGAATGTCTTGGCTTCACATGGGGCAAATCCACTGCCCTGACCATGTCCAGTTCACACAGGGATTTACTGTGGATGTATTCACTTCTCTTGGAAATTCGGCACAATTCAGTTGAAACCATATTGTACATACTGTAAACATTAAATACATTTGGTACAAACAAGAAAGGGAGTCCTTTGCAGGTAAATAAATTATCTGCAAAGCATTAATTTACAATTGAAGCAACCTCACAGCCTAGAACCAATACCAACACAATCCCATACTGAAGGAAAACGCTTGTGTTATCTTCCACACATCTGAAGAAGCTAATCAGCTTTCCAAGACTGATTTTGAATTAAGCATCTGTATTAGATTGTAAGTTTTCCCACAGCAGTAAGTTACAATATCAAAGACTGGGTTAAAGAATTACCACTGAGAGAAAAAAGTCTATGGATTTGTTCTTGAAAATGTTGTAATAAAACAAATAAGGAAGCAGAAATGCAAAGATAAAACACCATGTAAGAACAGCAGCATTAGCTTGGTAGTTAAATACTGACCCCTATTATAGAATGTCATGCAATGAGCAAATAAAGAGCTTTAAAACAAAAATATACACTCACCAGAACGTTGGGTCTTCTGTCATGGTCAACTGCATCCAAGAGCGGGTGTTTCTCCCGCAGAGTCTCAATGGTGATGGGCTGACAGAAACCAAGGCTGGAAACACCAGTTAAGGACAAAGAGCTTCTTATAGGAAAGGATTTTTAAAATCCATAACTCCATTTTAGCAACTTGAACACAGGCAGTTTATGTGGTAAAGCAAATCAGCTAGGAATGAAAGCACCATCAAAGACTGACTTTTTTCTCTGTGAGACAAAAAGATGATCATCCCATTACAGACAAACAGGAGACCAAGGTTTTTCTGGTTTGTATTCAGCCTTGTAACACACTTGTCTCTTAGCCAAGCCTAATGGATTTTGACAGTTAACTGGAATGTTCCTTCAATACCTTTTTCTCATCTTTGTCTTTGAAATAGAGCTTATACTTAAAATCTGCATATACATTTTTTACAACTTATGATTTACACCTTCAATTAAAATCTCAGTAAAGGAAGAAGTGTAGAAGGGACTAACCGGAAGCATGAGCAAAGATTATGTTTGAAACTTTGATACCAGCACTATATCAACATAATTCAAGTTGTTTTGGGTAGCTAACACAGAAGTGGCAAAAATATTCAAGTGTAATTTTACACCAGATGTTGGTTACAAAGACATGCTTACAAGCAAATCTTGAGCACTGAGGTAAAAGTCAGTGTGATAAATAACAGACAGAATGTCAGGCTCTCCTCCTCAAGGGAGCACAAACCCTGTGTGCTAAAGTGTCATTTGCATATGAATTAAGAAATTCTTTCTCCTTTTTCCTCACTCAAAACAGACAGAACAAAGTGAAGCAAATACCAGCA